>NC_084881.1:6825250-7443500 GCF_023558435.1 Drosophila sulfurigaster albostrigata
AACGCGTGTGCAAAGTGTTAACAACATTTTATAAATAATTTTGCAAGTCGCAAACAACAAAACCCAAATCCGCTTTTTTCTATTTTTGCCATTGTCTATTTTGGGAAAATGCAACCACACGGAGCCAACTACTGGCAACAGCTGCAAGCCAACTTTGCTCATGGCTCGAATCACCTGCCTTTGGTTTTTACTCGGCAGCAAAAAAGAAAATAACAAAATCCGTGTGGAAAATTATTCCGCTAACCCAGAGTTACCTTTCTCTCTCTCTCTCTTTATTTGTCTCTGTCTTTCGGTTTGCGAGTAAAAGTATTATATTTTACTTTTAATGACCAAGCAAAAGTATTTTTTATTTATTTTATTTTTCACCTTTTAGTCGTAGTTGCTTTAACTCATTCGCCCGGTTTTTCTTTTAATTGCATTCGAGTCTGCGTTTGCCAGCCCATAGAATCGTCGTAGAAAGTCATTTCGTTTCTTTTCTGTGGAAATTTGCAACAACTACAACAACAATAACGATTGCAACAATTGTCAATGTCATTGTGCGCTTAACGCACAAAACCCATCCGTGATTTAACAGCTTGGCGAATTTCATTTCACAGCTTTTGTTAACGAACCGGAACTCTTTAATACTAGTTGTCAGGTTCGCATGTTTTATTCCTTCCAAGTTGCATTTCTTTCTCTCTCTCTCTTTTTATTTGTGGGAAAGTTGATCAAGTTTTCGTTCAGGTTTTTGACTGACGCATTTGCATCTTTATAGGCCATAAAATGTGATACTTAGCACAGATTTGGGCTACTATCATGTAATTTTATCTGCTGCTGCTTACAACTTTTTTACTATTTGATTAGTTGGCGCAATGTTTGCAGTGATAAGCACCAGGTTAAGGCTGTTGTTGATGATGAGATTTTGGGCTTATTTACAAGTAGTTCTCCGTATAAATGAGATGATAACAATGTTAACTTTGTGATAATACTGATAGCCTAAAGTTAGTAAGAATTGCACATAACAACTTTACTCTTATTAAACAGCCTTATTCAGAGATTTTTTCTTCAGAATTAAATGCGATAAATAATTTAGATTTATAACCAGTAAGAAAGCTACAGTCAAGTGTGCTCCAATCTACCGCTATCTATTTTGGATAGAAGTAAAACAGTGCGGTATTACCACAAAAATAATAAAAAAAAATACTAAAATGTTGTATATTGATATACATAGGTTTAGATTTAAAATATACCAGATTGTCACCCAAAAAAAATTTTTCTTAAATAATTTCTACAATTTTCATCTGAACGCCACCAATCAGGAATCATGAAAACTGTCGTTATTATTGTATGTTATTCATTTATTTTTTTCGATTTTCGGGGGTGAAGGTGGGAGCGGCAAAAATTTGAAGCAAACTTTATCTGCCTGCAAACATAACATAACATCCCGAAACAAAATTATATCTCTATCTCTTGGAGTCTCTGAGATGTATGTGTTCATACGATTGGGACGGACAGACAGACAGACATGGACATGGCTACATTGACTTGGCTGAAGACGCTGTTCAAGAATATATATACTTTATGGAATCGGAGATACTTCCTTCTAAATTATAATATAACATTATAACACTAGCTTTATGACCAATCTGAATTGTTATTTTGGGATTCCACAACTCAAAAGTATATCACATTTTTGTAACCTTATTGCTAGGGAGCAGATACAGATAAGTTTGGTAATGATAACCTGTTAAAGAAGTTTGATTTACTATTTCCAGCCACTCACTGAACATTTATCAAAACTACAAACTGTTCTTAAACCTCTTGAGCACTTGAACATATTTTTGGCAAGGGGCTTGCATGTGGAATCCGTGCATTGTTCAATTATTTAATTTGGGTTATGCCATGGGCAAGTATTGGCCATAAATCTTTGAAGTGCGACTGCCTTCCATTCATTCCCTCTGCTAACCATTCGATCTGGTTAGGAGCGACCAATTTGCCTGCAGGCAAACAAGAATTTTTGTTATGCAATCAAAGCACTTCACTTGCCTGGGCACAGAAACCGTCACCATCACCATCACCAAGAGTTTGGCTCCAGCTCCGGATTTGACTCAGGCTCTGGGTCGAAAGGCTTACTTACGTAAATGACAAGCCAACGAGCCGCCCACAAAATGTGGCGTATAAGATGGCGTACAAGATGGCGAACAAGATGGCGTTCCGCCTATTCGACGTCTGTTCGATTTTGCTGCAAGGATCATTTAGGAAAAAAGAAAAAGTAGAACAAAAAATTGCACATACATAAATAAATGGCCGTAGACTTGACTTAAAATGCTTCAACATGCATGAAACGTGAAACGCGCGGAAGCATAGAGAAATCAAGAGAACGGAAGGGGCCAAAAGCAGCAGCGGACTTCCGACATGGCTTGTACTATTCAGCCACCCCTCTCCGGTCTACAACATCAACTAACTCAGCCAGAAGAAACTTTAGTTACAGCGAAAAACTTCTCGTTCTGGGCCAAAAATAAAACTGAAGAGAGGAAATTCGCTCGCGTTGCAAAAGCTGCTAGGAAAACAATGAACAAAAAAAAACTAACGAAAATCGCTTAGCGAAAATGTAGCGGAAATATGAATGGGAAAGCAGAAACAAGTCAAGAGAGAATTAAAAATGCATATAGTTTACAAGTTTACATATAAACTTGAACAAAATATTACGTATACGCGTTGTAGTAAAATTGTTTTCGCATAGTTTCAAAGAATTCTAATTAAATTATATACATATATTATTCTCATTTAAAGACTCGTTAGTTTCGTTAGTTTGAAAATTAAATTCTTAACAATAGAAAAGTTTTAATTTTGCAAAAAAAGGGAGAGAAAGAAAAGAAAGGTGTTTTAGTTTGGGATTGTTTCAATATATTTATTAAGTTTCAATCAGATATCAAAAATATTTCGAGAGTTTCTAGAGCAATTTACACTTGTTATTTTCATTGCCGTTCACTTTATCAAAGGCATTTAATTCAGGCTGCGATTAACTGTGACTGTGGCAACTAACCTAGTAAATCTAAAAATGGCTAGAGCTGGCCTTAAGACAACCAAATTTTGCCTTCGCGGTTTGCTTCCTTTACGGCTGCAACTAAAATAACCAAGGTAACAAATTCTCCCGCACACCCGCACACCCGCACACCCAATCACCCAAACAACGAGTATTGGCTATCATTAGCACAAGGTTGATTGTAGCCTGCATCCCTGACTCTGTCCCTGCCTGCCACTCTGTTGAGGGTATGCATCGGTATCAGAGTGTCTGTGCTCTTGTTGTCTGTGCGCGTTGTTCTCAGCCGCTGTTTAACCACTGTAATCTGTTCGAGTGGTTTGCACTATTTTTACCGCTGCTGCTGCCAGATGCCAGAGAGGGAGATATTAGCCTAATTTATGCGCGAAAGTTTTTTTTGGAGAGGGCTTGCTACACTTGAATGCCTAAGCAATTTGCGTCATGACTGTTAATGATTGAGTGCTGTGGTGTGTTGTGCAGTGTTGGGCCGCTATCCTCTTTCTTGCTCACTAAGCTCGACTTTAAGCTGGGCTCGAGTCTCTAACTGCAGCGCATTATAAATTGTTTCAAGTCATGACACGCATTTTGGGCCTACGTCGTCGTACTGCACTAGCCCGACTTTCTCTTTTGAGCGGGGAACTTCTACTCTTTTGTTTGGAGCCTGCCCTGGCTCATTAATTCCATTCACACGTTGCCAGTCAGCCATTCAGAGTCAGTCAGTCAGTCAGTCAGTCAGAGAGCAAGTCAGTCGACTTCTAAGTGCTTTGTCTCTTGCTGTTAATCACAATTTAGCCTCTAACTGGGTTATGGTGATAGCAGCACAACCTGGAACTCCTCTGCCAACTCCGACTCGTCGAGTTATGTCTGAGAAATCTTGAGAGTTGGCTTTTGTTTTAATTTTTCCACAATGTTCAATTGCTCTGTGCACTGTGTGGTCTTCGAGTTGGAGTGTTTTTTTTTTTTTTTTTTTTTTGTTATAGTTTGCTTGCTGTTTGCGGTTGCTATTATTAACTTTAAACATTGTCATGTCGCGCTCGTTTTTCTGCACTAATTTTCTTTATACATCTGTCTGTGTGTGTATGTTTTTTTGCACTCGTTGTGTATCCGTTTACACACAATGAGACAGAACAAGAGTGCAAAAAAACATTAGAAAACTTCCGTTGTAACGGCTCCAGTTATTTTATGCCCATTGCTCTATGCTTTCCTACTATGTGGAAATTGCTGTTGCTGATGCTGCTGTTGCTGCTGCTGATGCTTGCTATTTTGCATGAGCAAAAAAGGGGAGTCACATGTGACTATAGCTGCCTGATGGGCAAGTTGATGGTCGTTACGAGACAACCACCTGCTTCGCTCTCTGTTGCTTTTGCCTTTGCCTCTTGTCGCTGACACAGAAAACTGTGTCGACATATTCTTTAACAAAGCACTGGTTAAATTAATAAAGACAAAAGCAGAAAACAAAAACACATCTGCAAAACGACCTGCAACATTCAGAACTTCCTTTGTTCAGCTTGCATTTGGGAATACAACGGAAAAAGATACTCAAAATAAGCCAAAACTGAAAACTGAAGACTGCAAACTGAGAAACATTGTCAGCTCATTCTAATTTTAGAAAACTGCTGAGTAATAGTCAGGTAATAAAGTGCTAGCGTGAACGGAAAATAAGCATTACACATTGTTTATAGTATACTATAATATAATACGTACAGATTATCTCAACAGACATTTAATAAATATAAATAGTTGTGGCAATATTGTGGCATAGGGAAATTATTGAATTATCATATGTATGTATATTTGAGCTTCTATATCTCGTAAAAATATCAGTTACGAAATCAATAAATAAATGATGTAAAAGGGATTTATTTGAAAAAGTTGAAATAATTGTTAAGGTCACAATGTTGTTTCTGTATATAATTCGTAGTAATTAAATTGAATCAATTCACTTATTTATGAATCCTTCTCGTCATGCTTAAGTCGACCTCTTGTTTTTTAGGACTTCTTCGAACGAAGCAAAAAAAAATAAATAGAGCTTAGCCAGAACCTGTCTGCTAATCTCTGTTACCAAATCTTTCGACCTTACTCAACTTTCAATCTGTTACAATCACAGCAACAACTTTTGGCGACAAATTGATTTTTCTGTTTTGCGGACAAAACAGATTGCCAACATTTGACCTTGGTTACCTGGGCAGACCCAAAGAAAGAAATCAAGAGTATAACCGACACGAATTATAGCAAGAAAGAATATAGCATGGAATTTCTTTGGTTTTGGAACAACAGCAGCCGCACTGTCAGCATAGCCGGTTAGCAATATTTCGTTATGGAATAATAAAAATACCTTCAGGCCCCGCTTTCGCTATGTCCGTGGCATGTCCTTTCGCCTTAGCTCGCGTTTGCCGTCTCTGTCCTTCTTCCTTTGACATTGGCTTTGGGCCAAAAATTTGTCGTTGCTCGTTATGTGGAAAATGCCAGTGCGTTTTGGTGCTTGGACTCACTCGTATGTGGCTCACACATACGCATTACATACATACATACATTCCCCTACAGAGAGTTGAATATATATTTTTTTCTATCTTTCCGCTACTTTAACAACTTTGCCTAAATTCCGAGCGTGCATATTTCATTTGACGTTTGCGTTTCATTTTTTCCCATTTGCCGACACGCAAAGCGCTCCACAAAGCTGACGAAGTTAGTTCCCCAGTTTCCCCTTTCCCCAAAACAACTTCCATATGTGTGTAATTGTATGATTGCTGAAGGCAGTACCTGGAAGTACCTTCACCTGTCAATCGCACGTGCTGGCACACGGATGCCCAGAATTTTACGTGGTTTGCTAATTGCATTTACTCGCAGAATGTGCTCCTAAGTAATATTAGTCTATATTAAGTGGAGGTATGGAGATAGTGACAACAAGCAGAATAAAGTACACAGTGGCAAGCCTTTACACGCTACCCATTATAAATATTATATGATCAATTGACAGAATATTAAAGTGTGTAGCTGTAACTTGACAGTGCTGTTTTACATGTGGTTTATAAACTCTTCTCATTGTTATCAAACATATTTCTTTTTTTGTTTGTTCTGTTTGTCAGACATTGCTAAAAGCCTTAACAATAATCGTATAAATGTATATGCAAATGAAAATAATATCTTTAAAATAAATGTACTGTAGAAGAGTGATTTTATAATTTATTTTATATGATAATATTTGGATATTACAATATTTATTAATTCGTGCTCCTATTTCACAACGTTTTATTATCGATCATAGACAAATGGTATTATCGATTCTCGAATTTCCTCCTATTATCGATACTTCTTAATTGGAAGTGCTGTGTAGTATGTAATAACAACTTATTTTAGTGTTGAGTAGTACGTAATGAAGACTTAATTAAAGTGTTGCGTAATGTGCAACAATAACTTAGATTATGTGTTTTGTAGTGTGTAAAGATTAATGGACAATAAATGAAGCAATTCTTTAGTACATTGAGTGAATCTTATATTACTTCAGAAATATTATTTAAAATATAAATATTTTCTAATAAAGTTTTTACTTAGTTGAAATACCATTTGAATTATATTTTTCGATGCATTTGGAAGAAATACTGTAAAGAAAAACAAAGGAAACACAAAGTTAGAATAAAGCTTTATTCACAGGCTGCGACTGCGGCTAAAAAGTAGTTCATCCCAAAAAAGCCCAGAGTAGCCATATTCCTTTGGCTGTGGTCGTGGTTGTTGTCCTTTTTGCCAGAGTACTTCTTGTTTATTTTTATTGCGTTATTCATTAAATATTTATGAGTCTTGTGTATTAGCGTCTGCCTCGAGTTTCGTTACATATTTTTCGTTGTTTTCTTTTGTATGTAGTTTTCTTTTCCTTTTTTGTTTTGTTTATTAACACCTAACACAAATTGTTTGCTGGCCAATGTTTCGTGTTGTTGTTTTTACTGCCCCCGCCGTTGAAGACCCCTCAGGCTACCCAAACACCATATTTTTTGTTTATTTATTTTATGACGCGATGTGGCAAATATTTGCGAATCGCAGTCCGTGTTGTTGTTCTACGGTGTTGTCTACGGTGGGTATGTGGGTCAGCTACTTGGGGCTCTCGCTAATCTCTTGCTGACAGCCTTCTCTCTGGAAGCAGATTCTGGCTGACTCTAGGACCGACCGAGTACCGAGTACCGAATATTTTTCATATTGTCTTATTATGTAAGCTTGCCACATGGCATTGCATAATGATTGCAACTGCCACGGACTCTGTGGTCCATTCTGGCTGGGTAGCTTCCAGCAGCATCATCATCTTGCAACTCCAACGGGCTTTTGTTGCTCAAATTAAGTTTTAAGCGCGTTGCACTGTCAGCCATCGCTCGTTAGTACGTGTCTGCGCGGCACAATCAGTGTGCCACGCCCCTTTAGCCCCTTTAGCTTGTCATCTTGACTCTGCCACGGCAATACTTGCATTGCCCTTTCCCCAAGCACAGTCACGTCCTTTTGCTGCTGCCACACCAAAATCTTTGCCACTGCAGTTAGTGGACGCTTGTCTATCGTTTTCTTATTTCTCTTTTTATTTCCCTCTTCTGCAATTTTATGACAATAGTCTGAGATACTCTTAAAAGTTTAAATGGTTATTACAAATCTGGCGATAAGCTGACATTTTTAAAGTTTTTTAAATGCACTCAAACAAGTATTTAAGTTGAGCATGGAAAAGTGAATTACTTTAACCCTTCGCTTGTATTTAGAGATTTTAAAGTTTTGTATATTTAAGTACTAAGCATGGAAAAGAATATTTAATGTTAAATGATTCTAAAACATAAAAAATCTGTCAAGAACTGAATACATATCATATTTCAAACAATTTAACAAAGCAAGAAGGTACATAAATAATGAATAACATCATTTTCAGACTGAGAATTTCATCACTTTGATAGGTGAATGCAACTGAACTGCAGCTATAAAAAGTATCTTTTATTTCTACAGATTTCAAATTTGTTGTTTTCTTTTACTGAGCCACAACTGACATACAATTTGTTTAAATATTTTAGACTGTCGAGACAGTCAAAGCAGATACGATACACTGAATGTGACACTGTCGCATTGGTAAAACTTTTTGGCACTACAAACTGCAGTTTCAAATAAAATAGGTAAGAAGGAAGGAGATATGTTCGTACATAACATAAGTATGTAGTAAATACTATATATATACAATGGTATTAATGGTGGGGTGTGCTCTTCGTACAACCTGTAAGTGTAGAAGTTTTTACTTTTTCCATTTCATTGCTTTTAGAGCTCTTTCACACACTTGCTCCACTTTGGCGTAAGAGCATAGAAAATTTGACTGCTTGACTGACTGAGTAACTGAGCAACTGAGCAATTGAGTAACTGAGCAACTGATGTGTACCACATTGAGTTCACATTCGATTTAATCAACTTTTTGTTGCCATTTTCGAAGAGTGCATTACGAAGTGTCTGTTATTATGTGCACGTGTTCAACTGGCATGAACAAATGAAGATTCTCATATTTATTTTGTTGTTGTTTAAGTTTTTGTTCTTTTGAGATTCTTACCATAGACAATGTCCGTTTTATTAACATTTTTCATTCACTGAGCAATTGAAGTAACTGTGCAACAGGCTAATTAAATCAAGAATTGCAATCTGCGAACATCATCAAGTCGCAGCTTGAATACCCTAAGCTTGCCCATAAATAATTTGATTTGTATCTCTATCGTATGTGTGACATGAGCTTGAGATATGACATCGCTAAGAGAAGAAGCGGTAGAAGCATCTATGCGTTTTTTATTTCAGATGGAAACGGGCAGTTAGAACTACAAGATACTTACATTAGCTGAGGGAAACTCGTTGACGTTGAACGTTATTATTGACTCATTATAATTATCAAGCTGGAGCCAAGAGTATTGCTGCCGCTTCACTGCTCGCTGACACTGTTAGATACATTCTCTAAGTTAAGCAAACACACACACACACATACTTATCTAAGCAATTCATTCCGTGCTAAATTATTTCTTTTTGCTTCCAATGGGTTTGCTTTTTTTTTTCATTTATTGTGTTGTTTGTTGTTGCAAGGCGAGGCGAGGCGTCGTTGCTGCCACAATTGAAAACTGTAAACTGTTGCCACAATAATCGCAATAATTAAAAGCGCAACAGCACAGCCACAAATCATGGAAAAAGCAGCAGCAGCAGCAGCAGCAGCAGCAGTCGAGAAAAGCTCGAGCGGTAATTGAGGAAAATGTAGAACAATAAGTTGCTCGACAGCTGCCAGCCAGCTAACGTCTCTCTGGTCTTTGGTCTCTGGTCTATGGTCTCTGGTCATGGTGAAAGGGTTTTGCAGCTGCCACAACTGATAAATAGTCGTAATTAAAATAAATTAGTGGCTTGGATATAAGCTTCATAGTGTCGAGAGCCCCTTGAGAGCTTGTTAAAATCTAACCCAATAATATGAAGCCGCAATTTCCTTCCAACTATCTGTGATAATAGATGTAATAAAAAGTTATAAAATTCTTATTAAAGTGTTACCTTTGCGATAGCATCGATGTAGATATCGTAAGCGTCAATACTAAAATTTCCATGAAAATATTTACACTAACTTTTCTTAAGGACTCGAATGAAATTCACTTTTTTTATACCCGATATCCATGGAGTAGATTTGTGATCAGCGTCAAAAGTCGACACGATATAGCTATGTCAATATGCATACATATCAGAGACTGTAATATATAGATATCTATTTTCGACACTTGTTATCAAGTATTGTTTTTGAATGTTTTGTCATTCCCACTTTCGACCCCGAAAATCGACAAAATCAAATAGAAAGCGAAGTTTTAGTAGATTTGGTTGGCAATCTGGCATTTGATGCATTCATGGTATACTTTGAATGTAATAGTGTATTGATATATAGCAAATATAGTCAGTATATTAATTTGGTATATTTTAAGAATAAAACCAGACTGTTTTGTTTTTATTAAAAATGGGTATCTCACAGTCGAGCATACTCGTCTTAAGCTCGCTCTTTGCTTTCATATTGATTTGAGATAGTTTGCCTGTCAGTATTTCGATATTTTTACCAAATATTCGGTAGTTTTTCTATATGATAAACTTGCATTCGTTAGCCAACTTTTGGTTGAAGCCATTTTTAATCAGATTCGCTTAAACAAATAACTGTCAACGGTGTTGTGGGGTAAACAAATATTTTTGTATTATATAATATTTATCTGCAATGCACTCATTCGCTTTTTGCCGAAGCTTTTTGCCACTTAACCTTGAGGTTGGGCAAATGCCGTCGACCAACGTGACTTTTGCTTAACAACCTGCCTCGAAACAGGCTCAGACGCCTGATGCCTGATGCTGGTTGCGACTGTGTCAACTCATCCGGGTGAAACTTATCTGGCGGGGCGTGGCATGGTGTGGGAGCATCCAAAAAGCTGGGCCAGAGGTGGAGGTGGATGTGTAGGCAATGTGGTCGCATAAAAAGTTACGTGCCTCACTTCACTTTTTTGTGTAGCAGCCTTTGTGTGTAATTTGTTTGCATATGTAACGCTTGTTGTGGCTTGCCTCTTCAGCGAGGGGCGTCTCACAAACGAGGCGTGGCAAACTGAGTACGTGCATCTCGTGTGTCGCCAAGCGGTTGTTCCGGTTTCCTTGATGTATAATTAAGGCCCCAAAGTCAAGGATTCGCATGCATACGTACGAGTTGTTTAAGTAGGTGCGAATATCTGGATATACACACAAGTATTCACATACACACACACACACATGTAGTACATAGTATGTATCTTCAAAAAGTGAATGTAAACGTTGTGTATGGGAGACATTTATATAATGCTTCATGCGAGATATTCACATCAGATAATCGCCTGATAAGAAATGCAATTAAAGCATTTAGCCTGCTCTTGAGAGTGCTCAGCTCAGCTTGTTTTCTTTTCACATCTATGTACGTCATCTGAGACACAAGCTACGTCATTTAATTATCAAAATAAACAAATTGATTTATTTCATTTAAGATATTTAAAACCCGAGTGCACCTAAAATGATATTAACGAAACAGCGAAAAATATTATATTCTGGTCGCACATATTTGTTGCTCAACAACTTTAGTGCATCGTTTAGTAAAATATACTTTAATTAATATGAGTTAAATTTCTAAATAAAATAGAATATATCTGTGATCTGTGAACTTTGGATAATATTTTGCAAACTTATTTGTACGTGACAAAATCATCCGAAAATCGAGGTACATCTTTACAGTTGCTTTCGATTCAATCAAATTATATTGTTTGTTACCAATATACACGTTTAGAAAGTCATTCAATTTAGATTCTTTACTGTTGAAGCTGAAAACGGTTTTAGTGCGCTTTTCTTATGTGTATCGTTCACGTTTTTTTATTGTGTCAATATCGCGACTCGTCAAGCGCAACGCAAACTGGCGCATCGGCCCCTCAGCGTCAGCTAAGTATCTGTCAGATACAATCTAAGTGGCGGGGGAACAGTTTACAGCAACAACAACAATGCACAACAACAACAACATTGCAATTGCCATTAAGTGAGAGATGGCAATGCATCTACTATTGATATTTCGGCGTCTATATGGTGGCCCCCTCTCTCCCTTACCCCCCTTCACCACATTCATCAGGCCTCCCCTTAGAATGTATCTGCATATCTTTTCACGTACTCTTTACGTTTTGTGCATTACACTTTTCCATTGTATAATTTTTATTACCTTCGCGCTTCGTGTTGTGGGGGGCGGGTCAAAGGCGGAACGAGGAGGAGGAGGAGGAGCTGCAGCGTACGTAGCGTATCTGCAAGTTGTTTAAATTAGTTCTATTCTTATGCAATTTTCTACGTGGCACCTTTGTGTGGCGTTCTGAATGCCGCGTTGCCGCCGCGTTGCACGTTTCTTGTCTCGCTCTCGCTCTTGCTGCACATTCTTCTGCCGCCGGCAATGTTGCATTGTTAGCTACGCTTCAGCTTTAGCTCTGCTTCGCCTTGTTCCGGACAATGGCATTCGCCAATACATGTACGTACATGTTTCAGTATTTCTATCTGTATCTGTATCTGTGTATCTGCATTTGCAGCTTGTGTAATAGTTGCGTGTACTCGTATTGTCTGTCTATTTGTCGGGGTGTGTGCGAGTGCGAGTCTTTATGTAATTTGCGCACAATTTCACAGTCTGTAATAAAAACGCGAAATTTGTTTTAGTTTTTTCCACCTCAACCCAGAATTTTCAATTCTCAATTCTCAATTGTTAATATAGTATGAATGAATTTTATTGCTTTATATGAGAGTATGAGCGCCTTTTGTTACAGTTTCGCTTGACTTTTGATTCGACTTCAAGTGTACTTTGTATGCAATGAACTACTCTCGGTCAACTCGACTCAAATGAAGCCAATTTGGTGGCTGACTCCACTTTCCAATTATCCATTACCTTTCACTCGCCATTTGTCACAGTCAGGCGATTCTCCGCCTTCATTGGACTCCCCCTTGTGCTGCCCTGCAATTTATTACCTGCAACGTACACACGAGGGTTACCCTTTCGCCAGCTTGCAACTTCCATAAACAACCAGCCGCCAGTCGCCAGTGCCAGTCGCCTCACTTTACCAGTTAATGCCGCCCGCAGTCCCAGACACGAGATTCAACCGAGATGCAGATGCGGATGCCGATGCCGCAGTTGCAGCCGCAAATGTGGGCAGTGAAAACGTGCGCATTGAATTCGAACATTTCTACAAGAACTTGCAATTTAAATTTATGATTGTTTTAATTCATTTTTGTGGGCGTTATTTAAGGCAGAAGGCATTCGTAATTGCAATCCGTAGATCCGTGTTCGGTCTGTCTATATGTGTGGTCAATTCTCTGGGTTTTACGACAACTTAAATTGACCTTTACTTATCAATAATTTTATTAACATCCCAATTTTTATTTTATTTTTTATTTACAGGTATGTGATTGCAACTCCAGGATGGTAAAAAACTATTCAATTCTACTGAAATATGAATCTATTTTGCTGAAACCAAGAGACTTCAACTCATTTACCTTTGGCTGAAACTCTAGATTGATTTTGTGTTATAGATTATATTATCGTTATCTGAGAGGGGTCGCTAGTCACGATAATTCAATTACAGCTTTAAGATGGGTACAATTTATCACTAAGATCACAGTTAAAGATCCTGATGAGAATATTATGGATGACGAGTTAGTAACAGAAGTCAATAACGAATACTATAATAAATAGTGTCTTCAATATATTTGATTTACGAAATATATGCAAACAACTTCAACATAAAAATGGAAATGAGAAACGAAAATCTTAAATATTCATGATAAGAACAGTAAATCTGGCAATAAATTTTTTGACACAATACATTTATTCTTTGATTTCAACTTTCTGTATTTTTTTAAGGTATTGACTGAAAGTTTAGATGATGTCACTCTTAAGATTTAAATTACAGTATATTATTATATTCCAATTTAAACAAGTTTTTCATTGTTTATAAAAATTGCAACCATTTGCACAAAAAATTCATAAAACTTCGCTGCGTGTTTTAGTTTGTCATAATAACATTAAAAATAATAACGATGCTTTGCATTGCTTTACTTTACTTTCAATAGCAAATAACTTTTTTAATCATTTATCAAATTTCAATGATTCATTTAAAGTAAAATGATAGGCTTTATCTTTTCAATGAATGTTCAGTTATTGCGCTGTGATTTGTCTTTCATGGGTTCAAATATTTGCAAGGCGGCAATCAAGACAAAAAAACTTATCTCACACCCAATATTTATATTTATTTATCAAATGACAGTTTAGGGGAACGCCATTTTTATGGTTACAATTAAATTATTATCTTTGAATAAGATTTTTCCGAAGAATAACAAGCATATAGAGGTAATAAACTAATAAAGGTACAATTTTTATCTTATGCTTTAATCGAAGTAGAAAGCATGAAAATAATCTTAAGTCGAGAGTGCTCGACTATGAAGTACACATCATTCTAATTTCGTAAACCAAATTTCATTGTCTTAATCGGGGTTAAACTCTTAGTCAGCATATTTCGTAATTTAAGCCATGTGTTTGACGTCGTCGTAGTAGTAATTTTGTGTTTAATCTCCTAGTTGTTGTGCACAGTTCATGATAAATTCAAGACACAATAGAGAAAGCGAGAAACATTTTCTGGCTTATTTCATTCCATAAATAAATCTGAACCGCTGGGAATAGGTGTGTTGCGGATGCAGAGTCAAAACGCAATCGGCTAAAACTACACCCCTAGAGCAAGCAAATAAAAACTGTTGGTAAAGTGAAATGAAGTGTCAAAATGCTGGGTGCGGCAAGAAGCCTTAACGTGCAGCTCCTTCAACCACACCCCTCGCCCCTCGCCCCGCTTCCCGTATCCCGCATCGCGAAGCAATTGTAAGTAGAGCAATTTCGTTAAGAGCACACAAAGTGGTGTGGAGCAAGACAACGAGAGGGAGCAAAAGGGAGGGAGAGAGAGAAAGGGAATTATGGAGTGAGTGAGAAAGGCGACACATAAATTGCATTTACATGACAATAAAATGGTTGGTGGCTGCATTACGAAACCAAACGGAGCAGTCAACTTTCCAAGTCCAACATCCTCCATCGAGCGTTTCCCCACAACTCCCCCCGTTAAACGGCGAAAGGTGTGGCAATACATATTATTGGATTTTGAATGTCGGCGGCATTATTGTTATTGCTCAGGGCGACATTGGAGCCAAGCAGCAATCCCTGTCCCAGTTCAAGTTTCAGTTCCACTACCGGTCTCTGTTTCTGTCTCTGTCCAGGCAGTCGATGCACGTAGCTGGAGGTCTCCTTTGGGGGGCTATAACTGGTTTTTTATGATACCCTTGTACTGAATTTAATTACATCTCTGCTCTAAGAACTTGTAGAACGTCTTAGTTAAATCCATGTGGGGATAACACATTTATTATTAATTTAATAGGTGTTATTGGTCAAGAGCAAGAATGTTTATTCTCCATATATCAAACAGTTGTGGCAGATCAATGGTGGCATAATGAAATAAATTTGGTTGATTTGCGAAAATCATAAAGCACTCGATAATAGCAGAAATACGCTTTTCATGCTCCATTAATTCATTCTGAAAAAAAGCTATTACTATACAGAAAAGTGTATAGAGCAAGCAGCTTGAATAGTCGAAGCCTTTGCTCAGTTATGTACTTTCTTTGTTTGCTTGCTACACTTAATTGCATTTTGGTTGTGCAAGCAATGTGAAAGGTTTTTGCAGCCTGAATTTATGTGGGTGACGCACAGCTGTGTGGCTGAAAGTGTTATGGGATGCCCATCCAAATGTCACTTAGCTGGAAGGCAGCTCCAGAAAGAGCTGAATAAGACTGGAGGCGCTGCACTTGGCTGGCATCTCTTTGGCACTCGAGCATCTCTTTCACTTTACGCTTTCTTAACATTTTAGCCGCAATTGAAGCCAGCCTAAAAGTCAGACCCAAAGGCAGTCAGCGAGGCATAATGACAGCGATAAGTCATTAAGTAGCTCAGTCAGCACTAGAAATTGCTGAAAAGTCAACAAATGTGAGCGTGCCAGAGGGAATGTGCTCTGCAGATGCTACTGCTGCTGCTTCTGCTTCTGCTGCTGCTTCTGCTTCGACTTCTGCTGTTGCAGCTGCTCCTCGTTGCGGCATATTGCACTTGCCACACTCTGCAAACTCTTCCATCAACTTAAGGAACAACTAAGTGCTATCAGAGTGCAATATTTCGAGGGTTGCTTAAAACGATGAATGAAAATCTAATAACATAATATGCAGTGTTGTTTTTAGTTCAATGAAACACTAGACTATAAAATACTTATAAGTAGATCAGATGAATTCATAGTAGTAAAGTTTAACTGAGATCAACTTATTATGCAAGTGGAATATATTTGTCCATCAAATGAATTTCACATGAATGTTATTTTATTACTTATTTTTCATCTGACTTTAATGATTTGGTAACAACTCTATAAAATAGTTTTGAAAGTGTTTCAAATGTTTATATAATTTACTTATTTTAATTCACTTTACATAATTACTTTCGCAGTCTTTGCTAGCAGTAAATGTTTCGCACAACCCTCGCTTTAATTAAAATTTAAAGCACCTCACATAAATTCTAATCAAACTCTCAGTGTCCGTCTATTGATTTACTTACTTGAGAAGTTTTCTGGGTCAAAATGCTTCAAAGTACAAAATTCAATTACACACAAGTCAATCAAAATGGACATGAGTAAGAGAAAAGGGCCAAGAGGTCGAGTTAAGAAAACTGAAAGATATTGTTACGATAAATAAAAGAACAGTAAACAGTCTTCAAATAGCGGCAAAAGTTATGTTAATTGGCTAATTCTTTGTATGTACAAATAATTGACTTTTAAAGTCAATAAGTTGTTAAAAGAACACAATTATGTAGAATGTAGAATGACGTTTGAATTTGATATGCTGGGTTATATCATGAGATGCCATCATCATGACATCAAATACATCTTTCAACATAAATGTGAACTGCTCTTTGATACCTGTGAGCTAATTTATATACTTCTAGCGCCCACAATAAGTCTTTGGCCCATAATAATTTCACATGTCAGCTAGATTGCCTGAATTGTCGGAGTAGGAGACAGAGCTCCTTTCTCTTGGCATCAGGAATGAGTCGACCACAAGGCAAACACATATGGAGCCCAGGTTCAACGTCATGGGTAGCTTGGGTAGCGTATCAAAAGCGTGGCCCTAAAGGCTTCATGTCAAATGCACGAGCACAATAAATTTCATAAGTTGCCAAGCCAGAGGAAGAGTCAGAGGCAGAGGCAGCAACAACAAAAAGAAAAGTGGAAAAATATACTCGACTCACTCGCATAGGAGCCGAGCCAGTGAAACCTCTGCAGACAATAAGAGCCGCTTTTCAAAGGTCGAGACAGACGTCCGTTGTGTTCTGGTTATGTTCCGGGTCCACGTCCGGAGCGTTGGCCAGCCACGCGCTATGCTACAATACTCGTATGTGTGATGTTATGTTGGCAGGTTTGTTTGTCTGGACTCTCTAGCCAGACGTGCGGGCATTGCCATGTCATATGTATATTTTCACGTCATTAGAGCGTCGCTTAGTTTGTTATTAATGAAGTTTCCAAGAGGCATTTGCACTTTGGTTGCTTGGCTGCTTGGCTGCAGCCTCCTCAAGGGGGCTTCATGTGTCAAGGCGCCAAAAAAAAAAGAGAAAATACAAAGCAAAGACAAAAGAAATAGTAAAGCAAAAAAAATGTTGCAGTGCTCTGCAATTTGGTTGCAATAACCTCCCCTTACCGCCCACTTTATAAGTGTGTGTGCGAGTGTGCGCTTTGTCTATTGTCATTCTCTGACTTTCCGACTTTCTGCCTTTCTCTTTTGCCACTCAACTTGGGTCGTCGCCACCGTTGTTACCGGCGTCGCCGTCGCCGTCGTCGCCGTCGCCGTCGTCGTCGTCATCGTCATCGTTGTTGGCGTCGCATCCCCAGTTGACTTTGATTGACATTTGCCGTTGTTTGCATTTACCGGCAATTTTTCACCTTGATTTCATTTCGCATTTTGGGTGGCCCTCGTCGCTTTGCTTTCTGTTTACAATTGAAATTGATCAAGCGCAATACTTTCCAGAGCTTTGACCCAGTTACACGCCAAACTACACATTCGTAAGTAGTATCTCTATGTAGTCCGGGCATACTCGTAGTTTAGTTTCGCAAAGCGCTTTTTCGCTCTAAACTATTATTACAGTCACGCAATTTGCCACTTTTGTCTGCATATTGAATCATATTATTAGTCCGCGGAGCGGCGCGTTTAGTTTTATTGTCAAGTTCAAGGTGTAACCATAATGAAAGGGCTGGATTTGTGCTAGACAAATAATTTATATGCACATTTAGAGCTCGCGTGACTTTTGATAGAATTCGTAAAAAGCATTTGCAATCTATATAGAAGCGAGTATTTTGAATCCATTGTGATGGCACACATTTTGTTCTATGAAACTCTGCTAATTAAATGTGGGCAGCATACATAAATGTGAAGCTCAACGAATGTCGCTTATCTGTGGACTAGTATGGCTTTTAAGCAGAGAAGTCGACAAAAAATCCTTGACCCAAAATGACGACAATGTGAGTTCCTTATACGAGAAGAGCATGGCAATAATGCATTTTAAATGATTTACATGTATTTTGCATTTAATCGCAAAGGCGAACATTCACCACACACATGGGCTTCACTTTTCGACCTTTAGTCCTGTCTCTCATGTCATGGAAAGATAGTTAGTAATTACTACACTCTTTAGACACAGAGCCGCAAAACAGGCCAACTGCATTCCAGTTATCATGCTCTGCACTTTTTGACTCTGTCATGACGTTCATGTTTGAAAATGAAATTTTCTTTTAACTGACAACAGTTGTGGCATGCAGCATATCCCCTCGTTGGGCGCCATGACTTCATTTTTGGGTTGAACTCTGTGTATCATTGGCTGCCTGCTCGCTTTGTTTTTTTCGTTTGTCGTTTCAACTCTGATGCACATTTAAAAACAAAATTTGCGTTTTTAGCATTGGCGTGTACCGAGGAACTGCTCTCGCTAGGATTTAATTTAAGCACCCCTCGTTGGGCGCCATGACTTCATTTGGCTGTTTTCGTTTCTGCTTTTAGCATTTTGCATGTTTGTGGTTTCTTTATTGTTTGCGTTGCTCCTTGTTGCTCGAGCAGAACCGCACTATGCATATTTTTAGTGGGCGTTACAACAACTGTCGTGGCCTGCTCTCTGATATATGGGCCAAGAGCTGATGACGACTACGACAACCGACAAAGGCGAGGCACAGCTCACATTTATGTACGTGCTTGCAATTGGCGTTCATTAGGCAATTGTTAAATCAATAAATTGTTTGCGTTTTTCCTTTTTATTTTGGGGATTTTTGCTAGATTCGCTTCATATTGGAATTCTTTTTATCGACTTTGGGATTTGGCTCACAATAATATCCAGTTTTTTTATTTCATTATGCGGCAACCTAGTTTTGTTCTTTTAGTTGAAAGTTCTACTTTTTTTAGCCAAATTCAAAATGTTTCAAGATTATTTAAGAATGAAAGCGCAACACAAAGAGTATTCCATAGTCGATATTAATGCAATTAATTACTTGCTGTTTATTTCCACGCTGAATTTATGTTTACATTGCATATGCTTGTTCGCATTTCTTAATACACATTATTTTTGGCACACACAAGCCACTTTCGATGATATTTATGAAAAATGCATATACACACTATTATACTTAAATCTATAATATATGTATATTTGTAATGCGATAATTTCCATCTGTTTTTAATTGTTGTTTATTTGCTGCCTAATGCGCGTAAAATCGAAAACTGCTCACTTACTTTTTAATGTGCTACTTTTAGCACTTGTGGGCTATTAGTCAAAATAGCTCTTCATATGATTTTCATGGCAAAGCCATAAATCATGTGTATTGATCACATACTAAACTCACTACTTGGAAAATATTTAAATAAATTCTAATTTGTTATTTTCTTTTCTTCAAGAGTGTTTCAGTAAATTTGACCAACTTACTATTGAAATGCAAAATAGCACAGTTTAATTCTACGTTTTTAGAAATTTATTGTTTGCGTACAAATCAAAATGATAAACAAATATTCATTTGGTTAAAACGATTATTCGCGTACAATGTCGAATCGTTAATGATTATTTTTCAATCAGTTCGATGAGGAATAGTAACCTCCGTGAATCGTGAATAGCAACACACTTCTATATATGGTAAATTCTCCCCTCTGTTCGATAGATTCTCGGTCTCACCATTCAGCAAACTCAATGGTGACCCCTTGGCCGTCGTTACGGCACCGCATGACTTTGGTTGAAAAGCTCAAATGGCCCGAATGCTGTGTGCACAAGTAAATACGTGTCTGAATCATACAAAGCCAACACAAATTTTTCGTTCGCGCTTTTTTCTCTCTTTTTGTATAATTTGATTTTTATTTTTATTTTTATTTTGTTGCGGCAGTTTGCGGCATTTTGACATAGTTTGCTGAGATCAAAAGACTACAGAAATTTGCTCGAAAAATGGCGCATTCTATTTAAAAGATATTCTAGAAACATAAACTAAAAGCAATCAATAGCAAAATATATTCTGAATGCGTTGATGATATATTCAGAGCGAAGAATAAGCTCATAAAAAGCATTTACTGTTAACCGGCCAGCGGATAATACCCAAAAGCTACAACGCATTTTGTTCACTTTTCTCTATTTTTTGTTTTATTTTTGGGTCAGGTCTAATAAATGCTAATGCCGAACGATTTATCAATCTAATGAGGCATTCTATGCCGTGTGTATGTGTATATGACTAGTATAATGCGAGTGTATTCCACCACAAAACTAGATATTTACATAACTTTTGTGTGCCGGCTAACAAAATGGGAAATAAAAGCAAAAGTGGTTAAGTTTTCTTTTGTGCGGCTCACGTGTTGCTCGAGGCCTTGAACCTCTGAAATGAACCTTTCCTTCCCGCCCTCCCCTTTTCCCGCTCTCACTCGTTAATTCAATCGATAGACACAAACAACGACCATTAGCATAGCTCAGCACAGGTTAACACAGCTGAAATGAAGCTAAACGCAGCTCAGATTTCTATTCTGTTCCATAACTCATCCGAGCGAGTGACACACATAAAATACGCGTGACCCAATGGAACATTTTTGGCTGCTTGGCAGATTCGTATCGCATCGTATGTGACATGACGATGTCATTTTAGGCTGCTGTTCAAATTCATGTTGTATTTTGTAATAATTTGCTGGCTGCTTACACATTCTGCCTTTAGCATTAATGGGGTATATTTAGCTCGCAAAAAAAAAGCTAAATATAGTCATGTGTATGTATCGATTTTATTTGAATGAAATTACTTGTCGATGTTATTAGTTTCATTTGAATATTGCTGCGACAAATAAGTAAGTTCCGCATCGAACTAATAGTAGGAAAATGATGATTATTTGCATGCATTGCAACACTAATTACAGCACATCTTCTAGTCGATGACTTCTCATTATTTGGGCAATCCAATTTGTTAACATAAAGGCAGGCGGGTTGACTTGCTGTCAGGATATTGGCTGTCCTATTTTTTACATGGGTAATTAGCATTAAACTGGATTAGCAGTGAAATTTCATGCGTGCAGCTGTTTCCATGTTTTTGAATCTGCCCTACATTTTTTTTGTAGAGACTTTCATGGGTTTGGCTTCAGCTTGACATAAGCTGATAATGTTGATTAATTGCCCGTGGAACATCTAGTGGAGTGGGAGCTATGGAAAGCGTGTAGTTACTCAGCAGGAAGATGACTGGATTAAACTCTCTCCAAGTTTTTTAATTCCAACTTCAACGTATACTATTTTCACAGAGTGTATAAACGTTACATTGTTCTAGCTACTTTAACAGTTGCGTTGCAAGCCTTTTAATAATGTTTCCCATTTTATTTTGTGTATATATTTGTTGGTAATTGTGGCGCGTGCTGAATTTTTAATTTCATCTTCTGCTTCTGCCTTGGGCCTTTTAAACTCTGTCCACATTTTTTTTCATTTTTCTCCTCTTCTCTTGGTTCGTTCTTTTTTTTTGTTTACCACATTTTAACAAATTATATTTCTCCCCAGTTGCCGCTGAAAATTTTCATTGCTTTTCATTGCCCATTTTTTGTGTACATACATATAATAATATATATACGCTTTCCTCTATTTTTTCCGTACTTGTCCGCACGCGACAATTATGCATATTTATATAAATAAACGAACACACTTGCGCACATAACGAGCCTTTGGCCAACGGAGCGTATGCGTAACATTTTTTATGCTGCAACGCTAGTGGGCTGATTTTTACTTGATATTGCCAGAATCGCGTAAAAAAAACTCCTGAAACTTTATTTTAAATGTTAACACTCGACAGCTTAAATTGCAGAGCCAATATTTGATATTTTCCACCAAATTCCCTGAAGTGTTGACAGTATTAATACTTTGTTGACTCAAACAGTTTACCATTAGTTTATATTGTTATTTTCGGCGACTATTTCAGGGCCGTATTGATAAGTCTATAAATACAATTTATTTAAAACTAATATTTTTTTCAGTGAGTCATGCTCTTCGTTTACTTTTACCAATCGCAACTTCAATTGTATTCAGTTTCAATGTCAAATTTCGCTCGAACATCATTTGATAAAACTTAAACTTGAGAGTCAATTTAATTTAAGTATTATTATTTTGTTTATATAACATACTTTTTGATTCATATATAGCTATATATACCTACAAGTGTCTCTTCGTAGTTTGCATAATTCCAACATGATAATGAAAACAAAATATGTCAAATAAATAACTGACAAAAAGTGAAATTTAACGAAACTTTTGTTTCTTTTATTTTTTGTACCTTATTGTACTTAAAGTTATGTAATGTTTAAGTGTCTCGAACCATCTGTGGAAGTCATGAAGAGCACTTTGGCTTCAGCATAAATTAGAAATGAAATCAAAAAACAATAAAAAGAAATTGGTGTAACACAAAATATATTTTATTGAGTAGCTGTCAAAAAAATACCTGTCGGCACTTTGCTTTTCATTTTAACAATGACTGTCAGTAAGTTGCTTATTATTTATTTATTTGTCGACTATCACACCTATTTAAGTTATTTATTTTTCAGTAAATATTATTAACCAATAAGAGACTTTTTTTATGAGGAAGTTATGAATTTGATTTAATTTTATTATGTTTTCTTGTCTCATGTTCTATTGAACAATTGAACATTTTGCTGATGCTAGAAACCCAACAAAGATCATGTGTAGCGTGTTATACTTTTATTGGTTTTAGTTTGATGCCTATAGCTTAGCCTCAAACGTTGCTTGTATCAATATGCAAATGACTTTTTGCCTCTTTTCTTTGTATTTCAATTTACTATGCGAATTTTTCGCAATTTGCTTTGCGGCTTTTGTGTAACTTTTTTACTTCTTTGTTTTTGCTCTTCGCGTATTTTTTGCAGCTGCTGCCGTCGGCTTCAAGCTTCAGTCTACAGCTTGCCAGTTTTCCTCGCCTACTGTTATGCTACTCTTACTCAAAGTCTCTTGCTGTTACTGTTATTGTTAACTGTTACTGTTATTATTTTTGCACGCCTAGCTGCTCTTCCGAGCTGACATTTAACTTGTCTATTTATCCAAGTACCCAAGCGTTGCAAGACGTTTTTATTTACACTTTAAATTTTAAATACTATGTTTATAACGCTTACAAATTTGCACAGTTTACAAGTATTTTGATGGATATTAAAGGCATTCGTTTAAATTGAATTCATATTCTATTTATTGAAGGACGTTTTATATAATGTTGAAATATTGGTTACTTAAGTCAAAGGTATTCTAAAATCAAATAAATTGACGTAGGATTTGCTTTTCCTATTTAACTTAATTTATTAATTCATTTTGTGTGACTGACTATTTGCTTCGTAAATTTCGAAAATCTGCGTAGGAAACGAGTGAGTATCTGTCGTGAATGTTTGTTTATTGGTTGACAGTTTGTCACTGCCACAAACTCATTAGCATTGTGGCTACTGAGCGGCAGAGATGTGCACAGCATTGCTGAATGTTCAGCTTAGTCTTCTGTGGTTATTGCTGATTTTATGATGCTGATGATGATTATGATTGCATTGCACATGGGTATTGACAATTGTGTAACCATGTGAGTTAACGATGCTCACGATGCGACACAGTGTGGGCAAAATGGTTACAAATGAAAATTTTGGACTGGTTTCGCAGTAGTTAAAACGCCAAATGATGAAGAGCTTTAAACTGCGAGTAGAGTCTTTTCTATTGTTTATTTCTATTAGAACTTGTTCTATAATTCGGGATGTGATGAATAATTCAACATAATTTGAAATATTTCAAAATTATCTTCCTCGACGTAGTCAGGGTCAAATAAAAGTTGTCTAGACACGTTAAACAGTTTATGTATGCATGTGATGATAACAAAGCATTAATAAAACAAATATCATTTTTTTAATTTTAATTTTTATTGATTACCTCATTGGCAACTATTTAAGAACTGTGTTTATAATTAGCACAGTGATTAAAAATGCAATTATCAAATTGCCCTGAAGCATAATTAGCTACTACTAATAAAAAATGCCAATTATGATACACTTATAATAATAGACTGCAAGTGAAGTTTTAATTTGTTTTAATTGAATGCCATTCGACGGTGAGCTCATCCATTGTTATGGCACATCGAACTTCACGCTGAGTGCACAACTATTACGCTAGAGATAATACTCGTTGCTGCCAATATTAATCACGTCCCTAACTCCTCATCTCTCTCTCTCTCGTTACAGTCTATCCAATATGCGGATTGTGTTGTTGGTGCGGGATCCACGTGGCACAATGCAATCACGACGTCATCGTGTCTGGTGCGCAGGCAATGAGGATTGTGAGGATCCGGCCTTAGTCTGTCAGGATCTTGTTGATGACTACAAAACAGCTGAGACGTTGCTCAAGTCATATCCAGGTCGATTCAGGTAAGTTGAACATAGGATTGCATAAAGTTAGAATTTTAATTGAATTCTATAACTCTTCTAGAACTCTGCGATATGAGGATTTGTCACTGAATCCGTATGACGTGACGCAGGACATTTTGCTGTTTTATGGCTTGCCCTTTGACCCCGCTGTTGAAGAGTTTTTGGACACTCACACCAAGGAAAATATAGGTGGCGTTAGCTCCACGTATCGTGATTCCAGATCGGCACCATTTCACTGGAAGCAAGATCTGAAGGCTGAAGAAGTATACTATTCTATAAATATTTTCATGGGCAACTTAAATAACAAAACTCTTGTTCTTACCTTAGATTAAACAAATCCAGGATGTGTGCGTGGAGGCCATGGATCTGTGGGGATATCGTCGCATAAATGACTTCAGCAATTTCACTAACATGCAGCAGAACTTTGATCCAATTGTGCTGCCATCGCCGTTTACGTGAATTCGATGTGGCGACAACTGATAACGATAACTAATTCTTCTACTTGGTACATTTTGTTGTGATATCGTCGTGTTGAGCGAGCAAAAAGATTATAAAGAGAGAGAGAGAGTGAGAGAGGGAGAAAGCATGGAAAAGCATTAACTAACAGAGAAAAGTCGGGTTACAGTTGGCACACTTTTTTGCTAAACACGCAAAACACACTTACTGAGCAATAGTTAATGATATACCACATACGATACGATATACTATACTATATACATATACAATATATGATTACGATAAATGCATAATTTTAGTAATTGGCGAATTTTGTGTAGCGCGTAAAAATCGAATATCACATTTATATTATATTTAGGCATAGCATTTAAGCAACAATAACTGATAAATGAGAACTTAGTCTTTATATAAAGCACGGGCTGGCATTGCAAATTGAATTCCTTACTTGGCTTCTCAATGTAAATTATTTAGATAACAACTTTTTGTAATGTTCTGCTTATGGAATACAAACCACAAATCAAATGCAATTAAAAGCAAAAGAAGAGCATAAAGAAATCCAGTGATTTAGTAATTAAACATAACAAAAACGTATCAACAGAAATTGAAACACATTTAGATAAATTTATTAAACGTAAAAATATACAATAAAAAAAAATATTTCCAAAAGAGAAAAGAAGAAAAGCAATTGTGCAATAAAAACCATATGAAACTAAAAGCATTCTGAAAATGTAGACGCAAATTTGGCATACGAAATGAATTGTATTATGAAACGTGGAAGAGCAATGGGCACTCAACTCCTATGTATAAGTTAGTGTACATTATTTTAATAAAATATTTAATATATACATACGTATAAAACAAATATGAAATTTACGGTTATTTAGTTGTAATTTAATTATAATTAAAGTGTACTATATATTTTTTTGTCCTAATTTTAAATTTACATAAGTTCAATTCGTTTCGAATGAATGAATACAGCCCAGCAATGTGCGTTAAACTACAAAAGTTAAGTAAATTAATAACAAATTATGAAAATGTTTTATTTAATGAACAAATCCCGCAATATTTGCATAATAAATACAACAAAATAAATGAATTAGTATTCAAATAAACATATTAAATAGATCTTACAGATGATATTATACTTTCTACAATGAATTGATCAACTGATCATAAGACTATTTCAATCTTCAGCTCAAAACCTTACAAGCTTGAACAACTTTATTACGTGCGTTTGGTATTTAGGATGGTTCATGCGGCATTTCTTAAGTTATACCCTCGGATATAACCGCATATAAATTTTTGGGCGTAGAAATTTAAACTATGTGAGAGTCTTGTCGTGAGTATAATTATTAATTAATAACTGAGACGATTGCATTGTTTATTATTCATCTCTACATAAGGAAAAACATCAACTTTCTGATTATAAAGTTCATGAAATTGCCAGGGGGCTTTGGGGTTTTACAAATGGTTTACAAACAGTCAAGGACAAGCACTATGAATGAATTAAACGTAACTTTAATTACAGCTTACTATTACTAGCCGTACTTTTGCAATTTGGAATTGAATTAATTTTCAGAACTAATAAGTCCTTCTCTTACTATTATGTTAATCTGATTATTCTCATCTAAAACCGAATTGCCATATTTGGAAGTAAGCAATTGGGGCCAACATTTGATAAAAATCTTATTTATGTAAGGAGAAGTCAGACTAAAGACTAAAGCAAAAACGAATTTGAAAATTGTAAACACTTCAACACATATTGGTGCAAGATGCTAAAAACAGCAAACTTAAAAGTCGAAATAAAATTTTATAAAATTGTATTACATTTTTTGACAGTGCAGTGACATACGATTTATTTATATATTCTGAGAAAACTTCTGCAAGCATTATAACCAATATTATTTTCATTGGAATCATATACATTTTGAATTCTATATAAAGTTGCATCAGGAAATGCAATAATCATGTTCAATTCACATTCTCGTCTACATTTCGACTCAAATGCGGCAAAACGGATGTTTGAAATTAACAGGAAAGCTTTTCTTTTCGATATATCGATAAGTTTGCAAAAGCTTTTTTAAATCGCACTTGCGGAGCTGTCTACTTCACTGCATGCATATTGGCGGCAGTTTATTCAAGATTCAAATGATATTTTGAAATGCAGATGAATATGAAAATGTATTTAACAGGCAGAAGGAGGCATCTACGACCCAATAAAGTATACATACATATGTATGTATACATACATACTTGTATTCTTGATCAGCGTTAACGGCCGAGACGATATAGACATGACCGTCTGTTTGTCCGCCTGTCCATCTGTCCGTATGAACACCTAGATCACAAACATTATAAGAGATGGAGATATAATAAAAAAATTGCGAATAACAAGCATAATTTTGAAGCTAGAGTCGTGATTTTTGGTACATACAATAATATTTACAGATAAAAATTGCAAAAAGGTTATTAAGAAAGCCTTTTGGGAAAAACAGCCTACTTACTACGTGTCCTAGTTGTTTTGGCTGACAATGTTGGATATTTTGTACTGTATTGTATATTTCGAATGTAGGACAAATTTATAATACTTTTCTACCCTATGGGTAGCTGATATAAAATTGTTGTTAATTGAAGATACAAATTTATTCCATTAAACGAATTGAAGCATTTCTTGCAAGTATGCACAAATATGCATTTCCCATTCATTTTAATTCGATTTTTGTGGACACACTTTATTAGCAAGGTCAAAAGACTTTTAGCACTTATGTAAAGTCACGATAGCACCATATAAAACGTTCTCATTCGGTAGTATATAAAGCGCTGCATTTTATAAGACAACTCAGATAAGAGAAAATGCTTTCAATGCAAGTATCCTTCTTATTATTTTTAGGCATATTTGCCACAAGCTTGTCGTTCAAAATAAATACTAACATTGCGGATGGTAAGTTAACAAAGAAGAACGAACGTCAACTAACTGTAAAATTGTAATTTTTTTTGCTCGCAGGATTTAACAATGATTCAAAAATTGACACGGCACCCTTTGTGAAGATAGGAAATGGATTGTATTATATAGAAATCAATTTAATGACGAACTGGTTCGAGGCCAACGAAAGGTGTCATAAACATGACGCTGAGCTAGTAACCTTCGAAACAATGGAAGAATGGGAGTTGATTAACAAGTACTTGTCAGATAACGCCATTGAACGCGTTTACTGGACGTCGGGCAATGACTTAGCAAAGGAAGGGAGGCATGTATGGTTAACTAATGGCGAAGATGTAGGATCATGGTTATGGGGAAGAAATCAACCTGATAACTGGAAGGGTAACGAAAATTGTCATGAACTAGGGTTTCGGAGGACGGAAAATGACCGAAGAGGCCTTAATGATGCAGAATGCGCTAACAAAGACCGATACATTTGCGAAAAAAGACAGTTAAAGACATTTTCAATGGTAATTTATTAATTTTGATATAAAAATTAAAATAATATCTCAAAAGCAAAAATTAATGCTTATAGAAATTTATAAGATGTGCAATAAATCTATCAAAATAACAATATTTGTATTATTATTTCTCTTCACGTAAAGTGAATTCGTTTAAAAACCAAATTAGTACACAATTAACATTCAAAAGAAGAGACTTATAATAAAAACTTATATATCGCATTCATGGAAGGAGTAGTGTCACTTTCATATTTATTGTTAAATGAAATATCGTAATAATAACATATCTACTGAGTCTATATATGTATATACTTAAAATGAATTTTAAGTTAAATAATTTTCGTTTCATTCAAAAAGATTTCGATGAATGCTATAAATATCGATATTAGCCGAGATTATATCGATAAGCTAGCGATATGCTTTTTTTCCAGTGTTGATTAAAATTTGTACATTTACAGCGTTGACTCTTATCGCGAGTTTGAATATTGGCGCCTTTTAAGTTAAAAACATATAATGTATCGCAAATTGTTATATTTCCTTAGAATCATACAAAAATTAAATGAAAAGATTTATAAATGCTGAATTTATTAATTTTTTTATTTATAAACTTAATACAAGTATACAATTTTAGCATACAATTAAAATATGGCTTATGATATTGCACTATGTTATAAGTGCAATGTGTTTATAAACAGTGTAAATAAAATCGGAGAAAATAATCCGGCTATTAGCGATATCAAAGGCAATTGTCACTGTTCAATCCATTTGAAAATATGGCTGAGTATATGTATTGAATCGGGTATTGGACAAATCAATATAAATCTTTCAAACCGAGTTATTAATTGATAACGCCTAACTATAATATATTAAAACTACTAGTAAAGAAATGGCATACTTATTGAGATAAAGGGAAAATTTACTTACATGCATGGAACGATAAGTTGTATTATTGATTCAAAACATAGCGACTTAATGAATTATTTTTTTTATTTATTTTTCAATTATTACTTTTGCTCTAAGTTTTAGGGAAAAACAAAAATAGTTTTTCATTGAAAATTTTAGACAGTAATTGAAGTCATTTGGATAATATATATTGAAAAAGCCGAAGGCCTCTGCAGCCAGCGCTTAGAAATAAAAAGTGTTATTTTTTAGTATATTAAATTATTTTAAATAAATTAATCATTTTTTTAAAATCTCGGCCATTTTACATGACAAAATTCCATGAACTTTGATGGGTAAACATTGCTGCCGATAGGGAGATATAAATAAAAATAAAATGTAAAATTATATTTGAAACCATTTTTCATTGACGTGAATAAACTTCTTCACAATTAACGCTTTTCAGTTTATGCAATTAAATGTCGGTTAATACCGTGTCTGACATGATAAACACAGTGCGTATGCGTGATATTTATTATAGCTTTTGAAAGTATTTACATAAAGATATCATCTTACATTTTAAGTGACGAAAGAAAATGTTTAATGCGAAATGTAAATGCAGCTGCAAAATGAAATTGGATCTGCCGCGTGGGTCACATGTAAATCGCTAGAATGACATATGAACTTTGTGGCTTATCACCCACATTATGCTCACTCATTATACTCGTAAGCAGAAAAAACAAAAAGAAAACGAAGGCTAAAACTGTCCCTTACTTTGGGTACACAGCAAACGTCTAATGTCCAGCAAATAATTTTTCTGATTTCATTATCTTTCAACCCTCCTGTGGTTCTGTGGTGGCTGGCACATCGGAAGGTGCCCAAAAATTAAGCGCCGCCTACTAAATATGTGCGTAGGTGAAGAAGCAGCAGCAACAACAACTGTTAAAATCAAACGCCAGCGAATGGCAGGCAACTAGCACAGCTTTAAATCAACACGACCTCGTCTGGCTGACGTCACTGCAGTCGCTGCAACAACAACTACGAGGGGTCTGCGTGGGCGATGAGAGCTTTCGCTAGCATAGACACAAACCCTTACGGACAGCCAGTTGACTGCCGGTCAACGAGAAGCTTTCATTGAAAGCGCAACAGGAGCCAACCAGTTGAAGTTGAAACTCGAAAGCCGCCTTGCCTTCGGCTGCCATTCGCTATAAAACAAGTCGTCGTCGTTGTCACCATTGCATTCGTTTCGTGCGCGTCGAAAGCAAACCAACCAACCAAGCAGCAAGCAGCCAGCAATCAGCAGCCATCAGCAGTCAAATCGCTCGCCTTTTAACGGTTTAAAAAACGCTTTTCAAATCGAATTCTTGTGTGGTCTCTTCGAACGCACATTTTAGACAAAAATTTCAAATTTGTTTAAGAATAAAAAGAGTAATTAAAATTTTTTGCATTTTCACTCAAGAGTTTAACATTTTCTGTCGATAACGATTTTGCTGTTTGTGCATCGTTTAATTGGAAAAGTTTTTGAAGCACTTTTTACGCGAGTTTTTCCGTGTTTTCAGTCTCATTTAAAGTAGAACAAATACGTAAGAGGATTTTGCGGTGCAATCAAATCTAACAAATACAGTTTCAGTTTCTGTTCCAGTTCCAGTGCTGATAATAAAAATATTTTTTATCAATCGACGAATCGTTCTGTAAACGGTAAACGTGCGTAAATAAACTTTGCATTCAATTTAAACGTCACATTAACTGACAACCACAGCAGTAATTAATACAAACAGGTGAGTTATAAGGACTGTCATTTGGATTGGTTTTTATATACAAAAAAATACAGGTCTTTCTATAGTAATTTGCTGCAGAATTATGAAAGAAAAATTTGTTCTATTTAAAAAACTACTATGATTTAGAGAGTTTTTGAAATTTCTTATAAGGTACTTCATATTTTAACTATCTCAAAAATAACAATATAAATCCTTGTTAAATACATGACATTATATAAATTCAGTTAAAGAAAGGTTAGCTTGATAGACGCCAACAAATATATTCACTAATATCATTTGATAATTTCAATGAATTTCAATAAATTTAACTGATTTTTTTCGTATATTTAATACAATCAAAAAACGTATCTTATTCTAACATTATAAATGTTAAAGAACGCATTTCTTTTTGGGATCGTAAACGCCTCAAGTAATGCGTATTTCAAATTGAATTAATAATACAGTAATAGCAAATGCAAAGTAATCACAAAACAAGTGATAAAGTTCTACAATACCTTTTGCCAATTTTATTTTTTTGAAATGTCAGCCGAGAGCCCACATCAAATGTACATCAACGACTTTAAGGCTGTAGGCTCATAAAACATCAATAATTGTCAATCAATTTATTTTGGCTTGCGTGTCCTCGTAGGACAACCCTTCAATCTGGGGGACTTGCGCTCATGTTTACTCTTCAAATATTTAGCTAACATACTGTTGAGCTACTTTAAAAACAGCAATTCCTTATGCATGACAGTCCTTTTAACGGATTTGAAAGCAGCAAAGGAAATAAGTAAATGCTCACATACTTAACATGCTTAACGTTCTTTTTCTGCTGCGAAACTTTAAGCATTAAAGCCAATTAGTTGTTCAACAATAACTTTTTCGTGGAAAAACTAAGAAAGTTTTCACTACGTCTGATTTAATGATATTGGTTCGCTTACATTGAATTTTTTGGATAGTATGAAATAATGCAAAATATTTATAATCCGATTGCACCCACGTAATGCACATTAAGAGCTCTGAATTTGTTAAGGCCGATTAATAGAAATAACAACAGAAGAGTTTCTCAATAATTTCATATAATCCTTAAAAAACAATCCGATTAAAGGAGCTTTTCAACAGAGATGTGTTCAAAAAGTAAGCTCAAACAAATACTTATAAATAACGTTTTTTAATCTCTTAGTTGTGTTTTTATTTGCTAACTAGACAAAAGATTAGTATAGATAGTTTTGTTAAAATAGTACAAAAAGATTACTGCGTAAATTTGTTGTTCTCAGTATAACCATGTATTTAATTCAAGGACCATTTTGAATGAAAACTCAAATACTTAGAAAGTATATATTAGAAAAACGATTCCACCGCACTGATCCTTCCATGTCGATCAATTCATTTTCATAATTATTTTTTAACATTAAGATTCTTATGAATTTCTTCATTGATCATGATTAATATTTGGTACATTTATAAAAACCTTAATTTTTAATATCAACAAACTATAATAGAAAATGAATTAAATATATAAAATCCGCAATTGATCCAAGTCAATTTAAAAAATGATTTTTTTTATTATAAAAATAAAATTACTTAAGATTTTATAAGATTACTCAAAATTAAACTATATTGACGAAGAAAATGATGAAAAATAAATAAAGAATCATCATTCTGTGATTTTTTAATAACAACTTATAATGATTGCGGTCTCTGATTTAAATAACTACAATTTATGTCAAGGAGGCACTCAAATCAAGATTGGTGTCACTTGATAATAACAAATTATTACAATGTGGGCGTCTCTTCATCTGTCAGATTTTCCTGTTTCTTTTCTTCTTGGTAGTTGGTCTCTAATATAAAGCGGAAACAGCTGCCAGATAAAATAACAAGGCAGGGGCCAAGTAATTTACAGAATATGTTGCTCGACACGCCTGCAGACACACGCAAACACACGCTCACTAGCTGATTACTACTTATCAATGGCAGCAGGTTGTCATTCTGTTTGTGTGGGCGTGCAGAAATGAAAAATTTGCATATGATAAGCCATAAGATAGGCTCAAGTTACGCAAAATAATAGTCACAAAAAACATGCAAATGTAGCGGAGGTAAACAAAAGTAGACAATTTTTTTTATTGCCTACTTTTCAGCAACAATATTAAATTCCCATATGTAGAAGTTTCTGCTTTAAATCATTGTTTATCTGAATATTTATTGTCATTTAAGATAAGGCCGTGACAATTGCGAAAGTCGAGCCTTTTTTAATTGCCCGCTTTAATCAAGTTATATCAACAAAAGCAACTGGCAGCAAGTATACATAACATATGCACATATTGGCAGCATGCGAAACCAACTTGTAAACAATTCAATTAAATGCATATTTAACGGACGTGTCGAACATAATTCAATTCTCCAACTGAGAACACAATGCATTTTACACCGCTCTTTTCCTTGTACAAATAATGTCAGAGTGTGGTCAAGCAGAGTCGATTTAAAATATGCCAAAATGAGAATATATTGGTGATGTTGGAAAATAAATGTTCAATTTATATTGATTCTAATTGATCAAAAGTTAGAAGTGTAATTAGAGAGAATAATTCATTGCACAGTTTATTAGAAAATGTAATAGTTACAAGTAGGGAAGGAAGGAAATTACAAGTACAGACAAATTTGGCATTTTCTACATTAACAGCTTAACTTTACGAAAAATAAAACCATGTAGGGAACGTAATACACAATTTTTGAAGTCCGAGTATTTTAGTTTCGATTATACAATATTACAAACAATTGGGTAGAATACACTGACCAAAGTCGGAAAGAAACTCCCTTAGTTCTATAATCATTCCTTCACAAGCAGTATCCAACCACAAGTCCTTTCAATGTCGTCGTATTGGCAGACGAGTACTTGTGGTTGAAGGGCATTCATCATTTCATATGCAAAATGGATTGTGAGTGTTTTCCAATGTTTTTGTGGCAACTTTTCTGTTAGTAACTTTTTTAGCTGTTAGCAGTCTGTAAATAATTAAAAATGCTGCACTCGTTGCCTTCGCTTGATCGGCCTTAAAATACCCGACTATTTATAGCTGGGTCAAAAGTGCATTTGACGTCAATGCCACAAAATGAGGAAGAAACATCAAATTTGTATTCTTTTGCATTCTATCTACCATTTTTTACGATGGACTTAAAGTTTATTTGTCTAGCTAATTATTGTCCAGTTATCCTGTCATTTATCACACGCTACGCTTGTTGCTCCGACATCCGGCCAAATATTTCCGGGCTTAGAATTTTACACAAATAATTTATGCACTGTGACCAGCAAACAATGAAGTAACATAAATTACATGAAACATAACACGGTGTAGAGTAAGCTTACAATTCAATTATTTTAACATAAACTTGACCGAAAGTTGTGTCAAATTTGCATGTGGTTAAATTATTTTTGGGTTGAATACGAAATCCTTTAAAACCAATCTTTGTTTCCATTGTAAATTAATAAGCTGTAAAAAAATCACACCAGGTACACTTAATTACAATAGTATTAATTCAAACCTTATTAATCAAGTTTAAACCTTTTAATTATAAATATTTAATGACTTTGAATTAATTTGCCTATCGAGAAATTTAAAATAGTTAAATGCTTCTCTGAGCCACAACATGCGTATACGTAATGTATGTTATATTGATTTGGCTTGGCAATCAATGTAAGAAGTGGACCAAATACAATCAATATGAGGAGCGATTTACAAACGGCCAGACAATATGTGTAAGCAAAATATCGTGGCGTCAAGAAGCCGACGGCAAATGTTTTTCCTTGGCTTCCGGCGAATGTCAATGCCACAAATTTGGGACACTCACTCACCCCCCTCCATAAAACAAACACACACATATAGGCACCCGAAGTGGCACAACAAAAGGCAGTAGACACAATAATAAAAGCGTAGACACAATTGGAGGCGGCTCACCAGCCATGCCCCAACGCCGAATGTTATGGCAACATTTGAACCCTGAAATGGAGGCCAATTGGCAACACCACCTGGCGGTCAGATAATTTATCTTGCCAAAAAAAGCCTAATTAGCCTGCCTCTTGCAATTTTCCAGCAAATTAAACTGACAGAAAAAGGACAACCGAAAGCATGAGCATCTTAAAAAGGAAGACAAGTAAATGCGGAAAAAGAAAACAATACAATAAGGATATTCACGGAGGATAGTTTTCGTTTATGCTTGTGTGTAGTTTTAATTAAAAGATGCCCAGTCTTGCATAAACTCAGTGACAAGTCTAATTGGCAATACAAATAAAAATGCAGCATAACAATGTCGAATCTATAGAAGAAAATATAAGGGGAACCTTACTCACAGCAAATCCCATTGACAATGCAAAAGCTGTAGACAACATAATATCATTTTTTGAAATAAACTCAAACATTAAAATATGCACAGTCGACAGATAGGACAAACAATCAACAGGTGACAGTTTGCCTTGAATTGCTACCTGTCTGCGATGTGGGTTGAAATACGACCATACATATATACACACATACTATAGAAATATATGTATGCATACTACTTGCATAAGCAGGTAAGCAAGTAAATATGCCAAGGTGTGGCGGCTTGTTTGCCCTGGTGACAGGCTGAAAAGGAGCCCAGAATCCAGTGCCCAGAAGCCAGAAGGAGTCGTCCTCGACATTCTCGTCGTCGTCGTCGTTCGTCTCTGAAACGGCTGCCACTGACGTCTCAACATAAATTGTATGCGTAAGGAGCACGTGTTGATTCCTACGACGACAGGCAATGGGACTTAGAGAGGTACACACATGAGCTGTTGGTCCATTAATTAAAGTGAATTATTAAAATTGATAGAATGTGCATACAATATGTTATGCGTAGAGCTTTTGCTATGCAAATGTTTTTGCAAAATTTAATTAAACCTATTAGATTGGATTATGTGATGTTGTATTTGATAAATGGGCACAAAGTCTTTGTTTTGCCAGCACACACTATTCATGTAATCATAATGGAATTAGTGAGGCATCCGAAAGACAGGCTTTTCTATGTTTACACCTAGACCTCCCCAGCTTACTGTAGTTTACACAAATTTTGAGTAACAATTTGCCTAATCATTAAAGTGTTGTCAGCTATTCCGAGAGTTGAGCTCCAATGGGTAGAAGGGTATTATAACTTTGTGCCAACAGGAAATGTATGTAACAGGAAGGAGGCATCTCCGATCATAAATTCTTGTTCAGCGTTAACAGTCTACACAATATAGCCATATCTCTATCTACCTGTCTGCCTGTCGATTTGTCCGTATGAACATCTTGATCTCAGACTATAAGAGATAGAGCTAAGATGTTTTTTTTTTTGACAGCATTTGTGATGTTTGCACACAGATGAAGTTTATTTTAAATTTTTGCAACCACTACTTCCATCCTCCGAATTGACAAAAATCGAATAACAAGTGTAATTTTTAAAAAATTGTAAAAGTTATTTAAGAAATACTTCGGTATGACATTGTGTATGACAATACTTCTGTAATACAATCGGGTCTAAGTTGTTTTCACTGAGACTCCGGTATATTTTGACATCTATGGTATATTTTGCGTGTAGTACTTAATCGATATACCAAAAATATATATTTCTGCGGTATATTATTTGGTATATTTCAAGAATAGTACTACACTCTGTTGCTTATACACTCAAAATGGGTAAAGGGTATCTCAGAGTCGAGCACACTCAACTGTAGCTTTCTTACTAATTTTTTTGTCACAGCTAAAATGCACTAACGATTTAATTACACAAGGCAAATTATGATAATTCTTTCGAGAAAATGCACATAAAAAACTGAAGCACATTAATCTGGGAAAAGTACTCACTCATTCGCACTTCAGACATTGCTCAGATTTCAGTCTCAAGCTAATCTACTTCGTCAGTGTCCAGCATGAATGAAAGAGCTGAAGAAATGAACTCAACTCAACTTAACTATTTATTAACTGCACAATACAACGCAAATTGGCTTAGTCCGCCTTAGCCACGCCCCTGCGAGCTGTCCCTTTTGGCAAACAATTGCTGGAAATTAACCACTTTGGCCATGCTGGGATACCGACTATATAATTTCCTTCTCCACGCTTTCTTCCACTCGATTTCTTTGTTGGATTTTGCTTTTTTTATTCTTGCTAAACAAAAATGCGGTCAACAGACATTCCAAAAGCGTGTGCTGTCGAAAGTTGTCATTATGGCAATGAAAAAAGTTGCCGTCAAGTGGATTTGATTTCGTGATTGGCAATTGACGACAGCATATTCAGCCACTTCAATCCCTGTCCTAGACTGCTCACATACTATAAATCCTTCGCAGCTGCTCACGTCGTCGTGTATAATATCCAACTAATTGCTTAACTATTTAATTACAGCTACGTGATCCAGACACATGTCCAGCGTGCTCATCAAATCAGTTTGTTAAGCCAACTACAAGTGACACTCAAGTCTGTCTGCCCTGTTCAGACTGTCCACTTCAGTCTGTCTGTATGCCTGATGAATAGTTCTCACTTCCCAATCTCATTCACATTCCTATTCCCATTCCCTTTCTCGTTTCATAATATGCGTGACGATTTGGTTTTATCGCGCCCATTTCAAACAACATCACAATACGCGATGAGCTCCACAAACCCAAGAGCATAATGACCTTTTGTAAAACGCAGACGTTAACGTCGCGTATACGCAATGTCCCAACCGAGGTTTCCCATTGCGTATACGTAGCGTGTACATTGCTGTAATTGATGTGGCCGCCCATTGCGTTGATGTTTATGAGCTAACCAAATGCAAATTTATTACCATGGATTTGCTGTTTAGTTGGGTAACTTTTTGAGTCTCCTGCAAATAAATTTTAAAGGATTGTCACACCCACAAAAGAATTATTTTGTAAATTTGTTAAACGCTTGAACAAGTTTGAAAATATACTCTTCATAGAATGAGTAGTTCTCTTAGATGAGAACCAAATAATATATATAATGAAATGCGAATTAATTTTCACATTTATTAATCACAATCATTTCGCTGACCTTTGAGTCGTCATGCTATTTAATAATTAAATGCTGGGAATTAATTAGATTTGATTGCAGCCAAGTTCAAATGCCAAATGCGATGGTAATTTCAAATCCAATTTCAATAATTGAAATGAACAAAGGCACAAAGCCAGCAAATTAATTTGACAATTCTTTTGCTTAACTCAACTAATGAGCTAAATCAATTTATGGGATCTTGGCTAATTTTAGTTTACGATTTATTTAGAGCATTTCGCTTGCTCATAACTTTGCGTACACAAAGTGTTGATGAGACGGCCAATTAATTAGCTAATTAAATTTCCGTTTTTTTTTTTGGCGGCTTAAAAACTTTGTTTGACACCCTTTCCTCGGTCTGGCATTTACCTGCTGCCAATTACATTTGCCGAGCACCATTGTCCTGTCTGGCTTGTCGCAGCTCAGCGCAGGGTAAGCATAAGCACAAGCCAAAGCACAACGAGCCGCGCAGCCCTTGGGAGCCAAACAACATTCGACTTCCTAGCACTTGCGCCGACTAATTAAGCCAGAGAACGCTTCAAAAATTCAAATGTTTCGCACGTCTCATAAATTCACAGGCCATTCGCAACTTTAAGACGTCACTTTTGTAGTGTAGTGTTGAGTGGGCATTAAATAATTATGTGCTTAGCTGGCTCATTAGTAGAACGTAGAGAAAAGAAATGAAAAAAATGGCAGCTGAAACAATGGCCCAAGGCACAAAAACACTCGCCACGTTGGAGCTTAGTACTCTTTGAATGGGTAAATGAAATACTACAAATTCTTAGGAAGACTTCAAATAAAGTAAATTTTAATATTATCGACTCTATTCAACATTATTAGAAACAAAAGTGCTTGACTGTTGACTATCTCTCAGCTCTCTTTCATGCAACTTAAACAAACTGTATTCAAATTGCAGTCAAAGCAACTGCAGAGCAGCTGCAATTATGCATGCTTGCAACACTTTCTACAAGTGAAACTTAATTATGTGACTGTGCTTGGCATCTGCACTTGGTCAGTCTACAGTTCAGTAGAGAACTGCTGAGGTGATTCGAGATTCAAACAAGTGTAAGCCGATACTCAAAACACACACAGAGTTATGCACTGAGGTTTACCACACGCAAAATCACAAGTTGCAGCCAGGCCACAATTGAGTAGCGCTTCAGTGGCTACTTTGGATGAGCCTCAGGGATTTCCAGTTGGCACCCAACAGTTGGCTGTGGATGCAGCCAGGCGCACTCGTAAATCAATCAGGCGTATTGGTATTTTTTAATATAAAACATTGAACACACACGGATCACACGGACATACGCAACACGGAGGCAGCAACAGTGGCAGTAGCTCAACTGGACCTGCCAGCTCCAACAGTTGACTTCTAGCCTCATCCCACGTCCAGTCCAGTCCAGTTCAGTCCAGTCAAGCGGGTTTTTGAGGTCACGGTAAAAATGGCTCCGTTATCCATATGCAATAACACACACCTCACACACACACACCTTTGGTCTTTATCCTGCTTGGAGCCTGCCTGAACAGGTGAGGTATAGTCACAACTTGGAATGTAATTGATGGAGTTTTGTAGCTGGGTCACCGATGACCAAACATCATCATCATTCATCATACTAGGGCGAGAGTGTCGAGGTCAAGTATCAAGCAAAAAAAAAAACAATAAAAAATCAGGCATAAATCTTGCATTGGCTTTAACTCAACTTTCAAAATAAAAACGCATATTTATCGTATATGGAAAATAAATACCAATCGAATTGTCAGTATTGTTACAAATTATTATTTAAATTGGTTTATTTAAAAAAATGCTTTCATCGAAAAAATACCTTGAACATTGTTATTATTCATTTTTATTATTTTTGTTCGTGCTTCCTTCAAGCAGTTGACATTTTATTTTTTTTGCAATGCAAATTAAAATCGTGTAAATTCCATTATTGAACGTTATTGTCAAAACAAATAGCAATGCATATGGTGATTTGATTGCCTGCAACATGTGTAGATATATGTACATATGTATGTACATATGTACATATCTATGTATGTATATATGTGCATAACATTTTCCATGGCAGACTATTGGCAAAAGCGCAAATGTGAAAGGATAATCGAATGTGTGCTTAACCCAAGGATTTTTAGTTGCAGACAAGTGTTGACATTGTTACTGATAGTTGGATAAAATACCCAACGATTTGCGTATTTCTTCATTTAAGCTGAATACGTATTCATAACACTAAGAGTGTGGTATTAAGATGATGGTGTTATTTTTAATACATTCTACTTTCAAATTAACAAATTGTTCGATTTTAACAAGTGAGAAAGGAACAGTTCAAAAGTACTCGACTGTAAGATACCCGCTAGTCATTTTTAACAAGAACATAACAATGCGGTATTACTTTTAAAATATACCAAATTAATATACTTAAAAATATACCGAAGTATATTTTTATACAGTATATAAAACTGTAATTTACTAAAATATACCAAAGGTCATATTTGGTATATCGATATCATTAAAAATATACCATGAAGTACAAAATATACCAAATTGTCAATATACCCTTTCGACCACCCTTTTTTATACCCTTCTAACCTACGGGTATCTGGTCTAAAAATAGAACAACTAAGAAAATTCTAGTAATAATTATGTATACAAAATAATAACAGCAGTTACAATGATTTTTCGTGACATTTACCACATTAGAAACTGTTATGAGGTCATTTGTGGTGCGATTCACGTGACGATCTCCGAGCTTGAATCACGACCAGGCCAAAATACACGACAATTAATTGATAAGCTGCGGGCTTAGATAGGAAAAAGCATGGACAATAAATTTTGTAACAATCGATTAAACAACACCAAAAAAATAATATATATAGATATACATCTCTATCTAATCCAAAATGAATTATCTGAGTGCAATGACTGGATAGTAAATGGAGAGATAAAGTCCTCTTATTACGTGTTTCATCATGAGTCTCACACAAACACTGCTCATTAGAAATCCTTATGATAGCTGCTACCCATTATATGCGTATATAGGATTGTTTTATGTGCGTATATATTTTTAGATTAGATATTAATAAGCAGCATGTAGCGCAGATAGCATTGGTAGTAATTGTAGTAGTAATCGTAGTAGTATTTCTTATCACAACAGTGACGTTGATTTTAGATTAATTATTTCAAAACATTAGCTCACACACAGCGCAGAGCTAATAGACTAACTCAATTAGCGAACTTACGAAACTTATCATGCGCATGCGAGTGTGTTTAGGTGTGCGTGGGGAAACTTAAAATTCATTTAGTGCTCAATCGGTTGCAAAAAGTGTTGCAGCCATCTAGGCGCAAGATGCCGCAGGACATCTTGAAGGGCGAAATGCTAAACGAATTGTGCTGTCTCGGCTAACATAAAATTAATTAGACGCTTTTAATGCTCTACCATTATTTCTTAAAGGGGTAAATGGTAATTTTGTATGTTTCTTAAGGCGTTTTTCTACTTGAGTTTTAAATTAAGCAAAAGTAAATATTTGCCTCGGTTTCCTTTTGTGGTCGATTGAGGGGCTCATTAGGTTTTGAATTAAACGACGCCCTAGAGAGATTCAATGAAGCGTTAAAGTTCCGCCCTTGCGGCAATTAAAAACGATGGCAATTATTTCAAGTAAATGTTTAAAACCTACACTTAACATATAGCAAAGCATCAAATATTTTTCTTCTGCGGTTCATTTTAATTTTTCTCTTAGAAACTAGCATTCAATTAAATTTATGAAGAAAAGCACAAAAGCTGCGCATTGGCCACTTACAATAACATTGATTAGAATTTTCAATTTTAATTCAATCAAAGCATGAAAATGTGCTCAATGATTTTAGGCCATCTAATTACACATAATTCCTCTGTTTATTTTCTTTTATGCCAAGTCGCCTTCGATAAGTACGCTGTACATTTTGCATTTGGCACAGTTTTTATTTAAATATATTTTTCAGCTGACAGCCAGCCTGCAAACAAGCATACATACTCGTATACACAGAAAAAAAAGAATAAAAGGCAAAGCAAAAACATAAATCAAGCGTGGATGGCGTTCCTCTCGCTCTCCTGGACAGCTTTGTTTAGACAGACGCGCGTCTCAAAATGTTACATAAATCAAAGAGCGACCCTCGAAAGAATTTATGCAGCATTTGGTGAGCACTTAACGAGGATTTAGACGGTAGCCACAGAGAAAGAGAGAGAGAGAGCGCAAGAGCTGTTGAGATGGAACGCCCACAGTAATAATATTATGGCCTGGCATATTAATTGTGCCGTCATCTAAATTGCATTAATTTCTATAGGATTTGTAATTATGCGCACCACGCGGCGTATGAGCAATCCTCAGCGTTAAGATGCCAATAGCCGTCGTTACGCTTATCAGTGAGGGGTTAACAGCATACATACACATATATAATGTTGTTTCCCCACATGATTGAAAGCAAACAAACGAGGCAGATAAAGACAAGACTGCGATAACTGGCTTGTGAGTTCCTAAAAGCAAAGGCAGCATTTATTTACACAGTGAATATACGAAGTTTAACCAATCTCTTTTCATGCTAACCACTTTGAATGCTCGCGTTGTGTTTTTGGATCCACAGCTGTTGACGGAGCAGGTGTATTCAATCAGGTCATGGCAGTTGGCTTTAAAGTTTCGTCAGAGTGTTCAGCTTAAACATACAAAGCAAGTTGAAGCGTTCAGTTTGCGTACCGGGCAAAAAATTCATTTACATATTAGACAGTTCAACTGCGCTTTTAGTGGACGCAAAAAACCAAACAGAAAAATATAACTGCAATAATATAGAATTTTAGGAAGCTAGCACTTAGTGCCAGTTTCAAATTATGTCAACACATACAGTCAAAACATATATGGAAATTAAAGAAACTTTTTGAAATTAATTCTTTATTTTTTATACCTGGTACCCATATGATAAAGGGGTAATATAACGTTGTGCCTCCATGAAATGTATGTAACACCCAGAAAGAGGCATCTCTGGGACAAAAATTCCAGTTTATAAGAAATACTTTTATGTGGGCAAAAAGGCATACATTCTAGGGATCTTAGTTAGTCAGGCTGACAATCTGGTATATTTTGAATGCAATAATATATATATATATATATATACCAAATATACTAAACATAGTATTTTTGTGGTATATTATTTTGACATAATTTAAACGGTTTAGCTTTCATAAAAATGTAATAGCGCACTCAACTGTAGCTTGTTTATGATGATGATACTCACTACACTAATCTATAAGTAACTATCAAATAAAAATAGGTAAATGACATTTTTAACACATGAATATATTACCGCACCTATACATGTATATATAGAAAACAACTTTTGAATTCTTTTGATAAAACTCAACTAATTAGCACACTTCAACATCCGTCTCGAAATTAAATTTCTTACCTCTACGCTGCAGTAGTTCAGCGATGTGAAGTGCTCTGGTATGAATAAGTTTAAGGACTATTCAAACAGAGTCATTGCAAGTCACATAAAAGGACGCAAAGTGGCCATCAAAAAAATTGACAACACATAAATAAAGCGAACAAAAAACACGAGAGCAATCCCACAGCGATATGGGCAGGGGTAGAGGAAACATGAGTGTAAAGTGCTATTAAAATAATGTTGAGCGAAAACATATTTTGTGCATTTTAGCTATTACATTTACAACGCCATTGAGAGCCAATGAGCAACAGTGCGTATGCGCAATTATTTTATTTATTTATTTTTTTGTGAATAGCCATGTTACGAGTACAGTGTAAACCTTTTATTTATTTACATTTACATCGTATTAAATGTCATTTTAAATTTATGTTATTTTAGCTGCAATCTATTCTGAAATAAATACGCACGACACAATGTGGGCGAAATGCGAGAGAAAAATATTGCTGCTAACAGCATTATTTGTGAATGCAATTGAGAGTAATGTTTGCATTCTTCGATATTCGACATATGATATCCCATGGGGAACTCTGTGGCTAATAAACTGAAATGTCAGCATTTTAAATTGTTGAATGTCAATGATATGCCAATGTGGATTTTAATAATGTGCTCTTTAACCTGCCACGATAATTACTCTAAGAAAGGCACTTTGACCTATGGGAATTCCCCGAACTGGGGCAGACTACTTAAGTGAATATCTTTCCACAATTGCCCCGAGTTTAAGTGCCGTTTAGTGACCTGTGAGTAATCGACTCAATAATAAAAAATGCATATAGTCGAAGAACCTTTACTGGAAGTAAGGAAAGCGGCGACCGTCAATCAATAGCATAAATTACCCTGAAAATGTTCAACTTAATGTCGCAGACATGAAATAATAATTGCGATAAGTAATATTATAAACCCTCCGGGCTTTTCAACAAAGTACAAAACAAATGCCAAATCATTTACCAAGTCAAGTTTATTGATTTACAACAAACAATTGATCAAAAAACAAATGCTGTCGAAAAAATTATAGCAATTTTCGACAACTTTTCATTTAACGTACTTTCCCTTTTTCATTTGAATTCTTATGACATTTTAGGCGTTTTCTAATTAAGTGTGCTTTGCACTCTTTGGGCGTGCGCCTGCTGCATGAATGAGTTCATTCCATCCTTCATTGTCCGTCTGACTGTCTGTTCGTCTGTCCATCTGGTTGTCTGTCCATCTGGTTGTCTGCCTGCCTGCGGTTTCGTAATGTATTTACATGCCATACGCGCGTATTGCAGTCGAATGTGGACTGTTGCTTCGCTTAGCCACATCCGTGGCAAAATTGAAAGGCAAATCGAAGTTGTTGGCTGGCGAAACTGCCTTAAGGATATGCAACTAGCAAATATTGTCTATGAGATGCGGTGCGTCTGTGTTGTGTGTGGTATTCTATTGGCCACATGCCGTAGTCCGAACAGTTGTGTGCTTAATGATTTAATACATGGCATGCCACTTACTTAGTTGCATGTTTGTTTATTTGACCAAGAGACCAACAAACCCACAAGCAACGATTATGCATTGAAATACTGTAAACAAATGAGCGAGGAGCCAAGCCAAGCAATAGCTTTAAAAGTGAATTATAAATTCTGCAAATTTGCTGTTATTTAGAAAATCAAAAAGTGAGTCGATAGTTATTATTTTCTATTTTTCGTGTCGCCATTTGCATATTCTTAGATGCAGTGCCTGCCAATGCATACATTAAAGGACGCAGCATCCTCTCTACAGCTAATGGAGCGCACTTTTTGGGCACTTCAATGGCAAGCTGAGAGCAAACATAAATCTACAATATTGGGTTGCATGGCTCTGGGCGCCTTCTGCTTTTGTCAATCGAGCGCCAGCTGTTGCAGCTCCTCGAATATCAACTCAAAAGTGAAAAATGTGTAAAAAATATAAAAGGGGGGAAAAAGTATGCTATAGAACTGGTCCATAGAGTGAAACAGAAATGGCTTTTTCCTTTCATATGTGTGTGCAGTTCTTTATGCCACTTGCTAATTGGAGGCTATTTATGCACGGAGCTTAGCAGTAGCAAATTATTATGAAATTGCATTCAAGAAAAATCCCATTCCAAGAATTCTTTATGCAAAGCTATTTATGTGCATTTATAAACTTTAACAGTTGCAATAAGTTTAAGAGGATTACCCAACGCAAAATTTAGAAAAAATATACTACTATTACAAATAGAAAATGCGCTTTTCTTTTTATACTTTACATTCAAAGTGAGATTTCCAATTAATACCAGCTTAGATGCAAAAGCCATTAATTGCACAGATTTGACAAGGAATGCAGCAAGCTGTAATTATCATCCGAAGCTGATCAATTTGTGCTGTCACATCGATTTGAATTGAATTGATTAGCCACAATAACCGCATAAACAACCAATTGGTCATGTTCCTGAAATTCAAGCCTCTCTCTCCTCTATGCATAACACATTTCATGTTTTGCTAAATTTTAAATGGCAACTAACATCGAGTCTCGAAATTTGTGTCAAGTGTATGTGTGGCAAATAGTAAACCATGGCAACCGTGCAACATTACGCGCAACTTTTATTCATCTCCCAAAAGCGTTCTGTTTTTTTGGGTCGTTCCGTGTGACAGTTTTCTCGCTAACAACAATGCTTCTTTGTGCTGTTTTTCTCTATTGTTGCTGTTCTTGTTGCTCTTTTTTGTCTGCTTCTCGAGTGGGCCACCAAATGAGCATATTAGCACTTTAGACAGACCTAAGAGTGAGCCAAAGAGCCAAGAGAAGCTTGAAGACTTTCATATAATAAAGTCATTTTCGTATTTTAAAGTGAAACACGCATTTTACAAATATTATAAGTAATAATTAAATATAATTTGCACCAAAAAGTGGCTTCTGAAAATTAAATGAAAAACAAAAATGCGACCCATTAAATAATCGTAAATATTAAAAAACTACAGAATTATTCAAAAAAGGTAATTTATTTTTCGGTTCAGTTAATTTTTTCTCCATTTCGAACTAATTTAGCAAGATACTTTACATATAAAATAAGTTTTTGAACTTAACTAGGTTTTTACAAACTTCATTGCATCATCTTTGATTAAACGTCTCCCACGAAAATACATAATTGCTGTAGAGCATTTGACAGTTCATGAAACAGGGTGAATCCCACGTAAAATGCTACACGCAAGCAATATCTATGGCGAGCTGTTAGCCTGGCTAACTGAGCACTACATGGGCTACGGTGTCAAGACAAGACAATTGCCATTGTTAATGTCGCACACGAAGAGTGTGGGTGGAGGTGGCCGGAAACATTTTATTATTATGACGAGTCCTAAGCATGTCAACAAACATGCAACTGCGTTCCACACGTGGCTCGGATCATAATGGAAATTTATTCGCATCATCGTCGGTCGACGATGGCTGCCAGCCTGTTGGAGGCAGAGTGTTGGAGTGCCTTGGCATGTGGCATGCCAAGCGGATGTAAAGGAGGCGTGGCAGGAATGTGTCAGCAGTTTACATGTAATTTTAGATGCACCTGCAGCAGCATCTGTGCGACCCTATCATCAGTTGTAGTCAACCGTGGCGTATGCGTAATTTGTAATTGGAAAGAAAAATGGCAAGCAAGAGTAACTCGATGACCTTGCTGGCAAAACACGTTCGGCATCTCGAAAATGTTGACCACAAACCTCCCAATTTTGCCAGGGAACTTAATCATGGGAGACATTAATTTATAGTCTGCCAAATACTGAGTAAGTGAAGCAAGACACAGCACAGAGCACAGAGAGAGAGAGATAAGAAACCCGGCCTGAGTTGGGCTCTGACAGCTTGTCAAAGCTGGAAGCCCTAAAACTTGTTGCATACTTTTGGGAGACGATGAAAATCGAATAAAATTTGTAATCCAAAACTGTGGATGGGGGGGAGGGGAATAGCTTGAGATATACGAGCGTGCGAAATATTAAAGCATATTTTTACACATTTAACGATATGCCCCGCCCGAAAGGGGCGACGAGTCAAGTGGGAAGAGGTTGCGAGGCTAAAAACATGTGTCAAATTTAACAGCTTTAAGGCACGTTTAAGTGGGCATGCATTGACATTGATTGGCTCCGGTCTGGTAATTTTCGAGAGCACAGCAGGATACGGAACAGGACATCCATCCAGAGTCGGACATTTGGGACTACTTTTCACACTGCAAAAACATTTCGGCTGGCAGCATTTTGACTAATTGACCTGTAGCTGCTGAAACTGAAACTGAATAGGGGAATGATGGCCCAACAGTTAGTTTATGGCTGCTGTTGGCCCCCAAAGCGATTTCATGTGACCCAATGCAAATACCTATTAATAAACTCGGCGAAATGCTCACGCTTAATTAAGCTATCGATTTATAGCGGCAAAAAACAAGAAATATAAGCAGAGCAACACTTCGTATGCCAAACCAATTTTAAAACACAACTGACAGTTTTTGGTAACGGGTTGAACATGTCCCAATAAAACATAAAATTAAACTATTTATGCAGGCAAAAAACCATAGTATTTTTTAGAGTACTTTTTTGCGCTTGCTCGAACGTATCTAATATGTATAATGAGACTCTAAATTGAATGCCGATATTGCCTAAACTCGAAGAATTTCAAACTGTCAATCTCGTGATTAGATTGCTTTTTAATAACAATTTTCCCGCTTTCCCGTTTTCCCCAATCATGTTTGGGATGTCGTGAGCTGTTTCCTGATATTGTGACATCTTTTAATTTTGAAAGAAAATACAAAAGTACAATTACGCTTAAGTGAAGCTGAAGCTTTCTCGATTGTCAGACACTCAGTTTAAAAAAAAAATATGAGTATCACAAGTTCTAAAATTACACTAAGCTCAATTTAATGTTTTAATCCAGTATCCATTACATGAGAAAATATTAGCTTAATAAAGAACACATCAGTCTTAATGAAGGTAGAAAAATATCCCGAGATTTCATTAATAGAATTATAATTAACCTAGTCTAATTACTGAGGTTGAAGCATGCTTTTACTTAAGCACCAATTGATATCAAGTCAAGGAGAGCACAAGTGTACTAAGGCGGCACTTAATGAGCCATATTTGAGTGTATCCGAGAGCCTATATCACACACAATGTTGGGGCGGCTATCCTGAGGGGAAAGCCATATCCAAACACCTGTAGATTTTGTTTTATTTATAGGAATGTTTTTGTGAGCCACCCACAAGCGGCTGGAACGAAAGTTATTGACACCTGGCCAAGGGCGTACGAATTCATTAATTTAATTTTACAGCATTTTGATCGATGAGTCGAGGCAATCGCAGGCAAAGTCAGGTTCAGAGAAAGTGACTGAAGTCGGAACTCAAAGACGTATGCACTATGTGTAATTAATAACCTTGTCATAAGCGTTTATGCCAAAAGCTCCTAAAGACAGCTTACGTAGCAAGGAGTACAAGTCATTTCATTAGCAAAATTGCAGTAAGGTCCACAAGCAACGTGAGTTCAATGGGAATTTCAAATTGAATTGTACCTCGCTTTGACAACGAGTAACCTATAAATTGTATAAGCATTCGCACTTGCACTCGCATTCGCATTCGTATTCGCAATTCACATTTGTAGTCGCAGTTTTAAAAGGGGGCGTGTGTGTTTGGCACGTTGACAGGAATTATGTAAAAAGGGTTTTTGTTGTGCTCACGGGTAGGAAATGTCAATAACATTTGCATAACGCGCATATGGTTCATAGTTTTGTCAGTCTGTGGCAAATTTTGTCACAGACAAACGTTTCTAAACTTAGCCACAACGAAAGGTAATAGAAGGCCATTGGCACACCTATGGCAACTACCATATATTTGAATACGGTTCACTTATCTGACTATTACCTGGCACTTACGATTACTCTGTTATTTCTGTGCTGCGTTGCTGCGATGCGAACTGATTGTGAAACCTTTGTGCTACGAAAACAAACCGAACAACGCTTCGTACTTGTAACAACATTTTACTTTATTTTACTTTCCCCTGTCTGTCCCCTCATGCATCTTCGCTTTCACAAAAATGTTAATAGCAACAAATGTCCATTGTTGATTTTAGTTTGACGATGGTATGTGCCATGTGTTTATAATTGAATCGCATGGATTGACTTTCAAAGAGCATTGGCAAGAGGACTGCGACCAGTGTCTAGACAAAGGAACAAAATACAAAGTAAACGAAGGCACGCTCTCAGACACAAAGACTCTTAGTTTAAATATTTGAAAAGTTTTGCTAGCTGGGTTATCAATAAATCTAGGACATGTACTTCTATTATTTGAATTGCATTCAATTTCACTAACGCTTATCTAAAAATAATCTGGTCTGCGGAGCTTAAGTTTAGCACAAATAAATACAGAGTAAATCCTTAAATGACAACAACTTGAAGTCGGCATAGTTCTCAGTTGAAACTCAATTAGAAAGCAAACAGCAGGCAGCTCAGAGACTATCGCATAGTTAAACACACAACGGCAACGAAACACAGTTTGGTCGACAAATGGCTCAACAGTTTCAGTTTTCAGTTTGCCGCTCTGCTCGACTGCAGCTTAGTGCAACTGAGAAGTTTCCAGTGCTAAGTAGTTAGTGTGAAATTTGCTTAAATGAGCAGACGCTGTTTGGTCAAAGCAAACTACGACGATGACGACGACAACGACAATGACGACGACAACGACAACGACAACGACAATGACAACACTTGAAACTCACATGGAGTCTACGCTCCAGTCGGAGTCGAAGCCCAAGCCATTCACCTCTTAAGTCCGACTGGCTGCCACATTACAGTTTGCAACTAACGCTAAGCATTGCCAAACGGGAAAACTAACAACCAAACATTCAAACCGAACCATTTGGTCGCATTCTCTTTAGTTCATTCTCCTTGTACTCCGATCCGCATTGAGAGGAGGACTGGGAAAGGGGGTTCTGATGTCCCGCTGCGCTTCGAGTGGCTCAAAATCCCCAGCAATTTGTCGCAACAACTCGCATTACATTACAAAACGATGTGCAAATAGAAACGGCAAGCAAACTAAAGGGATTTACCCATAATGGGCGCCTCAAAGTATGCTACTTCTTTGCTCTTTCCGAAAGGCTTTTCGTATTAACTAAGGCGTGACGCACGAACTAAATTGTGAGTGTGTCAGTTAGAGAGTGAAAATGTAAGCTTTCGTATTTGTCTGACTTAGATATTGAATATATGTTATCCTCTAAAATACACCGTCGTAATGTTTAGTCATTTTTATTTTTGTTTTAAATTTAAATTGTTTCAAGAAAATAATAAATTCGAAAATAAGTGACTAGTAGACTTTATTTCTTATTCATATTTGATTCCCAAGCTTAATATTAAATTGAATAGACTCGAGTAACATGTGTTTATGTATTTATTTTATGACCTAGCCAACAAAACAAAAAAAAGACGCCTATAAATGTAAAGAATTTGCCGTGCAATATGAACAAATTTTCAACTCGTGTATGAATTTTATGGGAGCACAGCATGCGACCAAATAAGGTCCCCTAAAGTGTGCATAAACTTAAAGTCAAATAGAATTTTCATAATTTTCATAGAGTTGCGACGCTGTCAGTGACAGAGAAAGGGAAGCGAAGTGCGCTGCATAAATTGATTAGCCTAAATGGGGCACAATAAAATGGCCTAAGCTGGCCATTAGGCTCATTACAAGGACAGCAACAAGCCACTATAGCAAATCATGGACCACCAGATATGAGAAACCCAGCGACTCTTACGGGACTCCCCGAGCAGCCAAATGTGAACGAAGAATGCGAGGGCGAAGCGAGCAAAAAAAAAAAAAAAGTGAAACCTCGTGTTGGTGGTCTACATAAAAAATACATTTGTGTCTGCAAAATGTTGCAAATGTGTGTGTTGCGTGTTGCATACTTTTTCGGCATCACACGTTACACGTATCACGCTCCCTCTCTCTCTCTCTCTTCTCTCTGTCTCTCTTTCCTTCCCCTCTGGTTATCAGAATTGAGTTTTGTGCGTGCATGTGTAAATGTATGGAACCCCATTTAGACATCCTGTGGGAGCTGTCCCATTTACAACATCACAGCATCAAGTTTCCATCTGAATACCGTGGGTATACCCTGCAGACAGACACAAATGAAGGCTATGCTCATGTTAAACATTAATCCATTATTCGAAATCCTTTAATAAAAAGCAGTGTACAAAAAAATATGTAAAATAATGAATTTGAATAATCGAATTACGATAATGTCCTTGGCAAATAGTAGGGCATCCTTAAGTCAAGTACATCGCCTTCATGTCTCGAGAGTCAATTTCATTCTCTTTAATACTGAGAGCTGCTTTGGCTGCTAGATTTTCATTAATAATGCAAAATGTCATGAATGGCAATTAAAGTTTTTGCAGCTGCCTGAAAACCGAAACGGAAATGGCGGCTGGCTGAATGAGAAAAGCGCCGGCGCAGCTGCTGCTGAAATCCTCTTCAATTGTCCTGCGAATTGTAAATGATTTGTGATTTAATATAGGGAAGCAATCCACTCCGGATATTAATAAAATGAAAGAATGTGCGCTAATTAAGTGCCCAGTGTGATTGAAACGAAAGAGTCAAGCCTGTAATTCAAGTGGAAAAATACAAATTTCATTTCACTGCTGTACGAATACTATTAAAGTCGCTGCTGAGACGAAAGTCAATTATGAATTCACGCCTGAAAGCATGCAACAATTTTTGTATACTGAGTTTAAAAGTTCGGACTGCTTTGGCCTTTCCTTTGTCCCTAGGATGGAGAAAGAACTCATTGTGCTGGGGCATGCAAATGTAGGCGACACTTAATTTAGTTTGTAAATACTTGTGCATATTTTTAGGCGTGACTGACAACGAGTTGACAGCAAGGCAGCAAAAGCAACAAACAACAGCAGCAACAATAATAATAATAACAACGAACGACAAACAACAAAAATAAGTTTAAAGTGTTTTCAACTTTGACAGCGTGTTGAAAATAAAAGACAACAAATCTGTGTAGTCTTTAGGTTGGATAAGCAAGTGTTAACGTTGAGTGGATTAAACTGAGACATCCACAACGAAAATTCGAGCTTATAATCTACACTCAAGGGTATTGAAAATGTATCTCAGGCTCAATTGCAATTCACTTGAGAGAAGCGCTAATATCGCTCATCAATGTCCATTAATATTATAAAATCAATTGTCGATTACTCAGTTATTTTTAATCACATTATTTATCATAATTCACTGACAATTTGCTTGGCTACATTTTGGGAGCCCAAAATATGTTTAATTAATTAACACAAATGGAGCCGCAGTGGCAAAAACTGTCGCCAGTTTTACGCTTCAACGTGCAAATGATGTTAATGGGCTTTCAATTATGTTGATGGCCGCGTCGGGCTGGTTCACTGGGCCCACAGTTCACAGCGAGAGGCGACCACAAAATGCCCGACAGATGAGCTTAACACTGCGGCCTAAAAGTAGGCAATGGAATTTTGTACAGCATTCACCTCGCCACAATAAGAACCGCGAAACAAGAATTACAACAACCTAAAGAAAATAAACAACGTAAATCGGGACATTTCTGCTTTTTTAATTTGCCAGCGTCAACAGTTTTGCTGTTCACTTTTGGGACACACTGGCCGCAGGAGCATGTCAGCGAGTCTGACAGACACTCAGGCAGGGCGTACAGACAGACAAACAGACAGACAGTCAGCGACCGAGAAATAAAAACAACTTTTCAAAAACTGTCACTGGGAGTTTTGTCTATTTGATTTCGCGTGTAATTATAGCATTCAACTGCTCTTGTCCTCGTCCTCATCCGCGTCCTCATCCGTGTCCTCGTTGTGGTGCTCGTATTCGTTTTCGTTCTCGTTCTTGTGCTTTGCAAGTTCAATTTCAAGTTTTCCGCCAGCGACAAAAAAACGGAAGGTCAAAGTCGAGGGACTAACGTGAATAGTATAGAGGAAGCACAGGAATTAAGCTGAGCCACCGTGTAATTTGGAGTTGAGACCCAGAGGCAACATGACTTGTTGGACATTGACAAGCTGCTCTCAGATGTGAAGCTATTGAAACTGCACTTGAAAGAGCAACTTACAGATGTTTTCAATTTGAAATTTTTTGGGCGTTTATATTGACTATCAATGTACAACAAGAAAGTGATTGATTAGAAGTTTTCTTTCATTCTGTATTTTGGTTAATTCCAATAATTAACTTTCGCATTTAAATGTAAACTTGACGTTGATTAACTGGTCTTAAAACTGAAATACTCAGAAAGTAGAAGAGCTGTCTTTGCGCATTAAGAGCGAAAGCAGCTTACACAACAATGGTGGAAAGTCTGCTTTTCGACATTCAGTGGTAATTAAAGCATAAATTTCAATTTCACGCTTGCCACAACACAACACAACACAACACAGCTCAACGGCAACTACTTGTCCTTTCCCTTTTCCTTGTCTCTGTTGAGGAACATTTAACATTATTTAATTTTGGTCGAAGCACGTGTCCAAACATGTTTAGCATTAATGTTGATCGGAGAAGAGAATGTGGTTGGTAAGTAGCATGCCGCATTATCAACGTTTTTCAATAAATTTGCATTGTCGATTTATGGCCAAATTTTATGGCCGTCCAAAGAGAAGACAAACAACGTGTTGATGGCCTGATAAGTAGGCATAAGGTGCAAACAAATTACAACATTTCATCGCCTTCGTTTAAGCGCCTTCTGTTGAATGCACTTAAAGTTTTGCTTGAATCGAATCGAATCGAATCGAATCGAATCGACACTTGAAGTCGAGCCAATCGACAGTCTACTCCATTTTCAATTTACAACATTTCAACGTCGCAGATTGCCGAGACCTTCACGTCTAGCATGTTTATCTAAATCATTGTCTAAGCACAACTATTTCTCGTATTTGTCTTTGTGCGATGTCGCAATGCCAAAGCCCTCTTACAGACGTGTCCAGTGTCTGTTTATAAATGAAAGCATCATTGCCATCATTATTATTATTATTATTATCGTCCATGTCGCCAATGTCGTCGCCGGCAATCCCAGAGTCTCCATGTCCTTCAGTGTGCCACAGGGTTTAATGGTTAAATGCCACAACTGCGGAGACAACGTTAAGGTTGAGCTCAGTACATCAACTGGTGACTCTCGATGCTCTTATTGGTTCATTGGCAGACTTTTGGGGGGGCAAATACTTAAGCTTTCAACTAATTGCCGTAGTTCGTTGAGTGCAATGAAAATCGTTTACTTTATTAAAGTGGTTTGCAAAAAAAGGAACAATCTTCCAGGAACTATTCTCTTAAATTTGTGCCTTTTACTCTGATGCAATTGCTAACATAAACTTTTCAGCCATGTAACTTCCTGTCAAAAAAAACTTTTTAGGCAGCAAAATGTTATCAACTACAGATATGCAATGCCAGCGCCACACATCACACACAACTTTACACAATTTTTGCTTTGATAATGAAAAACTCTTAAGAGATAGATGGCTGAAGAAAAACTTTGGGGTAAGCTAAAGACTTTGCTATGTTTTAAAGCCGTAATATTTTCCGCTTGGAAAGGTTATTACAACAGGGGAAAGGGCCCTAAAAAAGACATCAATTGGTGTGTAATTTTAGACATTTCTTGACATCGCTCTTCCACCTACTGCATGCATGGTGAGCCATAAAATATTTTCTTAGATTTTTCATAAGCACAATATACTTGCACACATACATATGTATATATATGTATATGTATACATACATACATGTATGGATGTATGTATGTGTATTTGTTATACTTTCTGACGTCCTTTGCTCGCCTGTCTGCGGATATTTTGAAGTGGATATTGATGAATTTATATTGGATTTGTGTTTTGCTGTCGCAAATTGCTGTTGTTCTTTTACAGGGCTCCTTATTCGAGGCTTAAGTGCTTATTTGTCATTGTTTGTAATTTGAGTTTTGCCTCACAAAATTCTGTCGAAATTGATGACCCATGTGGTCTGTCAGCTTGGACTTGCCAAGAGCAAAGCAAGGGCCAACCATTCATTTATTTATTTAACTCCCACAACCTGGAAGCCTAAACTCCATAAATAAAATGCATTGAAATGACACGTGTCTGTGGAAAATCTAACAATCACAGCCCCTAAAAAAAGCATGTTAACCTCTTCAAGAGCAGGAATTGAGAGTCAGCTGGAACTCGTCAGCCAAAAGCTAAAGCTGCTTATGTAAATGATTTTAAGTGGTCCTGCGTCCAAGTAAAAGGCTAAGATGTGGTAGGGGTCGCCTTGTAATACACTTTATAATGTGTAAGGGTATTTGCAATATAAAGTATATTAACTTTCCCAAATGTTACAAACGTGATACTCAAAAATCCTTTTCAATTGCAATCCTTTCTCTTATTTGAGGCTAATCTATCACATTAGTTTCGTGGCATTTGAAAAAGAAATAGTTGCCGTAAATCCCAACTTAATATCCTTAGAAACAAAAAAAGTTGTTCAGCGGAAAGTCGAGGAAAGAACAATCAAAAGTTGCGAATTAAAGCAATTGACTTGAGCTTTCAGCTTAGGACTAAATAAATTGCACTCAATTCATGAGGTAAACTCAATTGATGCTTAGAGACACTTTAATAGCCGCACTCAATAAAGTTTTGTCTGTGCGATTCTTCTGTACAGATAAATCAACATACTAAGAAAAAAGAGCATTTAGCTCTTATTGCCAAAACGACTTTAAATTCACGAGTAAATATCTTTAAAAAGAACAAGTAATAGAGTAAAGGGTATGCTAAAATTTGAAGAGTGTTTCATTTCATTATTCCAATTTGAATAACATATTCGATTTGCTTACCCGCATTTTTTCATATTATTGTTGCTGCTGCTCCTTTTTTTCTTTTGGGGTCCAAAGTTTGAAAAGAAGCAAACAAATTGTAGATAATCCATGGGTAGCTTCATATGCAAACCCGACGGGACAATTGTTTGCTTCCCTTGTCACCAGAGGTTCATTCTTATTCGATTGGCATTGTATATTTTTTGAGCTTGGCCAATCAATCAATGCAGGAGCTTTGCATTTTTGACAGCTAAATTGAAGTCATCTTTATAAAATTAAAGTCTACAGCCCTAGGTCAAGACGAAAGCATCTTCAGGTGACAAGTAAACAGTTTCTGAAACAAAACAGCCGTCGGCTGGAATACCATTAAGACAAGAAAAATAAAAATAAACTGAAAGGACTTTGTCACACCCCTAGGCTTGTAATAACATAGACAACACCACAACAATTGGGGCAGAGGCCATTTTCGTGTAAAACGACAACAAAAACAACACAAACAACAATGCCAACATACAAAAGCGGCAGTAACCGAAAATTACATTCATTTCCGACTTCCGGCATCACGTAGCCGCAGCGTAGTCACCATACCACTGAAACTGGGCACCAAATACTCGACTTCCGGCATTTACAAATGCATAGTCCAGTCCTAAAAGAGTGTTTGGTTCAGCGAGAGGGAAAAATTAGAGCGCGTTGGCTTGTTAATAATTTGCTTGTGTTCGTTTTAAATTCGCTTTTATTTCTTTTTTTTTTTTGTTGGTACCGAAAGGGTAGTTTGACTTTTATTAATGGGTTCCACGGTGGAATGCAATAAGAGAATTCGGTTTTTTCAGCTTTATGCATAACGCAAACTTTGTAGACAATTTAAACTTTTCTTTATAAAGTACTATTTATTTCTGATAGAATCAACAAAAAGTTGTCACCACTTTAGCTTAACATTTAATGTTTAATGAGAAATTATAATTATTTTAGCAAAGATCTAAAGCAATGTTTCAAATATCTTATATATATTTATGTCTAAATTTAATGAACACAATTTTCGGGAAATTAGAACCTTTTGCATATTTTGTTTGATTTATATTACCCAAGTTTGTAAATCATATCAAATAGATTTCGCTCATTTAGAGAAGCTTACTCATCATCAACCATCGAACGTAACTTTAGTTAAAGCTTTGCTTTTTGACCACGTCACTATCAGATTGATCGGAGTTAAACCGTTTTCCCATCTCGCCATCATCAACTCATCAAATGACCACGTCACTTTCAGATTGATCGGAATTAAACCGTTTTCCCACTCATCATTAGCTCCCCTCGACTCCATCTCCATTCCAGACAAAACTTAATCGAAAGGCGGCGCAATACGAAATGTTTTTCTTGTTGTTGCTGCTAAAGATAACTCACAAAATGTTGGCTAGAAATGATTTGTTGGCATTGCTCGGAAACGTTCTGAGTTTTGTTCAATTGCTTGCCCTGGCTAGCAAGTATGTAAATTGGATTTGTGGGTGCATGTGTGAGAGTGTGTGCTTATCTATGTATCTGAGAGTGTGTGGGTGACGAAATGTTCTCGCCGCCAGCTCGACATTTGCGACGTTTGTCAAAATTGAAAGTGATTTATCATCGTAGTCGTCATCGTCAACGTCTTCCTCGTCGTCGTCGTCGTCCTGCTTCGTCTCCTTGTTGGCTAACGCATAAATGACGAATGAGTTGTGCAATATTGGGGAGATAATGTTCGTATTTATGCCTCTGTGTGGGCCAATCATTGTGGCAGCGGCCTCAAGTAGGCTTTAAAAACTGTCAAACAGCCAATTGTGCGTCAAATTGAACATGACGAGATCGAGACGAAAACTGAAACATAATAAACAAGCTATTAACACATTGTTCAACGCAATGTTGCCCCAAATCACGCACCAACGGTCAGTTGAAAAAAAAACCCAATATTACACTCCCCAACAAAGCGCTTTAAAATCAACTCCTTGCACTCCGTTTCCGATGTTTTACGATTTTGAAACATGAATTAAACTAGAATTAAAAACGTGGTTTGAATTGCTGGTTTTACGTTTATGTTGTGTATTAAGTTAATTTTTTGATTTTCCCTTTTTAATTTGCAGCTTTGTTGACTAGTGTCATATTGTAGCATTTACTGTTCAAGCGTATAAACACATTGACCACGTTTAAATAGCCTTTCGGCCTAGCTAAACTAATACATTTAACACCCACACACACACACTCGTCTCACACATACACACAGAGACACATTTTTCCCACAACAGGTTGTTTCGTGCTCCACATTGATGAGGCTGCCTTTTTCCCTCTTTTTTGGCTCTCTTTTGTGTCACACATTTTATTTGCCTTTTATTTAACAGTTTTTATTTCGTTGTGCCAAAAAGGTCATTTGTGGTCAGTTGGCCAAAAGCAAAAGAACCAACCGAGCCGAATTTCTGCTGCTGCTGCTGATGCTTCTGCCGTTTATGCTGTTGTTGTTGTTGTTGGTGGTGGTGTCTGCTTTATAGCACCCTAGCCATTGGCATTAAAGCGTTTTGACAAACACATTAGATGCCCAGTTTGGGAAGCCTTTTGCCGACCCTGACGGACCCTTCCACCCCAGCCTTATTACATTCTCTCCTGTCGGTTAGCAGGGGAAGGGCGTAATCTTTTGTGTTTTATCAACGTATTTGATTAAACTCTGTTGTTGTTGCTGCTGCTGCCTCCCATGTTGAGGCTGTCTTTTGGGCTTTCTGCGTTAATCATACGCACTATTGTCCCAGGCGTTGCTACACGCCGCATGTGAATAGTTTTTTTATCTACGCATTTGCTTCGAGATTATTTTGGCTGTAAATTTGTCAAATTAACAAAACATCTGGGTTGACATTTTTCTAAAAAAGTCACTTTTCGCATTCGATGCTCATTTGCCTTTAAAAAGTCATTTTATTGTAAATATTTTTTTACGAGTTGAAATAAGTTCAGCACTGCAAAAAACATACAACAAATACTATAAGCCAGACTTTGATGTTTATTTAATACTCGTTGTGGTTTAACTATGTATCTTTGGGGTCACAAACAGAACAAACTTGTCGAATTTCAAAAGCTATTACTATAAGATAGAGCACGTGTACTACTTTTTATTCTGCACAGTCACGAAAGTAAAACTACATAGTATTTGTGAGGTCAAAATAATACATGTATATGACATTCTATATCTTTGCTGAACAGTTCTTCACTGTGTATTGGCGTTGAGGACATTCTTTTGCCATTTTTCCAGCTAAAGCCGAGCAATTAAACAGAGCTTGGTAACAGCTGGTATTCCTGGATTCGCCATTAAATCCTTTTAGGATTCCCCGCCTATGTTCATTCATATGTGACAGAAAAAATATTTGCATTTCTCGCGCCACGTGTGGGCGGCAATGCACAGCACAGCACAGCACAGAGTTCAGCAAAAAAACAAACAGCACAAATGTGAAGTCCCGTTGATTAAATTTTTTGCCCTCCGCCGATGCTGCTGCTGTTTCCACCAACAGAGAAATTGATGCAATTGGGCTGCTCGGAATTTATCGATAGTGACTCCTGCATAGCTGTTGGCTTCGTATCTGTCTGTGTTTGTAGGTGGCTGCTAAGGACTGTAACTTGACCAAAGTTTGAGGCGACAAATTAAGGTAAAATTGGATAAGTTCCTGTGGGTAAACAATTTGTCAAGCTATTATCTCATTTGGGGCCAAACGATTAACTTGTTTTGCGGCACTTTTGTCAGCCAACTGGAGAATACCCAAAGTTAAGATTACAACGGTTAGTTTGTATGCTGCTTATGTTTTCACTCTGTTCTGGATAACGCAAATTTACCTCAGCAAAAGGTTGAACAATGTTTCAAGCATAAACATGTATTTCAATTCAATTAGTATATTTGAAACATACATATGAGTTAAGGACATTTGTGCCCCTGGCGAATTCAAGTAAAATGCTTATGTTTACGGGAAAGAAGAAAAAGTATAAATTTAAGCCTCAACCAATTCGCGTTTCGAAACTTCTTTGAATGTCCCAGCAACTGTTAGCGATTGCAATTGAAAGCGCATTCGCTGCTGTCGACTGTACTTCAACATGGAACACTCTCATTAAATGCATATGCACATGTGTGACTAGTTTCCAATACCGTTTTCAATAGGTCAACTCAACGAAAGGTTAGGAGAATGGCGCACCTGTTCCAATTTGTTCTTCTTTTAATTTCACTACCATTGGCGCCCATTAGTTTGTGAATGTTTTATGCATACGACTAAAAGCGAAGGCCTGCCGAATGATGTCATGGACTTATGGTCACAGTGAACCATGGAGGCAATGCTCTTACATCGAGAAATATTTAAAACAATTTACAAAGCCAGCATTCTTGAAGCCGTTGCTATTTAAAAATATCAATATCAAAGATATTCTAATATTTAATTTAATCGTTATCAAGAATATTTTTGGCTATTTCATATTCAGATAAATGTGTTTGAAGAATAATTCATAGATTAATATACAATTAAGGGAGAACGTGCACCACTTGCTGTTTATATGTATTTATTTTTGTAGTGAGATCAACAAGTAGTCTATTTCTGTCAGCACTGAATGCATTTAGCATTTTTTATATGCAGTAATGTTTGCAACAAATTTGAATTCAACAAAATGTTTGTGGGTGGTTTTTATTTAAGAACTAAAGTCTATATGTATATGGCAAAACACAGCTGCAGCTCTAGTGTCTGACAGTATGGTATATTTCATACCCAATGGTATATTATATTTAATGCAATAGTGTATTGTTAAATATACCTTTTATATTTTGAAGTATTTTTCTGCTCATCATTTTGGTATATTTTTAAAGATAATGCCCCTTTTGGGTTAATTACAATTTGTATACTTAACACCCCGAATATTAAACCAATATGTTAAGTATTGAGCATCGTACAAAATGATCAAATTGAGACAAATTCTGTTTAAATTAGAATTAATTGCAGCTAGAAATACATTTTAGACATTTTTATGTGTTGGCCAGAAATAATGTAAAAAGAGACTTATTTCATTTCTAAGTTTTAATAACAAGAGCATGTTCAATTTCAATAAATTAAAAACAGTTCGCACCACGAGGCCATTTGTATCATTTTTATAGGTAATTTGATGTATATACTTACTTTACGCTAGAATAATAATATATTCAAAGTAATTTATATAGCAAAATAATAAATTAATTTATAAATACGTGCTTTGCATGTATAACTGCTGATTTTAGCTATAAAGTTTCTATGGGTAGTAATGACAGTTTAAAATGTTGAATAAAATTGTAGATTAGACAAGTTCTCGCACCCTGGTCTAAGTAAGTTTTGAAATTTACCATAGTGCAATGCATAGCAAATGAAGAGTTACTAAAAGTGCAGCCCAACACAGTAATGGATCCTATCATTAACGTCTAAGCGAATCAATAATAATAACGCAAAGAAGTGCAGTGCACGCGTCTTTGGAAGCAGACGAGACGCAGACAATCCGAGGGGTTGGCCACAAGAAACCACAATTTCCTCTACACACACACACACACACACACGCTCATTGAAATACGTACTTATTTAAATTGATATGCAAAAGTTGCGGTGCAAATAAAACTTGTGTAACTTTCGCCCCAGCTACGTTTTTCGCAATTCATTTCAGATGTCATAAATTTATTCTACATCGGCAAGAAAATATACGAAATAAAAGCCAACTGAATTATTTATAAGGTGACGAATGCAGTCAAACGTGTGGATGGCTCAAGGGGAAGAGGGGATCTTCGGAGGATAGTCAAGTCAAGTGGCTGACACATTGCCTACTTTGTTGAACAACTTACCTTAAGGTGCCGCCTAAAAGAATGCTGCAAAAATGTCAAGAGTTGCCATATGTATGTTTGTGTGCGTGTGTGTGTGTGTACTTGCTGCAAGTGTGAGTAACTTGGTCTGGGAGTTGAAACAATAAGGACAAATGAGTTTGGGATGCAAAAAATAAAGATAGAAAGACAAAAGCCAGACACTTTGTTCGCATAAGAAACAGCCCCCATTTAAAAAATTGGCTCCTGGGATGGAGTTAAAGGATGTTGTCTGTGCTCTGTGCCGGCATGAGACCAGGCAGGAAGTTGGATGTTAAATCCAGTCAGGAGCCAAGTAGCACGCTCTTAAATGCATAAGTATCGACAGCATTGAAGCCTCAGCTGTTGGCCTGTGAGGCGTTAAGTGCATGCGAAATATTTTGTTAGGGTGCCAGCGATGCAACGTGTCGTATACGTGATAAGATGCGTATACGTGCTGGGGCAGCGAGCGGAAATTGAATTGTAGCAGTCAAAGACGTTGGCAAATCAGTTAAGCTTGAGTGTGCCGATATCAAAGAGTTGCATAGGAAACAGCTAATTACTCTACCCTCAAGCATTTCAGTTACTAAACTGTACTTTAAGCAATTAATAAGGAGGAGGAGAAGTTACATTTTTATGAAATAAACTATGTTTATTTTACCATTCCAGTTACAACAAACTCCAAAATGATCCACTTCAAGTCACAGATGAGCTACGGCTGCGCTTTGGCCACTTTCAGCTTAAGTCTTCTACTGCTGCAGCACTCCAGCGCCGAACTAGCCACAGTTCAAGGTATGGTTAATAAAATCAACAATTTTCAACAACTATTTAACTTGTAATTTATTCTAAAGGCGCTCCCATCAATAATCTCTACGATAATCTGCTGCAGCGTGAGTATGCTGGGCCAATTGTCTTTCCGAATCATCAAGTGGAGCGCAAGGCGCAGCGTTCGCCATCACTGCGACTGCGCTTTGGACGCAGCGATCCGGAAATGCTAAATAACATTGTGGAGAAGCGTTGGTTCGGCGATGTCAACCAGAAGCCGATCAGGTCGCCATCATTGCGACTGCGTTTTGGTCGACGCAGCGATCCCAATTTACCCCAAATGCGTCGCACAATCTACGATGATCTCCTGGAGCGTCAATTGAATCTGAACAGCCAACAACTGAACCAGCAACCAGCTGCGGCTGATGAAGTGGAACTATCCGATGACTATGATACCGCCTTTGAACGTGTTGTGCGTAAGCCACAGCGTCTGCGTTGGGGTCGTAGTGTGGGCAACAATGTTCTGGACAAGGATCAGGTAGATGAATAAAAAATTCCTCCAATCCATTAGCTAGTCGAATATTCATGATTTAATTTCGCAGCGAGAACGTGCTCAACTGGAACGTGAATGGCAAAAATGGCAGAACATGACTCGTTGGTTGTTGGCTCTGCAGCAACAATATGATTCCGCATCTGCTGCTGAACGCGCTGTTGGCTCAGTTGAGGACACCGAAGAGGATCAGGATGACAACAGCTCAGAGTTCCAGCGTGAAGCTCGCAAGCCCATGCGTTTGCGTTGGGGACGCAGCACTGGCAAAGCTCCCTCAGAGCAGAAAGTAAGCATAGATTTCACTTCATCGATGAGCAAAGCAAAAATTAATCATTAATTTCGCTTTCACTTGCAGTTGCCGCTGGCTGCTGAGACTGCGTCTGTCGCCCCAAAGACAGAGAATTAAATTGAGCGGCGTAATGAAACTTAAAAATGGAAATGGTTATGGAATAAAAGGACTACAGGACAAATGATAATGGCAACAACAACAACAACAACATCTAAACAACAGGAATAACTGAGCGGAAAACAAACAAACCAAATGAGAACTCAACTGAGGGACAGTTTTTGACAAGCATTTACGGAAAGTGCAGGGAGCTGAACAAATGAACACGGGCTAAGAAGAATACATACATATATTAGTACATATACTATATATAGTATATATATATATATACATAACCGTTTATGTGTACATTCTAATTTTCTAACTACAATTGATTTGTATAGAACATTTAACCCATGAACTTTAAAGAATTGCAAATAATATGCATTACAAATTTATAAAAAATAATCATATATACAATTTATAGAGCATTTTTAAATGATCTTCATTTTGTTTTAAGTATCACTCTTTTTTCAAAATTTCAAATTACTTTTACTTAATATTTATTTATGAGTATTTTTGATGTTATGTTTCTATTGGATCAGCCTTTGTAAGTCCCCAGGCCAAAATTCCTAACAAGCTCAATTAAATTGCCTCTCTTACAAAGTCAATCTTAATATCAAAAATTTATATATGTATATAACAGCAACTGCAAAAACAGTTTTAAAATGTAGCGCAAATTTGTTATAAAAGAAAAACATAAAAGAAATACAAAAAAAAAATAAATAAAACAAATTATTACAAAAATAATTTTTAAGAATATTCTATTGAAGTTATGATATAAACGGAAATGTTTGAAAAACATTTAAAGGCCCCCGAAAGGTGTATTACTGCAACAATTGTTATATTCTGTGTGCTAAATGAATTATATACATTACATATATATATATATAAATATCAACTACTATATAGGTATATTAAATACCATACATATACTATAAATAAAGTATAATTGTCTACTAAATGTATTAAACTTTTATTGATGTATTTTTAAAACGAAATAAAATAAATGCAAAAATACTATTTCTAACAACAAATCAACTAACTGACCGTTGAATACAACAACAACAACAACATCAAGAACAACAACTTTTTAAAACTCTATAAAAGAAAAGAAACAATCTTTTGTATATTTGATTTACACCATCATTGAAAGTATAAAATTCTTTTCAATTAGCTTTGGTTTTTACGATGAAACATCTAATTAAATATCTATCGTAAACTAAATTGTTAGAGGTACTAGGAATGCAGAGGTAGGACAGCAATTTTATGAAAATTGTTGAAACAGTTTATCCACACAGCTGGCGACAAAAGTGCGAGTATTATATGAATACATTATATACTTACCTATAGAACAAAATATTAAATATCATGAATGTAAATAAATTACAGAACGCAGAATGCTGAATACACGCGAAATATTTTACCCGATATACTACATATACTATATGCTACTAAATAAACATTAATAAAGAATGAAACTCTAAATGGAGTGAACAAAAAAAAAACATTTACGGACTTTTCTTTTTTCGTGCTGGAAATATTGAAATTGGGAGCAAATTTGTCTAATAGATTAGAAAAACTCCAACACATCTTGTCTTTTATTATTATTATTATTGGGATTATCCATAGAAACTCAATTCTTGGGATTTTTCATAGCATTCTCCACGAACGTAGAGATTTGTTGTATAGGAAATAAAAAAAAAATAAATATATTGCTAAATTCATTCAAAGAAGGCTCTTAAAAGATTATAAGATTTCATGCAGTTTAATTTGCAAAGTAGGTTAATTTAGTGTATAATATTTAATTAAGAACAGCTATGGAGCTAATCGAGAAATTAATTATGCCAACGCTATATGTGGTTAATAAAAGCATCTTTCAGTTACACAAATGTAAGTGTTCCATTTTAATTTGAAAGTTTTAGTACAGTGTTGACTGCATATTGGACAACCTTTTAATCCTAAAGAAATGCAAGCAATTATCATCTCCAAAATCCTCGGTACATGTAACACAATTAAACAACAAATGTGAGATCATAACCATGAAAATAACACCAAAGCCAACATACCAGAAAGATACTTCAGAGGTAATAGCTGAAGGTACAACGAGGCTAACAACATGCACGAATGGTTATGGCCAAAGACAAACAAAGCAGGAGCTTCTGTTCTGCTGTCTGTTGTCGTACTCATAACTTGGCTCAACTTGGTTGGAATTGTTGTCTCCTAATTCCCCGTTCTACAGCCCTACTTTGCACAATGTTTGTGATGATAATTAACTTTTCACCTGCAAATGTGTGTGCTGTAAATGTGCGTTAATTTTTGGTGTTTTAATTCCTTCGAACATGACACACATTTGGTTTATCCGTACTAATTGCATTTTGGCATTGACAACACGGGAATGCACTCAATTAGGAGTTAATGAAAGCAACAAGATTTTTCATATCCAAATTTCGTCATTATTGCAAATATGCTTTTGGTAATAATTCAAATTTTGAATTTATTTAGAATTTAAATTACTACTTAGCAATTATTTAGTTAAGTGAAATTATCATTAGAAATTCTTTGAATATTTAAGTTTCGCAAATATCATATTTAATGCCATCAAAACACATCGCACACAGGTGTCAGCAGCAGGTGAAACAGACTGGGGATCACTGGGATTTAGAATGTTTAACTTTAAACTTTCTGCTGCTGCTATGCTGCTTCTGTTAATATCAAAAGTTTGATGATGCTATTTAAATGTCATGCGACGCTTTTGTTGTTGTGTATTCTGCTGCGTACTTAGCAAATATTTATGCAAATAATATGCAATTACACTTACATACACACAGACATACTATACATTCATATGTCCATGGAAATACGAGAGTGGGAAAGAACGACAACGGCATTTGAAACAAATGTCGCGGCGCCTAAAAGCGCTCTGCAAACACCGAACTTTTCAACACATATGCAGCACAAATGTGTCAGACAAGGCACACACAACCACACACACACCCAAGCATTGCACGCTGAGGAGCAGGATGGGAACAGGAATACGTATGCAAACACAGCAAGTAAGAAGCAACAACAACAACATGAGGCAAAAACAGCAACAGCAACAATCAGCTGGCAAAATGTATGAAGGCGCGACTAAAAACGCAGAGTATGCAAATGAAAAGCAACAGCAAGAAATAAGACAAAGCATATTACAAGAAATCGTGTATAAGACTAGAAGATATCCTACAAATTACATGTTCTGTATTTTATTAAACTTCCAAAACTAAGTTTTACAAATGAAAAACAAATTTTAAAAAAGTTCATTGTTACCATTTTTTAAAAATGTTTATTACAATCAAATTTACAACCCATTTATGTTTGTAGGGTAACCTTTTAAAGTAAGACAAAACAAAACAATGCCACCCACTATCAGTATAGCTTCCGTTTCGTCATCTTCCTCTTTGGCTGTGTCAACAAAATGCACACAACAAACAAAACTAATGTGCAAGTTTTTTTTTTTGAGAGGAAACTGCGCGGCAACAAAGTGAGCGGATAAAATGTAAAGCTGCAATAAAAGTTGTCAGTTACAGAATTGGTCAAAAAACAGGATGAACAATTCGCGAACATTTATATAACATTTAGGAAACCCACCATCTTTAACTTACATTTGGCTAATTACCACAGTAGAAATCAAATAACTACTAAATTTATAAGTGAAATTTTAGCTTCCAGTAAATAAGAAAAGTTTTGACGTATGTTTGTTATTTATTACATCTGCTGAAATACTAAATTAAATTAAATTTAGAGACGAATATCAACGCCATGAAAAACGAAAATATTGCGTAATTAAATCTAGGTTTTGGGATTACTGCAAACACCACAAAACACACGATAAATGAAAATATAAGAGATTTTGTGGGTGGGAGTGAATTAGTGGTAACTAGTTTATGGGAATACTGGTTGATGTGATTAAGGAAATTCTTTTTCTTCTTGTGTGTTTTCACTACCCAGTTAACATTAAGATGATGCTAAACTATTTTGTGTTAATCGGTAACTTGTCTTATTGTAAAATTCTCAAAGTCGTCCTGTGGTATGAGTCGCAATCTCATATCATTAGCCAAGTGGAGAACAGCATAAAGCGCAACCGAGGGCGACAATGAATCAGCCATTTTAGGTGTCAGCATACTAGGTAATTCATCGTAAACCTCCTTAAATGAGGCCATACCCTTTGCATAGTGCTCTTGACTCGATTTTAAATGAGTCGGTATCGACTCTTCCTGAACGTCATTCAACAATTGTTTTTGTATTAAAGAATTGCAGCTCCGCTTGAGATTCTTCATGTCTATGACCTTTGCACGTTTGGCAAAAGGCACAATTACTTTGGTCACCTGCAAAAACCATGTAAAGAATTAGTTACCAATGTTAATAATAAATATTATAAGGCATCTTACTTGTGTAGGTGCACCCTCAAAATCTGTGGCTATTTCAAGCACCGTGTCATTACAGTTGTTGCGCAAAGTGGTATTCCCTTGACTAATATTGCCTCCTATGGCCTGATCACCATCCAAGAACGTGCCCGTATCAGCTCCTTCGGGCATTTCGCTTATATTCATTGCCGAGGGTGAATGGGGCGTGTCCGCGCTGAAATGATCGTTGTCAAAAAGTTCAACATCCTCGGCAACATCGTCAATTGCCGAATTTGCATCATGATCCAAATCCTCATCCTGTACACCAAATCGACGTGTCACTTTTATGCTGGGTGCATAATCATATTTTTCAAAATAATCGGTGTCAAAATCAAACTTAGTGGGCAGCACGAGTTTACGGGCATCCCATTTCTTTTGGCAGTTGGCCTTGCGGAGCTTGGTATTGGACTCTAGAGGCTGAAACAGATGCTCTGTATATTCGCCAAACTTCAATTGTTGGCTGCGTCGCTTGGCCGCCTGCTGAGCTGCACGTCTAGCACGCGCCGTAGTTGCTGAGATTGTGCTGCTGCCACCGTCAGCGCCACCAACAGACGATTTCTCCTGCGCATTAATCTGACCAAAAGTGCTGCGAGCTCGAGTACGCTTGAACTTCCAATGCGATGGGCCAGCCCAGAATTGCGAGATTTTGTCCATGGGTCGGTAGGAGTACTCAAGCTTGGAGCTGCCATCAATGGGACGCAGATCATCAATTACAACCGGCTGTTTGCGAAGAACTCTACAGCTTTGCAGAGTGTGACGCTCTTCGGCTGTGAGTTCCTCCAGCTCATTGTAGTCCACCTCCAAGACAGCTGCGGTCTGTCCATCCAGATCTGGCATGGGCTCGCATTCTGCGTTTATATCAAAGGCCATCGACAGCTCTTTGGGATTCTCATAAAAGTCATCGCCATTATCTACTCCGTCATCGTTGTCGGGCATCTGTCTTGGCTCATTAACATTGCTCGGATTTGGTTCATCGGTTATAATGTAGCCGGTATGCAAGGGGCGCAGATTCAACTTTTGATCGTAACGCAGCAGCTTCTCAACAAACTCTGCACTAACCAACGATTGCGGATCCACATCATTTAAGTTTGTGTCTACCATCGCATAATCCGTTACCTCATCTGGCAGCTCTTCGGAGCTCCAAAAGCGATAAGTTGTGCATAATTTAAGTTCGGAATCCATCGTAGGCAATATGTTGTGCATTAAACGATTGGAAGCATTTATAGATCCGACTGTTGAATTAAGTTTACCAAACACAGGATCCTGCAACGGGGCTGTGTCCAAACGCATATTGAGCGTGTCCTTGTTCTTGGTTACTGTGGATACCGCTTTACGTGTCCGCTTCTTAGGCTTTGGTGCAGAGGCCTGCGTCTGTCCATTATCATCGAGCACTGCGCCTTCGGCATTCTCAGTAATGCTGTCATCGCGATCTGCAGCTGCATTTAACTGCTGTTCCGTCAGAGTTCGGGCACTGAGGCCAGCCGACATGCGCATAGCATCCAGATAGATGGAGTCGACACGCAGTCCATAAACGCGTGACGAAGCCTCTAAAGATGAACCTGCCATCTAAAATGAATTTGTCGATTAAGTTATAGAATGTATAGAATAAAGTATAGAATGTGTATATGACTTACCTTAAAGTTGCTCAATGTTTTGTGATGACGATCCAGCAGATTGGAGAGCGTATCTATCACCGATAATGACCAGGCATTGTCGCGACTTAGCTTATTGCCGTTATAAATTTCCAAACACTTTTTGAGCGTTTCATTATCTTCAATGGACTCCAAAGCGCTGCTGTCTCGGGGTCGAGTCTGTTGCTGCAACAGAGTGCGGCGGCGTGCCTCGCGACGCTCGGCATCGTCATCGTTAACTGTTGTCATATCCCTCATCATGCTCTCACGATGGCTGCCCACCGCGGAACGTCGCAGTGACGTCTCAGAGCGCGGTAACGTCATGATCTGCAAACACAAACAAACTTGAAACTATTTTGGGTAGCTGTTGATGCACAGTTCAGGGACGCTTACCGTTTTCTGTGCAACTCTGACAAGCAGCTGCGGACCAGCAAACAAAAAGGGTCTGTGAAGTGTTAAGTTGAAATTTATAAAACCCTAATTATTTTTGGTTTCTTATTATTCAGTTTTCCTTTATGCCTTTCGTTTTTTTATTACGCTTGTATTGGTAATAGTTTACAGTTGCTTTCAAACGACGCCGCAATCTAGGGCTACAGCGTTTCTATCGATATTTTTTAGTGTTGGTAAATAGTAAACGAAATCGCAGTGGTATTATTTTCTACTTTGCTGCAAATGAATTTAAAAAAAATTTTTTTTTTATTAAACTGTTGTTGAATATTTTGAGAAACCGATGTTCAGTCTACCACTACAGATGTTCGACTATTGTAAAGAAATCGAATAAAGCCATCATTACAATTGATATGACATTAACTTCAAAGCACGTAACGGCATGTTTCTCATTTTAGTTCTTATTTTATAAAAAACTTTAGACTTTAGTGTCTGTTTTAACAACAACTTAGTAAAATGTTCAAAAAAACATCAAGTTGCGCTAGTGATTAGTAGTAGTAGTATATATTTTTAAGTGACTGAATACCATATATTACATACAAATCGATGTATGAAGGAAACATCGATACATCAATATAAGAAGCTATTCTTCCATCTCTAATACGTGCAGACGTACTTCAGAGCGCGCAGCTTGCGGAGCATTCGTTTCATTTTGTTTGTGTGTTAAAACCGCTCGAAGATTTCTGCAAGCGCATTAATAATTTAATGTAAACACATTCTGAATGCAGTTCGCTAAGAAAACGCGACGCGCTTGTCCACAAATAAACTTTTATTACCAACATTCGTTTGTGTCTGTATATGTGTGTGATTGATTGTATGTGTACAAAAGATAACTGCACACTAACATTTGCGCAGCGAATTTAACCGGAAAAGAAACAAACAGTTACACAGAAGTTTCGAAGGCAAAAAGGAGAGGGAAGAAGAAACATGGCTCGCGACACACAAGGCACCCAGGCCACCCAGAGCCAAGCGTCGAACATTTGGACGCAGGTTGAGAGCCAACCCATGGAGAAGATAGTATGGGGCCGACTCTATGGCAAAAATATAAAAATAAAGTCCTTGGGTACGAGCATCAAACCATACAAAGTTATATATACGCATTCGTCCCTTTGTGTTGGTAACTGTTATGCAAAATTATATGTTTATTCAATGTACTTAGTTCTTCCTATTCAATATACATAGATTTGTGTTAAATTGCATGTTATCATTTGACCTTGCACCATCTTAAGCAATTGTTTTTTTTTTATTATTTCTTATTAGACTTGAACAACGACGAATTTTCCGCTGGACGTGGCGAGGCAAATGATTTGATATTAACACTAAATGATTTATCCGAAAAGATTCTATCACGCATATCCAAAGTACATTTTATCATTAAACGCGCCAACTGTGATCTGACAAATCCGGTTTATATACAGGTAGCTAGAAATATTGTTTCGGGTGTCCCACTGACCTACAGTATTGTGCTTTCAAATTCGCATCCCTTAGGATCTATCACGCAACGGCACATTCGTAAATGGCGAAAAGATCGGTATGAACAAAACACGCATTTTACAAAATGACGACATCATAGCGCTCTCTCATCCCACCTACAAAGGTAAGCGAAGTGAAATTTAGAACAATGCATTCAAATTTTTTCATTCTAAAAAACACCTGCTCTGCTTGCAGCATTTGTCTTCAAGGATCTTAGTCCCAATGAAGCGATTGGTTTGCCCAGCGAAATTACCGAAACCTATTGTATAAATCGCAAACTGGGCTCGGGTGCCTACGGATTAGTGAGACTTGTATATGAACGTCGTACCTGTGAACAGTTTGCAATGAAAATTGTGAAGAAAAACATGCTGGAAGTGAGTGCACATCCGAACAATAACCAAAACGATCCAGTTCGTGTCCTCAACGAGGCCAAGATCATGAAAAATCTCTCGCATCCGTGTGTGGTGCGCATGCATGACATTGTCGATAAACCGGACTCGGTTTACATGGTTCTGGAGTTTATGCGCGGTGGCGATTTGCTAAATCGCATCATCAGCAAGAAACTGCTAAACGAAGACACCTCTAAACTCTATTTCTATCAAATGTGCCATGCTGTCAAGTATTTGCATGATAAAGGTAATTGTTTTGAGACGAACTAACTATATTTGTATAAATTGTACTATTTTATTGCTTTAAGGCATCACACACCGCGATCTGAAGCCGGACAATGTGCTGCTGGAGTCCAGCGATGAAGATACTTTACTCAAAGTATCTGACTTTGGTCTCAGCAAATTCGTGCACAAGGATTCAGTGATGCGTACCCTATGTGGCACGCCCCTTTATGTGGCACCCGAGGTGCTTATCACCGGCGGGCGTGCGTCGTACACCCAAAAAGTGGACATTTGGAGTTTGGGTGTTGTCCTTTACACTTGGTAATTATATTCACAACTATGTATGTCCATGAAAATAAATATATTCATTTCCTTTGCAGCCTGAGTGGCACTTTGCCATTCTCTGATGAGTACGGATCTCCAGCCGGAGAGCAGATAAAAAAGGGTAACTTTCGCTTTCGTCATCCTGCTTGGCAGGGTGTTTCGCAACGTGCCAAGTTGCTAATCAAACAAATGCTCATTGTGGATCCTGAGAAACGACCCTCAATAGATGCTGTGCTCAAGTGTAACTGGATGCGGGATACAACAATGTTACAAAAGGCAAAGGATCTTATGAAATTAGACCACATGGAGATTGGAGAGGAGGAAAACAATTTCCTGGAACCGCCAACTAAGCGGCGACGCCATTAATTGGTTGGATCAACCAACGTATTAAACATAAGCTGAAGTGAAAAAGTTTTAATTTTCTGGCAAAATTAATCGGAAACATTTTCCATTCCACTGCCCACCAAGCAGCGCCAGCAGTAGCAGCAAATGAAGTGATTAACCGTTCTTGACTCTCCCAACTTTAAAGTACTTTTCTCTGCGGTTGTTTATTATTTTTTATATGTTGTTTAGTGTAAGTTTTGTAAGCATTTGAATTTTGTTAAACATTGTGTGCGAAAAACTGGAGAACAAAAACTGAAGCACAAATTTTGAATTAGATATGGTATTGCATTTATTGACGCGATTATAATCTTGAATGTAATTATAAAATAAAATAGCAACACAAACTCAAAAGTTTTATTTTCTTTTGTTATGAACCAGTTCCAAGAGTAGTATTTATTTTAGTTTTATAGTATTGCTTTTAATATACCTTCAAGGCAGCTTAACTTGAATATATCTTAAATAGTGTACATTCTGACTAAAAAAATCATAGTGAGAGATCCAGATCCAGAATGTATATTCAAGAATTCACAAAATGCAAGGCCGGGATAAAAAAATTCATTTTGGTTTCTATCTTATTTCTAGTTTTGCGAATACCTAGAAAATAAATACTACTAATTCAATCAATTAATTCGGTGGTCTGAAATCCGGTGAATGACAAAATTATCACAAATTATGGAAGTAATTTTTTAATGAATTGAATTATTTTTAGTTTTAATTAAGTTTTAACCATTCTGAAGTTTAAATATAAAATCAAAATTATATTAATTGTGACAGTGATGAGTCATAAATTCTTTTATCACTTCGTGTTAAAGGTCGTCGTACTATCTGTTACTCGTTGTTCTATGCTAGTGGAAGTTTTATTTTGAAGCAAATGCACTTTACAACCTTCTTTTCAACGTTTTAGCTGCAGAAATTTCATTCCGCACACAAATTGCAGTGAAAGCACGTTACAGAGCAATTTTCGATAAGGTACAAAAACAAACAATTTATCTTTTAACTGAATCATATTTTGACAAGAGTTACCAAGTTAAAAGTAACATTTTTCAGTTTAAATAAAAATTGCACAGTCGTATTTGCTTTTTACCCACAATTGTACATGTATTAGCGTATCTTAAAAAAATGTAAATGTACAAATCGTATTCTTCCTGTTGAGGGATCGTTAATCACTAAACTATAAAGCTACGCTGTCATATACAGATTCGTGGTTTCGCAATAAAAACAAGAAAAAGAGTTTAGTTAATAGGCACATTCATATGTACAAAAATAATTGGTCTTGAAAAATTCTTTGTATAATCTAAAGGAAATATGTAGTATTATATTTTGTGCGTGGCCAATTTGCGGCCGTGTCCAATGGTTAGCAGAGTGTTTTCATTGCTCCAAACTGCATCCGTTAGCCGATTATGTGTATTCTCATTAGTGTAAATAATCTCATGACCCTTATTCACTTTGGCTATCTTGACAGAGGCTGGAAGATTGCTCATAACCGCCAAGTGATCACTGTAAACACATTCAGTTAGCATTTATCATTAAAGAACATTTCAATAGCTTACCCATTAACAACCAGATGTGACACATGACCAGCCTCAAAATAACTATCCGTCTGCTGCAGTTTTCCCGGCACACGAATATCTAACGTATGTACATTGCCATCGTAATCGCCCAGATAAATAAAGTTATTGCCTTGAAGTTCACTGGGCGCTGCCCAAGCAGCACAGGTAAAGCTGAGCAGATGCGACTTATCATCATAAAGGCAGGTCGAGGAAGGCGATGAGGCGCGCACATCCCAGAGACGAGCGCATCCTCCACGATCGCAGCTGACAATTTGATCTGAGCTTGTTGCAGATGTTGCTAAGCCTGTTAATTTATTAGTGTGGGCTGAACGTGCCCGATATGTGCTGCATAGGTCAGCTCCAGATAGATCCCACACCTGAACATCAAAATATAACTTACATAAATTACTTGCCACAGTTTCTCTGCAAGTTGACTTACATTAAGTATGTTTTCCAGACAGCTAGACACGGCTTTCTGTGGCTCCGATTTGAAGACGCAGAGCTGATTGATGGGTGCTTTGTGCGCCGTTTCTTCGCCAATGAGGAACAGACAATAGGGCGACTGAGCATTGCGCACTTTTGAATAAGTTGACCACGCTTGCAATCGTGCATCGCCCAACGCCACAAGCAATACATTATTATCTGCATAGCGTAAGATGTTGACGGTATGCTCGCATTGCAACTTGTAGTCAGCATTGTCGACAGTCATGCGGTCCGTCTTCTTGTAACCAAAGAACATGCCCCACCATTGGCTCCCATCGCGGTGGTTGGTGGCTAAGGCAAAATGCTGCTGTTTATTCATCGAAATGCTGTCGAAGCAATCATGGAGGCGTGGGGACAGATTCTCGAGGCGCGCACTCATATCAGTCGCATTAAGATTGGGATAGTCTACATTGTCGGCCAATTCTTTTGCCGGCGGCGGCTGATGAGACGCGGGCGTGCAATAAGTTACCGATGATTTTTGTGGAAACATTTCAAATTGGTTGCAATAATTGTTGTCAACACAACAGAAAGAATTGCTGTTTTACCGAGTGGCTACCGGCTAGAGACGGAGTATAGTCGATTGCACCACCGATGTATCGATGTGTTTGAGCATTTTCTAAACATCGATAAATTATATCATTTTTAAAAAACAAATAATACAAATATTAATTATGTATGAAACAAGAATATATAATTTATTATAATTTCAAATGGATTAATCCCTTTTTAGCTTTGCTTACAATAAACTAATGCTTACAACTAACTAAATATAAATGGGAAAATTGAAAAAATTATTTAATATTCGCGTATTCTATTGGAAAACTCCAATAAACATGAAATTTACAATTTAAAATTTAAGTTACTGTCAAAAACACGAGTCGAACGTTTCTCAGCTTCTATGTACATTTCACTCTCTTCCAATTTAACGGTTTTAGTTTTTTTTTTTTAATTTAACAGTTTGAGATTCTGTGCATATAACAGAATTTTTGTCATGGCTGTAGAATAAGTAATCAGCTGTTTTAAGTATACATTTTCAAATGATAAACCCCGTTATAACTTTCAGATACGAACAATTGTAATTAATTTTACTTTTGAAATATATAAACAAATTCAAGTAGTTTACAAATTCTATTAAATTTTTAATACAATGCACAATGAGCTCGTAATTCCTTAACATTTACCAACACTTTTGTGCGTAACTAATTGTACTCATAATAAAAATACTCATATCATTGAGCCATTTTGAGTTTATGCATAACATAGCGTTAACAGTAAACAAAACGTTCGCCAACGTAACAGACGTGTTCGCTCCGCGTATTTTTCTTGTTTTAGTTTCTTTTGCGTCGAATTACTTGAAACTACGCATGTTGGTCAGCTTATAAGTGCAAGGGAAAAACAAAGAAATATCCATTTTAGTGAATCCTTGGTGCTGTTTAAATGATCTCAACTTACATAAGGCCAAATATTACACGAACATTCAAGTTGCATGCAGCGCAACACAACACAAAAGAAACGGGAAACGGGCATCATGCAAAAACAGCAAACCTAATTTTATTAACAAAGACACGCAAATAAGTGCATATGAAATTGCAAGCGATTATGCAAACGGTTGCTAAAGAGTAGCAAAAACAAAAAGACTCTACTCAACGACGAGCCTTCAGAATTTAGAATATAGCACAAATCAAATCAAAACGATTAGAGAATAGTGGTTGAAGCGCGCCAACGTCAGCATCTCTAGGTTTCAATTAATTAATAGGATTAACATTACTTTTATTGGAAACCAGTGAGAAAAGCTCCTCAACATGGACACTGGCAATGTGATGGACATTTATGCCATATATTTATTTCGACCCGGAAGTTCGCCCGTTGATTGGTGCGAGGGCAATTATTTAATATCGTCGAATATTGCTGAGTTCGTCAACACGGTGCGTATGTGTAATAAGTGTGCTGCTGCTCTTGGCATTTTTCTTTTGTTGCAATTATAATGAATATTCATATTACACATGTGTATGTATGTTTGTGTGCAAGTAACAGCTGCTTTTGCAGTTTTATTTTATACACACACACACACACACACTCAAATCCATGCATGTAAAGGCCTTGACCTTTTGGCATAGTAGAGCACTTGCTACTTTACGCCAGAATGTAAACAAAGAAGATGCTGTTAGCAATCATTTGTCAACACTGGAAGTGGCAGCAGTGGAATTGCATTTTGAAGTAGCTTTATCACATTCTAATTACGACATTTCTTGTGTTTTTATTTATTTTATCAAATGTGAATACAAAGTTCACTTCAAGTATTTTTCTTTGTTGTATTTCCTTTATATAAATTACTAAACATGATGTGTTGTTCTATTCCTATCAGTCCTGACTTATCAGACCTGACTGAAATTTAATACAAAAGTAATCAAAAACTTTAGATATTATTAATTTAAAACAACAATTTTATATGTTAACAATTGAAGGGTAAATGAGTGTTGTTTTAATATTAGTTTAAATGAAAGAGTAAAGATTCTTTCTGATATATAAACCATATTTAATAAATCAGACCACGAATCACGTCATGTTAACTCTATTGTCACCCAATATTATCTCTATATACTCAGTCATATATCATTTGATTGATCGCTGCACTGATTTCCCACACTCTATCATCTATGCACACTTTACTTAATCATTACTCTTTCATAAACCAGATAATGAATATGATTTATGGTTTGAAATTATGCTCCAAGCTTATAGTAGGTTTATCTCATTTAGCTAATATTTACAATACTAACTGAAGTTTAACAACTCTTTAAATGAACTCAATTGGCTTTGTTATGAAGCCAAGAAATGCTGTCAAATTAAATTTCAATTGATTTTTACTGCTCTGAGTAATCATTTTTGTTTTGCGTTTTGTTTAATTGAGTTGCTCTGGTGTGCAACGAGTTAATGAGCTACCTTGCGTTGAAGTCAACGTGAAGCTCTTTGTATATAAGATATAAATAATATATGAGATATAACAGTGCAAACATTGACTCGCTTTGCCTAGCCCCATTTTGTGGCGGTTTACAACTGTCGTCGCATTTATTTTCATATACATATGTATAACTTTAACAAAACATGATTTATTCCTCGTTGATAGCATACAGTTCAACATTTAATTACGCCTAATTTAATAAATTATACCAGATCTGTTTCGTGTCATTCTTTGTTCTCGTGTATCAGGTGAAAATTTGTTTCAATTACATGAGAGCACATTTTGAATGTAGCTTAACAAAATGAAAGTAAAAAAAAAACATGTTTTAGTATATAAATTTATTATTATTATATATTGCTGAAATCCCGACATGATATAAATGTGACTTAGTTTTGTAAAGAAAAGAAAGATGGGTCTTATAAAATGTTCATATTTTTATTTGATTAATATACTTATCAAAATATTTTTGTTGAGCAGAATTAATTAAAAACTTTTATTGTTTCCCAAACAAAAACTACCAATAAAACTTTTACAATTTTACTTTGAATGTCGGAAGTTGTCTAATTGAATATATGCTTATTAAAGTTTCGTTTCGTTTCATATAAATATTAAATCATAATCGTTAACTTTTCTATTTCCATTACAGTTCAGCAACTTTCTGTTCATATTATTGCCACCAGTTTTAATAATGCTGTTTAAGGAATATGGTCGCTTTGTCACACCCGGAATACATTTGCTTTGGGTGCTACTAATCGTAGTTGGACTGAGCTCGATGTATTTCCATGCCACTCTCAGTTTGTTGGGTCAATTGCTGGATGAGCTGGCTATATTGTGGGTCTTTATAGCTGCATTCTCATTGTTCTATCCTAAGCGCCACTATCCGAAGTTTGTGAAGAACGATAGGTACGTTTCATATAAGTATAAGTGTACGGAAATGTTGATTATATCTAAAACACATACATAACTATGTCGTATTTGTTTTGTCGTACAGGAGAACCTTCAGTTGGCTTATGTTACTGTCGGCCATTATCGCAACAGGTTTGAGCTGGTGGAAGCCAATCGTTAATGCCTTTGTGCTCATGCTTATGAGTGTGCCGACAATGATAATGCTCTACACTGAGCTGCAACGGTATGTACATCCATCCATCCATTCATAGAAAGGGGTTACCAAAAAACTTTCAATTGATAAGCCGCATTTGGGACTGTGTTGACCGATTTGTCAAACAAAGCACCATGCTTCATAAATCACATATATATATATTATTGTACATATCCTTATCATCCGCAGTCCTTATCAACTACATGCTTGTTTGACAAAGCAGACGGCTTCTTATTGGTTTATCAGCGGGGGACAGGTGCACTTAGTGCCTTGCCTAACTTATGCATGTTTTCAATACATCACGAAATTCGCTTTGTTATCGCACGTTTTATTTATCATAATTAATTGAAGTCAAAGTTCAGTGAAAAATAAAAAAAAAATAGTTACGCTACTGTTCTATCGCTATTGACTAGGTTATAAATAAAAGATATGCTTTAACTATGCATGATGAAATAAAAGTTAAAAACTGTTAAGTAACAACATCTCAAGCATTGGGTTCGAAACTTTTAAAAGCACTCTCACTCAATTCGTTTTGTTGACGTTCGTAAGTGCACCTTATACCCAAGAGATAAGCTATAGGAAAACTCCTAGAGCACCACTTCAGAGTGAGCTATTGGAAATCAATTATAATTGAAAATATTTGATTGGTAGGTTCGGAAGTCTTCGAAATCAAACGATAATGACAGCTATAAAGATTGCGTGCATTGTACAAAGTTTTCCAGTAGCCTCATTGATTTATAAGGTGATATAGTAATAAAATTCCATACCCCCATTCAAGATGTGGATAAAAGTTAAAGAATTAGTTACGCTCAGTTCTCTACAAATTGTGCATGCAATTTGTATTTATTCAAACTGTGACCATCAAAGCAAGCATATATTATTAATAATAGTGAATCGTTAATTGAGATAGGAAAGCGATTATTATTATAGGTATAGGTGTATATACATATGTATTGTGAAAATTTCATTTTGATCGCATTAAAACTTCTGAAGTCAATTCACTATTTTTTTTCATGTGTAGCAGCGAGTTAAGAACTAGCGCCATCTAGCGTTCATTGCTTGAATGGTGTTTAGATAAGAATATCGTCATTCTTATGCTTTGAGTTGTATACAGGGTGCTTTTTAATTAGTTACTATACACATATTTGCTGATTGAATGAATGCATTTGATCGCATTAGAACATTAGTCAATTTACTATTCTATTTCGTGAGTCTCCGCGAGCTAAGAACTAGCGCCATCTAGCATTCACTGTTTGAATATTGTGTAAATAAGAATATCGAAATTCTTATGCTTGAGCTGTATACAGGGTGCTATTTCAATATTACTGAAATGTTTTTCATTTAGCTTTTCATCTCATCAGTCATTAGCGTCAATCATTTATTGAGATATATGTGAAATCTATTGATTTACCACTGCTTATTAATCCTCAGAGTACGAGATCAGCGCGTTTACCGACTGGGCTTGAGGGCGACAACAGTTTGGGGCGTGGCAGTCTTCTGTTGGATTAACGATCGCATGTTTTGCGAAGCCTGGTCTGCTATAAACTTCCCATATCTGCACGGATTCTGGCATATATTGATATTCATAGCTGCTTATACGGTTCTGGTGTTGTTCGCCTATTTCTATGTGGAATCCGAATTGCCACAACGTCAGCCTCTGCTCAAGTATTGGCCAAAGAATGAGTTTGAGTTTGGCATACCATTCATATCCATTAGAAATCCAGGTAAGACTCTGCGCAACACCATCTAAGTTGAATGCAACAATTGCAACTGCGAATGCAACAATTGCCATGACAAACCAAAACCCCAAAAAGTAAAACTAAACACAAAAACTAAAAACAATAACCAATATACCAAAGTCGATAATGAGACGTAATTGCTTTATCTAGTTAGTAATACTGTATTTTAAATTTAGTACGCATCATTTTTTTTTAAATAGTTGTCAATTTGTATTAGAATTGTAGCAAATTTGTTGGATCGAGGTTGAAACTGAGAAACTGAGGTTAAGTCTGTTAAAGCGATAAGCTTCAAATTTGTTTGTTGCACAATGTAAGCCAATTATACATAACATACTATATTTAACCGTATTGCTTAGCCTAGAACATAAATACTTATATGTACATATATATAGATACCATTTAGAGTACATCAAGTACTGCCCTTAGTGGTGCTGTAAACAAACATATCCCAAATGCCATATAAACTAACTGCTTGTAAACTCCCCAATGGGCTCAGTCAAGAATCTTGGAAGGGAAGCCTCTTTTCCTCTAACTGCATCAACGACAACCGGTTTTCCCAATCTGTACTAACAGACTGTGATATGTTACTGACTCATAACACACACCGCTCGAGACTTCCAAAAACAAAAACAACAACGAGAAAAACGTTCCTAAATTGAATACCGAGTTTTTAATTAAACTTCATGGGTACCTGAATGCCTGACTGCCTTATGAGTATGATTAAACTTTTGATCTGTTTTTGTTTTTTTTTTTGTCTGTACTGTTTTTGTTTTGTAATCTTAGCAAATCACAAATAATTCTTCCAATAACAACTGTAGCATTGATTCTTGACTGAACTTATGGAAACGAACCAAAACTAATCACCTGCATAAGACTACTACTAATCAATCCACGTAGTTTTTTGGCTCAATACTAAATCGAGAAATACCTATTGTTATAATTGCCTATAATTGATGATCCCACAGATTCGAAAGATTGGCACGTCTACTGCAGCTTGTTCATGCAGGATTTCAACAACGGGAAAAGTCTCTGCACGGAAGGCTCGAAAATTATTTAGACAATTCTCCTATACAAATGCCCTATACAATAAACCATCATTATAACAATGACAATGACAATGTATAGAGTGTTTAGCATAGACAAAGTGATATAAATTAGTGTTACGACTAATGCCTAAGCAATTTAAATTATATACATACAAACATACACACATAATAATATATCTAAATATACTTATGACATAACACATATACTATACAATCCTGAACAATTAAATAGCTTACCTGGTACTAAAGGAAAACAAAACAAATTTCAATAGCAATGCAAGGTTTATAGCTGCCATTTAGAAAATACTTAAGGGCAATTGAACAAAACACAAAATAAATATTACTTTACAAATATGCAAGTAAAACGAAATGTACTGAGTTAAAAAGGCAAATCAATTGTTTAAATATGCAAAATGTTTTCGTAATAAAGCCTGGTAGAAAACAAAGGGGAGTGCTTTTTTTATTATTGATTGTTATAGATTTATATTTATTTCGTATAATTCTCATAAATTCAATTGAATGTATAAAAGTCTAGGCATATACTTTGTAAATCGTATAACTCGTTAGATAATAACTAAATGTGTTCTCTATGTGCATCATGTAAAATGTTTGTGTTCTGTGTGTAAGTATTTTAGTTGTAGCGCATAATTCATTGTGCTTCGCTGAGCATTGGTCCAAAATTCGATTGTAATCTCCCATTTAATCTGAATCCGATGATATATTGGTACAAGAGTCGCGTGCAATGCGTTTATTAATTGGATTGTAAAGGCCATTCATTTGATAAGGTCCACGGTAAGTAATAATATTCTTTGGTGTCTCGAATATTTTCACCTCGTACAGCAGCTCTGGTTTCTTCAGGTGTGTGCGTATATTATCCCAAATATACACGGCCAGATTCTCCGTAGTGCTTGGCTGCAAAAAGAGTTTTGTGTGTTAACTAATTGTTAGGAAATGACAGATAATATATTTACTATTTTGGCAAAGTATTCGACATCCTTATCCAGGTTCTTGTGATCGAGACGCTTCATGATAACCGTTTCGATGGCATCCTTTAGCTCTGTTATATTTAGCACCATCCCAGTCCGTTGATCGATGGGCCCGCGAACAGTAAGCTCAACTGTGAACAATTAAAAAAAGAGGATTTTATTAAATTAATTGAGTTTCGAATACTTTTTTAGTGCTTAGGTATTTTATTGTTCAATAAACAATCGTACTTGAACTTATCGAAGTAGAATTCTATCAAAGTATTTCTGAGTATCAAATGCAACCATAGGTTGAATGAAGCAAAGTGTTGCAGATAAATGAAAATACTGAGGTCCTTGGACCAATCGTAAACTTTAAAATATGACTATAAAAGTATTGAAGGAAATGAGCGTAAATAAAATATCACTAGCTTTTAAAGCTTCATTTATAAGTAGAATCAATATTGATTTAAGTCAACTCTTTTGATTTAACCTTTGATTACTATTGACATGTATTGATCTTCTAACAGAAGAGCTTATATTTCTAATATTATATTATTATTCTATGTGGCTGTAAGTGTTATGTCTTTCATTATCAGCAGCACATTTTACAGCCTTGGCTCTCGAAATAAATTGAAATGAGCGTTGAACTTGAACATGGGTTGTTGGGTTGATAAGCGAGCTTGTCGGCCAAGGTTTTATTTGCTTGGTCTCAACGTCGTCGCCTCTCGTCTCAAATTTCCAATGGTTGCGGTTATGCTCGCGTAAATAGTTTGTAATACGATATGGATGCTAAAACGTAGCTAATCACGCATTTAAACGAAACATATTTTGTGAAATACATAAATGCACCTGCGTTACCTGTATAATTGTGTCCATGTCCGTTAAAATTGTTGCATTTGCCAAAGACTTCCAAGTTTTCTGCATCGCTCAATTGGGGACTGCAAAAACAATAACAAGTCTTTTAATGCAATCAACACTTGTGGGGTGAGACACCACTGTCCAAACAATTAAAAACAAAAGCATTTAAGCAAATACAACTGTAGTGTCAACAGTCAATGTGCAAATTGAATTTATTGATTTTATTTTATTACCTGTGCAGGCGATGGCAAGCACTGAACGTTTCGCGGCGCGTCAGAAATGCGACAGGTTGTTGAGACATGCTGAGAGCAATGAGTTTAGCTTGCGACTGCAGACGAATTCGACACAATTGCTATTGCACGTGCGCGAGCACTGTTTTGCTTCAAATGCAAAACCTGCTCTTAGAACGCTCTTATTTATATGTGTGTATGGCTGGTTAATAGGGGGGCAGTAGAGCTAAAACAAGGAAGTTATTTGCGGCTTTACTAAGTGAATGGGCGAACAGTGAGCAATGCACTTACTCTTGTTCGATCGTTGGCAATTTTTATACGATATATTGTTCAGTTCCTGTTCTGTAATCTCATAAATGTGTAGTTTATTTTGTCTACGTTGCCTGCAAACAGAACTGCAATATAAAAAACAACAAAGTTGGAAGTATCGATAATGTAGAAGCATCGATAGCACGCCAGTGTTGCATTTGAAGACTCAGACTCACAAATTGAAATAAAAATGATAATGAAAATAATTTTAAGTTTTTGGACGTTTTATTTTTAGTTTATTCTCAAGAAAATAAAATATTTCCCCAAAGAAATAGTGATTTTGTCATATGCAAAATAATGCTTGAGGTTGCCAAATAGGTGAATTAAAAACACACATATTGCCGTGTCGTAGGCAACTCAGGAAATGCTATCGAAACGTGTTCATCACTAGCATGAAAAAATTGACAACAAACGAAGCGACGCGCGCTATTTTCGAAACTAACAACCTTTTAATTTGTTTAAACAAACACGCGTGTTCGATTTTACTTATCGCAAAATGAGTAACAAAAGCACGCCGGTGCGCCAACGTATTCATCAATTTCAATCGCATGCACGTGGCAGCATGGAAGCACATGGAAGTGGAAGTGGACTGCGTCGCAAAGTCCTTTGTCGCACACCCAACAACAAACGCAGTGCTGAGCATCAGCACCATTCTGAACAGCTGCTGAACACAGCCTTTAGCAGTGGAATCGCCACACCAATTCCCCATCCGAAACCAAAGCCAACAGCATTAAATGCATGCTACACGCCATCGTCGCTCTATCGCAATCCAGGCAAAACAACACCACTGCGACAGACTCCAGGTTGCAAGTCGGCTAGCAAGACAAAAGAAAAGGATGCCATGCTGCTGGACTCGTTTCACAGCATTGCCGAAGAGAGCAACATGATTGTCGCAGTGCGCGTGCGTCCCCTGAACACTTTGGAATGCACTCGTGGGAATGTCAGCAATGTGGTCCATGTCCATGGCCACAATGAGCTATCCGTGCAATCGGGCAGCAGTGCCGATGCCTCAGCAGGAGTCTCGCACTACTTCAGCTACGATCAGGTGTACTATTCATGCGACCCAGAGCGCAAGAACTATGCGGATCAGCTGGCTGTCTTTGCGGGCACAGCACAGCCTTTGATTGACACTGCCTTTGATGGCTATAATGCTTGCTTGTTTGCCTATGGGCAGACGGGTTCAGGAAAATCGTACAGCATGATGGGCATTGAGGCACTGGATGATGCGGCCTTAGATGGTAATGCGCCGCATGCTGAGGCCGGTATTATTCCCCGATTTTGCCACGAACTTTTTCGACGCATCGATGCTGTCAAGGATCAGTTGCAGGTTGTTTACATAAGTTGTTTTTACCATTGTATGTACCTTGCTTAACGAAAATTTCTTTTATGTTCTCAGGTGGAGGTCGAGGTCAGCTATTTTGAGATCTATAACGAGAAAATACACGATCTGCTGAGCGTGCAGCATGCGCTGACGTCTGCTACTCCTGACACTCCGCAGCACACACGACAGGCGCTCAAGGTACGCGAGCATCCCATCTTTGGTCCCTACGTTGTAGATCTCAGTGCCCATTCCGTGGACTCCTATTCGGCTCTGCGAAATTGGCTGGCAGTGGGAAATTCCCAGCGGGCCACAGCCTCTACTGCCATGAACGACAAGAGTTCGAGATCCCATTCCATTTTCAATATTGTGCTCAATCTGACGGATCTGAGCAGCGACGATGGCATGTCGTCCTCGGACACGGATTCGGGCACAGTGACGTTGCGGCAAACGCGTCGCAGCAAGATCAGTTTGGTCGATCTGGCGGGCAGTGAACGCATTAGTGTATCGGGCTCAAACGGCGAACGGATTCGCGAAGGCGTCAGCATCAATAAGAGTCTGCTGACGTTGGGCAAAGTGATCGCTGCTCTCGCGGACACACGCAAAGCAGGAGGCTCTGCCACGCCCAGCACATTTGTGCCCTATCGGGAAAGTGTGCTCACCTGGCTATTACGGGTAAGTTAAGTCATTGCAACATTCTGATATTGCACCCCAATGCTTTTCTACAATCTTATCGAACTTTTGTCATCGTTCTGGTTTACTTATGCTTTATCGTTGGCTGGATTGACCAATCCTATTAATCAGTTTGTTACGATTTTTTACACAATTCCGATGCGTTTTATTTCAACACGTTTTGTGGCTTCTGCTTATCTCGCTCGACAACTTTTATTAATTATGTTTCATTTGAAAGTTGTCAGTGCGCTTGCTCCCAAGTTGAGCAATCTCGTTTATTCCCTGTTTCCTGACTTACCTCAATGACATATACATATTTATATTTATTTATATATACATACGTATATATATTGAATTGTTTGTTAGGTCTAACTCGAACGTGAACGTGGTTAACGTTCAAATATAATGTGATGAGCAATCCCTTAAATGCAATATTGTTTATTTGAAAGTAGTTAGTGCTCTTTAGACCTACATAGATTTCTCTCAAGTTGATCTTGTTAATCACTGCTTACTTAGTCTTTCTTTTATGTCAGTTATAAACTTTATTAAAGTGTTTATTAAGTCTGCTTCACACGTGTTGTGTATTTCTCTTAATGGGAATGTATATTTAGACCTGATTATCTACAATGTTGAGCAATCTTGGTTATTCCCTGTTTATTCAGTCTTTTCCCAGTGGAATACTTTTATCTAATATTTTATATTTTCTAACTTCAGCAATCTCGTTCACAAACACATTGTATAAACTCTGTTGCATTATACGTGTTAAATGCTTTTCTTACTATCAATGAAATATAAAAGATAATCGCTTTAATGTTAGAAATATTATTTATTTAAAAGTGGTCTTTGGACTTGGGTTTCTCTCCAGTTAAGCTATTTTGTTTATTCCCTGTGGAATATATCTAAAATTGTATATATCACAAGATAAGCAAATATCGTTTATTTACTGTTTATTCAGTTCTACTGGAATTCATATAACTAAAATTGCATTAACTCATTTGCATTACACGTGTTAATTGCTACGCTTAATGTCATTATAATATGAAAGATAATCACTTGAATGTTATTGCCTATTATTATTTATAATGTTATAATTATTGTTTATTTCAAAGTAGTCTTTAGACTAAGGTGTGAAAGCCTCTCCCAATTTGATAAATCTTATTTATTCCCTATTAATGTATTTACATTTTCTGTATATATGCAATGTTTATTCCGTTCTCTCTTCATAGTATTCATTAAACCAAAAATGCTTTAATTCGTTTGCATCACACGTTTTAACTGTTTTGCTTAAAATCATTGTAATTATGAAAGATAATCTCTTGAAAGCCTTTGCTTATCGATACTCAAGTATTTATAATTTTGTTGTGGACTTTGCTATATCCCAGATTGAATGTCATCTATTGGCTTTTAATGCTGTCGTCACCCAGTGATATGATTATCGAACAATTTTATAATGCAAAGTTAAGCACGTCATTTATTCTCCCTTTGGAATGATTTGTCTAAAACTTTATTAAATGATATATTAAATGATATATAAAGTCTGAATAATTTGGCTCATATAAATAAATGATGAATAATCCTTTAAATGGTAATGATAATCTTTCATTATATTTGTTGATGTGAACACATTCCTGAAGAATTTCCCACTTTTTCCTTTAGCTTATCGTCGAGATAAGTTCTTGAGATCCACAGATAATATACAACCTTTATAACCCGGTCCGCTGTGCTTATCTTTTGGTTAATTTATACTCATGGCCTGCTATTAAAAATTGTTTTTATTTACGAATAAAAAATAAGATTGTTTAAAGCTTATAAATATCATTAAAATAATCTCAATATTTTAAAAGTTTCGCTCAAGTTTGCGCTATAGTTATCTCCCTCGAATGTCCTCATTTATCACATTTACTTTTTGCTTTTCTTTTTATCTTTTGTCGATGCGCATTTTCCTTAATATTTACGACTTATATATGAAAGGTAATGACACGTTTTCTGAACAATAGATAAAAAGTTCAGGCCATAAAAACAAAGAATCATTTGAGAAGGCAACGTACTTGAAATGTAATACGATTTAACATTTTATTACCTCACCCTTTTTAGATGGATGTTGTAAAGGAACATCATGTGATTAGATTTAACCGTAAAGTTCTAAATTTGTCACACTCGAGGGGCTTATAAAAAAGTACTCCTAAAAACACGAGTTAAGATAAGGCTTTTTTTGGCTTGTTTAATTTTGTTGTTCAGTTTAAAATAAACAACTACTTCTAACACATTTTGAGTGTTCACATAACTGACCGTCCCTCAACTTAAAGTTGTCTATTTGTTGATTATTAATTGACCTTGCTATAAATACGACTTACACTTTACATCATCGTACGATGAACAGGAGCGGATTTCATTAGGCGCCACCTTTTGATCTTGTTAAGACAACTAATTTGGAGTTGACCTTTACTAGTTTGAAGAACAAAAATTAAAAAATATGGAATTTATTTGATCATTTTTGTGCTAGTGTGATTGGGGTCTTTATCTAAATTGAGATTTCCTAATTTATGCGCTTTAATTCTTTATCGAGTTTGGCTATATTTCATTATATATTTCATTCTCAGAATGTCTATTTGTGGTTTTTATTGATGTCGTAATTGTAATTGTGAATAAATATAAAATTATTTATATCGGTAATAAAGCACAATGAAATAGGGGTGCAGCTTTATAGAATCAATTGCTTTCTTTATGTTTTGTGTCTCTTTTCAAGATTCACATTAGTCCGCTCCTGTTTTCTATTAGAGTTTTTTCCGATTTTCACATAGCGGGTCTAATTGAGAGTGTTCCCCATAGAGGAATAATACGCAATTTACAGAGTGCTTTTCCAATGAGTAAACACAACTATCGAAACATAGTTTGAATCCTCTTGAATCACAATTCCAAAGTCCACAGAGAATTAAATAGGTGTTTAGACGCTAACCTGAAGTTGGAATACTACAATATACTACTACAAGTATTTGCTGAAACCAGAGCCAAGTATTTAATGGCTGAAAGCACTTATCATAGTGCAGTGTATTATTGAGGCTAAATGTTTCGCAATCAACTTGAAATTCAATATCAATAATATACGGCTCCATATCGTGTGTATTAATTGGGGATAACAGAACCTTTTGATAACCCGCAAAGAGTGTGCACCGTCGTGGCCTTGTCAACCTTTCAGATATGGCACAATCTCGAATGATTTAAATTAATTCTTTTTATTTGGTTTCGTTTCCAAGTATTTTGTTGCGTTGATTTTTCCACTGCAGTTCGTAGATAAGTTCAGCAACCAGTTAAAATTAGTACTCTTCACAATCTGTGTAAATACATGAATTATATATGTTCATATATGTATACACATATATGTGTATATAAAGAGCTTTAAAGCGAGTGTCGTAAACGCGGAACATTTTTAAATACACACCCTCTGTTAGCTTTGACAGTGTGTGTAAATACGAGTACAAGTATTTGTTTTTGCTCTATTTTTTATTTGCTTTGCATATACATAGTACTAAAATAATATAATGCTTGATAAGTTATCAGCACCTCGTCGCCGCAATTGTGAAAGCAGCAAGCTCTGCTGTCGCTGTCGCTGTTGTTGTTGTTGTTGCTTCTTCTTGATACATTTGCAGGCCGTTGGCTCACAATTGCAACGAGTTTTGCCGAGTCTGCCATCCTTATGACCTGCAATAAACAATTCAAATATTTGTAATTGAATGCAGGGGAATTTAGTAATTCAATTCAAGATTAATCAAACCGATCACCTAACAAGTAGAATATATTCATTATACTAACTGGAATCTAGTTGCCATGTTGATAGTTCGCACTTATAATAATCTCAACTGAATTTTAATTAACTTAATAGAAAGCAAACAAAGCTTGAGGCTTTTATTTTTACCTGAGATAATATTTATGTGGGAAATAGTTAGAAAGAGTTAGCACAATAGAAGAAAAGTCGCAATTCAAAATGTAGAATACTAGAACAACAATTCTTCAATTGCAAACAGGTTAACGTCTATTATTAAACAATTCTACATTGAATCTGTGTCAAAACTGTCACTAATGCGGAAACAGTTAAACTCTTATCGAACAACTTAACGCATTATAGTGAAAACTTACAGCTTGGCGACTTTTTTAGCACTCCCATCTCAAATTGTTGTCCGCTTTGTTTGCTCCTTGAGGTTTTACTCTCTTTGCTTCTTAGTTTGCTCAGTAATCGTTGTAACATTTTTCTATTGTTGATTTAGTAAGATTCTTATTTTTTTTCTTTTTGTAAGTTTTCTTCTTTTATTTTGTAAATTAAGTTTAACCTTTACATTGCTAACTTCAGTTCAAAACTGCAGAACTAATTTGATGGCTACATATCTTTATAAACTTTCAATTGTGGTTCAAGTGAAAATCAAAAAAATCATTTTAAACACTTTTTAGGTTTCGTGTGCAAAAGTTTGTTAACCGCACTGCATTTTATGATATTTTCCCAAGCGTCGCTTACCACAATTTTGTGTTTAATGAGGTATTTTATCGCTCAATTTTTTGTTGCTTTTTTTTTTGTTTTATGTACAAGTTTAATTTTTCCAGAAAAAGTCACCGATAAGGTGGAAAGTCTGTACGCCATTAAAACATTTATTATTTTATGTTAATTCTCTAACTAGTTTGAAAAATTGAACACGCGTGCCTGCTGTCTGATGTCTACGTCAGTTTATTTACTTGTATTTTAAAATTAGCAACAGTCGGTACGGTCTGTGGCGTTAGGGTTTCGGATTTGCACACTTAGCGAACACGTTTCCTGGCATGATACTATAATTATATGATGCCTATGTATAATTATCATATTTATTGGTCCAAACAGCAGTTGGAAACAAAAAGATTCTCAAAGGGAAGGAAAAAATAATTTTATTCACATTTAAGGGGTAACACCACTGTAGAATTTTCAAATTTGTTTGCTTAACAAATAGTTTCACTATCCTACAGTACTGAAAAAGAAAAATTGGGCGGAAATAAATTTATTTTTACCCTCATTTCGAATTTAGTAAGGCAAGCATCACATGTAATGTAATTGCATATCAAAACTTAGAACGCGTTTTACTCGAAAAACTGTTTTTGAAATTGTCACGCACTACAACTTGAACAATTTCAACATTTTAAAGTAAAATGTTGCCGATATCTTTAGACAGCGAATTCACAGAGAATGTCGTACGGATTTTTTATGAATTGATCTGGCGATTCTAACTTTTGTGTTCAGTAATCCATATGACATTATCTATCATAGCTATACTGATCTAGATTAAAAGGTTTTTACAACCATTGCAGATTCAAATTTTCCAGCGAAAAACGTCGGGCCATATCAACCCTTTTTTTTTTTTATGAACAAAATTTGTTGTACTGTTAAATATACATATTTCTCTTAGAACTTATCCAAATTTCATTTGCCCCATTCCTTCTCGTCTCGTCTCGTCTCATCGCGAAAAGACACCACAAGAGTTACATAGTTTAACACTTACCTTAATGTAACATTGCCTGCTGAAGAGTGTTGAAAAAACAGTTCAAAATATTTCTGCAGGTTGCATATATTAAGTACACGTAACCACTTGAAAAATAGTCCGGAAAACAGGCATTTGGTTTTTTGTTATTAGAAATAATCATTAAATTTTATTGATTATCACAATATCTGTCGAAGACAAATGCAACTTTTCTGAGATGACTCGAAAGTAATTTGTAGTTATGTCACCTTCCCTTAAGCACCTACTTAGTATAATTGTAGTGTTGGTTTTTTTGTGGTTCCACCCAGGCGGTTCTAACAACAATTGTAATATAAGCTTGCCATATTTGCAATCCCCTTTGCCTCAGGGCCCGTTTCGTTCCCATGCACAAACTAGTTAACATTGAATTTTAAATGAATCAAATTCATTGTACTCACACTCAACAACGAGTATATAGTAAATTGCATATTTTATATGGCTTCCATGTGCTGTTGTAGCCCAGTGAAATGGCTTTTGTTATTGTTATTGATGTTGCTGTTGCGGGTTGTTGTTGTTGTTGTTGTTGTTGTTGTGTTTACACTTTGATTAGCAGTCAGTCACGGGTCGCCATTTCAGTGGCTCAGAAGTGGTTGAGCATTCAGGGATAGATTAATTTCAATCATCGGTATGCTTGTACTTGAAGTGCGGTTAAAAGTAGCCAGAACTTGAAATGATTTAGCGACTGGGCAATATTTAATAATTTTAATCAAATTCAATTATGTCAAATGTCGCAAACCGAATCTAATTTAATTGAATCTATGTGGGACAAGCGAAAACTTTGACCGCATCAATTGTCGGCGACACGAAATGACGCCGTTTTTTTCATGGTCCAAGTTCCAGGTCAGATCACTTAGTATGAAACCAGAACACAAACTGAGAGGTCATTTACTAGGCCAGCAGTGGTATTTAAACTGAAAATGATCTTAAATATGCTATTATTAAGTCACATTTGGCATATTAGAAATTATAAATCTTTCAACTTATTAATTAGGTTTTCATTAGCGAAAGTGTGCGAGACTAAAACATTTCCGTAGTTTCGGAAAGTTTGTTGGAAAACACAGAGAATTCCACAACAAACCTGAAATTTTTGCGTTGAATGAAACGAACGGGGCTTTGATCCATAACGATGGCCTTTCCATTATCTACACATACAGAAAAGTATGAACACATTTATAAATCATTTGTGATGATTTGTTAATAGAGCTTTTCCAGACTCTTTAAGCATACTGAGTTCTCTCATTGTCTCAATTTAGCAAATTAATCAACATTTGCTGGCACCAGGCTCCATTTGCATTAATAGTGATATCATTTATCTTAATTTTGTATACTCCAGCACCAAGCTTTTAAATTTGCTACCAAAAAAGTGACGCACCGAAAGAGATTTACTTGATATGATTCATATCCTGAATGCCACTCACTTTTGTTCCAAAATAAAAACAGTTAAAGAGTTATAAGAAATACCAATAACATTTTTATTGAATATTTTGTATAGAATTGTTTTCTTCGCATAACTTAAATATAAATACAATAAATGGTATATAATAATTTATAAATTGAAAATTTTCTCGATTCCCGCAAGCAAATTGTTCAAAAAAAACACATTTTTCGATTCTTAACTTGTTAACAATATATATATATATTTTTTTTATGTTTTCCATCTAAGTTGCACAGTATGGGCTGTAGTTTTGCGAGCTTTTCGCTTTAGATTTATCAATGAACCTCTTAACTGCAATTATGAATTTGTTGTACATTAATATTAGTTAATAAAATCAATTCAATAACTGGCAATAACAGGTTTATTAAATCTTTTAACATTTATAACTTGCTGTAACTATCAATTAAATATGTCATTCTTTAAGCTGTAATATATTGGCAATACATAGTTTTTTTTTCTTTCTAAGGTTCAGCTTTTTATTTTTGTACTAGCCAAGCTGTTTTTAGCCCAAACTGTGCAAACTTCATTTGGGGGAGTGTTTTTTTCTTTTCTGTTTCATAAATATTAGGGTGTCTAATATAGACAAGGATATAAAGCTGGGTCAAAACTATATATGCATATAGCTAAACACACAAATATATAGGATGGAAATACTAAAATGTTATTTTCTTTAGGCGCCAATGGAGCATTTTTGTTTTTCGCTTTTAAATGTATAATTTTCCTGTAAATAATGTTCCAATTTACCCAATTCATATAAAGAATAGAAACTGAAAATCAATTGTTTCGTATAAAAAAAAACATTTGCTTCAATAATAAATGTTCTACTGCAATTTACTCAGTCTCGTACGCAAAATAGAAAAATATTTCTGGTATTCTGGCAATTTTGCTTCCCTCGTTCATGTTTTTTGTATCGTTTTTGTTTTGTTTTTGTTTGCATTTGCTGTCTTATTTTTCTTGTACATTTATAATTTAGCTATGCTGTTTGCCTAAGGTCATTTTAGTAGCCAAGCGGGGCGGCTGGTTTGGATTGTAAGTCAATTAACAAATTGCGCTACGTTTTTTTTATACGTGTATAAAAAACGGTAACGTGTTGTACGAAAAGAAATTGTAAACAACGGTATTGTAAATTGGTATCAAGTTTACAGCAACAAAAAAGGTCTTGTTGCTTTTGTTTTTTCTTTGTTTAGTTGTAAATGGTAGTGTGACGTCATAGGCGGAAATGCACGCAACCATTTTATGTGTAGGTACAGTTGCATTGGATTATTGTAGTTACTGTTGTTATCTCGCTCTCGCGCTCGCTCCTACTAGTTAATTATGTATGCCCAGCAGGCGCGCAGCATCTTTGCAATGTTTTTTTCTCCTAGTTCTCATTCCTTATTTTTTTCCTTTGTTTAATTTTTGTTTGTCTTTGTCTTTGACTAAATTTATATGGCATTGTGAATTGCTGTTGTTGTTGTTGTTGCTGTGATTATTTTGGCATTGATTTTGCCACCTGTCTGTCTCTCCTGTCCTAAATTGTCTGCTTAGGGAAGCGCTTGTGTGAGTGTTATGGTTGTGTGTTTACACTTTGCAGCTTTGTTGCGTGGGCACAACGGTCGATAGTGATGGCATCTGATGCTGCACCTCGTGCTCGTGCTCGTGCTCATGCATCTCCTCTTCATCCTCGCAGATACTCTCGTGATGCTTGCGTGACTCACGTTTGCGCATGTAATTGATTAGCGGCCGTTTCTTGTGCTCTTTGCAGAAGGGACAGTCCTTGCGCAGTTGCTTCTCCGATTTCAGTTGCTTACATTTTTCTGCAATTAAACAAAGAGAAAACGAAAATAACGTTACTAAATCTGTTTACACATGGCCGCCTCAGCAAGGTTGTTTTCGACCTACTCGCATATGCACACACACACGTACGCGCAGTCGCACATACATGCGGCCGCCAAAAGATTCTCCCTCTCTCTGCTCTAGCCTGCCTGGTCTACGTGCCCGCAGTGTCGTGCTCACGCGCTTTGCCCCTTTTTTTTTCTAGATACAGCGGCGATGCTGACGTGACGTCACGTTATGAACGTCACGTAGTAGTCGCAAGTTTTGTGTGCTAGATTGACCCTGTGACATGTGTTGACACAGGGTGTCCTCTAAGCACGCTGTAGATTAAGCTTGCGATTTATTAGGTACATATGTATGCTTGTTGTAGGGGACCAATTGATCGTCTAAATTGTTTTCATTGATTAAAGCACTGCGCCGGTATATAAATAGACTATATTTCAGTAATTGTACTCGGCAAATGTTTGATAAGCGGCCTTGACTATCAGTCTATCGCAAATTATTGGCCATAATCTGCCGTCATATATAAGTCACTATTGCGTTGCATCTATGCATAATTAGTCATATGATGGTTAACGATGATTTTGATGTGCTGCCTAAAAAAAGGTTTACACAAGCGTTTATACTATGGATTTCTTTATTGCGTCGCAACTTTTACTGTTTTCTTTATTTGGCTCGGTGGCTTCAAACACCTGCTCAGCATATGGGTATGGTACAGTCGGTCTATCAGGTAGATAAGTACGAACATATATGTATGTATATATTTTTGTGCATGTAAGCGGATATGATTTATACACATATGAAGTCCAGGCTTAGCCTATGATTAATTGAAAAACCTCAACAACGATATTCATGGTTTAAGAATTGTGGTTTATTTGCGCTTTCGACGAGAATTCCAATAGTGTTTGCTTTTAATTTGTAACACGATTCACAAATCTTGCGCCTTTATATTTCACGTGCATATGTCGGTTTTTATTTACTTAACAAAGTAAATAAAGTTTCACAGTATGTACACACGAGCTCAAAATAAATGCATGTGACATGTGATAAGAGAAATGATAAACTTGTGCTTGCAACACCCTGTAGGTGGCCGTGTTTTCTTCGTTTTAACAGTGCACGCACTGATAGAGACTAACACATTCACATTCTTACATACACATGTATGTATCTGCGAATGTGCGCAAATTAAGGCGTGTTTCACAAATACATATGGACAGCCATTTCAAAAAGCAGTCCGGCTATTTTTAAATTCTTGCAAAAACAACAAATACTGTGGGCATTCATAACACGAAGCAAATGAGTCTATATATGTATGCATGTATACAATATATTTTCTACAATGCGTATTTTTGCAATTGATGCGTTTTACAACGATACTTTTTCTGAAAGTTTATGTGTTCATTGTATTTATAAATATTCAAAAAACTCGTACGCATGCAGTTATTTTGTGCAAGTGCTTTCAGCCCACTCCCAGACACACACACACATGTTATTCAATTTGGTGACTGACAAAAAGCTGACTGACCCGAAGATTTGTTGCATTTGCCAGTCAAATTTAACTGATGCAGACTGTGCAATGAGCTGACGCAAGCGACACGCGGTTGGTTGTTTGTGTGGGTTTTGTGTTAATGTGTTATCATTATTAATGTTTGCTAATTACCTTGCACTCGACTGTATGAATCCTTGGCCGGATACGGACTGGCGGTATTTGAGTGCTCCAGTGTGCCATACGGGAACTGCTCGTAATCACGGTAATAGCCGCTGCGCACAGAGCCACCATATGATAGCGTAGAGTCGCCAACAAATACACCCCAAACATCCATAGTTGTAGTTGTTTATTTTAAATGTGTCTCGCTGTGTAAGTGGGTTGCACACAGTATTTATGTGGGTTTGATTTTTGCTGTTTTTATTATGTTTTGTTGCTTTTTGCGCGCGTACGTTATGCGAGGTCGTTTCACTTTGCCTTTGCTTTTTGTTGTGGGCAGTCTATATGTATGTTCTTTGTAACGTGCAATGAACTCTTGTTATTCACGTAAGCGCTTTACGTTCTTTGTCAAATAACGCGAATTGTTTTTCTTTCTTGTTTCTTTTTTACACTCTTAATACCAAGTCAAGGTATAGAACCAGTTTATATATGCATTGAATTTAAATGCATTCAGCTAGGAATAATACACGGAGCTCTGCGTTTTGCTCTTTACGTCGTCAGTTCAAAACTGAAACTGAAAGCCGAACGCCATATTACTGCATTTTTGTAGCCCGCACTTCGTTTGGTAGCTTCGGGTTGTTTTTCGCCGACTTCGTGTCTCGTTTCGCGATGCCTAGTATTGTTTTTGCTTTCTCGCTGGTTTGTTTGCTTACGTTATACTTCTACTTTTGTTTATTATGTGCGACTACTATTGGATTGTATAAAAGGGGTATATACATATATATGTGCGGACTTATGCGATATTAACTACGCACTAATCCAATAATAATACTAACACATCTTCAACGAATTAAATTGTTTTTCTGTAACTGTGATTTTATTTAGCAATTTTATTTTATATGACTAATTAATATTGTTATCATTTTTACATGGCTAAAATTAATTTACGCCGTATCTACAAATCGAGTCATCTGTAAGTTGTTCTTTGTTGCTTTGTACGTCTCGTGCACTACAAAGCTTTAGCACATGCTGCTACTGTCCTCCCTTATTGCTATTTCAGTCCCACTTATAGAGACACATCTGCACAGTGGTACGCAACATAATTTTTGCAATATTATTTCTCATTTAATTGGAAGAATACATGCATGAATTGAGTGATAAAAAATAGCTAATTTTCCATATGAATCATGGAGCTTATGAATTAATATATGTTAATTTGTTTGTGGCATGGAAAATACTGACGTCGGAAGGTTTTCTTATTAACGCCAGGTTGCTAAAACAAATGGCTGATACACAAATTGTTACCTTAAGCAAACTGAATGTCTTATAACGAGATTCAAACCGAAAATTTTGGACATACTTTTTCGTATAGCTCAGGGCAAGTATTGCCATACGTTTGCTAATCGACGTCTAGACTGTATGCATGGTAAGATCTATAAATCTCATGAAATCCCGTTGTCAAGCAAGAAAGTCTTACCATGCTGTCAATTAATAAAAATAATTTAAAATAAAGTTTATATATTATAAATCTTGATGTTTTGATGGATACAACGAACACAACTAATTGGAATATTCAGCATTAAAGAGGTGTTCGAACTTTCTTTCCTATGGAGTTAGGCTTATTTTTGTTTTCAATAAAAATTGAAATTATAAACTTTTGACTAAGTTAAAGGTGAAATATTGATATAATTTGCTTATGTATTGTGTTAATTAATCTACCTACGTCATATTGACGTATTTTAATTAAGTTGTTTGCATTTTTTGATTGTACATACCGCCTTTTAGCAACTTTTTGTGGTTAAAGTATTTTGCGTACACGACATCTCTGTGTGATATCGTGACAAGCTTCTAGAAGTGGGAGGGCATACTCTGGACATGCTGCAAGCTATATATAGAAAGCAGATGCCTCAATAACAGGTTTGGGGACAAAAATATAGCAGAAAATTACCAAATTATATTTTACTGACGAATTAAGCACACAACCATGACACATTAATGTGGTTTGCAGTGACAACAATGTTGCTGGCACCAACCCGGACACGTGAACGTGGCAAGAAACATGTTTAGACCGGCCCCTTAGAGGTCAGGCCCCCTTGAGGTCATTCGAAGGGCAATGTACCATATAAGCGGATGTGTGTTTCAGTTACCCTTCGATTAAAACTGGATTTTTTATCAGTTATAGCACTAGGCCCTAGCTCTTACCCACAGTGTTCACGAACAAAGTTTAGAATTCGTACGTATTTTTTTGGGATAGTTTTTGAAGACTATGGATCACTGTAAAACGTGTACATACATTCAAACACTTTGAACACTCTCTTTTGCTCGCTCATTCACACACTCCCACATTGCAGCTGCTACGCAGTTTATGCAAACTGAGACTCTCGTGACTAGCAAGCTATATCGCTTGCTCTCTCTTTCTTTTGTCAATCTATTACTGACCCCACTTGGAGAGTCAATCAAACAAGTGTCCATTACATATACATACATACTTACTAACTCATGTGTATATGCGAAAACGCTCTTCACATGCTTACTTGCTCAGATGCACATGGAACGTACGTACTTATTTATTTTGTTGGCACAACTAAACAGCTAGTTATCTCGCTTTTGATTTCCATAACGGGTAACGGTTTTCGTTGTTGCTGTCTTTGCCTTTGTCTGTTTAAACTTTAAAAGTTTATCAGAAGAGAAGGGTTCCCTGCCAACACTGATAAGTTTCTATCTTTGGAGGTCATAATTCTTTTGCTAAGACCCTCCACATGTGGAAATAAGAACGTGTGTATGTAAATACAGACATACACTCTATGTATATCTGTAAAAAACTCATTTATTCATATGTTGAGGTACATACTTAAGTGCTTTCAAGTGTATATTTGCACAGATCTTGGTTTGAGCACACACAGCTAATCAATCATTTTCATTATCCGTTACCATTTTCCGAATTGCACTTTGTGCTTATCAGTGATAAGGGGCAATTATTACACAGAAACATAAGCCTCTACGGAATTGTTTTCAATGCTATACTATGGATCTTATCTCAAAAACAAAGCTTAAATTAAATTTACAACTCAGATTGAACGTAATTCTAAATGTCCTAGAATACTTTTTTTGTTTGCCTTGTAATTTATGAATTTACTATTCCCATTATATAATATGTATGTCTTTTGTAACCAAAATTTTTTGTCACATACATAGGTATATGTATGTATATTTGTTCTCCTAAGAAATTATTGTTCAATAAATGAAAATTAAATGAAAACTATGAGAAAATTTACTTGTTACTCCAAATTATAAGGTGTCCCAATTTTTTTGGATACCCATTTACATAATTATCTGGCGCTTTAATTAATCGCGAAGTCTATAAAAAAGCTAACAAAAAATCAAAATTAAAAACTTGTTTAAAAAAAATTTAAAATAAAAACCTATTATTTCCAGTTGCTTGCATTTTGTGTCATTAAAAAGTGTTTGTCAAGCAAATGACAAAAACTTGTCACCTAAATATTACCCAAAAACAAAGAAGTAATGATTAACATTTCAATTTCTGTTTCGCTACAGGAAAATCTTGGCGGCAATTCGAAGACCGTGATGCTGGCCACGATATCGCCAGCTAGTCTCCATGCCGACGAGACTCTGGCCACGCTGCGGTATGCGTGCAAGGCTCGTTCTATTGTGAATCGGGTGAAAGTGAATGAATCACCGCATGACAAGATCATTAGGGACTTGCGGGCCGAGGTCGATCGTCTAAAATCACTGCGCAACGAATACGAGCGACAGCGACGTTTGTCCGCCAACAACAATCCACCAGCACCGCGCAAGATCATCATTGAGACATCGGTGGATGACACAGAAGTGGAGGCGTTGCGTCAACAGCTTGCCGAGCGTGAACGGGAACTGAATCGTGCACAAAAATCATGGATGGAAAAGTTGAAGGAGGCCGAGGATCTGCGCAAATCGGAACTGCGACTGCTGAAGCGCAAGGGTCTCGCGCTGGAACTGACTGCCGAACAGAAGCAGGCGTGTCTGGTCAATTTAGCCGCAGATCCCATGCTGAGTGGCACACTCTTCTATCTGCTGCCACCGGGCATAGTGCATATTGGACGAGGTCGTTTGCCTGGTGCGGCAACTAAACCGCTGCCCGACATTGTGCTGGACGGTCCGCTGGTGGCGTTGCAGCATTGCAGCATTGAGCACGAACGTTCGGGCAAGCTATTCGTGAGTCCAGGCAGCGAGGATTTTGAGACGTATGTGAATGGTGAATTGCTGGGCGAACGACGTCAGTTGTTCCATGGCGATCGCTTGGTAATTGGTGGGTCGCATTACTTCCGCATCTCGAATCCGTTCTGCAGTCAGCGTGGCAAGGCGGAGCAGCTGTTGGTGGACTTTCAGTTGGCTCATCAAGAGGTGCTGCAGAAACAGGAGCAACAACTGCGCTGTGAACTGGAGGCAGAGAAGCGCGCAGCGCTCACGCGCATCGAACAGGAGCGTGTGCAACATGCGCGAGACTTCGAGGAGCGACTGCAGTGCCTCGAGCTGGAGCAGTTCAAGTACAAGTGCAACAGTGAAATGTTAGAGACAGAACGTCAGGCGTTGGCTCAACAATTGCAAACGCCCAGTCGCGTTGCCAGTGTCTCGACACCAGCTCAAAAGTCTACGCTGCTGGAGGATATACAGAGGATCATGCTGAATCCAAGCGAGGAGAGTCTGCATAAGACGCAGCTGATGGTCAAGGAAGCCACCCAGCGCTGTCGTCAGGTGGGCATGAAGCACATCGAGTTTCGCCAAACCCAAACTCCTGATGAATTCGGGTTACTTCGCACCGTCATCCTGATTGTGGACAAGCAGCAATCCCTGAAGGCCGAGTGGCCCATAGCTCGTCTAACCGTTTGGCTGGACTTGCAGCGAGAGGCATCAGGCGTTAGCAGTGCCAGCAATATATTCCAAAGTGTCGAAGTGGACTGGCAGCCCATGGATGCTGAATTAAATGAAACGCTCAATGACACGCACAACTCCAGTCGGATTGCTCTCAATCTCAGCGCCATGAAGGATGTGCTACTCAAGCAGCCGCTGAAGAGACTGCTCAGCAACACACCCCACCAGACTTCGACCCCAGCCAAGACACCAGCGAGTGCCTCACCCAGCAGCAAAATAGCCCAATATACCAAACGTCTGCTCACTTACGACTTGGAGGAGCAGCCGGAGACCAATAGTTGTCACTTTCCACAACTGGCACAACAAGAGCTGCAGATTATCCAGAGAGCTGCTCACCGATTGCGACGCCACTGCGAACAGTCAATACGTGAGCGGGAGAATCATCCAGATGCTGGTGAACTGGCTCTTAATCTGCAGGATGCCCTCGCTCGATTGGAGGTTGTACTTCATGGCATGCACAGTAGCTTGACGCAGTCAACGGAGGCAGTTGCTGCAACATCGCCAACCAAAGCACAGAAGGCTGTGCGTTTCCTGATTGATTGATCAATACGTTCCAGATCATAACCGTTCTACGCTTATTCATGTAACCTTAATACGTTTATGTATATCCTTTAATGCAATTGCTTGTATTTGTTTTTATTCAAATATATATCTATATATATAAAAAGTGTATGGTTTCGATTGTCACCTAGTGCTAGTAGTGCAGCATATAAAATATCGGGATTTAACAAATTAAGGGTCCTCTCCCTAAGAAGACCGCAAAATCTCCTTTCTTACGGTTTACCTTTTGTAAAGATTTGTGCACTTTTGATATCTTTGAGCTTTGGGAATGTAGTAACACTTTACCCCTACGCCACTGAACACCCAATCTGCTAACTCGAATGCTATTGTACACATTGTAGAGGAAGATGAACATGATTTTATTGTGCAATAAGGCTGGCTGTAAGAGGGTTACAAATAACAGATTGGGAAGGTTCTATATGAGAAATACGACGCTAAGATTTATAACTTAGCTTATAAAATTTATTCCGTTTTTGGAATCAATTTGCCAACAAAGAACTTTCCACGAAAGTGCAAGAAAAAAATATTATTCCGATAGCTACTTGTCATTCTAATCAAAGAAAAAATCTAATCAAATCTAACTGGGCGGTAGTGTAAAGCCTATATTAAGGTTAATACTTCATTCTAAACATACTATATACATATATAAGCAATATATGTATGGATATATTTATGATAGACCATGTAAAATACTAGAAAATACGCAGAGCGTAATAACGCACTGAAAATAGAATGGTCATGGAATATATATTTTTAAAACTTATTCGATTCATATATTAACTATGCTTTAAACTAAAAATATTGGTTAAGCGATATCACCACAATTCGTTGTAATTGATTTATAATGTGTAATGATGTTATAATATGGACAACTGGGGATTAAAAACCACACTATCATTATGCATACACAAATACTGTTAAATCAATGATTAATGCAATTGCATTCGTTATCAGTATATAGTATGTAAATAAGCACTAATGGTTTTAGACTGTTTTGCCCTTCGATCGACATTGGTGATCCAAACATTTTGCACTTAAATTTATCACGTTGCCATGTATTTCGTACGTAGTAAATGTAAGATAGTAAAGCTAGCAAAACGCAAACATAAAATATAACATTTTAGACAGCAAACAAAACATAAACAATAAATAAAATTAACAATTGGTTTTTGTAAATGGCAAAAGAGTAGATTGGAAAAAATTCTTCACTGTATCATTAAAACTTATATATATATATAGCTGCAAAAATTATTACTAAATATGAATATAGCAAGATTTGTACAAGGCTGGAAGATATTGAGTGCATTATTACAGCGGCTGCTTCGGTTCCATGTCATTCTGATCCGTCTCCAGCTTGGTATTTAGCTGCACAACCCAATCACAGAATTGTCCATCTTTGAGATTCACAAAGTCCGCAAGGAAGACATTTGCATGCGGAGGTTGACCATTGGCAAAAGGTCCAGGCACTTGTTCCAATATCCAGGATTTGACTTTTTTTATCCACTCGCTTCGCTGTTCGCTTCAGCGTAAAGAATACACGCAATGCTATATAGCGACCCGAGGGAGTTATTAGACACTGCGAGACATATCCTTGTTGTGGTTGTCGCGACAATAGCGAGTCCTGTAAAAACGATAGCAGCTTTTTAACGCTGGCTGTGTTCGGCCAAGGCGTAGGCCACGCATAGCTAGGCCAAAATTCCGCGGGTAGGCCAACGGGACAACGCCTATATATAAGTACCACTTGACGCTGGAGCTGCACACATCGTGTCAGGGAGCAGTCGAGCAGAGAGCCATCTATGGTGGTGTATAATAGTTGGTCAAAAAACTGTATCAACTCGGCAATAAGCCGCTGGTGTAGCGACACATCCATGGCATAGAAATGCTGTAAGTCCAGTACAACCATCTCATCTGGATGTGTTTCCAGAAATTGGCGTAATTCTCGCAAAGGTTCAAATACCTCCATCGCATAAAGACCGTGACAATAGTAGAATTGGCCATCGTTGTGAGCTATGCGCAAATCAAAGTATCTGACGCCCAGATGCAGTTGCTCCAAAACGCTCGAGGATTGATTTTTCGACCAGCGACGCACGAAGCATGGAAAGAAACGGTGCCATCGTCGAATTGCTTTTTCCGCATCTGGCGCTAGCTGTGAGTTGCTATTAATGCCATAGGTCATTGAGTTGTGGGAACCTACATCAAATTAGAATTAATTAATTGAGTATTGTACTATTCTGATGATGATCTCATATACCTGGAATGGCCAAGTTTATAATAGATAAATCCCTCAAATCGGGAGAGGTAGATCTCGCATCCAGTGCTCCTTGGTCATGCTGTCTGCTCTGGATCTCAATGTGTTGCTGCCGCAATGGCTTAACTTCAAATGACTTTACTTCTGAGCAAACTGTAAATAATGTTATTTGCATTTGGGACAAACACTGCGGTTATAAATTCAGATACATCGATGAATACGCTTATCGATTATGTATCGATGTTTCGAATTTTGTATACAACGATTTTTAATAACAAACATCAATGTTTTTAGCAATTAAAAATATATTTTCAAAAATAGATTATTAATTAAATAAAAAGTGAAAAAATTCAGTCATTTATTCTTTAAAATAGTTTTCTTAAAAGCTGCGGTATTTTAAACACCTGTTGCTCGGAGTGCGACCAATTTGAAAAAAATACTTTTAAAACCGATGTAACATACCAAAACACGGAAGACCCGCGAACTATCATCAGATAACACTTCCATAGAAATTTTGATAGATTTCTAATATGCGTACAGCTTATTAGCGTATTTTTGAATTAATTTAAATGCCGTCTAGAAAATTTATATTTCATGATTTGAGTGTTAAGGTTTACGTTACGTGTATACAATAACAACCAAAATCTTTAAGATTAAGTTAAGTTAAAGAATAATTTTATATTGCAAAGAACGACTAAAGTTTAATTATTTGTATTTTTATTTTTAATGCTTATATTGCAGTTAATAAAACTAATTGATATTTTCTTTATTTTCCCCATCCATATCCTCCAAAAGGAGATTTTGATGTGTGCGTTTGGCTAGCAGTTGCTCAGATTGATTGTAAACTCGTACATTGCGCAGGCAGTTAATAAACATGCAATTACCAAGCCAGTTCTCTTCGTTGTAGCTTAAAAAAAAAAACAGTTTTTATAAATGTTATTAGATTAATTAGTATAACTACCGTTGTAACTCGCTGAAATGCTTTAGAGCAATGGTCTTCTCTGTGCTATTGGGCAAAGCAATTCCATCCGCCAGTATGCCCAGTTTGCAAGTATCGAAAATGCAATTGTTGTCCCGTAATATTAACTTAGAAGTTTGGTCTAGCAATTCCAAGCCTGTTTTACACTTTCTAATCGTCATCTTGCTCAGATCAGCGCTAGTCTCCGAACGTAATGAAATTCCAACAGCAAAGTTCTCGACCACACAATTTTCTAACTTAAGTTTCGCTTGTGGCATGCATACAATGGCCTCTTGGGTGCTGGAGCTTCCATCGCCCAATATGCGACAACTGCGAATTGTCAACGTTCCAAACCGAAGCAAAATTCCACGACGAACATGTCGGCAGTCCAGCACCAAGTTTGATAATGTGTAGTCTCCGTTGATGACCATTAATGTGCTGTCCTCATCACTTGAGCAAACCACTGGCAACTTGGCCAACTCTGGGTTCGAAGCAATGATCGCCTCTGCAGCGATAAGTCCTTTGATGCTGCCATTGTCGTTAAGGTGCTCCAGAAACTTGATTGTGTGTTCACCAGGCGACAGTAGAATATCATCGTTTGTCTGCGAGATACTAAGCACGTCCTGGATAGATACAGATACATTAAACCAGAAGTCAAATGATTAAGTTTTCCATAATTACTTGCAAGCTATTGCCCAGCTGGACTTGCTGTTGTGCTGGCACCAGCTTTTTCGCCATCGTCAGCAACTCAATCTGAGTTTGCAGCTCTTTCGGCACCGTTACCAAGTGACACATTGGTTTGCGCTCAACTTGCTGCATCAAAGGACCAATGCTGTTGCGATTGCGCTGCAACAGGTGACGCTTTAAGACATTACTCTGCATCTCGCTGTAGGCACGACGCATCTCCGGATTCTCCAGGATTTCAAACTCGCTTCGTATAATGGCCAACCTCAAATGGAGGCACATCAGATCCGTTACAGGTAACAGGGATTTGTTTAAATTATTCGCTTTAGGGCTGCCGCCAGTCTTGGGCTGTTTGCGCGGCGGATCTGCTCCATTGTCGTTCAGCTCAACAGCCTCATCGTCACTCTCCTCGTCCTCCGCATCACTCAGATCCAGTTCTAAGTACTCTAACCGCTGCTGAATGTAACGCGCTTCCATCAATAGAGTGCGCATATGGAGCGCCAGTGGACGCGAAAGTCGATTCTTGCGGAGATCACAGGCCAGCTGAATGCGGGCCTCCAAATGCATTTGCACCCAATCTCGATCGTCATCATTATCCTTATCCCAGGGCATCCACACGTGCGCATAAAAGAAACGCAAGCGATCAATGCATTCTGCTGTAGTTTCCACATTCAAGGCAGCATTTTCCTGCTGTCTAGTTGGCCACAGATCAATTAGCGACACCTCGTTGCTCTCCGGCAAGTGTACGTCTTGGTCCTGCACCGCAGTCACAACAAACACCGCTTTGAGCTCGTCAGATATCACCTGATCCACATAACCAAATACTATGGTTGGATAGCGTAGTTTTAAGTCCTCGCAGATGACGCGCGGTATTTTCCACATCGCCTGCCAACCTGCCAAATGCATGTGCGTGTATATGTGGGTTTGTATTTGTGTGGCTTTGTTTTTTGCGCGTCTGTGTGAGTTTTGCTTACCTGTAGGCTCGATATACAGCTCGATGTAGGATATCCATTCTAAGCGTACTTGGGATGCGGGAATGGCGGCATTTTCCCATAATAAAACAGCTTCTGCTTCCTTAAGGCGTTCAAGATATGACTTTTCGTATGTATAAACATCCATTCTCGGGTGTGTTTTTGTTAATTAAAAAGAAGCGTTTAAATTTGAATATGCGTGTGTTGAAGGCAGCTTAGAGTGACCGCAAACTCGATTTAAAAATGTTATATTTTTAGTCGAATAATAGATTAATTATAAATATGTTACTTTAGGAAATTCACCGTTCACCGTTTGTAATAAGTGAATGATATTCTAAAAAAATATGTTTAAAAAATATGTTCGAAAAAATTTTGCATTAATATGTGATGTGATACATTGTTGTGAATCCTATCATACTAAATACTAACGATAGATGAGAGACCGTATGCTGCTAAGTATTCTTTTGGAATAAAAATGCGAAAATATACCAAAGAAATCCTTGGTATTTTTTAAACTTCAATATTTATATTACTTATTATAAAAAATAATTAATTTAGGTATAAGTAAATAATACTGTGTTTTAAAAATTTAATCAAACATCAGTAGATACTTCTGCAAGTCAATATCTTTAAATTATTTATTGTTTTTTGACCATAATTGAGAAGCAAATTTGAGCTCAAACCAAACATTTTTAAGTTTAAAATTTTTTTCAAATTTCTCCCACACTAGGTCAGCCTATGTTTTGAAAAATATAATTTACTAGCACTACCCGTAATATTCAGCTGTTTAAAATGCAACTGTGCGAAAATCGCTATCCAACACTACTGAAGCAAAACAACATTCACGTATTTTTCTTAAAGAAGGAAGATTGGAGATTTTAAAAATTAATCATTGACTTTATAAATAAAATAAAATAATACGGAATTAATAAAATTTTATTGCGATTTTTACCAATCGGCTGGTGTGCTAAGGATTGAGCAAATAATTCGTTCTGCCCAAGACCTAAACCAAACAAATATCAGAATGGCTGCAAATAGCGCTCCAGATGAACATTTTGAAGCCGCTGATGTGAGTTCAATGAATTAAATTGGCAGTGCATTTCTTTAATTGACAAATGTGTTTTTAGTTTGACGAGGAAGCGGAAGATGAGCAAATGGTGTCCACCAACTCGGGGCGCAAGCGCCTCTTCAGTAAGGAGCTGCGTTGCATGATGTTTGGCTTCGGCGACGATAAAAATCCTTATACGGAAACAGTCGATCTGCTGGAAGATCTGGTCATTGAATATATTGCGGAGACTACACATCGCGCCATGGAAATTGGACGAACGGGACGCGTGCAAGTGGAGGATATAATATTCCTGGTACGTAAGGATCAGCGTAAATATGCTCGAGTCAAGGACTTGCTAACTATGAACGAAGAATTGAAGAAAGCGCGAAAGGCTTTCGATGAAATCAAATATGTGGGTAAGTATCACACTTCATTGATTCATTCTCCGGGCTTTTGATAACATATTTTTTTAAATTTCCAGGCAACGAAGGAAAGTCTAAATGACGAAAAAGAAAAAAGCGTGCTGCTCCCCTAGAGATTAAGCAATAACCATTAGAATAAGTAAATATTTAATTATAAACAACATAGTCTTTCAATCAAAGTAATCTTCTATGTCAATATCGGGATTAAGGATATCATCGCCATATGGCTCCAGATCGGTGCCATTGAGTATTAAATTCTCACAGGTCTCGGCAAGATCAGTATCTCCTATTAAGATGGCACCACGCAGTCGACCTTGCTGAAGCACAAACTTAATGTACTCTTTGTTGGGTGTGCAACGCACAAGCAGTTCATAATCTCGACCCAATCCCTGACCATTGAAGCGTCCCAGCAACACAACGGGAAAGCCAAACAACTGCGTCACATGCCCAAAGAGCTCAAAGCAAAAGTCTTGATAGACAGTTTCACCCTCGAACTGCGCAGCCATGCTGCGACCGGCCATGGCGCCCATTTGGCGTGCCTGTGTCCACAGACGCATCTGAAACCAATGCTGCGCCGGATCCCAAGCAGCTGTGCAGACATCGCCAGCCGCATAAACATCGCAAAGATTGCTCCGCATCATTTCGTCCACATTTATGCCACCATCTTCGGCTAGTTGCAGCGGTACATCTGTGGTGTAATCAAGACGAGGCTGCACTCCCGTTGCGGAGACAATAAAGTTACAGTTGAGTTGCTCCTGGCTGTCATCTTCGTGCTTCAATGTGACCTGTAAAGTCCCGTCAATGGGCAACTGCTCGATGTGTTTGATATGTGATTTATAATAGACTTTCGGTAGCCTTCGACTGCTGGCTGCGTCACCGCCAGCCAAGTCAAAGTTGCGATGCCAATCTGGACCCAAGGCGGCGCCACGTTTGCTCTGTTGCTGCAGTTGCTCCTCCTCGCTGTAGCGCATGCGTTTGATGGCCGTTGTGACAGCTGCCGCTCCTAGTTCCTCTCCAGTCTCTGATTTGGCTAATTGAAAGAACTCGGCGGCACCGGGATCTACAAATGTAGCAGATATGTGAGCATCCTTGATAACCCAATGCACATTGACATCATGCAACTCATGCGCCAATTCGCTGGCAATGCCACCGTTGCCCAGGATCAACACATCTTTAGCGCTAGCTAATCGCCGTTGCAACTCCAGTACTGAGTCCGTATCGCGTATGCCAATAATGCGCTCCTCACACTTCGCAGCGTTAAACAACTTTGGTGCTCCGCCAGTGCATAAGCAAATGTAGCGGTACTTAATGATTACTCCAGTCTTGGTACGTGCCCAGTGTTCGCTGCTGTTTATGTGCACCAGTTGATCCACAATTGTTGTAATGCCAGCGCTTAGGTCGGTCACATTTGTCTCTCGCACATCGAATTTATGTAAATAGCGGGCAACGGGCACAAGATTCGTGACACTCTTTACAATGCTGGATTCGGTGAGCAGCAAAATCGACGCATTGGATGCACAAATCGCTAAGGCTTCAGCGCAGGAGACGCCAGCAATGCCGCCGCCGACAACAAGAAATGTGCACTCGCGAGACATCGAAAAAAATGACTAATCGGCCGAGAGTGAAAAACAAAAACAGCTGAGTTAACAGCTGATAAGTGTAAAACATAACCTCAAAAGTAATTGATATCAAAAAGCTCTATTTGTAATTGATTTTTCTTTACTTTTTCTGCTCTTCCTTTTTGCCATAATATTCAGCATAGTCGTATTCCCGGAAAGGTACATCATAGGTTATCAGACCGCAATCACGCGCTTGCTCCACGGCAACCGTCAAGCGCAAATGGCTTTTTTGACAAAGACCGGTCTTGGAGTAGCTCAGCACTTGGCCACTGTATGGGGAGATGAACTGCTGAAGCAGCTCTGTATTGCGGTAGTCCAGCACTAAGTACTCATCGCGGCATATGGGGCACGGATTGCCCGTGGAGATTTTTCCCTGACGTATGCATTGTTTGCGCGTCTTCCGTGGCGCATACATTCCTTTGTGATTGCGGCTAAAATGAAAAATATCTTGTTTAAACCAATAGGTGTCTGTATGTAGAATTTCTTACCGATACTGTGTCCACACATGCTCTTCGCCATAGGTTGTTTTGTAGGCGTCGCTCTTCAAGTACCGTATAGAAGTTTCCACTGGTATGACCTTTGTCCGATCCTTTCCATCAGGAGCAGTATCTGCTTCCGCCTCCTTTTCCTCCTCGTTGACGGAAGACTCTTCAGTTTCAGCTTTACATCTCAGTGCGCTTGCAGTGTGTATGGCGACACGTCCATTGCGTGTAACTTGCACCAAGTTGCTATAGATGCCGCGGGCTAAGGGCAACATTTTTATTCAATAATTAAAAATTATTTTGTTAACTGAATCTCTTGCAGACGACGACGTAACAGCCAGCTGGTCGTGTTTTCCTTACATTTGGTCACACTGAGAAATGTCTGACATAATGCTGGCTGCTATATGTACATATATTATCTATGCGTTCTTCTATCGATAACTACGATGCAAGCAAACTAATATATTTTATGTTATTTTTTGAAGCGAATTTTTTTGTCAAAATGTAATCTGTATTATTGTATAAATATTTTGAGGTAAAGAAAAAGAATCCTTGCACACAACATCAAGACTACGGCTCCATCGGCGTGAAATTTAAGCGGAGTATTCAAATAGCGGCTGGCAAGCAAAATATAACGGTAAAAGCTGACCACCTACACTCATGCACGCAAACACAAACACAAGTGAAGGCAGGGTCATGAATGAAAAGCTGCCTTGTGCTGGCATTTTTTTTAGTTGCTGTCGGAATTTACTAGTGCAAAGTAGCCTCTGCAGTTGCAGACGGAGTCGTTGTCGTCGCCTTTGTCGGTTTTCCGGATTGTGTGTGTGCTCACGCCTGTGACAACATAGAATCACGTGCATAAAAACAGCATTTATTTACTTTTTAGTTGTAGTACGAGGAGTAGGTGTCGCTGACGTATGTATGTAGCTTCTCTCTGCTGCTGTTGTAATTCATGACGTGCGTCCTTGTGTTTGTGTATGTGTGAGTGAGTGTGCGTGCGTGTGTGCGTGTTTGTTACTGTTCTATATGCATATAAAAAACGTAGTAGTTTGATTCTTATTTTAATCAATACACATATTACTAGACGGTTCATTTAAATTTAATTGTTTCGAGCCATAAAAGAAACCCACACACATGTTTGCTCCTCCTTGCAGCCGTTGCCGCTAGTAATAACAACAACAAAAAAAACAGCAACAACGCTGTTTTTTGCCCTCTACCGCCACCTGCTGCCAACAACAAAAACAAACGCACAAAAGGTGAGTCAAACAAATGTTCATAGTAAAATGTATGAGTGAAAGCTTTTTGTTCGTCTTTTTGGGCTTGTTTTTATTAATAGTACTTAATGGCAGTGCAAAAGTATGCAAAAGCAAAGCCATGAAAAACTTCTTATCAATTGCAAAAAAAACAACAACAATAAAACTATAAATACGCTAAACCGCCGACTTTGAAAAGAGGCGCGCAATTCACACAGCGAGAGCGAGAGAGGCGAAGGCAACGTGAGATTTTCTTACAAAACTTTCGAGTGACTTTTCGCGCATTTCGTGTAATAAATTGTGTTTCCTTCTTCGTTGCCACAACACAAAAATCGTCGTTACGTTGTGCTAAATTAGTACCTGTTGGCTGTGCGGCCCCTTTTTTTATGCCCTAAACTTACACATACACACATTCTGCTAACGCAAACAGGCCAAAAGAGTATCAACTAGGCAAATACCCTGTGTTATAATCGCAAAACCAATTCTAATGAGAGAGAGCGAGAGCAATAGCTGTTAGCGGTGGACAGTTTATTGACGACTGGGGCTTCAAAAGGAATTTCTGTTCGATAATTTGAAATGATTTTAACTTATTGATAGCTTATCACAACATTGTTAAATGATTAGCCTAGATATTTACGCCTTTGCTATATTTAATCGCTCTGTAAACATGACTTGTGTCTTTCATACTAATCTCTTTGATAAGCGTCCAAAAGCTATTTATCGAACTCTATGAGAATTTTTAGTTGAACATACCGCAATTGTTAGTGTTGGCAGGATATATTCGAATTCTAGAAGGCAGCAGAGCTGTCGCTATTGTCGCCATCGCTAACATTTTCATGTCGACGGTTCCATATTCATTTTCCTTTTCCCTGTTTTGTTTTTTTTTTTTGGGTTCGCCTTTCAGACGTCTTAGTTTGCTTCGCACCAACCACATCGCATTTATTTTTGAAATTTGAATCAGAATTTGCTTTTGTTGCTTTCTTATTTTTGGCCGTCAAACGGAACGGAAATGTTTGCCATTTGTGGGGCGTGACTAGCCATCAGATTATGGGTTTTGTTTTCATGACCTTTGTGGGAGGCGGGGCGAAGTTCACCTCTAGGGTTTTGATAATCATTAGTAAAAACGTAAAGCCCATGCGAGCCTGTCAATTCATGCTTCTGGTTATTCTGGTCAGCGTGGGCGATTTATCAATAGCCAACGTTGTGCTCTGCCTGCCAGTTTTAATTAATGCGTTTTCACTTTCCCACTCCCACGAAAATACACCAAATATGACAGTTCCATAAGTGTCGAGCTCAAGTTCAACGTTTCCTGTCCCAACAATCATTAGCGCAATTTATATATTGTTTATTTATAAGCATTAGCAAGGAAATTGTTTTGTCAATACGCAACATAATAATATCTTATATTAATTCGGGGTATTTGGAGCACTCGTTATTGTAGTTACATTTCAGATTAAGTGTATGGCATTAGGTGACCTCTAATGCATAAATAATACTTGGTTAGCTAGTGTGAATAATTTCAATGCTACCACGCACAGTTTAGCTGCTCACAATAAAGAAGGATAGTAAGGACTACAAGGGGGCGTCTTGATGACAGCATTGGAAGCCAAAGGAAAGTAGAAGGTGCTTCATTTACACGTCGATTCATAAAAATTCTACTACGAATATTTGTATTAACAATCGCGTCAATGAAACGATTCAATTGTTGTGGCTTAGTTCAATAGAAGCGACAACTTCATATCAAGAACAATAAGCTTTTTCTTTTTAATTAGATTGTAAGTTATTAACTATTGACAGCACTTAAGTGGTTTCATTCAATTAGACAACTTTAATTTTATGACCATACTTAATTGACTCTTCGGATTAAGTGGAAAATACAAGAGCAGCAACGACACTTTACATTTCTAGCTGCACTAATAAATATTTGATAAATACAACGATTTTGTAGGACTTACTTTTTAATTTGAAGCTAATGATAATAATAATATAATTTATTTTATATACTCATTTTATTTTTTAATTAATTATACCAATATACACGCCTGCTCCAATTATTAATACATTAATAATAAATAAGTACATACACAGTATTTAGTTCTAAATATTACTATTTACGATTTACGCTAAATTAAATCTTTTCATGCCTTTCTGATGTAAAGCACTCATACAAGTAGAATTTCTGGTTGTTGTAAACCATTTGGAATTACTTCGTAAGCACCAATCAAAATGATTTACCACACTCATACATGCGCATTGTCCCAAAATAAGGCATACAGAGAAACGAACACCTGTAGCAGTCAACACGTCATTAATATCCCATTTGTGTCATATATAGTTTGCTCTCTCTAACTTACATTACTCTGATATGAATTTGAGCCGAGCTTAATTGAAATCAATATGATGGCAATTACTCTAACCGATTCCACCGAAATGAATCTTCGGCAGTCAACACAGTATAGTTTACATTTCTATTTTATATTACCCAATTAGAAATAATAGTATCCTATTTACATACATATATTACGGGGACTTTCGTGTTGAAGCTAATTTGTCATGAAAATAACGAAAGAAAAACGTATTTTTTTTTAGAGTTGTATCTAAATATAAATACCCTGCAGTCAGATCTTCAGTAATAAAATAAAATTACTTTTACATTACATTTTGCATATTATTTAATTATGCTGAATGTATTATTAATTTATTTATAGTTAAGTTCAACTTAAATATTTCCTTTTATGTTATGTGTTTGGTTTTCCTTAACCAAATTTATATTACCCTACCATCAATTTTCTTTATAAAGTAGGGGCAATAAAAATTCCACTGACATTTGATGTAACAAAAAAAGGAAAATAAACTGGGAAAAATGTACAAATACAACCCGTTGAATTAACCTACCTCAAAGATAGCGTTCACAACAATTTAAATAGCAATTTGCCTAATTAAGGCACCTTTAAACCGCACCCCCAGCAACTGACAACTCACTCGCTCGAGTCGTAGTCGCTCGCAGTCCACATTTCCCATTGGGAATTGTGGAAGCCCCGAAATATTGCGTGACACAGTCACAGGCAGGCAGGACATCAGGATAAATGTGATGTCGGGGGTCACCAATGCAGGCCACGTAATGACATCAACATGTGCAGAGGTCAATGGTTGGGAGCTGTTAAGCTGATGGTCACCTGTGTTTGCCTGTTTCAGTCTGATTCTTACTTTGTTTGTTTGTTGGTTTGATAGTGAACAACATTCGAGTCGAGTGTCGAGTGTCGAGAAGTGCAGCTCCTGTAAATTTAAGAGCTCTTAAATATTTCACGCCCACTTGGTGGCTGCTTTAGTTCCCATCTATCTGTTGAATTATGCAAATCGAGAGCAGCTGACAATTTCCCAGGTCCTCGACGCGGATTGACATTGAAAACAACGTTGGCAGTCAGGGCCAGTCCACAAGACGTTCAAGTTCAGCTCAAAACTGTCCTCTACTACCACTTTGTGTTTTATAATACCCCATACATTCTTAACAGACGATGACGGGCAAAAGCGATAAGGAAATACTGGCCAACTCCATGTATGAGGATGATCCCAATGGCAATTCAGCACCAGCAACTATAAATCAGGTGTCGGGACAACCGGCGGCACAAGAAGCGACAACTGGGGGCGCAAACACTATTCCGGCAGCGACTTCACCACGTTGGGGACCCCAAAATAAAGGTGCCCAGGAACTGGCCTCACTATATAGTCCAGGTGCGTTAAAGCAATATTTGCTTCACAAATTAAATCTCCGAATACGTATTATATTTGTGTGTGGATACAACAATATGAATTATTGTCGTCGAACAATTTGCACTTTGCATATCAGAAAATGTTTATTTATGTCATTTTAGAACATATTTCCGTTCATTCATAATGTAAGGGAAGTACTGATAATACGATCCATTATTAATTAGTATTTGATATTAACGGAGAGTAAAATTAATGAATTTATCTAGTAGCAAACATGTTGATAATGGATGGTCTTTTTTTAGAGTAAATTGACAATGCCAATAATTTTAATTCAATTGTTTTGTACTAACTAATACTATTAATACCTTCTTCAATGAAAATAACTGATAGCAACCACATATTTTATCACGGACTCTAATAAAACCAAATTTTATTTAACAGGTAAACGCGCACAGGAAATAATTTGTGTTTTCACCTGCATCGGTTTGATGATCATCAATTTGGCACTGATTGTCAAACACTTTCGCTGGGAGCGCATTAGTATGGCCTTCATCTCTGCATTGTGTGGTATTATTACAGCAGACTTTGCCTCTGGCTTGGTGCATTGGGCAGCGGATACTTGGGGCTCTGTGGATCTACCATTGATCGGAAAAGTAAGCATTACATATTTGTTGATATTCATTGATTGCTAACTCTCGTTGTGTTAGAACTTTCTGCGCCCATTTCGCGAACACCACTTGGATCCCACGTCGATAACACGGCACGATTTTATAGAGACAAATGGTGATAACTTTATGGTGGGCATACCGATTCTTGGCTACTTGGCACACTACTTCTACTTCAAGTCGCCTTGCGAAATACAACAGAATTTCGGCTGGATTGCTTACGTGTTTCTATGTTCCATATTTGTAGTTATGACGAACCAGGTGAGCATAATTGAAACTTTTAGAGGAGCATTTGATTACATTTCTGTTGCCTTGCCTTAGATACACAAGTGGTCGCACACTTATTGGGGATTGCCCCGATGGGTGCAGTTGTTGCAGAGCTGTCACATAATTCTACCACGAAAACATCATCGTATCCATCATGTAGCGCCACATGAGACGTACTTTTGCATTACTACTGGCTGGCTAAATTGGCCTCTGGAGAAGCTTAGGTAAGTCCTAAAATAATATAAATCGATAGAAACTAATAATTTTCAATGTATAGATTCTGGTCAACCTTCGAGTTTATTATTGAACGTGTCACAGGCCTGAAACCACGCGACGATGACATGAAATGGGCCAAGAAACTCACATAGCTATTTTGTCCAGCGACTGTAAATAGAACATGGACCAAGCAAGGTTAACAGAGCTTGCTAATTAACAAAAACCAAAGGCAACAACGAAAGTCACTCGTATCAATCAATTATAATTATATTATTTGCATAACAAAAGTCTTGAACATATTGTATGTAAGGGTAATTAATTTTAATAGCATCAAATTACATAGTTCTTAGTTGAAGTTTGTTAAAAATTACTCTAATATGTGTCATTTTATTTTATTTTAAGTAAATTTGTTTGACTATTGTTTATCTATTTCTTGTCCTTAATCAACATTCATTGATCTCGCTATTAATATTAGACTACCTATATATATAAATATATATAGATGTGTACTACGAGTGAGCCTTATATATATAATATATGTACAATTTGCACTGGCACGAGCTTGTTACAAATGTTGAAAACTTTTTTAAAACTTTACAATGCCATAATTACTATATACTTGATAAAGAAGCTTAAGTAGCAACAATTTTGATACCAAGTCCTATAAACAAAAACGACGTTTTCAAAACATTTCAACAGCTTTAAAGGCTATAAAGATAAATTTATTTATACATATATATTCATACTTACCTATATATAAATATATATTTATAAATATGTTAGGCGCTGAATGCAATCAAGAAAGTGACTTACAATTTTGCCTTATTACATACAAACCATTTATACGTGTATAATTGTAATAACATAATATCAAAGACAAACAGAAATATAACGGAGAATTTTTAAGGAGCAATGCAACGATTTTAGTACGCACATTTTTTAACAATTTAGTGGCATAGTTTATATGTACCTAGTGTTAAAAGAAATCAGTAAATCTTTAATCTCTATGCTATGGCTAAGCTGCTGAATTTATACTTTATGTAAACAATAAACTCTTTTTTATACATGCGTACATATAAAACATTGAGTGCTAAAACATATTTTGCATAAATGAAATAATTTCTAAGAGAGCAATATTAATTGTGATTAAAAATATGAAGAAAGCTGATTTTATTGTGTATCTTACTTTTCTTTCAACTATTTTATAAACAATTCTGGAGTATGAAATGTGATGTGTTTTACTTATACATATATTCCTGCAGTCGAGGTGTTAGCTTTTTCTCATTTTTCAATAAGTAATAGCAATTTTTATTTCAATCCTAACAATTTTTTTACTTTTATGCAGAGTACCCATATTTTGAGACATTTGAGCTAATTCCGATTAATAATAGTTCGACATTCTATGAACAAATTAAGAGTAAATGATTAAAAGTTACTATTTGTCTTGTGTAATTCAAGTTATGTTTGATGTGTCAAAATTCCAAAAAGTTGTAAAACTCGAAATGGAATCCCAACCATATTACTTTGCCATAATTCCCTAAAGTCCAAAGTAGGACCACCTTATAGTGATATCAATTTTTTAAAATATGATTTTCTTGATTTATGTATATTTAGTTAGGCTTTAGAAATAAAAGTTAAAGGGGAGCAATTTCAATTGAACGAAATCGAATTAAAAAAAATTTACATGGCGTGTATAATAGATTTAATATTCCCACACCGTGCAAAATTTTATTGTTGAAGCTTTTTATTTTGCAATTTCCACATAATTGTACCAACTTTTGTTTTTTTAAATCTCGCTATTTTTTCTCAGCAGAATACGTCAGCACTAGTGTGCATTAAGTTCTTTCTAAAAGAATAATCTGTGGATGTAATAATGTTGTATTTTGTACAACCGTAATTTTATATAAATTAATAAGAAGTACAATTTATAATTGAGAAAGTATACACTCTGATTACAGATGAGTTTTTTCAAAAGTATATCAATATTAAAAGAAAAGGTATTATTATGTTTTAAATAAAAAATATATATTTTTTACTATTACTATTAGATACCTTAGATATAAAATCAGTTTTTTTTTTAAATTGCTTTCGTTTTATGTCTTCTGTTTAATCTCATTTAATTTGGCCTCGAGAGCAGTTTCTCGATCTCTACGCTTCTTTTGGACTTTCTCTCGGGCCCTTGTCCACTTCTCAATGTTCTGCTGTGTATAGGCTTCTCTCAGTAGTTCCTTCTCCCTGTACTTGGCTTGCTGTCGACGCAGTGCAGCCTCGTTGTGTAAAAAAAATCGGTCGACACCTGTAGCGCATCCAACCTTTGAGTGTGGATCTATGATTCTTTTCGTGCTTTGGGGGTTCTTCATGAGACAATGATGATGAGTCAGGTTTCGAATATTTATTACTGGGTGTTTCTTCTTTTTCCTCATCCACGGGTCGATCCTTGTCCCGACGTCCCAGCTTCCAATAATAACATATGAGTATAATGGCAACAATAATACCAATATATATACAAATAAGCAATATTTTTTGCCACAACTTAAAATTGAACGACTTAGATGGGAATGCTATTGATTGGTTTGAATGTACTGCGGCCACTTCCAGCTCCAACAAGTGTTTCAGCTTGTTGCAATCGTAGACGGTCATCTCTGGCACATCTTTGTAGTATGCTGGTGTGTCATCATGCCACCAAGCGGCCCAAGTGTTTGTGGCTTCTTTGGCAAATAGATCCCTGCAATGTGTGCATACTCTGTTCATCCAGAGTTGACATTCTGTGCTGTTAATGTTCGTCTTGCAAATAGGATTCATGTCGAAAGCAAGCGGAAATGGCCGGGCACATTGTAAAAATATAATCTTGACATACTTTTCATAGAAGCCGTTTAATATTTACTCTTAAATTGGATTTTTAAAAAATATTACCTTCTTAAAAACTGCTTATATTATTTATAATAATACTTTAAAAGTTATATATGCTTAATAAAAGTTTAGGTATTAAAAATAAAAAAATATATAGACGTTTTAATAATGGAAACTAAACTTTTAAATTGTAGCGGTACACTGAGTAGAAAGTCGATAAAGTGTCTATCGATAATTTTACACTTATTCACAAAACTGTATTGCACTGTGCACTGCTTGATCGCAATGCAAGCAGTGCTCGTTTAATTCACAGTTTTGCAATGGAATAAAACTGTTTTGTTATTTTCAAATTCAAATAAAGTATTTGTTTTTTTTTTTATTTTAAATATAATATTATCCTAACAATTAATATATGATTATTATCGTTGAAGCGACGCTGTAACCGTTAAACCCTTGACAATAACAAGAGACCGGTAAATTAATCACCAAGGGCAACGAATGGTCACAACAAATGTGTTTGTAATTTACTTTAGTCATAATAGTGAAATTTGTAAGAAAATGAGTGCTAAAGATTCAGAGCTGAGATCTGCTGCTAACTCTGAAATGGCGGTGGCAACAGCCCCCCCTCCGCCACCAACAGCAGCAGGAAGACCGCCAACTTCGCAACTCTTTTCGGTGAGTGGAAAATCAGGCCCAAATACTCCATAGGGAAAAAATAAGTTGTTGTATTCGTAGCGTGGTAACTTGGTCAGTAGTCGAACTGGCGGTGACAAGACAGCACTGGCCAGACCCTCAACAGCAGTGCGAGCCGTGGGCTATGCGGCCAGCACCAGCGGCTCAGCAGGTCAGCGATTTGATCAGTTCTTTCTGGAGAAGGTCAAGCAGCAGACGCTTTCATCGGCCAATGCAGCTGTCGATGCAGCCAAGGAGGTGAAGTGAGTGGAATGTTGATTTACACTTAGTATCGGTTATATGGAATTTTTTTAATTTCTGAAGACTATTTTGTATACATCTTATGTATTTGTAATTAAAACTCTCTTGGTCGGACACTCAAACCAAAGCGGATTTCAAGACGACAAATTACAGTTAGAATTATGTATCTCAAAGAAAAAATAATTCTTAGGGTAATATGAGTATCCGCTAAGAGAGTTTTCACGAATGAGGACAAAACTTTGTGTATGTGGGTTTAATTTTACTTAGTTTTGAGTAATGAAAACAATTATGTATGTAATTGCGTTTTAGTTCAGCGGAGTCTTCATAGAAATAAATAAATGTAACTAAGCAGCACGCTATATTTTCCAAAGCCCACAGATCAAGTACAAGAATATGGAAAGTAAAATTGTAAAGCTGCTGGAGTCATCGATTGTCCTGGCAGCGCGCAGTTCCTTGAATCGAGCGAATGGAACGGTGAATGCAGAAATAAAATCCTCGCTGGCCGAGGCTCTGAACAAGGCAAAGGATGCCTCCTCATTGGATCGAATACTTCATCACGAGCAGGATAAACAGGGCGAGAATGTGTTTCACAATTTCGACTTGACCTATGCGGTAAGTAAATAAGGAAGGTTCCATAGAATCCAATTGTATTTAACTGCGTTCCATTGCAGGTGTTCTTCAATCTCGCCGAGCAATACGAGCACAATGATATGCACATCGAGGCGCTGAATACTTACAACATTATGACCAAGAACAAGATGTTTCCGCATGTGAATCAACTCAAGTTAAATATGGGCAACATCTATTTGAAGATGGGCATGCACAAGAAGGCCATCAAAATGTATCGCATGGCACTCGACTCGGTGCCCAACACACTGAAGCAGCTGCGTCTGAAGATCACTGAGAATATTGGAGTTCTGTTCGTTCGCATGGGACAATTTGCTGATGCTGCCTCCAGTTTTGAGTTTATTATGTCGGAGCGTGCGGATATTCGAAGTGGCATCCACCTGTTGCTCTGCTACTACTCCATGGGGGATGTGGACAAAATCAAGAGCACATTTCGCAGCCTCTGCGATGTGCAGCCCGTGGAAACCGAACGTGACTTGGAGAGCGAGAATAACATTATCCGACTTCAACAACAGGCAGAGCAGGCGGGTCAAGCGGGTGGAGCAGGGGCGGAGGAGACGCATGCTGCTGAGGTGGCCATCATTGATGGGGATGGCAACAGTTCCTTTGTGCAGGTCAATGAGCCCAACAACAGCTCGGCCAATGCGAAGAAGAATCGTTACGTTCTGCAGGCCCTCAAGACCGACGAACTCGCAGTTTATACAAAGCAGCGTCGCAACTCGGAGAAGCGTTCGATTACCATGATTGTGGATTTGATTTCACCTTTAATCGAAGAGAACTACAATGATGGTGAGCTTATTTCGAATTCTTTGTAATTGTTTGTCATTTTCTTAATTACCATCCTTTCAGGTTACAACTGGTGCATTGAGGTCATAAGGACCTCGAATCTCTCGTGGCTCGCCAACGAGCTGGAGCTGAACAAAGCTTTGGTTTATCTCCGTCAGAACGATGTTAACCAGGCCATCGAAACACTTCAGATGTATGATCGCAAGAGCGAGAGCTCCATGACAGCCAGTGCATTGACCAACCTCAGTTTCATCTATATTAATGTGAGTTACCATTGACATAAATTAAACAAACGTATCAAAAACTATAGCTTATGCTAAAAGAGCAAAATAACTACAAAAGAAGTAAAGCGAAGCATCCCAGAATTGCAATCAAGCATTTCTATAGCAAAATTTTAGGAAATTTTGAAACTAAAAGGGATCCAGCTTGTTGTTGTTCATTGGTTGTGAAACATTTTGGAAATGTCAGATAATTAGGAGCTAACGATTCATTTAAAATGAAGATAAAAGATAATTAATTCTCCCTGCAGTTCTAATGTATATCCAATTAAATTTGTATTATATATTTAAAAAATGATTTAAAATGCTTTAAGAACTTATCTTCTAAGGTCAACGAAAAAAGTGAAACCCCGTTGATTATAACAAACTTTGCCAATGCTTTGAAAATCTAAGTTGTTTGGATACATTTTCAGTTAATTTTATGTGACTTTAGTAATTAAAAACTTTCGTTTGATTTTTTGAGAAATTTTCAACGGTTACGTCTAAAAAGAAATTTTAAAAATCTGTTAAATTCGGTTTAATATTTTTTGATTGATTAGTTTAGTTTTTAAACTTAAAAAGTTATTTATGCTAAAAATCATTAGAATTAGACCGAGTAATGGCATCAAAACAAATGTCCTTTTTAGAAAACTTGATCTAGTTTAAATTTTACAACTCACAAAATTTTAATTGCTAGAACTAAATCAATGATGACTATGATCATCTATGATCACCATCTGACATTATTATCGGCTTGTTGTGCTATTTTAGCTGGGCAACCTGGAGATGGCAACACATTGCCTAAATCAGTTGCAGGAGATTGGAGCACTACAAACGAATGCATTGGCTCTGGTTAACGCCAGCATAGTCGACATGCAGAATCAGAATTTTAGCTCGGCCAGGGAACGTTTGCAGCGTGCCTTGGCAGTGGATCCAACGCATTTCGAAGCCAATTACAACTTGGGTTTGTTGGCGCTGCAGGAGCAGGACTTTGCGCTGGCCGAGGAGCAGTTCGAGCTGCTGAAGGCGCAATTAATGGAGCCGCATTCGGTGCAGCATAGCCATGTCTACTATCAGCTGGCCAAACTGCAGGAGCGGCGCTTGAGTAGCGCTTCAGCTGGGGGCTTTAAGAACAACGCCTCGCCAGCTGCACTCCAAGCCTATCTGCAAGTGCTGGGCATATCAGCCGCTGATATTGATTCGCGGCTGTTTGAGAAGGTCGGATCTATGTACGAACAGATACAGGATCACCAGGAGGCGAATCAGTATTACAACGAGGCGTATCGCATCAACATGAGCGACATTAATATTGCCAGCTCCATTGGTTCCTACTACATTAAGTTGCAGGCCACGGAGAAGGCGCTGTATTACTATGAGCGCGCTGTTCTCGCCGATCCGAATGATCCCAATCTGATGCTGCGCATTGCCAGCTGCTTCCGGAACTCGTATCTGCCGCCAAAGCAGTATCTGGGCATGTTCGAGAAGATCTATGCGCGGTTTCCGGACAACTTGACGTGTGTGCGTGCCCTCATGCAGGTGACCAAGTCTTTGGGCATGAGCGAGCTGCATGAACGCTATGGCCAGGACTACGCTCGACTTCATAAACAGCTGCAGGAGCGACAGAACGAACAACGGTATCAGCAGCAACGATTATCCTCAGCCACCTCGGGCAGGGGAAGCAGTCGCCTTCGAAGTAAGTCGCCTCTTAGAAATGTATCTTGCTCTCATTGTTGATATCCTGTTCTGTATACTCAGCTCTGAGGCCATCTAATGAGGAGCGTCTGGCAGAGAACAATGATATATCTACAAATCTCACGGCGAACAGTTCCACGGGCTACAATGGCGATCAGTTTCTACAGAGCGCTAACTCCTATTCGGGTAAGCCAGAAACTCCTCACAATTTGTGTTACTTAACTAACCATATCGATTTATAGTAAAACAGCATGTGGATCCTCTGGGTCCTCCAGCTGAACGTCCTCGCACGGGAATGTACCGAGCTCAACAGAGCAATGACTCCGACGACGATGCGGAAATTAACGCCGAAAGTCTATTGCCTATTTAATTTTTGTTATTACTCGCTTACTACGGCAACTACATATATAGTAAATAAATAAATTACAATGCTACTTAAATGTACAATTATTTTCAAATACATTAATGTTGTTTGAAATTCATCTTAATATTCAAGCAGTTGCACTGCTTTGATGCTGCGAAGCAGCTTTCTTTGCACTGCTTACACACAAAAGTCGTATCTGAATTTTGGTTTATGATTTATTACGGATCAAAGGCAAATAATACATAATTTGTTGTTTATTTATAACCGGTTTACAATTTAAAATCATCAATATATATTTTTTTTGTTTAAAATTTTACTGTCATTTACTTTACTACCAATACCTGCCTCAGCGTCGGTTTCTATAAGAATTTTCGCTCGTTCGTTTTCACCTATGCCACGCTCATTAGATTTACGCGATTAATTGAGTACTATGTATGCATGGGTGTTCTATTGTTTAAATACGCATATATGAATTAATTGATTTGTTGTCGTGAAGTGTGTGTATGGTAAAAAGATTCCATTTAATAGATAAATTGGGGAATTTAAAGTAAATATAAGTGTAGGTCAGCCACATACATATACACAGACAGATTAATGTTTTTGATATTTTCGTCATTTCTTTTCCTTTTCTCCTACTCGCTTTCTATGAAGCGCGTTATAAATTTAGACGAAAGCAAAACAAAACGAAAGAGGTTTAAGAACCGTTACAAAATAGGCAATACACAAGAAATGTCGAAAAGTTTTTAGTTTTTACAGTGCCTGCCAATTACAAAATCAATCTTACAACTCTCTCTGATTCAAACGCACTATCCACCCCACTGCCTTTTTGCCTTGCACACTCGTACTCATATTTATATATATGTATGTCTTCTCAATCTCTATCCGCATCACTTCTCTCCTCAATGCTTTCATAATTCATTTAAAAGCTCATGTAGCCGCGCGAGGTGGAACGACGACGCGCGCACAGATACGAAATTAGAACGACGACTATCAATGCAGCTAGGGCAATGCCCACAGCAATGGGCACAACGTCGGAGGTCTCGGAGCTATCGCAATCGTGAACCGTCGAGAAACCGGTAGTGTTGGATGTGCGGAATGCCTCAACTTGCACATGGCTGACACTGATGTAGCCAATGGCGCCACTTCCGTCAATTGTCTCCGTCATGTTGAGCTGCTGGGCGCGAGTGCAGTGATAGGACATCTTCTCGGGCGTCTTGAAGTCCGTGTTCTGGCTCACGTGAATCAACTGAATAGTTTGATTCTCTGCAAAGTGCGATTGAATAATTACCAAAAATAATCTATAAGCAAATCAGCAATATCAGCTAATTACCCTTTGCATCGGGGAAATCGTCAGAAGGCACCGTCATGTCCACCTTGAGCAAAGTGAGAGCAACAGTTTGATTCTTCTTTTCCAATTGCAATACCAAAATTTGTGGAGAGACGTCGGGACCCCAATGGAGTTGCATGGACTGAGTGGTCTGGCTGTCGCAATAGCAGTGATCCATTGAGGCACGGCTGGGGATGTTGTACAATCCTTGGGTCTTGTTGCCGCCTGAAGAAGAATTCAAGTTGATTACAGGTTTATTCAATAAAATTCATTCAATGCATGCACTCACTCTTCGTCTCGTAGGTAAAGTTCAATTGAGCGGCCATGGTGAGCATAATGCATGAGCAGTTCCATGTGCCCACCGCTGGAGGGGCTGGCTGTGGTTTGGGGGTGGTGGTCGTCACTGGAGCTGCGGTCGTTGTGTTCGGGGCCGAAGTAGTAGTAGTCGGCGGTGCAACAGTTGTGGTTGTTTTTGTTGTAGTAGTAGTAGGTGACGGTTCAAAAGTTGTGGACGTTGTAGTAATTTTTGGCGTGATAGTTGTCTCGGGTGCAATTGTTTCTTTTGCGTTATCATTCGCCACGGGGAGATCAGCATTCTTCAGGCTAAAAGACTGCGATTGCGAAAAGACTGCAACAAAAGAGAGTATACAAATAAATATTTGAACTTTTTATCTACTATATGTTTGTCAATAGCTGCTTGAGTAAATGAGCTTAAACCAAACAATCTGGTTATTTATCTGGTTATTACACTCAGTCTTTATATAAACTAATATATACACTTTATATACTATAATATACATATACACACTAAAATCAAAACGCAAAAAAAAACCTAAGCTTACACGAGTTTCTATTGCCTGTGCCATATGTACAAATTTAATATAATTATCGTGTTCCAATGAAATATATTTTTCCGCTTTGTATCTATCGCTCTTCCCTTCCCCCGTCCCTTCTCTGGCTATCGAGAATCCGAGTCGCCGTTGTCGATGGGTCCGCGGTTGAGTCATTACGTACTGTAAATATTTGCACATTCGACAACTGATAACCAAATAACCAGAAAGCGTTGAACAATGAACATGGGTGAAAGAGCGTGGGGAGAGGGCAATAATTGACACATATTAAAGAAGAAAATCGGTCATTTAGATAATGAAGAAAAGGCTTCAAAGTAGACTTGAGATGCAGATGCAAAAGTGAAGAGGCTGCATAAATCACATGATTCATTAAAGCGACAAACAACCAAATGAAAGATTCATTCACATTTTGCACTCGAACTCGGACTATTTCCGTGCGATAAGAAACAATTGCGATCTGAAATACGCCCCACAGTCAAAAAATACTCTTCTTTCAATTGAATGCAGTCTGTTTGTTTGGTTGTGCTTTCAGTTTGTTGATCAGAATATAATTTTTGTTTTACCTTTGTAGTAAAAGTTTTGCAACGCAGCCATTTTTGATTATGACTCAACGCGGCTTAATTATATGCTAAGCTTTTGTTGTTGCCAGAGCTTGTGTATTATTCTCGTTTCTGGACTCTGCACCTACATATCATCGGACACTGTCTCTCTCTCTCTCTCTGTGTCTCTCTTTTTCCCAGAAACACACACAGACAATAGTTTGCGGTTTAACTAAAACACGCCTCTCTCCACCCTCCGTTCTAGTTCAATGCTACTGCAACACGGCCCAGAGAGATGACCTTTAAATGCAAGTTTAGCAGCAAATAACAAATAACCAGACAGACTTACAGACTGCGAACAGGGAAAGAAACTGACAACTACTACAACAACAATTTTCAGGCGTCACAAAGAATTTTCTGGGAAAATGCAGAAAGCTAATAAGATTTATTTGGCTTTTGCATGCAAGAGTAGTATGTGAAACAAGCGTCTAATTAAAGTTAGTGCACAGTAAGTGCTGCCAATCTACATGATTTGCAGTGCAAGTGATGCCAATCTTGATGAATGTAACAGGCGTTACAATTTGAATGTTTAGTCATGTACGATTATTAAATAGAATTGTGTAATGACGCATTGATTTCTGAACTGACTTTAGTAGGTAAATTTTTTAGTGTCTCGGTTGTCGAGCAATAAAAACTATTCATAAGTTTGTCAGATTTATAAATGAACATAATGGGATATAAATATATAGTGAAGTGTAACGAATCTTATCAGCAGTATTGTGATTTTCCACAGCAAAACAAGTACAAATGAACTCTAATATGTAACGATTACACAAATTGGCGTCTTTGTTTGAAGAAAGATCGCAAATATTTACAAATCAATAAATTTTCCTTAAGCAATCTATATGTGCAGCTTTGGGAATTAAGTGAAAACTGATCTGATCTGAAAATGTCATGTGTTATTGTTTAGTTACATACGACATGAGGGCTACATTTTTGAGTCAGCAGAAGCAAACTAACAACTAAACATTTAATACTTCTTTGTTTTGAGGGATTTTTAATTAAATCAGCGCGGAATTATTAAATAAGCACTTGGGTAACAGATAGGAGAAAGAAAAACAAGTGTGAGAGGAAATTACTCTCGAAATGCAAATAAATTGGAATAAAGCGTTGTTGTTAAGCAAATAAATTTATTGTAGTTAATGCCGAAGCACAAACGAGCGAAAATAACGCAAAGAATGAAGTGAAAAGAGCAAGAAAGCAAGTGAGAAATTGAATATGCCTGCATGTAATAGTAAGAGTAGAAAATATTCATATGTATTTGTAATGCAGCTGAAAGGGGACAGTGGCGTAGAGCGGGGCGTATGCGGGATGCTGCCGGCAGAACAAACAAGCAACAAGAGACCCAGAGGCGGATACGAAGAAAATCAAATTACTTTATCTGTCACTGCTCTATGCAGGTAGAACAATAAAAACATTTGTTGGTTAGATATGTAAGTACATAATCAACATACATATGTACATAAGTGCGTATCAGAACGCATTCATATGTATGCATCCACGAAGAGTGAGGGAGGCAGAGTTACAGCCGCAGTGGGCTGACTGCAATTTGCCTTGTCTTTGCTGCTGGAACGGTACTAAGCCACCATCTTGTTATTAGATTTTACGTTTGCGCCGTGTCCTACAGCACTTAAGCAACCGCAAAGTGTCACAAAAAAACCACATAAATGTCAACGCACCGCAGAAAATGGTGAAATATCTTTATACCCGTACATATGCATAAGTGCAAAATATATTAATTATTTTATATGTGATTTAGTTGTTTTTTTAACAGCCCTTGCAGATAAAAACCACAACAACAATCCATTGAACGGGTTACGTGTGTGCGAGCGAGAGGCCAATATGGGAAGAATAAAAAAAAACAAATTAAATTGCGATGAGCAAGCAAAAGCAAATTGAACAAAGGCTGTCCGCAACTTTTGCAATCGTCATACGAGTAGTGGACGAGGGGGAAACACACTGCAGTCGAGTAGTTAAAGTTTACTCACCAGAGCTGCTCAATAGGAGCAATGCAGTGCAGAATAGGATTTTATGTCTAAACATCTTGAATTTGACAATTGTCTAGCTTTCGGTTCGTGCACAGCGTATTCGTATTATATTAATTAATGATAGTTTAACAAAATTTTAACTCTTTTTAGCTGCTGTACGTCGGATATATCAGACGTATTTTTTGCTGCTGTGAGCAGTCCACTTTTTTTATTGCGCACAACGAAAAATGAAATGACATTAAATAAAACTAGTGTTGGGTTGTTCGTCAGCTGTGAGAAACAGTGTGACCATTTATCGAAATTCACAATATACTTTTCACTCTAAAATATACTTACTTCGCAATTTATTAACTTGGTCCCATTCAGTTGGTGATGGGTTAATTTTGCAAAATCGATTAAAATTGGCGCGAGGCTCAAACGTGGTTTTCTATTTATACCTGCTACGCATAAGGTATAAGGGTATGTTAACTTTGTGCCTACAGGAAATGTTTTTAACAAACAAGAGGTGGTATCATGATCAAGGTCACCAGCAGAGACGATGTAGCCGAGATTAAGATATATTTTTTTTTCGATAGCACTTGTTTGTATGATTGCCGGCAGATCAATTTTGTTTCAAATTTTAAATCGAAAAAAATCGAACAACATGCGTAATATTGAAGCTAGATTTTTGTATACATAATATTGACTATAGTATTTAAGATTCCTGAAAATTTGTTTGCGATCAAATACAAATTTTCCAAGTTATTTAAGAAATACTTTCGTATGTGTAATAACGCTTTCTTACTAGGGGCTTTGGCTGACAGTTTGGTATATACATAATTATATTAAAATTTGCGGTTTTTACTTATTCCAACTTGATGTGAAACTTGTAAAGCCAGACCCATTAAAAATCAAGTGTCGATAGCATTCGAAATATATGTTGAATATATACAATTTTTTACGCTGAAAGATAAAATGCATATGTACATATGTATATTCAGAAATAATAACTTCAGGTTTTTTGAATAATAGATTTCTCTTGTTTTTTTTTATTCTCTCAGCCATATTAAATTAATTTGTATTTTATACATAGATATATTCATATAAAAATAATTCTTCATCATTGATCAGCTAAGTATTAAATATACTCATATAATAGATTTTACGCTACTAAACAACACCCTAACCTAAAACAAAGTATTGCATATATGAAAAATATATGCATACACATATCTCTAATATGCAATTGTATATAATATAAGTATATGTCTGTATATTAAAATATAGATAACCAACAAACTGACTGTACGTACTACGTACATATATATAGTACTTATAGCATAATGTTTTGAGCAAATCATCTGACTTTACATACATATCTTTTCACTTCGTTTCTGTTCACTTACTTCACTTCAATTCAATTCAAATCATTTCACTTCGCATAATCAAATACAAAAATAGATTGCAATTGTGTGTTTACATATTAAGCAACAATTTCCAAAATACCTACTTAAGATCTAGTAAAAAGGTATCAAAAAGTTCAAGGCAATAACAATTAAGTAAGCTTTGTATTTAGGCACTTAGCAGTTAGCAAGAGGGGGCTCTGATTATCATTGGAGGGAAAACCGGGTTTGGGAGACAGTAAGCGAGTTAAAGAAGGGGAGAGGGGACTGGAGGTGGAGTAGTTTTACGGTAGCTAAGCTTATTGCACCAGTTAATAGCCCGTTTCGGGCTCCTGTTTGAGTGTCATGCGACATGGCTCTGCAAATTATGAGAAAAAAGCAGGGATTAGTTTAAAAGGCCATCGATCGAAGAGGTCAGCATTATTTACCCATTTTATAGCTGGGGGTCAGCAGCTCTGTGGGACGTATCTTGAGCGGCGTGCGGCGCAACATTTCATCAGCGCTGCTTCCCTCACTGCGATTGTATTCGTTGAGCGTGATATCCGCAGGATTGCGCATGCCCAGACCACCGGCGCCATCCACCGGTGAAGTGGGCATTCTTTGGTAGGGATGCACACGCTGGGGACTGTGCATCAGTTGGCTCTTGTGCTGCTGGATATTGCCATATTGTTGCCGTGCTACCACTGCGTCCATGTAGACGCTCTCCTGTGACTTGGGACTGCAGGCAGCACTGCTCAGTGGTGGCGTCACTGCAGCTGTCGGGGGCAGACCTGGGGTGATCGTGGTGGAGGTGGACGCGTTGCTACTGGCATAGGCACGGAATGTGTCCTCCGCATTGTTCGCCTCGATGAGCGCCTGAATGTGCTGCACATCCAGATCAAGGCCATGTGAACCGCTGGTTGCCGTTGCCAAGGTTTCGAGCGTGGAGCTCACCTGGCCACCATCTAAGTTGCCGGTATGCGTGGGACTCTGATAATCATTTGGCTGATTGGGGGGCGACAGTGGACAGTTGTCCGCCAGTTCACCTGATTTAAACAGACGCATATTACTATAAATCGCAAGAGTATGCGAGGCAATCTAATGCTTACCACCCAGCAACATCTCCTGCAGCAGGGAATCGATGTGTGCGACACCAAAGATTTTGGCGAATTGGATTTGTTCGATCATCTGCCAGGTGATCGATTGAAGCACCGGCAAAATTAGGAGGATCTCGCCAAAGCGACCGCGTGACTCGTACTGTCGATCCGAAATGTAATCCTCTAGATTATTGAGTATCTGATGGCGCAGCGATTTGATACGATGTGGCTCGTTGAGACCCTTAGCATCTACAGTAAGTAGTAAAAGAGCCAGAAACCAATTAGTATAAATTGACTCACAGAAATCTCTTTTAATACTTACTGGGATCAAAGAAGACCAGCGCCTTAATGCAGGCGAATTCTGTGTCATCGATGCCGACATCCTTCATCACAACTACCAGTTCATCAATGATGCGAGCACCAATCCGCGAAATGTCTAAATTGGGTGAGACATGTGGATCTGTTGAGGATTAAAACTTAGGTATACTTTATATCACTAAAAAGTAAAGTTTTTATTTACCTGGACAGTGTCTGGTGATGACACAGTTGTTGCTAAGTAGCAGTACATCTTTTAGATGCATCGAACGACGTGACAGACCCAACAGTAGATGTTCTCCGGCATGGGCACGAAGAAGAGCTACCTGATCATCCAGTTGCAGTTCATTGAAGGCCGGTATCTGTTTTGCCCATTCGACGAGGGTGAGAAGCTGTTGTTTCATTGACTCGCAGACGTCGTTGATGCTGGCAAATTGTTTGTTGGAGAGATCCTCATTGATGTTCGGTTCCATCGCAGCGCCAGCTTTCGACTGTCGCGACTCGTTCTCCGCCTTAACCAGAGAGACGACTGAGAGTCCATTGCCTGGATCGGGATCATCGTTGGAGGTACGACGGCAGCTGATGCGATCACGTTCATTCTGCACCGCCTCCTTCTTCATGCCCGCCTTGAAGCATTTGCGCAGACGACAGTACCGACATTGATTGCGCTTATCCTTGTCCACAACACAGTTTCGCGAGAATCTACAAGAGAGTTGAGTCTATTTTAAAGAGGGGACTAAAAGAAGCGTTGCTAAAACACTCACCTGCAGGTATACTGATGATTTTTGCGCACACTGCGTCTGAAGAAACCTTTGCATCCATCACAGCTTGAGGCTCCATAGTGTTTACCTGTTGCGCGATCTCCGCAAATGGCGCAAACAGTTGGTGATTGTTGTTGCTGCTGCTGTTGTTGTTGTTGCTGCTGTTGTTGTTGGTTATTGCTGCCACTTCCGCTATTATTGTTTGGTGAGTACATATTGTTATTATTATTGTTATTGTTGTTGTTGCTGCTGCTGCTTGGATTGCTGTTGCCATTGCAGAGCGTAAAATTCTCGCTGCTCTGGTTGCTGCTGTTGCTGAGTCCCAAGCCGACGCCATTTGGACTCAGCGCATGTCCGATGGGAGATCCTGCAGGATGCCCCACGGGTAACGCTTCCGCATGCATAATATGACTTTCAGCCGATTCTGCGTAAATAAAAGAAAATTTATTAGTATTTAATATTTGAATGTAGGTAAATGATATAAAATATGGCTGTTTAATTAATAAATAAAGTGGTATTCATTGCAATGTTTTATTCTAACATCCAGACGAGAATTAATTATTTTCAGAACGCATTTCTTATGAGCTGTAAAAGCTTTTCAGTTTTCAGTTTGAAAGCACTGCTTTACAGTTTGAGCAGCTCGTTAATTGTGTTCACAGTTGACTTGAGTCTCACTTTCTTCTCCACAACAGCCCCAAAATGAAAAATCTCAGCTGTTTGGCAAGCTTTTTTGCAGCTGCAATGCTTGCGAAATCACAATTATAATGAAATTAATTTTAGGCAACTAATTTTAATAAGCAAAAAAAAAAAAACTAAAAACATGAAAACGCGCAGTAAACAACAAAAATCAACACACACACACACCATCACTTGAAGCTGAATTGCTGGCGCTGCTGTCCCGACGTCTACGTCGTCGTTGACGTCGCCTGACCGTTGCCTCCCCATCATTAACACGCCCACCACCTCCGTCGGCGCCTTTGCTGCTGCTGCTGCTGCCACGCAACAGAATGCTGCCAACATCGCGACTAGTAGGAATTTTAACTCTACCGGACTTGCGCACCATTTTAGTGCAACTGATTAATGAAAACACGAAGCGACGGCAACGCAAAAATTTTTCACTGAGCGAACGAGCTGGCAGCCCGTGCACACGCCAAGCCTATGCTACTGCTGCTGCTGTTCGTTGCTGTCAGCGTCGCTGTCCCATATCCATATCGTATGTTGTCTCTGCTTTGAGTCTACTGCGTCTCTGCTCATGTGTGTCATAGTGTGCGTTAATCGACGCTTAAATCAATTCACTGTGTTTGCATATATACACATCTTTTTGTTGGTGTATGTTGCTTGTGCTCTCTCTGTGCCTCTCAGAGAGTCCAAAACCAGACTTGGAGCAGAGCTAAGTGCATACTCGCATATTCGTACACGTAATTTTAAACAAGCAACTCAGCGAGAGAGAGACAGTCACACGCACATGCGCAAGCACGCACACCGTGGCAGAAATTTATTTGGAGACGAACGCAGGCAGAGAAACAAATGAGAAGGCAGACACACGTAAACAAATAAATAAATAAAAAGCCGGCTTTAAATTGAGCAGCCATGTGTGAGTGTGTGTATGTGTATGTGTATGTATGTGAAGGCGAGAGATAGACCCAGAGAAACAGAACCAGAAATACACAAAGAAAAGCTGCTATAATAAACACGGCAACAACAATAATAAAAAATAGCCGAGTATTATTTTAATATATGCAAGACACTTAAGACAGTGGAAAAATATTAGTAAAAATCTTGAAAATTATGAATATTGAAAAAATTATTGAAAGAATATAAATTATTGTAATTGCTAAATACTGAAATTATGGAGTTCATAAATCAATAGAACATTTTTTGCAAATATTTTAATCGAGCAAGAGATTAGTAAACTTGAGTCGCATAATAAATTACAAAAATAACACTTGTCGTAAAACTAATCTGAAATAAGACGTCAAATGGAACTAATTGTTAAATACAGAAACTTGTTTATTTTATGTCCAATTTACGTTGAAAAATAATTTTTATCAGTGATTCACTTAATAATATAGCCCCAGCCTTTATTTGCGTATTTAATTAGCACTAATATATCTATTATACATTTGGTAATTACCGAGCAGACACTTTAACACATTAGTTAAACAAATTCACGCGCAAAGACACCTTTAATTAACACCCCGATCACACCCAACTAGGGCCACCCACAATTTATGGGCAGCACTAATATTAAGGATCAAAAAAATGTTGGACGACCGCCACGAATATTTTCGTTGTTGTGTGTGCGGCTTTTGGGCGTCAAAACAATTTTTGGGGATTTTGTGCTTTTATTTAACCGAAAAAAGAAGAAAAAATGAGTGGTACGTTTATCGTGTTGCCATAATATACTTTAGTTTGCCATAAAGCCAGTTGGGCAATAAAACTCTCCCGCCGAGTATCTTTGTCTCAGTGTGCGAGTGAAGTTGCCTAGTTTCCAACTCGTCGCTGTTGTCAATTCTCGCTAGAGAATCAGTGGGTCCCATACATGCATATATATTATTTCTGCAGCGTCATCGTGAGAGTTCGGTTTTTTTTTGTTATGCCGCGTCACCGTTAGTTTTGCAAACAGAGAGTGAGAGAGAACTTGTTGTTTTTCTTGTTATTGCTGTCGATTCGTAATCTGAGATTAAAAATGTTCATTACCCGACGCTTCAATTTCCAATTTCAATTTCTATTTTGTTTGTGTTGATTTGTTTAACACTTTTCCGCGAAAGAAATACTCTTTGCCAATCTACACGGCCAAACTGTTAGCTCAAGTGCTCCTGATTAGTCCAACACGAGGTGTTCACACAAAATTTTATAGCATAGTACAAAATATTATTATTTTTTTATAATATTTAGTACACATGTAGCGGATGTATCCATTGCTGTGCAAAGTTAAGGTCCGCTCACTTTACTTTATTCAATTTGTGGGCAGGTCGAGCCCCCGAAACATGTTGAGTTGAGAATTAAATATAGACTACGCACGCTCACGCACACAAATACGAATACGTATTTGAACTAGATACATAAACTAAATATGTATGTATGTATAAGGAAGGCGCGTGTGCGTCGTTTTTGCTAGTCGCATACCTCTATAGGCCTGACGATCTATTTATTTTTAATATATTCCAGCGGGCATTTTGAATAATGGACATTTTTATAGCAAGTGTTTGCAGGCAGAAATAATCAGGAACATTTTAAGCAGTGCTGAGCTTTCAGTGAATGCACTGCTTACCAAGATCGTTGTCGAATGCAAGCAGTGCATTTCGTATTGTGTGTAAGGGGCGAGTGAAGGGTATCATCTTGGTATTAATCTTGATTTTCTCTTTCACTTCTGTGTCTATTTATATAATTATTTGTATGAATATGTAAATATAGTGTGTGAGTATGGAGTGATGACATATTTTTTATGTTCTTTTAAGGTGTTTATTTCCAATGCATAAATTACAATTTGCCAAAAAAAACAGCAAACAACATTAATTTTTATAAAAATATACAAATTTAAACAAATATTTGCATTTGTTTATAGTGCAATCAAGTTATCGCAAAAAACTTGCACTCTCTGATGAAGATTAAGGTTTTAATTTGGCATTGCTGACTTTTGCAGTATATTAGCACATGTTAAAATATTATATTATATCTATATGTTTGTTTTGGTCACATCAGATGAATACGAAAGAATTGTCTATATGTTTGTTTGGTTGTGTGAAAGCAAACCTTGTACGAACTACGCAAATTTGAGTTTATTTTTAGACGATTTGTTTTTGCTTTTCCTAAATATATTTTTGAATACTATATTCGAGAGGCAGACAACACAGAAGAGATATATTTTAAGTGACGTCTCTACAAACTACAAAAAAGCCGCACAACAACATAAATTCAATATACAACTAAATAAATAAAGCACTCGTATTGACAAAATTTTCCACATTCATAACTTACAATCGAAGGTTTAATCATTCATGTTTATCGTGTAATTACAAAGATACTTTTGTATAGATACGAAACGACAATGATGAAAATTAGTCATGGGCCAACATTTAACAATGAAAACTGATACGAAGCGTATTTAAATCATATTAGTTTTCAAATGATATCATTAGTTTGTAGTAAATAGGAACATGCTCCTATGAAGGTGTAGGTGGAATTAGCAAATCAAATTAATGAAAGACACTTTTATTTATATATGGAAATACTTGATACTAATTAGGTATTCCTTTTGAAATTCATGATTTTAATTCGAAATATTCTTGTGAAATACATTAGACACAATAGATACGAGTATAAGTTTATTCCTTATCAGTACATTTGTCGTCATCCTCTCTTTGATCGAACGAATATAATTTTTTTATTACGATACATCTGAATTTTATAATTAAAAGTTGTCCACGGCTACTCTTAGGTATTCCATAAAAAGACAAGAAGGCTTTGACATTTACATAATAAATAGATAAAACCAAATGATTGCTTAAGGTAGGACAACTCATTGAAGCAAATACAAGTATCAGTATTTAATGACTTCAATTAAAGTCTGGGTAATTAAGAAGCATGTTTGACTGGATTCAGACGTTCTTGAGAGATAAAATATTAACATTTACTCATATAGATTTAAATATTATATAATAAAAGTTACCGCATATCAAACGATTAGGGAAATATTTAAAGTGGGACTGAATGACGATAATTATATGCTTAGAGAAATTACAAAATAATATAGAAGTGGGATGTGATTATATAGTTAGATACTCTATGTCTATGTATGTATGACCACTGATGTGTATAATATTATAGTATACAAATCAATTTCAACATAAGCTTCAATTATTGCTTAGTTTTCATAACAATGACAACAACTGGGGAATACAGCTGACATCAACTATGTAATTTTATAGTCACAATCTGGTCGGGCTTAACCCCTGTTACCCCCGCATATAACCCCAGCCAACTAATATAAAATAAGCTCTTATCGCTGCAGCCTGAAGCAATATTTTAATAACGTGCCTAATGGCATTGCTGATAACTGAGAGAGCAATCAAAAAAGAGCGAGACAGTGAGAGAGAGAGAGAGAGCGAGCGAGTGCGACGCAAATACTTAATTTAAAATCGAATCGCCTCAAAATATTGGGGCACAGAAATTGCACATGAATAATGGGCACGAACCGTTCTACTCTACGTATATATTGGGTGTATCGGTGGAAATTGTCAATCGCAATCGTCTCGCCGACGATTATAAAAAAAAGTGAGTCAACGAGCGGCGCGATATCAAAACAAATAAAAAAAATGTAGAAGCATTTTGTTGCTTTTGTTCAATTCATTTCGAATTGCGTGCCAAAGATCAAATTCATTGGGAATGCGTAACAAAGCAAAAGCAACAAAACAAGAAAAACGTTTCCAATTGCAAGGTGACGCCTAGGCAAATCAATGCCCCTGCAACCTATTATCAGTTTGATTCGAGTTCCAGCTCGAAGCTCGTCATCCTCATCCTCATCGTAGACTTACATACATATGTACAACGCCCCCACGACGCCGATGCATGATAATGATTGAATAGAGGAACAACGACAACAAAACATATAGAAACTGTCAAGGCCGATACTTTTCACAGACATAATTCCGCATTTCAAAATGCGAATATCATTTAATTCCAATCACAATAATAGTTAATTATTGTCTAAGGAAAAAGCGACGACAAAATAAGTTAATTTCCATTAGCCGAAACACTTAAAGAGTTACTAAGTCTGGGCAGGGTTATGTGTGTAGTATTATTGGCCCATTAACTGCTAATTTGGTAATAATTTTTTAACTAGGCATTACATACTCAGCATCTTGTTGGGTCAACAAGCTAATTGGCGAATGAAAAACTATCGGCAACGACGTGTTAATACTTAAGATGTCGCTTGCATAACTAATGAAGCGCTTTCTAATAATCATAAAAAAGACTTAAAAATATTAACAATTTACAAGAAATTTAATTGAACGATACAAAACACTCTGAAATACATTAAAAATCGAAATTAGATAAGACCGACAATTACAAAGACAATAGGATGTGCAAATAACATTAAATTAATGGAAAAAACTACAAATACTTGTAGAAAGAATACTCAATAGAATTCTAAGTAACTTATGTGAATAATCTTAGACTTGAAAAGTTTCATTTTTTATAGAAAAGAGAATTTAACTAAAGAAAAAACACATTCCCATTTAATCCATAAAATAAATTTATATAAATTCACTTGTAAGTTGAATACTATATAATACTATTTGCATGAAATTAAATTGAAAACTAATTCTGTATTTAACATTTTCTTAAATAAACACATTCCTATTAAATTCACATGTAAGTTGAATACTATGTAATACTATATTCATTAAATTAAATAGAAAAGTTATTTTGTATCTAAAATGTTCTGAAATAAACACATTCCTATTTAATCCATAAAATAAATATACATAGATTGTATTACTACCTACTTAAAGCAGAATATTTGTCTACTGTTTTGTCTCTTTATTCATAAAAATCGTAGTCATATTTCCCAGAATCGTTTATTTTAATTAACCTGACAATCAACTACTTGATGTTTTGGTTTACTTTGAGAAGGCTTTCCTCAAACAATGTCAGATTTAGTCATCGTAATATTTATCAATGATATTTAATCTGCAATGCAAAGAAAACCCTGGACAGCAAGATCGTCTTAGCTCATCTCACTAACTATGATCAGCCTACCTCATTTTCAGCTTTAAGATGATGTATTCGAAAATTGAACTTTCTTGGTGAAACAAACTTTATACCCTTAATAACGAACCATGTCGTAAAACCCAATTGCAAAAGCAAAGAAAAAGCTGAGCTCATCTTTCCTCGCCTGACCTCTGGCTTTAAAATGCATATTTACCTAGACGGTTCTGTGTGAATTCCTACGTTATGTTGTTGTTGTTGTTTTAGAACCCACGCCAGAGGAAATCCATAGCGTCATTTTACACTAGTTTGTCAGTTATATATTTTTTGTGCGACATCATCTATTTGAATATTACCTTAGATAGAGTAGAATGCAATGAAATCAGCTCGTGGGCTGGTTTATTTGTGTTAAACATTAGAAATTGTCAATTGGCGAATGCAAATATCGGACGATCAAAGATAAAGAAAGATCTCATCATGTAGTTGTGAAATGGTTTAACCACTTCTCCCACTTGTGTGTGCCAAGCAAATTGACAAATGCCTGTGGTAAGATGAAAGTGTGAGGAATTTCCCTCATGTGATCATCAAAAAAAGTATAAAATGGGATCGTTTAGCAGGTGAATCTGAAAAATAAACAGCTGATGCAGATTCCAAATATACAATATATATTATGTATTTTGTTATCTGTTCTGATATTAGAAATGCAATCTGGTTTTTTGTCTGGTGTTTCACTTTTAATTTGAATTTATTTTAAAGCAGACTTGATCCAATTAACTGCCGTCAGTCAAATGCGATATTCAACTTTTTATTGGCATTATCATTACGTTTATGACTAATAATTGCGCGCATATTGTCTATAATTAAAATGCTAAAAGCGTCTCAATTAAATTGTTATTAACAAAAAGTCAAAGCAACTAACACAATGCGCTGGACCAATCATATCTGTAAGCCAGACTTGTATAACAAGCAAAAAGCAATTTGTAGTTGTATCTCTGAATTTATGTATATCAATCTAAGCACTGTGTATGTGTGTGTTTTTCAGCTTGTGTCTGGCTATCAAATGACCTGAGGCTGAGAAGGCGCCTCTAAGTAAAACAAGCTACAAATCTCCAAGTCAGGTGTAATTTTCATTAACTATGTTTGTTAAAGTCTTAGTGTCTTGCCTTTTAATTGGGCGCTAACGTGTTTCAGATACATTTGTATCTCCAAATAGCCGCCGTGCAATTAAATTAGTCTTCGCCTTGAACTGCGTCGCCAATGACGGCGACATTTAGAACTTGACTTGTCTAAGCATTCAGATCTACGTAACTACAATATAATAACTAATAAGCTTACACATTAAATCTAGCCACTTGCCACATGAATATCTCTGGCTCTTTCTCTAATTCTCGGAATAGATTTCTGTCTCATTTACATCATCAGTTTATGGCCAACGCCTTGCCTTGTGAGCATCATTGGCATTGGCATTAACATACTTTTAAGATCCGTTGATCGCTTTCATCAATTCTTTTTTGGCCAGTCACGCTGATTGACCAGTAAAAAACTCGGCCCAACAAGTCTTGATCATATTTCATTTGGACCTACCGCAAAAATACATTTGTAGTCAAAGCAAGATTGGAAACAAAGCCTTATATCTTTTTGGAAACTTTTTACAGATTAGATATAAGGAAGGATTTAGCTTAAATTTCAATCAACTTTTCAAACATTTCGAATTCTTTATCTACTTATGCGTAGCTCTCGATTATCCCTCTAAAATATGCCTGTCATTGTTCCGTGGCATTATTAGTCAGTTGGCTATTATAAAGCTTATCGTTGCTCCCGAATCTTCGACCTTTGGAACTCCCAATTTTCCAGAGATATGAATTTAGCCTAAGAGGACTTCCTAAGTGCTCGATCTATAAACTCTTTAGCATTAGGTTGTTTTTTTATTTTGACAACTGTTATCAAAAAGTATTACGCTACTTTAAAAGTATCACAACATATGTCTCAAGTTCAAGTGTCCCTCGCAAAATGTGAAAATGCGCCATTTTAATAAAGTGTTGGTCCCTAAGTATACAAATGTGTGTGTTTGTGTGTGTAGACAAGTCTAGTATTTCCGGTTGGATCACTGCAAATCAGACAACTGATGATTATTTTATTAGGTAGCTGAATAATTACAAGAAATTAAGTACATATAAATAGCACGTGTAGTTCAATTACTTGAAGTTGTTGTTGTATTCAATTGCAATTGACTACAAATCACTAATCCAAGTTGATAATGTGCTCCGCATTCGACACACAGAGAGAGAGAGAGAGGAGAGGGAGAGAGAGAGAGAGAGAGAGGTTCTACTTGCAATTAGTAATTAATTAAAGCATTCGTGTGTGAAATACCATCGAAAACAAAATAATTAAGTCATAAATGATAAATTCAACACGAAGATACTCTAAATATAGGAATTACATTAACTATCCAAGAAACGTATTGAATTGGTTTTGCTTTTCAAACTCGGAAGAGATCGTTTTCAACTCTAGATTCGAGTTCTGTCTGTGAGGTATCTAATGACTTGGCACAATTTTAATGGATCTGTCGATTTAATGCTTGATCTACATCTACTAAATATTCATTACTTCAATAATTGTGATAAGTGGTGTTGATTTGATGGCAAACAATTTCCTTGATATTTCTGGATTTACTTTAATTTACGATGCTGTCAGATAAGAAGAAGCGTGAGCCACAGTTTCACTTTCATAATCTAATAATACGCCTAAAGGCCAGAGAATAATCGCAAAAGGTGCTCTGAAATAGACCCACAACGACGCAAAATAATTTCTTCATGTTTTATACGATTGGTGGGGACGAAATCTAATCACAATAGCACAGCTTGCTTGTACATATGTAAATGCAAAGCCTAATCTTTGATAAGCACCGCAATAAAGCTGCTTTAATCATATGGGGGTACAAAAAAAAAAAAAAGAATCTGATAAAATCGCATGGAGCTCTTGGCAAAGCAGCACTCATAAAATGTGGCAACATTTGAAGTGTGTTATCAACTGCAAGATATGAACTTTACGAGTGAAATGGTATTATCAAAGATCCTATGTAAATGTTTATTCACACGAATGTTACAGGTGAATAATTTGAGGTAAGAAACTTCAATTTAAAATTTATTGATTTCAGTTATAGCGTATCTAGCATTCGCTTTCTTTAAATATATTATCATTGATCGCGTGATTTTCTATTATTTTTTTAGGCATGTATACATAAGTAACTTTTTATTTTTTTTTTTTTTGGCAAAAAACATGCGCCATCAAATGTATGTATCTTATCAGAGGCAAAATGAATGTAGACGAAGAACGCGGAATAATTGATAGAAGCATAATTCCTTTGATTGCAAACAACGAGGGTTGAATGCTCTTTCTTCAAAAAACAATATATACTGGATATATAGAATGTTATTGGAATAAATGTTGAATACTTTTAGCTTCTCATCCAATTATCAAGATCCTAGGTGACCAATTAAAATCATACCCAAAAGTATGCTATAATATTTTTCACAAATTTATAGATTACTTTTCCTTGCAATATATATATAATATATAATGCGATTAATGTTGCGTCGGGTCTAGCAGTAATTATAAAAATAATCTAAAGAATTCCAGAAATTGCTTGATTATAAAAATACAAACTAAAATAAATTCAAAAAGATAGCCACCTATAGTATTTCTCTCAGTGCAAATATCGATAAGTAAATACAAGGTTTTAATGGCGTCTACTTGACCAATTCAAGTAGATATAATTCCAAGATAAATTCCAATGAAATAATAAACTCGATAAGGCCTATCGCGGCAAACCCATAAAATGATACACATACTAAGACTTCATAGATTTTATCGAATGATCAACTCACCCATCATTTGTAGAACAAGATTCTCTTCGAAAAGTAGATCATCATCGTAGCCCGAATTTGTTAAATTTTCGGTTTTCATAGTTAATAAACTGGGTAACATTGAGGCGTACATTTAGTAAGTATGGAGACTTCCTCTTTGAAAACGTATGAAAACAATCACTGAGTATCTGTTGGATAAGTTCCTTGGTTGGAGACGGATTGAAGATGACGCGACAATGGGCAAATATTTGAAAATCCTTCACACTTGTTGGTGCAAATTTTGTTTTCTCACAAATTGCTGTTGGCGCATAGTTTTTTGTTGTTGTTGCTTTGTATATTATTGTTGTTTATTCTGTTGGTTTTGTTTCATACACACATGCACGTTGCCTACACCACAGTTAAGTAAAGTAAAGTTCAATATTTGCACAAATTAAAATCGAAAATAGCAAAGACGGAGACGGAGACACTCTCAAGCTTCAAGCTCAAGCCGGCGGCAAATGTTAATGTTTTTCAGCGATTACGATTCTGCTTTAGAAGTAGTATATAGTATTTTTACATGCGGTTCGGGCATGCCGAATAGGGAAGGGGGTTAATGAGTTGCACTACATAAATAAATAATGCAAATTGAGTTTTTTTTTTTGTGTGTTCTTTTTTCTTGTTTTTTGAGTGTCTGTGCTTCTCTTTTTCGTTTATCACAGTCCGACGACGAGTATATGCTAATCTCTTAATAATTTCTAATCTTTACAAATAGTATATGCCTATTGCTATTTTTATTAATTGACGAATTTATTAATGATATTGTCAGAGGTTGCCTCGTTTGTTCATCTCAACCGGCACAAATTTGTGTTGTGTTCTTTAATTTATTTATTTCTATTTTGTTCTGCTTTTGCTGTCTGCTATTTGTTATTTGGGGTACCGGAGGAGTCTCTCGGTGCTGTGTATTATAACCGCCCAGTGCAAAACACTGACTAAACCTCAAATAATGTTCTCAGCACGTACTAACTGTCTTAATATTATTTGTTGTAGATATAGAAGCAGCAGCGACGACATCGACGCAGTCAACGTCAACGTCGTCGTCGTTGCTATTGTTGTTGCCGGTGTCGGTGTCGACGTCGGTGTCGATCGTCGTTCGGCTGTGCGAGCCCCACAGCAAACATATAAAGTTTATTAAATATTATTACTATACTTGTTGTTTCTATTGTCGCTTGTTGCGCACTTGCCTTAGCAAAATTGTTAACAATTTACGCCGATTACGGCTCGGCTCGGATCCCATCGGCCCACTTCTCTCTTACTCGCTCTCGCTCTCTTTGCCTCTCTCGTTCGTTCGTGCCTCCTTCTCGATTCTCAAACGAAGCATGCGCAGAAGTTCTCTCCGTGTGTGTATGTGTGTGTGTGTGTGTGTGTTTTGCTCGACGTTATCAACGACGCTTAATCGTTATATATACGTGTACAATATTAGGTATATGTACGATTCTAATTGTTTAATGGCTGTCACACAAACACACCTATAAAGTGTCGCCCATAAACAACATAAACAGCATATAACTTGTTGATTTCTTTTAACACTTTTTCTTGGAGTAGCTTAGATTTACCGTGAGATTATCAGGACTGTACTCGAGTTCTCTTCCTATCTCTGACGAAGCACTATTGGGGGTTAGTTTTGGCGTGATACAGATCTTACTATAAGAACGGGAAATGACACCGATAAATTCATACAGAATGTCATAATCAATCATTTCTCTATTATTAATATTTTTAAGTGATTAATTTGAAATTTGAAATATGAATAAAAAATGTCATCAATTGTCTTCGTCACAAATGCGAAGCTTATTAAAAGAATGATTTATAATTCAATTTAACTATTTAAAACAAATATTGTATTTAGAGTTTATCGTAATTTTTATTACAATTATTTTAGATTTGTACTATTATTTACTTTAAAAGAAAATGTGAAATTTCAAAACATTATTTTAAGTTGTCATATTTATTATTGTTATTATTATGTTATTATTTTCTTCTGGCAACTTAATCATTTTTAATATATGTTTTCCAAAAATACATTGGCAGTTAAACAAAATATATTCTATGTTCTTGGCAAGAAAGAAAATTCTTTTTGTCAATATTATTTATCACCTAGTCGAGCCGCTTTAAATAATTATGAATAATCAAAAGATGTATAATTCGGCTCATTTAAAAATAAATACACAATACCTTAGGCATATATTTAAATATACATCTGTATGTATTATTCTATTGAAACAATATCAAGTCAACACAAGCGCTAAAAAACCTTTGCTAAGCGTTAATCTTTAATGACATTATTTTCTCACGTAATTTACATTTTTTCGCTCTGTGTAAACCAAAATGTCATATTTAATACTTCAAATGGGGCATTAAGCGAAAAACAAATATTTGAAAATAATAAAGAGAAATATGGAGAGTGTCGGAGAGAAGAAGAGAGCATACGAGTGAGAGTAAGATTAAACAAATCTTAACAGAACTTAATACACTCACTACGGGTAAGACAATCTTGTCACAAACTGTGCAAATAGTTTAAGAACAGAAATACAACTAACTGGGGATCCGTTTAAGCTTTTTGTCAAATATTTATGCTGTGTAAAATGTAATTATTTGTTGATCAATTTAATATTATCACCAAGTTTTATAAAGAAAACTCTCCTCACTAACACTAAAACTATCTAACATTCCGTCAATACAATCTCACTTTGTAACCTCTATTTTAATAAAGATCAGTTCTTAAGCACACATCACGATGAAGAGTATAGCTTATTCGATGAGCAGTTTTATTTGGTGGCCCCTCTTTTTATATACGAACAGTCATAGGCCTCGTATTTGTTGATCAGCTCACTTTCAGCTTGGCAAACAATCATATCGTGCCGCAGCAACAGCAACAGCAACAACAAGAGCGTCAACGACAACGACAGCGTCGAGTGCTTCTTATCAGTATCTGTATCCCGGAGCTCAGTAGCCACAACACACACAAGTATTTCGATTGTATCTGTGTGTGAGTGTGTGTGTAATATTATGGGTCGCTCTGCCTCTTGATAGTAGTACAAGTGAGCCAAGCTGAGCTGTCAAAGGCGCTCGCTTATCAGTCACGGGCCATAAATATATAGTATACACAAAAAACAACAAGAAATAAAGAATGAAAAAAAAGTCTGGCTGGCTGGCTGAGAAACAGATACAGATACTCGGACACTGGGATGGGCACAAAACTGTGTCCGTGTCTGTGTCTCTGATTGATGATAGCAGCTAGAGTGTGGAGACACTGCGAATTTTATAGGAATTCGCACATTTATGTTTTTCACTCTGAGCTCATCTCAACGAGCGTGTGTGTGTGTGTGTGTGGCTTGATTGATACTTCTGATTCAATTGAATGTAATTCGCCGGTGGCGAATCGAGTATACTCGATTGTCATTCAACACCGCATTCATGCCGCAAATGCCACATTTACTCATGCACAATCATCGACTGGCTGGCCCAGAGCCTGAGCCATCGCCGAGACATCGCAAAGTCAGCGCCAACGTCGTCGTCGCCGTCGTCGAAGTCGCCGTTGTACTTTAACCGCCCGCTATACGCCGGAATTTCTGTGACGAAACCAACCAACAAACCGACGACGGACCAAACACAACCGGCGTTGGCGTTGTTGTTGCTTGCTGTTGTTGCTGCTGCTGCCATTTGCGGTTGTACTTTGATTTTATTTTGAATGCCCGGCATGCTTCGCGTTGACTCAGCTACGTCATCGTTCCGCCGGCCCCCCTTTGGCTATGGCTTTGGCTTTGGCTACTGGGTGCCATGTGCCATGTGCGGTGTTGGCGTTTGGGGATCGCAGTGGCTTCTCATGTGACGTCGCATTGCTTAACCAAATTGTCAATTAAGCTTTTCGCTTATCAGACAACAGTCTAAAGGTCAACTCAGAATTTGAAGCAATTCTCGGAAAATATTCATTCGCGCATTATCGAAAGTTTTTGTTTTACTTTTTTCTATATACATATATTCTTGATTTCATTGTTTTTATCGGATATTTTTTTGTATGTCTACTAGTATTTTTAATTTCATTGATAATTTTACAAACATAGACGATTTTGTTAACCCAATTTTTGGGTTTATCTAAATAAAAATAAAATGACGATACTTTGTCGTATATTCATTCAGGATTTCACAATTCGTTCTCTTTTATATCTTACTCATTAATTCGTCTTGCATACTTCCTGTATACCATTTATTAAATCCTTATCGAATTGCAACCGGAACAGACTGATCAAATTTTACTTTTTCCTTTTTAAGTCTGTTTACAAATATTGGCAGACAAATAAAGGAAATGCTGATAAAATTTAATACTATTAATCAATATTATCATAATTTCGTTAGCTTGTGTATGTGAATTTGAAACTATATTAAAATGTATTTAAAACATTTAATACAAAACATTATAATTTTCTTTGTATACACGCTACCCATAGGGTATTATAACTTTATTTCTGCAGGAAATGTACGTAATAGGCAGAAGGAGGCATCTCCGACCCCATAAATTATATATAATATATTCTTGATCAGCGTCAACAGCCGAGACGATATTGTCATGTCTGTCTGTCCGTCTGTCTGTGTGAACACCTATATCTCAGAAACTATAAAAGATAGAGATATAATTTTTCGATGGCACTTGTTATCATATATCATATATCATATATTTGCACCCTGGTAAAGTTTGTTTTATATTTTTGACACGCCCACTTCCGCCTTAGGCTTAGTTGCTTCTGGTATATTTCCGGTATATTTTGCACTCTATGGTATATTTTTAATGGTACTACTTCAATATATCAAAATCATTGCATTTGATATATTTAAGTATTTTTGTGGTATAATTATTTGGTATATTTTAGGAATAATGTCACACTGTTTTGCTTTTATTTAAAATGGGTAGCGGATATTTCACACTTAAGTCACTTGTTTTGAAAATTTGGATGCTATCAGATAAAAATTGTAGAAGTTATTTAAAAAATAGACGACATAGACTACTGCCTTGGCTGATAATATGGTATATTTTGTACTCTACGGTATATTTTGAATATATTGATATGGTGTCAATATACCAATTATAGCCTTCGGTACATTTCAGTATTATAATAATTTGGTATTTTTTTTAATTAATACCGCACTGTTTTGCTCTTATTCGAAATGGGTAGCGGGTATCTCTCCTGTGTTAACGCTAAGAACTAAAATGATAGTACCAAAGCTCTTTTTATAGGAAACAGTGAAATCAAAACAAGTGAATTGAAATTTAAGCAAGGATTATCTCAGCACTGCTTACAGCAAGTGCTTGAAAATGTAATCGTACCACTTTTGTGGTGAAAATAATTCCCACAAGTGCTTGACTGTCAGATAGCCAGATTGATGAGTCCTCCACATTCTGGGCAATGCAATCGAGCTGGCGACTGTGACTGGGGCATGTGCAACTGTCATATGGGACAGAGATTGCATTAATTGCAATTACAAAATGCGAATCCATGCGAGCATTATGGAAATATATAATTTCATATCTGTATCTGTACGATTGTAGTAGCCAAGTGAATGTGCACAGAACATGACGCATATGTTTTGGTTTGAATCCAAGCACACACAAGCTTGACAAATGAATCATATGCTAGTTGTGAGCTGAAGAGTGGAGAAAGAAGAGTGGAGAGAGGAGAGTGTGGAGTGTAGAGTGTAGAGAAGTGTGCACTGTTGCCACTGTACAGTTGTCACACTGTATCCGTGAGATACTTCTTCTTGTACTCCAGGCAGTTTCCTGCATGGGTGTGGTATATGATGAAAATAACGCAATGAAAATGAAAATAAAACAAGCAGAACAAGGTGAAGAAATAACGAATAACGATGGGAGGGAAGAAAAAGATTGCGAATAAAATGCATGTCATGTGTGTTTGCTGCCTGTCGCATTTTCCCGGCCTCCACATGTGCAAAGCGAAGCGAAGCCCACTGACGGCCCGTCAATTTCCAGTGAAATATGAAAATTAGCTGATCCCAAAGACACTCCGCACTTCCCTTAGCATTTTCAGTACTTCGTTAAGTGAATTTTGAGCGAAAATTATTATTTTATTTGCATACATATTTATATTAACCATACAAAGCAATGGAGCTGCGTTTATTTTTGCACATGTGAATCGAGTATGAATGTGTAAGTGAATACGAGTGCGAGTATCCATAGGATACCCATGTGATTTGCATGTGTTCTTCGTCATCAGCGTCATGAACAACATTATCATTGCTTATTGTTGCAATTGCAGTTGTTGTTGTTGTTATTATTGTGGTTGTTGTTATTGCCATTGTGCATGACTGTTGAGTGTCATGACAATAATGATCATAACGATGATGATGACAATGAATAATGATTATGAGATTCATAATGTTTGACTGCAATTTACTATTTACACTTCATTAAGCGGCGACAACTTTAAGTGAAATGTGTCCACATTGTTGAGTGGTTTGTGTGTGCATCTGTATATATAGTATCTGTATCTTACAGATACATACACACACACATATTTAAGCACATCTATTCGACCCAAAGATTCTGCAGTCGCTGTGAATTGAAAAAGGTGGCCGCACATTGACTAATTGGAAAATAAGCTTAAGTATGGAGGATCGTTGAGAAGTGGAAAAGGCTTTGACTAATCAGTGGAAACTATCAACTACTTGCCACTTAACACTTGACTTAAAACACTCAACTTTACCTACATATACATACATATGCATTCGTCTAGGCGGAAACAACTTTTCGGAGTTAGATAATTGATTAGCAGAGGTGTCAAAAGCTTTCAGAAAACTATTTTAAATACTCCACAACATTCATTTTCATTTCATAGAAAAAATCATAAAATTCACAGTAATGCATACATATTAAATATATATACTTTTAAATGTTTTATGTTAAATGTTCTATACCTGACTTATGTTTTTAGAACGGTATTATAAATTTGTGGCATATCCGACTCAATAATGTATATATTCATGATCAGCACCAATAGACTAGACTAACTAGTAATGACTATCTATTCGTCAAACCGAATGAACACAAAGATCTCAGAGACTATTAGAAATAATCCAAAAAAAATTTGACATCGCTTATTTATTCTGTTTCAGCTTTGGAATTTTAATTGCATTGGTTGACAATCTGGTATATTTTAAATGTATATCGATATACAAAATATAGTTTTTGGTATACTTCAGTATTTTTTAAAATATTAATTTGAATATTTTTGATTTGATCTTGGAAAACCAATAACACATTTAATATTATCTTATGTTTTATTAATTTTCAAGAACTTGTGTTCTTATCCAATTTTCTTCACCTACTAACCTTTATGAAATCGTATGACTATTATTATTAAACATTTGAAGATCGTCATTGGCCCCACAGATAGTAAAATGAATGACTCTTCGCCTGTTATCTGCATTTGCTATATATAAGGAGTAGCATTGAAGAAACGCATATTTCATAAGATTTGTGAAACTCAACGCAATGCGTTTCAATTATCTTTATGGAAATTGATGAATGTTCAAAGCGGATATCATAAAAACAAATTGGAGTAAGATATGAGATATTATAATTCAAGTTGATATACTATATACTTAAAAGGTTGAACGGAAGCACTGTCTAAAAATTTAATTATAAGCGAAAGAGAGAGAGAGAGGGAAAATATTGCCAACAGCTTAATAAAAAGCTAAGAGTCAATAATATAAATACTATTATTAATTCAGGGCAGGCAAAAGGAGGGAATAAATAGAAACGAAGTCAATGCTCAAATGAATTGAGTTCGCGTCTGGGCGATAACCTCCATATCATATCAGTTCGGAGAATAGTCAACTATATAGTATAGTATAGTATAGTATGTGAGAGAAGTATGTGGAGTATATGCAGATGTGTAAGTACATGTGTATGCATTAAGTTAGGTAAATATATTAAACTGTAAGAATGTAGTACTTGGCTTGGGCTTGCGTCTTTCACTTTGCATAATGCTCCTCGTTTCATTTTAATTTTGGTGTCGAGCTTGAAAATCAAATTAAGTGTGCGAGTGCGTTTCAACTGCAAATTGGTTTCGTCATGTCTGCTCTAAGGTGACACTTCAGAACCAATACCAGACGAATGACTTGGAGCTCTGGCTGCTCGTGCTCGGTCTGTGGCTCTGGCTCTAGCTCTGTTCTGTCAACATCTGACCAGCTATAAATATTCAACAATTAAATGCTGACTCCGGCTGGGGCTTTGGCTTGGGGCATAAGCTCGAGCTGGGGCCACTTTAGCTTTGGCAACGACTACGACTACGACTACGTCTGCCACTTCGACTGGGGATTCGCTAAGTATTTTTTTTTTTTGTACATGCATTTGTTGTTTTATTTTGTCAAGTCACTTGTATTTGCTATTGCGCATATTTAACCCTTTCGGGTTAAGTTAAACATTACGCTTACGTTTTATTTCGCTTCATTTTGCGCGCTTTTTTTGCGTAATTTTCCCATTTTTTTTATTATGTTCAGACATCAACAGTTTCGGTGTCTTATAAAATTTCTGTTGAGCATTTTATTCATGTATTTTGTTTTCTTTCGATTGTTCGATCAATAAAAGCAGTTGCTTATATCACGACTAATCAATTTTTTTTTTAATCTGCTCGCCCAACAACTACATGCAGCTCACACTAATCAGTAAACAAATTATAAACATTTACAATGATTGCTCGTCGCTCGGCTTATCAAGCCCCTCCTTCTGTTTCCACTCCTGACCTTTCGTAAGCCTGTTTATCAAGGCTGCTCGCTTCTATTTATATTCGTTATTGCCCCCCCTACATACTCGTAATCACACTCACACTCACATATTCATACTCATATTCACACTCGTAAATGGTTGTGCTGCACCTAAGCATTCATTTTTTGGCCAGGCACGTGGCACGTGCAAAGCAACGATTTGGCAAAATGGAAATGGTTGCCCTGAACTTTGCCAAAGCATTGAGTTTATGGTGGAACCATTTGGGAGTGATTCAAACTCACTTTACGAGTACCATATACGAATACCATCGTAAACTCAATCTGTTCAACAGGGCTAACATAGCTGATTACCTCAATTTGTGGTCAATAATATATTAAGGTAGTATTAGCATCACAACATGTCGATAATTGATTGCATCAACAACTTCTTCAGCGAATTGATTTGATCAATAAAGTTGGAAATAAATTTAGACTTTTAGCATAAGAATACACAAATTAAGAGCATGACAATCGAAAAAGAATTTATGATGGCATATTTCATAGAAATATTAGCTGATCACACAGGTGTTTGTATTTTCCCAAAACCTAATAGTAAGTATCTGATAATCTCGCAAGTTTGACTGTTTTCGTTGTTTTAAATACTTTTATTTCAAAATATGTAATCTCAGAAATGTTAAAAGTAATATTAACCTGATGACGCTAGTCAAGAATGCCTCCAAACACAATCCGACAAAACTTTTGTTGCGTATAGTACTTATAAAGTTAAATATAGCGAGTAGAACAATATCTTGACACCTATTTGGCCTATCAACTTAATCACAATGTTGTATTTTTGTTTCTAATGGCACTACAGACACATTTTATAACGTACTCACCTTGCTCATTTAACTCCTGTTCCATTTGCTCAACTTTATTAATCTCCATTAGCTGCTGTTCATCGGCTATTGTCAGATCTTGTGGGTGCTTCATAATAATAAACGAGTGCACGTTCTTATCATCAACTCGATCCGTTTACAATCACATAAGAGTCATGCTTAGCAACTGTAAATGAACGATAATGTTAAGTGGTCAATTGAGACGACAGTTGGGGTAATTTAAACACGAAAGCTGTAATATAGCTGCTATTAATACATACTAATCTATCGGTATATGAAATACAAAATACATATTACATTTTTAATGGCTTTTCGATCGAGTGTGCCACACACGATAAGCTTTCATATACTCGTATCATCCATAAAGTTCATATTAAGCACGACAAATACAAAGTATGACATTTCACTTCAGTTTCTGTTACAGGGAAAATCCCCCCTCAAAACGAGAGAGCGAGAGTGAGAGAGAGCCCGATGCCATTTTATGATCCTACACACCTGCATTGCGCCCAATATATTTATGAAGCAATCATAAACCAAAACAACTCTATGACACATTCCAAAGGCAAAGCCAAAAAAAGTAAAACACCAACCAAAAAGAAAAAAAACCGAATAAAATATTGAAATAATAATCTTTGAAGCTTTATTGACTGTCCCGACCAGATAAACGACCAATATGCGACTATGAGGCCCCACTGAAAAGCTTTCTTTATGTTTCTATCTGCAGTAACGCGACAACAACAAAAAATAAAATAAAAAAATTCGCACCATTGTGATAAGGCGGGAAACAAAATTCGTGATCGATAAAGCTCGATTTATTGAAGTACTACGTGGAGCTACGAGTAAATATCTAAACGAGGGGGGCTCATCGCTATTTTATGCTTTCTAATCATGAGTAAAACGTGAGTCTCATGCGTCAATTCTCGTACGCAAATACACTAGAAGCCATTGACTTTCAGATACCTGACAGTCATATCTGGACTCAGTGATAAAATAAATTCAAAATTTATTCACAATTCTAAATTCAAAGGCTTGGCAATATTTAAAGGAACACGTAAGAGTTCGACTGTGAGATATACGCTACATTTTAAATTAACGCAAAATATTGCAGTGCATTGTGCATTTAATAAATTTTTGATGCAGATCAGCAATATATTCTTATTGTAGTAATGTTTATATAAATGTGGAATATGGATGAACTAAATAGGAAAATTTTAAAAAATAAAAAGCATAATTTAATTTTTCCAATATTGGAGAAGAGACTGAAGGGGACATCCTTTACTTCTTAAAGTATTTATTGTATATAATTGGTAGACGTCAGAAGTTATTCAAGGACTTGAATGTCATTTTGAATGTTATGGTATACCGTAATACTAAATATGTATAACTTTTGATGTAATAATTTGGTTAATTTTTTGTTTGAGAATGAACATTCTCGTTCATAGCTTTCTCAATCATAAATGTAACACAATCCTTTTTGAACTTCACGAAATAGTAGTACCAACTATGAGCTAGTTAAAAATTAACAATTAAATAAAAATTTGTAATATTTTAAGAGCGACAGCCAAGTGTTCTTATCAACCTTACTATAGAAAGTTGAAGAGGATCAAATATGTTAATACTTAAAGAAATGTTTGCTGACAATACTAGTGACTTGTAGACTCCAATTTATTATCTACTTTCAAATTTGTAATATGACTAATTTCAAAAGACGATTGCAGACACTAGAACTTGGATATTTTGGCCGTGTTTAGGGCCTCAGTCATAAGGCGTCCAAAGTCAGCGTGCACCATGGTAAATAGCTTGACCGCGCGTTCCTGCAGGAATTGACTCGCCTCGGACAAATGCTCCGATATGTTCCGAATGAGACGCTTGCGACCACAATTATCAAGAGTGTAGGTCCAGAAATCGGTGGCCTGACTATAATTATCCTCTGTATCACCACTCATATAACGATAAACATCCCCGGAAATGGGGCAGCAAGTCTGCAGGGCCAGAGCTCGAGGACTCTCCTTGGGACCACAGAATGAGTTCGGGAAGTAGTTGGGAGCACCTTCCTGATTGTCGGTGACAGTCATGGCGCCGTCCCGTTGGAAGTTTCGCACATGCACGCGATACGGACAATTGACGGGTATTTGATTGTAGTTGGTGCCCAGACGATAGCGTTGTGTGTCACCATATGCGAAAAGACGACCCTGAAGCATCTTGTCGGGAGAGGGTTCGATGCCGGGCACAAAATTAGCCGGACTAAAGGCAAGCTGTTCGACTTCAGTAAAATAATTGGTAGGATTGCGATCCAAAACTAGCTTGCCAACGGGCAACAGGGGATAGTCCTTTTGACACCACACCTTGGTCACATCGAATGGATTGAACTTGCACTTCTTGGCCTCCTCATTGAGCATAACCTGTATGAACATGCTCCAACTCGGGTAGTTGGCCTTCTTGATGGCATTGTAGAGATCACGTATGGCATAGTCGGGATCATGGGAGCAGAGTTCAGTGCATCGTCGTGCATCCAAATTTTTAATGCCCTGATCGGTTTTAAAATGAAACTTCACATAGAATGTTTCGCCGCTGGGATTCACCATCCGATAGGTATGTGCGCCATACCCGTTCATGTGACGATAACCATCCGGAGTGCCACGATCACTGAAATACATGAGGAGTGCGTGCAATGTCTCCGGCCGCAAAGTCATAAAATCCCAGAACATGTCTGCGTCTCGCAAATGTGTCTGCGGATTGCGTTTCTGGGCATGCACCAAGCTGGGGAATAACGATGGATCGCGTATATAAAACACTGGCATATTGCAGCCCACCATGTCCCAGATGCCCTCCTCCGAGTAGAATTTGACGGCGAATCCCCGCTGTTCACGCACCGTATCCGCCGATCCGTTCTCCCCGCAAGCCACCGAGAATCGCATTGCAATCGCAGTGCGTTTCTTGACGCGATCAAAGATGGATGCAGCACAAAATTTGGTTATATCATGAGTGCACTCAAAGTAGCCAAACGCTCCGGCGCCCTTCGCATAAGCCACGCGCTCGGGAATCCGTTCGGCATCGAAGTGCGCCATTTCGTCCAGGAATACGAAATCCTGAAGCAATGCTGGGCCACGTGGTCCCACAGTTTGAATGGCATCCTTAACTCCAATTGGTGCGCCTGTCGCGGTGGTTGCCACCTTTTGCGCTTCAGCATCTTTGTTCTTGTAATCAATAAGCTGGTTAGAGGCTGGGTCGCGAGAGCACATATTGAATTTCGTTTATGCGAATCGGAATCGGATAATTGCAAAAGTAAGTTGGTGAATTTTTCTAATTTTAACTTGGGAAATTTTCAATAACTGTTCAAATTATATTTGACCATAACCGAACGTCTTTACGATTTGTAATTACTGCTAAGAATCTGAAGTTAAAATCAAAGTAATTGTCATTTTCAAATTGACGAATTGAAATTCATAGCTATCCTTTTTATATACCATTTATACTGATAGAAAGTAATTTAGTATATTTAAAATTATTTTGTAGATAATAATCTATAAGTTCTATAAGTACATATCTTGAATTTTATTACTATTTTTATAATTGAAGTTCTTTACTTTTTTTTAATTATGAAATTATGTTTATTTAACTATAGATTATGCAAAGATTGTAAGACGCAACTTTTACTAATAATTTTTGTTTTTTTAATTATTCAATTACGTTAATAACAAAATATAATATCTTCGGTAAATTTCTTGTTTAATTGCCATAACTGAACGTTTTTTACGATTTGTAATTATTGCTGAGAATTATTGTTATGATCACAAAATCATAGCTATCGGACAGTGTTAATAGATTTATACAAGAAGGCTGTAGGAATTAAAAACTGCAAAAAAATATTTTTTGTTAACTTTTCTAGTGCCGTAATACGAAAATAATAATAAACGAAATAATCATTGCTTGGCAGTTAAAATCAAAAGATATCTCTGAATTTTAATGAAGATGTCTTGAAAACAAATGACTACTGCAATTAAGAGAATCTCATCATCGCTCCCCATCCGCTTCGCAATGCGGTAAAAGCTATTTTAACGAGATCAATCGCAACTTGACGACATTTTATAGCTTGGAGCTTTTGTCACAGTCACCTATTAATGCTTGCCCTTTCCTTCTAGCCTTCACCCTGCGCTTGTTGTTGGTAGACAGGTTCCCGTAAAAGCTTCTTGATATGCAAAATGCCCTGTTGACACGCGACACACGTGTCCATGGTTGAATGGCAGTAAATATACTAAGTATGACTAAAAGCTTGCACAACAAAAATGTTTAGCAAATAGGCAAAAAAGGCTGAGTGAGAAGTTTGTATACACATACAGACACATACGCTTGTGTATTACATGTGTGTGCAATTGTAAAGTGCATGTTCAGTATTAACATGGAAACTTACTATAAAAGCTCTCGGGCCAGCTGAACGTTGTTGGTTGTTGTTTTTGTCGTAGTTGCTGCAGTTACTTTTGTTTTTGCTTTTGCTTTTTATCAGGCACACATTTGCTGCTGTTATGGCTGTTGACTCTAGTTGACCGCATGGATGAAAGCGAAGCAGACCAGACGAATGAATATATAAAGCGAACGTCACACACTTGTTGATTTCCTTATACTACTATTTTGTGTTTTTTCATGGTTCGTATTGTTAATTGAAAGCTGAAGTTTGGCACTCAAATTGTATTTTACACGCTTCAACACCACCTCCTCCTTCCACCACGTATTATTACTATTTCTTTGTTTTGCTTTGGCTTTTTTGAATTTTTATTTTAGTATTGCACTTCGTTAAGCGGCTTACGGGCACTGTATTTCTATATTTTGTTGAGTTTTGTTGTGCTTTTTTTTTATTGTAGCTGCGCGCGCCAATTAAAATCGAAACGGCAACACTTGCACATTAAAGTGATTTTTCCATTTGGGGCTGCATATACTCATTTATATCAATCAAACGGAATATTACTTTTGTTTTGCTTTGGCTTTTGTTTTTGTCGTTCTCAGTTGGCGACGTCGTCACTTGAACTCAACTACGGCTTCTGTCTGTAACGGTCGCGAGTCGTGAGGCGTTGCGATGACAGCAACAAGTTCCCCACACACATAGAGAGCGGCAATGCAGTTATCACTCGCACTCTCTGCTCTCTCTGTTTCTTTGGCACGCTCAGCTGGTATGCTTACACACACACACACGCATACGGACACATATGCGCATTAATATACACATATACAACAGCAACGCCGCTGTCGTTGTTACGTATTTGTTTTTGCAAAAATCAAACAAAAAATTTAATATATTTTTTTTTCGTTTTTTGGCTCAAACATGTCAAAATTGCATAAAGCGCGCGTGCTTTCTTAGCATTGATTTTGTTTAGGTGTATTTAACATACTTTGCATTATTTTTGAGCGGGGGGCCTGCCGCTCAAAGTGGGTTGATTGAACCCACTGGCAAAATACACATTCACAGACACACACACACACACTAGCTTGGCTGGCTAGACGAGGCGAAAACACAGTACGTACCAGAGACGATTGCGAGCAATGGGCGACTGAAATCGAAGTGGGCAAAAACTGAACGCCAACGCTAGTCGACCAGAGGAAGGAGAATGAGGGAATGCTAAGAACGCAGCAGCTACTAGGCACGCGAAACCAGATTTAAAGGGAATTTAAAACAGCATTTAAAACTGTTATAGAAGAAGCTACGCGAAAATAGCAACAAAGCACACGCACGCACCAAGAACAAACACAATATTTGCGTAGAGAGTGAGAATGAATGTGGCGCCGTTTGTTCTTCGTTCACCATTCTCCTCTCTCTACTCGTGCTTGTTGTTTGTGTGCATGTGCGGGTATGTCACTTGTCACGTCGCATACATACATATACTGCGCCTCATTGTGGGCGGCTGCAGCGTGATCACTTGCTTTTAAAAATATACCTTTTTACTTCGAAGAAATATACTAATTCCAATTTATTGATAACAAGTTCAAAAATAATGAATGGTCACACTGAACGGTTGATCAGAATGACAGCGCTGCCATCTGTTCCAAAAGAAACACCATTGCTATTAATCTGTAATTAATTTTACAGAACATTTGTATAATCTAATTTTAGTAACTAAAAATATAATGGGCAAGCGAGTAGAGCGGATTGCATAATCATGTCAAATAATTAAAAATTGACTTGTCAATGTGGCAGCACTTGACAGTGTTGTAAAACGTTTCACCGTTTGACGCATTTCCTCACTTCGAATTTGTTTTCAAATTAAAAATGATCAGCCTTTATGTTAGAAAAACTTGTTTATTGAGATATTTTTGCCTGCTAACTGGGTACAGTGGGCCACTAAAATTCTATGTAAATTAAGTATGTATGTTTATGGTGTAATGCTCACTAAATATAAAATATTTCTGTTGTATGTATTATGCGCTAGGTTACACTTTCGTCGTACGAAACTATTTACAAAATCTGTTCATTCCGCAAGAAATGAACATGTACAATATGTGGTACGTTAAATAAATAATAAATTAGCATAAAGCATAATGCTTTGTTGTTTATGAAATGCGCTTTCTGGGCGACGACATATTTGTTTTACACTTCTTTTGTTTGTTTTTTTTTTAGTTTAGCTTAAATTATTATGGTAGATTACGTATACGCAATATTAGTTAGCATAGTGGGGGGACGCATAGGCATTAAAGTTAAAGTTATAGCAAAATGAATTTGGTTAGACTTAAATACAATTAAGACACACACGTTGTTAAGTAATTTCCATATATGTAGCTATAGTTTAAGAGTTAAAAAACAACATAAATTGCACTAAATATATAAATGTAGCTTAAATTGTCACGTGCTGGAAACTGAAACAGGTACGAATTTAGCAACGCTCGCGATTATTATACATCTGCACCTTGGCCACAGTGCATTCCAGAGCTGCCTGGATGTCGTTGAAGACTGGAACACCTTGGCGCTTGGCCAGATCGATGAGATACGAGCGTCCACGATTGTAGTCCTTGATGGCGGCCAGCGTCAGCTGCAAGGCATTGATGTAGGATAATTAATAGATGTTGAGTAATGGAGCAGTTGAGTTCACTTACCTTCTCGCCACCAAGCACACAATCCTCGGGCAGCATTTGAACGGCCAACACAACATTGTACATGAGTCCAATGCAATGGGCCGCCAGTGTCATGGGAGCCAGCGAACGCGTCTCGTTGGTGATGACAAACAGCAGCACACGACTGGAGTCGAGCAGCGTGGGATTGTAGAGATTCTGGCGCACAGCCATGGGAGGCAGTGACCAGCTAAGCGATTCCTCGGCCACAGTTAGCTCCTCCTGCTCCTCCAGTTGCAGCTGATTGCCACGGCACTTTCGACGCGTGCGCATAAACGAACGTTGCTGCTGCTGCTCCTGCGGACGCTGCTCCTGCGCAGTCGGCGTCGGCTCTTGTAAGGTCGCCGCCGTCTGTGTGATGCTCTCGTGCAGCGCAGGCGCATGAAAACTCACACCCTTGGCCAACAAGTAGGGCATGGCGAGCTGCTGTCGCCATTTGGTGCGCAACACGCAGCTGCCACCCAGATAAACATCGCGCAGATCGAGGCCAGAGCAGCAGAGTAAATCGCCAGCGCTGGCGATGGAACTGCTGCTGGAGAAGACAGAGTCATTCGAGTCACTCTCCTCCTCCTCGGTGGGCGTGGCAGTCACATTGCTGCTGGCAGCCGTAAAAGGTTTGGTTTCGATCGTTTTGGTGGTAATTATTTCGGTTGTCTCAATCGACTCGACGTTCAGCATTATTTGGGTCTGGCCCTTTTTACCCAGCGTCGTCATGCTGCCGCTTGGCTGCGGCGATGAGGTGCCGCTATCGCGACTGCGACTCAGCTGCTCCACCAGATTCTGTCGCTCCAGATCGTGGCCAATGCCGCTGCTGCTGTTCGACGGAACGCTGGCGTTGCTCGAGGTGCGTGAAATGTTTTTGCTGGCCGAGTAATAGATGTCCACATCTGGAGCTGTGGATTGGATATAAAAGTTAAGTTTGATTTCTTGACAAAGCTGTATAACTAAGTCACTCTTACCATTGGTAAAGTAAACCTGCGGAGGTGGTACATTTGTGCCCTTGATGGGCGAGATGCAACCGCTCTCATGTATCTCCTGCTGGAGCACGGAGAGATACGCCGAGATGACGCAGAATAGATCGAAATCGATGAGCTCATGGTTTGGCATGGCCGACGTGGAGCTGCAGTTATTCTCCTCATCCTTCTCCTTCTCGTTGTCCTTGTCCTGCTTGGTCTCCTCGCCAGCCTTTGTACTTTGCGTTTGTAGCAGTTTCAATGATTCGCGTTGATTGATTATTATCTTATTCAGATTATCTAAATTAACTAAACTCTGAGCATAGCCTAAAAATAAGAGAGCACGTTTGCACTGTTCCACAGTGAGTAGTTCGCTTTGGGGATTGACGCGGTCAAATGCGCCGCGTACGGTACTAAAAAGATAAAGAGGGAAAATGGAAGTTCAATTAATAATTTTCTTTATGTTGAGCAATTCTTCATTACTACAGAAATCTTCACAATGATACCTAGTTTTCATAATAATACTTTCAGAATTTGCTTGGATTAGACTGGAGAGTACTTTCATTAGGATAGCTTTTCTATTGACTGTTCTAGTTTACTTTATTGTTATTGCTAAATTTGTTTTAACAAAAGAATATAGTTAATCTATATATCTACTTCTGATGATATAATTTAATAATAGTTAAACACTTTTCTTGAATTTAAGTGGAATAAGTTGTATCATAGGTGCAATATCGAATGTTTTTATCATTAACTTAAAAGCCTTTTCAAATAACTCTATTTCTAACCATATGATTTACATTTTTTCTACATCTGTTTTAACATTATGGAAATGTAATTTTCATTTAATACGAGGTTTAAATATATTCCACAATCGCTTCCAATTCTATCTATGATATTTGATTTTATTCGTATTGAATAAACGAATCTTCTTTTAGATGATCTAATTAATTTTAACTCGCTTTTTTAACAGCTAAATGCACATCCTCTGATTTCTATTTAAATTCATTCACTTAGAAATTCAGTGAGAATTTCTTTTTGAAAACCTTTAAATACTCACTCTAATATAGAAGATATTTTGGACGGTGGATCCCTAATGCCGGATAGAATTTCCTTGGTGCGCTGCAGTCCGGACGGGATGTTATCCAACACTGGCAGACCGCGACGGGAGACCAGCTCCTTAAGTATCAATTGATTGCGATGTAAATCGAGGTATTCTCTGTAAGAAAAGGATTTGAAAACTTTGTCATGCAACAAATAGAAAACTGAATAACTTACTGCTGTGAAATAGGCTCGTTGAGGATCCTTTGATTTGGTTTATACGGATGCAAAACCAACACTAGCTGCTTGCAGTTTTGACCCGCTATGTGTGCCGCCTCGATGGCACCAGCAGATGCGCGTGTTTCCGAATCCATAACAAAAAATAATACACGTGCCTTTTCCTTGGCGCGATGCTCGAGTTCAATGAGATCGGGCGTCCAATCGGATACTTGCTGCAAGTTTCAAACACGGGTTTCATAAATATCTTCCACACTAAGAAAAGGTTTTTTTCAGGACTTACAGGATTGTAAAACGAAATGCCCAGCTCCTTGAGTGTGGGTATGGCAACATCCGCACGCCAGGTGGTTGGATTGCAGGAGCCGCCGAGGAATACCTCGACGGGTTCATTAGTGGCATTCTTTTTCTTCTTGGTGTCGTCGACACTGCTGAAGGACTTTGTACTGCGTAGCTCTGTGCCATAACTGTCCGACTTTTTGTTGTAGTGTGCCCCTGTGGCAGGTGTTGCGGACGTTGTTGCTGTGGCATTGCCGGCTTGCAAATGTTTTTGCGATTTATTGGAGCTGTGTTCACCTGCAGCTGTCGGCGTTGCAGTCGCCGCCTGGCTGGCTTCGTCCTGTTGCTGCAGCAGAGAGCTTGAGAGTTGTTGGTACTTGACATCACAGTAGTTTGATGCATTCGAAAAGGTCGAAGCGCTGTAAGACATTAACTCATATTATTAGTCTATCCAGAAGGCATCTTTTTTAATACATTAATGCATTGCTTAAATGATTTAAACAAAAGAGAAGGCCGTTAAGTCATTAAGAGGAGTAACATTAAGCTTCTTGTCAGATTCATTTTAATCGAGCAAAGTATGCCACTTCGAGCAATAAGACTTTAAACCTTAATCTCTCTTAACAGCACAAAGTTCAGAATGTAAGTTAGAGCGGAAAATAGGCCGCTATGTGAGCTTTAATAAAAGGAAGTCCCTTAAGCTAAATAACAAATTGTTTTGAAGTTTGCTTTGATCTCTTTAATGTGCTGCAATGCGAATTTTGATATTAAATATACATAGGCGATAATGCCAATAAGTGCAGTATAGAACAAATTGCAAAATGACAGTTAAGTGCAGAAAAAACCCCCTATATTAATACTACACTTAACATCCACAACTGTAAACAAAATCAGTCATTAAAAGAATGTTAAGTGAAATAACAGAATGCTTTGCTAAACGCTTTGAATTTTATAACTAAATAGAAAGTGGTCCTTAAGTGAAAATGCAACTAAACACAAATTGGTCCTTAAGTGCAAATACAACTAAAATATAGAAAAATGGTTCTTGAGTGAAAATGCAACTAAGTACAAAGTGGTTCTTAAGTGAAAATGCAACTACATACAAATTGGTTCTTAAGTGAAAATACAACTAAAATATAGAAAAATGGTTCTTGAGTGAAAATGCAACTGAAAACCAAATGGTCCTTATGTGAAAATGTCGTAAACTGAATCGGCCTTTAAGTGATGTTTATGTGCATTCAAATCTCACCGAAAACGCTTCAAATCAGCAGCGAGCACACAAAATTGTCCAAACGTCAAGCCATTCGCCTGCCCTCGACCTTTGCGGGCCACTTTCTTAGCCGTCTGCAGCATTTCGCAAACTATTTAAAATAAAGGGAAGAATATGTTAGTATGATTTTCTCAAATAATAAAACATGCAATACTTACTCTGCTTTTGGCTGGGATGAAAGCTTAGCTCGTGAAAGAGCTCCTGAGTCCGTTCTTCAGGCACCACATTGCAACGGGCTTTGGCTCTCCACGCATTGAGGACTTCTCTGTAAGTGCAACAAAAATAAAACAATCATGAGTATACAGATTCATAAAAGTTTATTAATATATAGAATAAAAGAGTAGAACAACCAAAATTATTTATTAGTCACGCAAGTAAATGATGTATAAGTTAAGGTAGAGGTCTTATTATTTTACAATTACTTAATTTATTGCACTTTAATTTATTGTCTTAAAGTCTGACCAAATGATTGATTACATTGATTGGCGTGTTTATCTTTAGATTAGTCAATGCAGGAACCGAATGCAAAGGCGAATGCAATTGAACTACCTGTCTTTACAAAATATGCCTTATAAGTAGAGAGAATATCAATGAACTGAGCGAAGGACGCCACACAAAACGGACTGAATGAAAATGGAAGTAAAAATAGTATCTCGGATTTGTAAACAAAATAAAATGACGATACAAATATGGTGTGGAACAAATGTTTGAAGTGGCTGCCAATTGGTATCGAAATGCGAAATTGGAATCGGAATTGGAATCGGAATTGGATGCGAGGCACGTTCCACGTTCCATGTTTCGAGAACACCAAAAAGCGAGTCACAATCGCGTCATATTCAACGTATGCGATGCACTTAAGTGGCAAAACGAGAACTTTTCGCCATAAAGAGCAACAAGACAACACAACACGGCGATTGGTGAAAATCATCGAGAATGAAAAGTGAAGTGATGTGAGGTTTACGTTATTTTTGCTGCTGCTTTGGCTGCTGTGGCAGCCACATCCATTGGAGCAGATTCTTTGTCTGCTTCGGCTTCCGCGTTTCCTGCCAGCAGCAACAATAACAGCGAAACGAACAGCAATTGCATCATTTGTGTGCTGCACAATCTAAGGAATAAATACACAAAGGCCAATTGAAATATTGCGCATACGTCGCGTGTGCCAGCGATATAAGGGAAATTATCATAACACATGGGCTGAAAAGTCCGGGCCTGACAAAGAAAACTTGCTTTTTTTGGATCAAAATTGGCGTTACTCATCAACTTAATCTTTATCAAGAGCATCGCAATCATTCCAGAGCCGCTATAACATTTCAATATAAATTTTTAGAACGATTTATTTTTGCCTCAAAATAGGCTTCAATTTCAGTGATAATCTCTTCAATCGTGCGAAATTTTTTATCGGCGAGTATTTTTCCAGGACTGCTGACCTCCAAAAGTCGTTGGGAGCCTAATCTGGCAAATTAGTGGATGTGGGAGCAATTCGAAGTTAAATTCAAGTAGTTTTGTCACTGTCATTGAATCATGAACACATTCTTGTTGTTGGTCAAAAGTGAGCAAACGCGGCAGCCATTTTGAAGAGATTTTCTTATAGTCAAATGCTCATGCAATATTAAGCCAACATGTTTTTGATATCTTTACGATGTTAGCTAACTGACTCAAATTTAATTTTCGATCATTCAAAACGATTTTGTGAATTTTTTTTATATTTTCTGGTGTGACCTCCCCATTTGGACGTCCACTGGGTTCTGCATCATCGGTGTCTCTACGACCACGTTTAAAGTCAGCAAACCAACGTTTAATTGTTGTTTCTGATAGAGAGGAGTCCCCATAACACTTTTCAAGCCAAAGCTTTGCTTGAACGGTATTTTTCCCATCAAGAAGCATTGTAAGATTAGAAGACGAAATTGCATTTAATCCATTGTTGCGAAAATAGAAAAGTAGTGTCACTTTTGGCTCAATAACTTACAAACTAATGAATAGAACATCATGAAATTTTAGCAGCTGTCTTCTGAAAGATTGTATTAACTGAAAAAAGGTGACTGCAATAAAACTAGCACAATCTATGTTTTTTCAGCCCACGTGTTAAATGCAACAGCAACAGCAGCTGTAGCTGAAGCTGAATCGACAAATATAATAATCCGCGACGCAGTTACTTGATTTCCATTTCATTTTGAAATATTTTCGCCACAAACAAACACAGACTGATAGAAACATATACACAAAGAGATCGAGAGAGCGAGAGAGACGGAGATAGAGAGGATATAGTATCTTTGTGTTGAACAATAAAATTTGTTTTCGTGAAATGGAAAACGCAAAAATGAAATCATACACAGTTTATTTAATTTGTAAGACAATTTTGTAAACAACAACAACAACATCAACAATATCGTTGTGTGTGACAAAACTTAATGGAAATTTTGAATTTTGTAAAAAACGTTTTCGAAAATTGTTTTATTAATTTCGCTTCGAGCAACGAATTGCGACTGAATTGAGTTTGTAATTTATATTTTGGGTTAGCATATTAAAGTGGCATAATCGGGCTTATCAGTTGCCATTGACAAGTTGACGTCAAGTCTGTTTTTTTCAATGTCGCGACTGGCAAATTTAATTACTCACACATATCAACAAATTAATAGCAAATTAAACAATACATATATAGAATTGATGGGCGCCACTCATTTTGAAATTTGAAGGCGAAAATAAACGATGTATATTCTGTTGTAAATAAAATATTACGCAAAGTCAACTTCAGTCAAATGATGTATAAACAATTACTTTCTTGACTTCGAATATATAACTTATAAACATTGCCATAAAATTAGCAACAATTTAATAGCCAATTCACAGCTTATGAAAACAACACACACACACACACGTAAAACAAAAAACAATAGCGATTAGAAACGCGCCAAAAATAAAATTATTTGACAGCTCGACTAGCTTATACCTAAACTGTGACAAAATGAAATCATTGTTATTAACAAAAAGTTAACAATCGAAACTCTTTTAGAAGTTGATTTCTTTTTTCTTGTTTTCTTTTATTTATAGCCACTAGAGTCGATAATTTGTGATTTAATAGCGTTATAAAAGATACTTAAATTTTTGATTATGATCGTGGATAATGTTTTAAAATAAATCAGGTTAACCGCGACCGATAGATGGCGCCACCGCGAATTTCTTTTTCTTATCTCAGTTTAAACATTTTGTTTATATTATGCGAAAATGTGGAGATAAAGTTAACACTAAATAAATTTGGAAATATTTTAATCATGTTGATACGGTTTTTAGCAATTCCCTGAAATTTCTTGAATGTCGGTTAGAAATACAATGACACATCAAGTTTTTTGTTGACATTCCGAATATAACTAAATATAACGCTGAATTAACAAATATGTTGTTCATTTGATTTCTTGAATGTTGGTAGGAAAAACAATGACTCATAGATTTAATCCCGCTGGATCTAAAAGTTTTGGACTTATAACGGTCAATTAACAAATATGTTGCGGTTCGGTTTATAATTTGGTATGTGGATTATATTGTTGTTAATAATCACTGGGACAGCAGCACAGCCATCAACAAGAAACGGGGTGACAACATTTTTATGGCTCAACAAACTTGTCTGCTCGTTTTTTGCTGCCCACACAGAGAAGCAAACAAAAAATGATAGCATAAACTATGCTAAAATAAATAAATAAGGTATAGAAACTGAAATGACACATGTTGACGAGAATTGCAAATGCAAATGAGGCACAAGAGGATTATGTCATTGCCAAGAATCGCGGTATCTGAAACAGCCAAAGACCAAAAGGCAGCCAACGCAGGCCTGACAAGTGCAGGCGGATCTATCTGGTGGCTGGTTGGCTGGTCAAACTAGTCTACTAGTTGGACAGAGACAAAGACAGCGATAGAGAGAGAGAGTGAGATGGGGTATATAGAGAGGGGAGAGATGCCAATTACATGACTGCATCACAGCAACAGCAACCCAGACATTCACCTCACCTCACATAAATACTCACAGAAGATGGCACGCCCACTCATGTTGAAAGAAGGAGAGGGCGCAGGGGGTACGCTTAAGTGTTGGCAACACTAAATTTGGCATATTAATGAGATGGGCTCTATTTTTGGAGCGTTTCTGTCTGCCTCGATCTCGATCTCACTATCCATTCCGATCTCGTTTCTCTCTCTATGTGTGTGTGTGTTTGTGTGGGTGAGTGCAGGTTGATTGCGCCATCGGCGTATTTGGTATTTTTATGGCAAACAGACGCGCAACAGTTTATGTTTTGTTTACAACAAAAAACAACACAACACAACATTCAGTCGAGAAAAAAGTCTTTCAATTAACAGAATTACTCGCAATGTTGCCATGTTGAAATATTTCCGGGACATGTTCGCCAAGCTCAACGAGGAAGTGCAGTTCCACAAACACAAACACTAACCAGTCCAGTCCCAATTAAGCGATATTCTTCTTCCCAATACCCTGGGCAAATCAAATATGCTTAAGCAGTATATAAACATAGACATAGACATAGTATGCAACATAGACTTTACATTTAACATTTACATTTTCGTATTTATTTATGTTTATGGATGGAGAAATGTTGCCTAAAAGGCAATATTGCAGTAAGGACATACCAAGGGTCTTAGAGTATCGAAAATCGGAATGAAAGATAGTTGGGGTTCCTTTTAATCATTTATGGAAATAATATTTTCTATATGTTCTATATTTAATTTGAGCATGAAAGGGTTAAGAGGGCTCTTCTTCTGAACAACTCATTTTACTGTATAAAAGATAATGACACACCCCGTTTTTATTTTAGTCAATCTAGATTCTAGAATTGCCTGACAGGTAAATATGCACATGAGCAATACTGAGAATAGCAGATTAAATATGTACTTTTTGTTCAGTTAACAATAATTATAACAATGTGATAAGTTTCTTCTAGATCTTCAGGAAAGTTGGGGTACTTAAAAAATACTTTAAGTTTTCTAAAACAGAGTTGTAATATTGAACATAGCAACATATTTAAAATATTACTAAAAGGATAACTAAATTTTTTTAAATATAGTTCTCTTTCTAAAATTAGTTTTAGAACACATGAAGATTTATTAAGCTATTTTTCACTTTTATAGATCATAAGTTTATCATAATAATTTTGACATTTTGAATATGAAAAGTGAAATTCATTCATATTTTCTTTGAAATCAACTTAATTGAATTTTGTTGTAATCATATGATCGTAATATTTGATTTGTGAAGTAATACGCAAATATTTTCATTTAATGCAGTTATTTTGGACAAAAGCTTAGCTTAAATATATTTAATAATTATTATTAGAACCCTCTTTTTTCACGGGGTATTTTGTGGGAGGTCAACTCGATTCTAGGGTATATCGTTTAATTGCTGTTTCGAGCAATCTGTAGATCCTATCTGATCTGATACTATGCCGGCCACTTACTACTGTGATTCATGGCTTTGTGATGAAATTTCGTACCGGGTTCTAAGAACTTGACATGATGAGCCAATTTGCCCGGCCCCCATTGCGGTAAACAAGTTTTTTGCGTTCTTCCTTAGTTATTGTTATTCTCTCGATGTTGTTGTTTTTTTTAATGGGGTTTTGGCTAAGGCCACGCATACATAAGCAACATAACAGAGGGACAACAACAACACACAGCATAAGCAATAAACTGAATACTTAAAAGGTGTGCGAGCGAAAGAAGAGAGAGTGAGAGGGAGAGAAAGTGAGATAAATATCTGTAATATGTTTTGTAAACAAAATTGGTGACAGGCTACCGGAAATAAGTCGAATCGGGGCGCGAAAAGAAAAGAAATACAGAAGAGAATTGACTGCAGATAAGCCAAATTAATGTGCCACAAGGTTTTGCTCTCACACACACACATACACGTGGCAGCGTGTGTGTATTGGGGAGTTGGTAAATACGTAAACACGAACTACGTGCTCCAGATAGCGTTGTTAACAATGCGCCCTTAGCGACCATACACAACATGGGAATGAATCAAGTCTGGCAATCTATAAAACCGACGATCGCTCGGTAGGCCTGATATCGCAGCGATAAGAAATCGAAAGAAGCGCAATCTCGACATCTTTTGTAAAACCCAAAGACGTCAGCTGAAGCAATTAACTACCTTACAATATATATATTCTATAGTTGTATATATTTAATACCTCTGATGATGTTCGCTTTGGGGAGTGCCAAGATGATGTAGTTAGTTGGAAAGAACATTATCACCAACGATTAATTACATTTCTAACTTGCTTATAGCTAACTTGTGTCAGTCATCAAGCTGAAGAAACCATTAAGCATCTATTCGTGATTCTAATCAAATTCAACGGATGATCAAAATACTATTTACAATACGTATTTTTCCACTTAAGTGCTTATTGCAATCAATTATTAATCTCATTCTTCCATTCACATAGCCATTATTCATTTTATAATAAGAAGACGATTCATTGCTCCGATGTTCACGCAGGTTCTATATACAGTCTTTGTGTCTGAATAAATTATTAACAATTAAGTTAATGTGACACTTATAATCCTACCTATTCAGAACGCTTTATTTTTATCTTTATTTCTGGATAACGCAGTTCAAATAAATATCCATTCATGACAATGTGCAAAAGGGTCATAAGCGTTTATCTGGGATGATTAAGCAGCCACAACGAATGAATGAATAAGTGAATGAATGAATATAAGCTTATCTAAACTAATGCAACAGAGAAAAACAAAAGAGAACCCAACTGATTATCCGTTTCAATGGTTAAGCAATAATAATGGGTAGCATTTGAATGATCACAGTACGTAGTTCGTTGCTCTGACACTTATCCGTGAGTTATCCAAGTGCATAAGTCATTTGTAATAATACTATTTTTAATGCTTTTCGCGTATAGTTCACATGATTGCATCCGCGACTGATCAATTTACACGTTTTACATAAAAACGTTATTCAAAAGCAATTATTTTGTTGTTGTTGGCCTGGGGCCAAATCAAATGACGTTTCAACCGCTGACAGTCATGCATAACCCATTAAATACGTATAAAAAAATACCAGAGAATATTAAAAAGAACAAAAACTGCAAGTGCATAAATGATTTCATTGACCCACGCGCGAGTGCCTTACAAATGACTAATAAACAATTTCCGAATGCAATTAAGCAAGAGACAAATGTACAATGAACTTTAAATGACGCCGCCGATGAGGGAGAAATGATGTAGCTGATGTTGCATGTCAGAAAGTGACAGATATACCGTACATATAGTGGCTCAAGCAGAGTAAACAATAGGCGCCTAAACAAATCACTGAGCATACATTAGCATTTAACAGTTTGTAAATTAAATCACACAACAGTCACACACACACACACACGCGCAGTGAGCAAAAAAATATTTGCATACAAATCTGCAAAACAACATGCCGCTACACATGTCAAATAGCGCTGAGCTTTGGTCTGTCTGTCTATGTGAATGAAGATTAATCAGCAGACAGCTATGCCAAGCAGCTATTGTCCGCGATTACTCGACTACTCGATGCCCTGTTGCTAAGGCAGCCCAAATGACAATCATTTATTATAAGCCCATTATATGCTAATAGAGAGCACTTCTAAAAGAATCTTGACCGATATATGTACATATGGTAAGATACTTTAATTTAAGCTCATCATTTGATCTAAGCTCATCTACATTCACTTTCTGTTATCATCCCATTAAGACAGCCTCTTAATTCATTCGCTTGGCTGCAGGGTACAAAGAACAGTCGCCGCCTCGTATAAACAAAAAAATTAACAAGAGGTGTGTTAGATTTGTTTGTACAACACTCGTGGCGCCCTGGCTACAGAGATACTACAGAGCTACAGGTAGTCAGTCAGCTTGGTCAGTTCGCAGTTCCCAGCCAGGTTGGTTGCAGCTGCTCGACGACGACGACGACGACGACGCGACGCCGACGCTGCCGTCGATGCCGACGACGACTCGTTTCAATAAAGTATCAACACACGCACACACATACACTCGCAAAGGAATAATCGATGATGAGGTCATAACTAATAATAAAAATGACGCCGCTCTGCGCTCAACGCTTAGAGAGCAACAACGAGCAAAGCACATGGCAAAAGCTATAAGAGCAAAGAGCATTGAGCGCACAACAAAAAACTTGAGGAAATAACTCAAAGAACTTTGTTAAGCTCTCTCTCACACGCGCTCTCTCTGTGACTCTCTCTTTAGTTCTTGGATCCGTGCTCCCAATCTGCTGTGGTGCACTCACGCTCTCTGAACAGCTGTTTTTGTGGTGGGCCTGTTTTCAGGCCAAACAAAGATTTTTAGCACCTTTGCTTAGGACCGCCTCATTTATTTATATATATTTATTTAATAATTGTCGCTACCTTCTTATCGTTATCAAATTGAGCAGGCATCAATACTTGAATGAAATTGACTTGACGTCATTTTCAATGCTCTTTGAACTTTGAAGTTTTTTATCGCATATCTCACAATCTTATGCTCCACACTCACACTCTCAGCGAGTGACAGACCCGGCGGCCTATTTACCTGACACAACCGTTTGACGATAAATCAATCATTTAATACCTTAATGGGAAGTTACGAAAATCCGTTGACGCTTACGTTAACTTGGACAAGAACGAATGGAATTTTATCTATGATATATGTGACCTGTGTCAGATTGACAATTTCTAAGTTTTAGGTTAAAAGTTCAATCGAATAATAGTTAACTAAAAGAATTGAAATGGAGAAACATAATGTGAAGAGAATATTATTTAGCTAAATTCTTAATATGAGAAATATGTTTTATTATCTCTACACTAATAAATCAAAGTACAAGTACTGCAAATTCTATCATGATTAATATCTAATCTGGTGAGAAAGAAATCTGGGAATGCCCTCAGCTCATAAATATCTAGCAGTAAATGATTACCCACAATCGCTTAATCAAATACGCTTGTAGCTTTCAAGTTAACAATACTCCAGCTACTCTCGCTGAAGTGAGTTTGGAAGAAGAAACCCTACCCCAAGCACATTGGCCATATCTGCTTAATTGGTTGTTTATTTATAACGTCGTTTTAATGCCAATCTCTTTCTCTCTCTCCCCACTTCATCGTGGTCTTCTTCGGTGTTTCGTCTAGCGGCGTTAGATACTATTTATAGACATCAAAACACGGTCCTCACTTCCCAACTTGGGGGGGTACTTGGATGGTTGGTTGAAGCTTTCACAAGACATGGAACTGAACTGACACGATAGAGATACCATAGCTTTGTGGTTTCAACATCGCGTCATCGTGCTGAGCGATGACTATCGCCTCATCATCATTATGATGGTCATCATTGTGTTGTCTGTGGCAAGTTTAGACCATCGTTGTGGTTAGAATGTCGTTGTCCTATAACCTTTTTGGCTATTTGTTGGCATTTGTGGTGCAAAAGTTTAAAAGTGACATCAACATTTATTTTAAGTTACATGCATAATTCTCTTTCACTCTTTTAACAAATTTGCCACGTTTCTGTTTCTGTTTCTGTTTTTGTTGCTCGTCTGTATTTTTGGGTTTCTTTTTCTTATTCGCTGCCCATTTTTGTATTTATTTGTGTGCCAAAATTGTAGCGTTGCTATGATATCACTTGGAAGTAATTTATATTGTGGTTGCTTTGTTTTTTGTTTTGTTTTCAAAGCAAACATATGGGTAACGCATATTTGTGAATATTGTTTAAAGTTCCATCAAGGTAAGAGTGCTACTTATTTGTTTTATGATTCGATTCCCATTCAATTGCTCCCTCTCCTCCCTCCCTCCACTTTGCTTGCCAAACACAGCCATTACAATTCGACCTATAGACAGGGCTATATAATCTAATCTAAACAATGTTCAAAGTGTTGAGCTTTTTTTTTTGTTTTTTTTTTTTATTTTTTGTGTCAGCTGGTCACTTGTTGCTTGTCGTCCCGCCATTTTTGGATTCCACACACTCGACCTTCATGTTGCCTATAGAAATGCTTTGTTTGATTTGTTACTATTTTCATTTCTAATAATCAAACCACTGCGTTTGGTCAGTGTGTTCCAGGAAGCAATTGTTTGTATGGGAACCGAATGAAAATGAGGCGCCAACGATTCATGGAAAGTCGCTGAACCCAACACAAATGGTTCCATCTGAACCAAAAACATTTATGCTGTCCAAACACAAACATTTTCAGCACGAATTTCTATGTAAAAATGTTTGGAATATGTAAATAAATGCAATGGATTTTTAGCTAAAGAAATGGGTTCCCCAAAGATTTAATTGGAAGTCACAAATCTGAGCAATTCTACGAATTCTCTGTTTATAAACAGAACAATTGAGATTCTAATCTTCATGAATGAATTTCAGGCAATCATATGCAAATTAATAATTATGAAATGTGGCTTTTAATCCAAAAGCAGCTTTTCGGCTTTTAATAGGAAACAATTTATTTTATATTGTTATAAAATTTCAATAGTGAACTGTAGTATTTCTAGCACTCAATATTGTTACACAAATTTGAGGAATTTAATTGCAAAATAATTACAATTAAATTGTTGAAATATATCAAAGTTGTTGGACAAGTGGCACGTGCGAAAAAGTTTCCTTAAGAAAGCAATTCAATAATGATCGATTGGTATTTAACTGATTTTTCTTTTGTTAACTAAACAGGTACAAATGGGCGGAATGATTGATAAAAGAGTGTGTGGGCAATTACCTGAGGCGATAAATAAACAATGAGAATACTCCTCAAGAATGCAAGATTGCTCAGGTAGTTGGTAGTATTTGGTGATATCACGAATTGCACTAAATATTTAAGCTCTGGATTCATAAAATACAATTCGGGTTATCAATTTCCGTCGGGGACAGGATACGCGACCGAAAACCGAACTGAACCGCAAGTTATTTGTAGAGAGAGGGAGAGACAAGAACCGCACTTTAGAGGCGCACACGGTCAACTGAACAACTATTAAATGTGATTGCAGTGCTTTTCCCCCCGAGTATCGGGAAGTCTCGGTCTCAGCACCACAACAGCAACAACAACAACAACAACAGCATGTAAAATTTGCTCAATGAAAATGCCGATTAAAGTAAGTTGAAGTGAACTTTTTTTTTTGTATTTTTATGGCTCACGAATTTTGATGTCATGGCACATGGATTATACTTTGATATTAATAGGCATTACATGGCTTGGGTGTTTGACTATGATGAGGATGAGGTAGGGAGAGGGAGAGGGAGAGGGAACGCTTCGTTTATTTAATATTGTGTTAAATTACTAATTAAGCGAGCCACTCAAGCGCACAGAGAGTTCTCAGTATCGGTATCGGTGTCGCTCTCGTTCGCTTCTGTGTTCTCTTCTCTCCACTCTCCTCTCTCTAATGTTACGGACTGTTGGCATTGATGATGTCATGAATTATCGTTTTCTGATTGAAAGTATCGATAGCAAGCGACGCGTCCGACAGACTTTCCGACTGTTCCAGCGTCGGTTCAGAACAAAGCAACCCCCGTCAAACCCACAGTGTGTGTCTGTCACACGCTCAGAAAAAAAAATGAAGTTGTCATCGCCACTTTTGGACGCTGTCGTCGTTACTTATTACTCCCCCTCCCCCTGTCTCTGTCCCTGCCCCATTAGAGCATGCAACATGGCGGAGGGGCTGTCAATTTCGATTTTAAAGCACGCCATAGGCTCGACAGACTTTGTCTGCGTCTAGTTATGAGGTCAACATTTCAAAAATAAATAGGTTACATATGCCACAGACCCCAAAATGAGCATGTTCCGCTTAGCGCTAAGTGAATAGCGATTATACGAACGCGTGTGTGTGTGTGTCTGTGTGTGTGTGTGAGGGCATCGATGTTGGCCATATTCGTTGAAAGTTGGCTCTAATCTCCAGCAACAACAAAACCATCTAATTTGCGCAAGGTTAGTAAGTCAGTTTGTTGTGCAATTTACAAGTGTTTATACCCTGTAGTCAGTGGGGTAGATTCTTTTCGATACATAATGTAAGAAATTTAATTAAAGCAAAGCAGAGAAAAATACACTCATATCCCGCTTAGTGGCCACACTTTAGGTCTAAAAATTTATCGTTATGGGAAATTATGCTAAGTACGTTAGAATGTCAGTGGTAAAATGGCTTCAAATTCGAAGGCTGCACTTATAAAATAAAGTATACTCATATCTCGCTTAGTGGCCACATATGATTATGGGAAAATATGCTAAGTACGTAACTTGCAAGATTGCTATGCTAAGTAAGTAACTTGCAAGATTGTATATTTTAATAACAAAACCAAGTATACTCATATCTCGCTTAGTGGCCACATATTATTATGTGAAAATATGCTAAGTACATTAGAATGTCAGTGGTAAAATGGCTCCAAATTTGAAGGCTGCATTTATAAAACAAAGTAACTCATATCTCGCTTAGTGGCCACATATTATTATGAGAAAATATGCTAAGTTAGAATGTCAGAGGTAAAATGGCTCCAAATTCGAAGGGTGCACTTATAAAACCTTTGCAAGATTGTATAATTTTATAGCAAAACAGAATATACTCATATCTCGCTTAGTGGCCACTAACTAAACCCCATTTGACGCTAAGCAAAGCAACAGAGTTTTGCTAGCCTTTTTATTCAGAGCCTTGCTTGTGCATGAAGAATATGCCACTAAGCGAATTTTTGACTTAAATGCAGAGTGGCCGGTAAATGTAAATAAGACAATGCGAAGCGCCAATCGATGCTTTCATAACCACAAAGACATTCTGCTTCACTACAAACAAATAAAAATTATGATATAGGGTATTTTGTAGTCGATCATTTGAATTGCTTGCTTGCCTAATTGACTTGCTTTCCAGCCCGATACAGTAATGTCGATTGGCAATGCAAATCAGTGAAATGCATGCGATGTGAGTCAGTTGGCATGGCTGCCATATGTTGTTGCATGCGGATCGATCATTTGTACTCTCTGAGGTCATTCGCAATCACTGCGGCGATTCAATTAAACGACCATTTGTCGGAGAGTGGAAGTTAACGAGGCAGGTGCGATTCGAGTGGATGTGGGTGTGACCACATCAAAAGTCTAGCTTGCGAAAGCTCTCAATGCAGCTCTACTGACTAATAAGGGCAAAGTCAAAAGCTTCGTAGCTGTGGCGGCAATGTCTTTGATTATTACATGGATAAGTCGCTGGCAGCATGATCATACACAATGAGATCATATCGATGAAGAAAGAAGAGTACAGTCATGAAGATTATTATCATTTTCATCATAATTTGATGGATTGATGGCTATGAATAATACCGGCGTAAAGGTCACAAATGACGAGCAGATCAAGAGTCATGCATTCCAGAATAATGTGGCCAACAATTATAAAGAAATTTCCACGCAAATTGTTCGACAAAATATTTTGATAGAAAGAATAAGTAGAAATAACTCGTGATACTCTTTAAATGCAGTATCGCAAATGTGTCAATCATAAAGTGCACAACAATGGCATCGGTTTAACTAAAACTGACAGCAGCCAAATACGCCTACACTCTAGAAACAAGAATTCGATACAGATATATAACGTATACGTAATATTCTTGGCGCTCACATGATTTAATGCGATCTTTTGTGTACGCATAATTTGTGTGTGTTTGTATGTGAGTAGATTTTTTTAATATGCATTAATATTATTTTGTTGAACACAACTTTTTACGATTGTGTTTGCTAATTTGCTTGTGCACATCATGAAGTAGCCTTAGCCTCAGTCTCTGCTTTTGTTTTTGTTTCTGTTGCTGTTTCAGCGCCAGCCTCGGCCCTCAATTTTCACACTTTCTTTCGACTTTGGCGAATCTATTTATAGAAGTGTAGAGGCAGCGCGTAAATAAAGCGAAACGCTCATAATTATAATGCAAAAAATTAGTTAAACAATATATTTGTTGCTTTTGTGTTTTCCGAATATGTGTTTATGTATACAGCAAAATGATGATCATGATGATGATGATGATGATGGCACTGAGCAACTCTTACGGTCAGGCCATGAGAATCCAAGTGCATTGAAGACAAGAGCATAAACAAAGACGGCCATGGGCGTTATGGAATGTTATGTGTTGTGTGCCAAAAATAGAGATAATAATGGTTGAATAAGACAGCTTTATGATATAGAGTGATACGATCCGATCAAGTATACACAACACACACACATTAAAAAGTATCAAGTATACACACACACCTAGTCATTATATGATTGCCAATTGCCAATATCAACTTGTTCATAAACGTTATAAAAACTTTTACCATAGCTCGCGTTTTGCTAATTTCTATTTGTGTGAGCGTGACGACAGCATTCAAGAACAACTTATAACTACTGCGTCGATACGACGGGGGCTCATCTATTGGCTATAACACAATGTGTACTGTGCTTTGCTGTGCTATCAAATTATTATTTGTCGAGCACTTTTGGTTTAAGGGGCGCCATTACATGTTAACCGGAAGCTTGGCCTTTGCATTACGTATACGCAATAAGTTGTGATATTGTTATATCGATGAAGGGCGACGATCGCTTGCTTTGGCCTCTATAATTAGTTGTGACGGGCTTTGGCTATTTTTAACACAAATTGCAGCTGCTAACACTTTTGTGCAGCTCGTTATTTATAAACGCTTAGCACAAATTCGCTGCCCATTGAGAATATCAGCCATAAACAACAACAACAACTATAATCGTTATTTGATATTTATTTATGTTGGTCTACTGATGTCTGCAGTTCTTTGCAGCTCAATTGTTTGCTACACGTTTCTCAATCAAATGAATAATAAGTACTAGAGAAGTGCACACTTTGTTTATTAATGCATTTTTCCACCACATCAATTATTATTTATTAGCCAACGTGCCGCATTTCCGCAATGAAAGCTTCTTTTGTTTTGTGTGTGAGAATGAAGTGGCAAGTAATTTGCTTAATCGATTCCACCAACCATTAACAATATTTAACAATAACACACAAGTTGCACACGACTTAACTCTTGTCTCTTCTTTTCTTCCTCTCGAATAGATTTTCTGATCAAATTGTGAACATTATGCCAACCTAATTTTAATACGCATACATTCGATATTTGAGCTGATATTCGCATGCTAATCAATTTGTTGATGCATTTGAAAAACAAGTTCGGGACAGATTTGAGATATATATTTGTCACGTCTTAATCAATATGTTCAACATGTGGTTAACTTATCCGTTTCGAACTGTTTATGCTAAGCATACACTGAAAAAACAAATACTAAGAATTTAGGTCTAAAAAGTGCGTCAAACCCAGGAAGATCCTGGGATCTCTTAAACTGCAACATTTTGACTAACTGAGCTATGAATGAAAGCAGATAAATCTAAATAATGTAATTATTGGAATTTCGATAGATTACAGAAATTTGTAAATCAACTATGTAGGTTTGATCTTATTTTGAGAATTAATCATTTTTCAAACTAATGTTCTTAGTTTCAAGAATTTGTTCTTAAAGTGGTCTCATTTTAAGTACTCAATTTTTAAGACAAATGTTCTTGAGTTTAGAAATTGATCTTTTTCAGACTGATCTAGAATGGATCATACGAATAGTAATTTAATCTATAGGCAATCTAAATAAAGTGGTCTCAGAAATTTGTAAATCTCGTGGTGAATTTGGCATCTTTCAGACTTAGTTTAAAGAATTTGTTCTTAAAGTGGTCTCATTTTAAGTACTCAATTTTTAAGACGAATGTTCTTGAGTTTAGAAATTCATCTTTTTTTCAGTGTACATGATCTAAGAATGGATCATACGAATAGTATGATTTAATCTATAAGCAATCTTATAATAGTCAAATTGCTGTTCATATGAGTTCTTGTGTTTTATGACTTTGCGAGGTGATATATAGTAATGAAGTGTCGTTAAACGAGCAAGTTTTGGTGTGAATTCATGTGTTAATCAATTTGTTGATGCTTGGACATCGTATGGGATTAATTATCTGATCTTATCCGCACACTAAATGCAGTCACGCCTTAAACAAAATAAGAAAAATAGAAAAAAAATACTATTATTTTTACTCTAACAAAGATAAATGCTGGACAATTAGCATAATGGCCCCAGTGTGGAGACTACTTAGAAAACATTGTTATTTTATGAAATTAATTATTATCGCCATTTGCAGTGGTCGTTACTTATGACTACTTATGACTACTATGCCATAATCGAGTTAAAAATAAAGCATAATATCACGACGGCGATAAATGCAACTCATATGTTAGTAGGATGCGGAGTAATAATACAATTATTATACATTTTGAATAGCAACAACAAATAATAATAAAATAGTTGATAAAACAATTGGCAAAAGAATGCGGCAAATATTGTTAAATTGAAGTGCCTCTGATAAACTCATAAAAAAAAGTATATTTGTATGAACGAGCGAATATCACGAGACAATCGAGAATCAAGAGTCAAGAGTCGAGAGTCGAGAGCCGGTCAATGCGTGATTTATTGATGCATGAATGAAATGAACAAAACTGAATTGAAGTACCGCCGCAGAGACAATGACCGTTGTGACTGCACAAATTGAATTAAGGCGACATAAAAAATACACACAGAGACTGAGACAGAGACAAAAAGACAATAACGCAACTCTTTTAATTTAGCATTGTGGACCATAACTTTTAATAGCTGTAGCCACTGTGATTTATGAGTTTAAATTAGCTGAGTTGACGACGAGACAAACGACAATGAAAACAACAACAACAAACAATTTCCCAAACATTTGGCACATTCAACTCAGCTTTGGGTGCGCCCTTTGACTAAGCTGCATTCGGACAAATATCGTTGAAATAAACGTATCTCTTTTAGCAAATGAATAACACGTGTTCAGCTGCAAGAAGGTCAAACGAATCACGAATCAAGTCCAAGACTCAAATTCAATTGGCCAACACAAAGACCAATAAAACAAAAGCTGTGAAATCGTTAAACAAAAAAAAATCATTTCAATTATTGGCGATTTAATACCCTTTCCTATTTGAACTCATTTCTGCTGATGCTCTCGACATTAAGGTAATAGTTTATACAGCAAACTTCACATTTAAAGTGAATAAAGTTTGAGAGGTTTTCAAAGTGAGATCAGCAGCTAATTTAGCTGCCAACAAGAATTGTGTCGGGTATAAAAAAGTCGTGTATTGACATCTCGAAGTGGTTGATCAATTGCTCGAGCCGCGGGCAACAATAAATATGTTATGAAAATGACAATTTGTCGGCTGACTTATGACTTTATTATATGCAAATTGAGACAAAACAAAAAATCTAATAAATAAACACACACACACACAGAGACAGACATGCATCGTGGCGTGTGTTTACAGCGCTTGACATTTTTATACATTGATATTGTTGTTAATTTCAATTCAATTTATTTTGGCAAATAAAATAAAAATAAACAAAATATGTCCTATACCAATATACATATTTATAAGTATATGCAACGCACGCGCTGCCCGCGCAAAAAGAAAAAAAAAAAGCAAAAAAAAAAGTCAGCGAGATCAAGTTCATTGAATTTTCACATTGGCCGAGGCGGAGACAAAATGTCTTTGCACTGTGTGAAAAAATAAAAGCAGCATTCGCCTTGCCGTTTAATTGAATATTTTTAGTGTGCTCTGTGCGAGAGAGAGAGAGAGAGGGAGAATCGCACACAGACTTATTTGTATTGTAGGTATAGAATATATATAAATTTTAAAATAACGATGACAAAATCGCCCGCTGTATTTTTGTGCAACGCCAAAGAACGAAGCACACACAAAGCACAGCAAACAAATAAGACCGATCCGCTAACCATAATCAACAATTTATTGTGCAGGGGCAATGAGAATCGAGAATGAGAATGAGACTGAGAATCAGGGGGCATTCGCCCAGGAAGGAGGCAAGCAATTAGATTAGAGGCGTGGCCAAGTTTTGAAGCGTTGCCGCCCTCAACTGAATGTGATTAATCAGCTTTATGTCAAGCATATTAAGCTAACAAATTCCCCAAAGTGACACCACAGACAGACAGACAGACTATGGCAATTATTTTCAAAATAATCCGATGTAAATATTTATATGAGATTAATAACGTGTTGTTCCCAGCGATAGAGATAAATGCCAGATTAGAAAGGATGTCGACATAAATTATTGTGCATTAAGGAAATTAAATGAGTTCTCATTACGATTGTCAACAGTTTAAAGTGTTTACGAATTCTCAAGATTAATTTAATTAAAATATATAGCATATTCTTTCTTTTATTCTATTATGAATCCTTTTTTGGCTTTCATTTGTTCAACCTTTGCAGCCCATTTAGATTTATTGTGGCAATTTTCCCTCAACAAAGAAAAGATTATCCATTATGAGTCGCAAGGTTTTTCGGTTTTGTGTAGTTCATTCATAGAATGTGACGCAATACAAATGAAATTTGAAAGCAAATAAATTAAGCTAACGGTTTATAAATATTTATATTCGATTTGCGATTATTCCGATCGATATTGTGACCTTGGCCAATTGAAGAGTGTTTGACTTGTGGAAATGAATGAAAATTGTATGCAAGTAAAATGTTTATCTCATACTAAAAATTCTCATGGCTTCAATAGATAAAAGCGGCATTTATTTGGATTCAAGTGCAATCGCTGTGGGTGTGTCGGATGAGTTTTCTGTCCATATGAAGTACATAAAATTGTTGGATAAACAGACTAGAGGTGAACTAATCTTTGGCAGATATAAATCAAAAAAAAAAAAGTTGCGGTTGCCTAAAGGGAAATTTCCTAAGCAGTAATTTTAATCGTTGTACGATGTAAAGATACATTTGAGTTTAAGAAGATTAGTTACAAGATTGTTAATGTTCTCTCTGAGAAAAAGACTCTTGATTAGTTGTACTTTTTATTGCATATTGCTAAGGTTAGACAATTCACAGTTCACCAACAAAAAAAAGAGAAAAACAAATAAAAATCAAATCATAAACATACCCAAAAAACATTTGCGTTATTTGCGCTGGCGTCTGGCAGATATTGTGGACATTGAGAGTGCGGGGGGCGGGCGTACAACATGCTCGCACTGTTGCTCAACAGACCCGGCAGTCCAACCTCCGCCAGTATGGCCGAGGTGGAGTTGCTTCTCAGCGTGGTGTAGCCGCGATACTGCGAGCTTGAGTTGCTGGCCGAGTTAGTGTTTGAGCCATTGCCAACATTGGCAACAGTTGCTGACGCTGAGCAGGCTGAAGCTGCCTTCGATCGAAGCTCCACAGCTGTTGTGGTCTCCTCCAGTGTCTCCACAATCGCATCATCGGCATCGCCATCAGCATCCAGTTGCATGGCTTGTTGGTTGCTGCAATTGTTTTTACTTGAAGAAGTTGTTGTTGCTGCTTTTGCTGTGGTTACTGGCGTCGCTTTTGTTGGGCTGCGCAGTTTGAAGAAACCGTTGCTGCTGTTATTGTTATTATTGTTGCGATTGCTGTTGATGATGTTTAGTATCTTGGCACGATTATGCATTTTGTTGTTGTTACTCATATTGTTGTTGTTGTTGTTGCTGCTGCTATTGCCAATCGTTTGAGTTGATATCGAGCTGTTGTTGCTGCTGCCGTTGTTGTTGCTGCTGTTGTAACGCTGTTGCAGACGCATTTTGGCCAATTTACTTTTGCTGCTGCTGCTGCTCATCGAACAATGTTTGAATATCTGTTGAATTTTGTGTTTGTCGCTTCGTCATGTGCAAATTTTGTGGCTTACATTTCTCAACACAGCACAGCTAATATTATAAATTAGCATAACTTGTCTCGTTTTTGTTTTTGGTTTTTGGTTTTCCGTTTTCGCGCTATTGTTTTATATTTATTTTTTTGTTGGTGGGTTCGTTTTTGCTTTAACTCGCCGGCGACAACATTTCACAGACGCAGCAGCTTTCACTTTCAACTAAAGAATTTATGTGCCCAAAAGAAAATAAACAGTTGATTTTTGTTGTTTTTTTTTTGTTTTTGTGAGGTTGAAAATAACATATAAGAAAGCAATGCAATGCATAAAAAAAGTTGTTAATATTTCAAAAACGTTTTCGAAATTAGATTTTGTCACTTTTTATCACGCATAAAACAGATTTTCGAATATAGAGATGTATATATTTTTTTCGGGCTGTTTTTCATTTATTGCCAACTGAGGGAGAGGGGGGCAGTCAGGAGGGCACACGCCAGCGCAATTTATTCATAGGTATGCGCGTATATTTTTATAAAATTAGAAATGATTTTTTTTTGTTGTATAGTACATGTATATGTGCATATGTATGTGTGTTTATGTGTGCAATACACGATACGAACGGAAGTGAGCGAATACAAAATACAAAATACAATAACAATACACAAAAGCTCCCGCCACACACGGCGAATGCACAACGTTGTGAACGCGTCGAGCCAACGAAGGCGAATGATTTGCCAAGCACAACAAAGCGCGCAGAAGTACTCGGCTCAACGAATACGAATACGAAAAGAGAGCACGCACGTGTGCCTCTCTCTCTATCTCTCTCTCTATCTCTCTCTGACTTTCGCTCTCCCACGCTCGCTCACTCTTTCCGTGTGTGTGGCTCTCTCTTTGAACGCTCGTTCGCTGGCTCTCTCGAGCAGCAAACGCAACGTGTTTTATTTTATTTGATTTTATTTCTTTCAAAACAAACATTCAATCAAACGCTGTCCATCTCTCTGCCGTTGAAATACCTCTCAACGTCTGTATGTATGTATGTATGTAGCTTCAGTTGTAGGGTGCGTGGGCGGGCAGCTTTCGATAGTCAAAAAATGAACGACTGAACGATCGATCCATCGATGGAACGAATGGTTTTTTATAGCAACAATCAAAATACTTATGTATACTACTCGTAATTTGTACAATTTGGACGCAACACACAATGGCCACATATCGTTAATGTTATGGTCATCGGAAATCAAATTAGAAGTTTAAAAACGCATTCTATGGACATCATTAACATTAACCATATGAGGCTCATGATCAAAATCATTGCGGTTGTGAATAAAACTATCAATAAACTGTGAGCAAATCATTTTTCAAAATGCCACTAAACCAGTTGAGCATCTATCCTGTTTTACTATGGAATTGAACACAATAAGTTACTTAAACTACATTTTTATTTTGAAAATTCTGCTGTAAATTCATTATTTTTCAATGTTAACCTATTTATTATTTTCTTAGTTGATCTAAAATTGGTTTAATTCAAAATTGAAGATTCACTACTCCTATAAGGAATAAGGACTGTTTATTCAACTTTAATAGTTATATTTACATGTATTCTTTACTCTTTATCACACTCTAAATATAATTTTTATTTATCTTTATTTTAATTTTTATTGAAAAAATTGTGGCTTCCAAGTTAATCATCTTTTGCGGCGGAAATCCTAAAGTTTTTACCATGGTGCGCGACTTTCTCTTTTATGTGTGCTTCAAACAAAATAATATGGCTTTTGTTTTTCTCATCCGAAATGCAAATTGCAGACAATGAAAGTTATTGAAATGATGAGTTTTTTGTGCTTGGGGGTGCTTTGGACTTTACTATGACTAACTCATGGAGCTGCTCCTAATTACACATTATTTTGATTAGTCACTGGCATTTTAGATTGGACAAAATTCGTAGTTGGGCCCAAATGTGACTAACAATCGGGACAGGCAGATAAGTTACGCCGATAAGGTCGAAAAAAAAACTGGTTGGTCGGAGTGTTGAACAGTAACAGAAATTAGTAACAACTGGCTCCGAGGTGCTCCTTAAATAGGACCAAACAGGTAAATGAGTTCTGACTTATTTCCAAGGTATTTCCGTGCTAAAAAACAAACAGCGACAACTAGACAAATATGATTTCATGTGATTGTCAGCAGCTGTTTGTGGGCGTGTGTGAAAGACTGACGGACAGACGGACGGACGGACAGACAGACAGAGCTCTATCCACAACGTTCGTACTCATATATGACAGTCTATATGCCAAATTTAAATACACACCATAATTTATTGACGCCGTTTGAAATGAGATTATAAGCGCGTGTAGGTGAATGAATACATGCAGTATACGAACTTATTTCGAAAAAAAAGACAAATAAACAGAAAGAAAAAAAAAACTAAAACTGGCACAGAAAAGAGGGCGTTGCTTTAAATATTATTATTATATTATGTATGTCAGGGTTTGCTCTTGGCACTTGTGCCATGCGAAAGTTCAAAAAGATTTGCGCACAAAAATCTGTAGACCCGAATATAAACTTATAATACAAATACATGAATACTTCTGTTATTTTTTTTTTGTTTTTTTGTTTTGGCCAAAAATATTTCAGAGATGTTGTTGATGCTGTCATGTACGCGCCTTAAATGAGCATTTTGCGATGATGCCATTTTGTTGTGGGTTGTTTGTATTATATTTTTTTCCTTTTCTTTCTTTACTTTACTTCAATTTGGTTGTTGTTAATTGTTGATTTTGAATCTAGCTTCGAATAAGGTGAATACGTTAACAATGGCTTACACTCTGTAAACTCACATAATGCCAACTAATGAACTGTCATTTTCGATAATATAATAATATAGAATATCGCAATTATTCTATTTGTTGAGTGTATTCGAATGTGCTCAATAATAACCGACAGTATAAAAGTAACTCGATCAAAGTTTATAATTTATCTGTGTCAGCTAATTTGCAACAAATTAGGCGTTCGATTAGCGTCAATCATTGTCTATTTTGCCAAGTAGCTATTTAATTGAGTGCAATTTGTTGCAAAATGATCGAAAGGTAGATACGCTGTTTGTCGAATGAAAATGCGATAGAAAATCAGATTCCATATTGATGAACTGTTATTTACTTTGGGAATGTTTTACAAAATACATTCCAATTTAAGTGTTTCATATCAAATCAACTATCAACGTTTAGTAACATTTAGATTCAAAGTTTTGCTCATCAATAATTCAAAGTTTAGTAACATTTTGTTCGAACTAAACTTGAATATGAATTCGGTATGAATACATTTGATGAATATGTTGAACAACATCAATTCTGCTGTACTGTATAATAGTTCAAATAGTTAATTTAAATATAGAAAACTAAGTATTCTTTTGTTTTAAACTAAAGTCAAATATTGAGGAAAAATCAGGCTTTTTTGTGTTTAGTTATTGAATAAATTTAAGCTAGATCGATTAAAATATATATAAGATTATAATTACCGAATTGGTAATATAAAATACAAAAGTTTTTGCAATTCGATCACATCTATTTTTCACGTCCTACATAATATACATATAGTATCTCATTCCCAAAGCATTTGAATGCTCTCAAACTTAACGCATTTGCAAATTGGTCACGCTAAACTAAGCGACGGGCACATTGACCACTTGTCGCTCTCCTTCTTTCCCTCTCTCTCCCTCTCTGGTCGATAGCGCTTAAGCCTGAGGCAGTGTGTGAGCTTGGGGAGGGAGGGAGGGGTGGTTGATGGGTTGATTGGCAGCTGATTGCCAGTTGATTGACAAATTGTGCGATTGTGTGTGCATATGGGAAGGTTTGTCGCCTTAATGTGGCATTGCTCACATTCTGCTACCCATTTACTTTTCTATGTCACTTCGGTTGTTGTAGTTTTTTGTTTTGCTTTTAGCTTTTTATTTAGTTTATTTTTCTTTTTTTGTGCGCTGTTTAGCTGTGATAAGCGCTGGCCGATTACTTTATGCGCATATTTCACGACAATTCAATCAAGTGGCCGTCATATATAAAAAGCATATGTACTGTGTATAGATACAAACCCACAACCACACACACTCACACACACACACACACACACACAATTACATTTACTCGTGTGTTTATGTATATAGCGATAAGTTTCTAAAAGGTTGGATAACAAGCCGCAGATAAAACAATTGAAGCACACACACACACACATATCAGACAGCTGAAAAAGTGCGGGCACCCGCCAGAAACTGTATGCCATAAATATTATTTGCATACGCTGCGTATGTGTGATATTTATTTAAAACTAAAAGAACAAGAAACTGCGAGACATAAAATGAAATACAAATTTATCGCGCGCAAACAAAAACGACCTTCAGGCTTTTATGACCATTGTCGATTTCTGGCTGCGACCATTTTTATTTCCGTTTTCAGTTAATTACTTCCTTGCAGGCTTTCTTCTTTTACTTGTCTTTGCCAGCGACACGATTTCCACTCAATTGTTATTGTTATTGTTATTAATGCGGTTAATTTCTGCGACGTTTCCTTCTGATTGTTTGCATTGTCGTTGCCCTCGTTGGAAAGAGCAAGAGATTCTGAAGAATGCGTCTATCTCTCTATCTCTCTATCTCTTTCTCTGACCGTTTTCGAGAAGAGTCAACAAAGTCGATGAGATTAATACTCTATTCAGTTTTGGATAGTTTGTAAAATAAGCTCAACTTACAACTTATATATTTATACTTATACTTTCTGAACAGCCACTGAATCGTTCTGGATAATTTAAGTATGCATTAAGTTTCCGAATCGGGGATTACGTGACTTTTGACTTTTATAGCTTCTTTAACTCAAATTGGCCATAAAGACGATGATCTCTCTCCCTCTCTCTCTTTGTTAGTGTCTACTTAAATATGATAATCACCATAAAGCTCTTTCAATTTTTCTGTTTGTTTTTGTAAGGCATAAACTCCTGAATAAAAGTATAAATATATTTGTAGAATTCCGTCTGGGAGATACTGACTGCAGTTGTTTTTTCGTCGTAATTGTTTTGAAAGAAATATATTTGTATACATTTCATATAAGGCAAGCAAAATATTTATTTAATTTGTATAAGCCGCACACTTTATTTACCAACTCTTGCAGTTGTTTTGCAATTTGTCGTTGTTGTTGTTGTTGTTGTCAATGTCAGCATTGCCAGCAATCTTTGCTAATATTTATTAATGAATTTGTTTTCTCCTAAGATTTGTCACTGTTACATCGTTATTTCCGCATTTATTAAATAAAGTGCAGAAATGGATTATTCTCACAATATACAAAAACAACTCTATCTTATTTCGAATGCGGATGAGTCAAAATGGGGATGATCAATTGATCATTGGGGGGCATAGTGCAGTTCTGGCTCGGGTCGAGCATCCAGATCGATGCACATATGGTTAAAATTTTAACGATAATTGCTATTAGCTGATGTCATACCAGAAACATTAGGAATCCCATTGTTCAGCGTTAAACTCTTAATTAATATATACAAGATTATCATCTTGATAAAGCGCATAATACACGCAAAAATAAAATAGAATAATATAGTAGAGTAGCACAACCGAACGTAAAAATCGAAAATGACTTTACTATTCCAAAATTTCATTCATAATTCTATTAAAATTTATGTATGTATGTATATGTTTTTTTAATAATGAATAGCTCAAAAATTTGTTAATGATGAACGATACCGGAACCCTTATTGGGCTTGGGGTTTCCGAAACATTAATATTATTCTCAAAATTTCATTCTTAGAAAGTAATTACAGTATTAGGAAATTTAAAATTCATGTTAAATAATAAATTGATATGATTTTATTCCTTAAAATTGAAAATTATGCTATTATACAAAAATTATGTTACTGATTTTTAATAAAAAGTTTATAGATTGCAAAATAACCCATGACAAAAAACTAACTTTTAGGGGTTTTTCAACATTGACGATGATCTCAAAATTTCTTAAAAAAAACAATGTAATTCAAACGCAGTTTTCTTTGAAATTAAATGACCGATATTCTCTAAAATTATTCAAATTCCAGAGTACTTTCCAATTACAAAATAATACAAATTTTCGAATTTTATGATGAAGTTATATCAAGGACCTTGAATAAGATTACCAGAGAGTAAAATATCTTCATTTGCCTTAATAGTAAACTGATTTTCTAGCCACAAGTTCGATAGCTCATTCTGGGTAAGCGTTTAACACATTTCTCTTCTTTGTTATTGTTTTAAACATCAGTTGCCTTGAATGTTGACAGCGTCTGTTTTATCTATTGTTCAAAAGAGACTCAGCACGCGGCCAAAAACGAAACCACATACTTAATTCATATGGCGAGCAATCAAGGTCCACACACTCTACATACATATGTTCCACAATTCGCTGACCTAAACTAACGGGCCACGAGCGAATAAGTTCGCAATGTGCGGACATAAATAATAAACAATTTGTTGATATTTTCCTTAAAGCTTTCAGCGTACGTTAGAAACCAACGCCAAAGAAAGAATACAAAAAAACTAACGGAGCAAAGAGCGTTGCTTAGGTCATTGACCAAAAAAAGAATTAATGTTATAGTAAAAAAAGAGAGCGACCACCAAAAGCGCTAGCGTTGGGGCTCTCTCTCTCTCTCTCAGCTCTCTCACAATCGAGCACGTTTTCCAAGAAAAAAGCCAGCGACGCCACTTTTCTTTAGTGTGTGTGTGTGGAGCTCTCCCACAGACACGCACACATACAATATGAACATACAGTCTATGAGGGCAGCTCGTCTAGTTGTAGCTTTTTGGTTGCCTCTTAGCTTTTTTTGGCAAAGGCAAACCAATAACAGCAGCAGCAGCAGTAGCACCAAAAATAACAAAAACAATACCAGCACCAGCACCACCACCAACAACAACCACACAAAGGAAAGTTGTTTTTTGTCGTTGTGTAGCTCCGTTGTATAGCACAAAAGCGTTGCGCGCTTACGTCATTCATAAAAATAAAAACGCAGCGCGAAGAGCAAACGAGTGGAACCGCTGACTTGCCATCTCTGTCTATTTTGTTGTTGCTGCCGTGTGTTTGTGTTGTTGTTCGTTCTCTTGCTCTTGCTGCTTACTGCTGTGTGCGTTGCTCCCGTTTGCTAAGCCATTAACATTTACCTGAAGAATATTTTAACCATTTTGTTTGGCATTGTTTATACTGCTGTCGTTGACACTTTCCACGCTTATTTGAACATTTAATCAATTTGAACTACATTGCTACGAGTGTTGTGGTTTTGTTGCTTTTGTTTCTCAAGCCGCGGCCGCAGTTTTTTGTTTTGCACACACAACTTTAAGCGTGACCGCAGGTTTACTTTCAGAACACACTATTTTAACTAGAAAAACATACTGAAAGCTATATACTCCACAATTACTAGTATGGTTACACTTTAATGAAAAAATAAATGTATGATGAGGATTTATTATCTTTTATAAAATAAACAAATGTTTTTGAAAATCTGTTGACGGTAATAACGTTTACTTTCATACGTGAGTTTAGGCTTGAAGTATTTTAATACCGCATAGTACACAATATACCAGCAAACAAATTACGGCTTTTTGTATCAATGAGGTTTTGTCAGGCGTGAAGACACGTTTCCATGTGAGTGGTTAATATTGATTGACCGCCATATTTTAAACAAGAATTTAAAAACCAATTTTTAATTAAATTATAATAGCCTTTCATTTTAATAATAAAAATAATAATTAAAAAAAAAAACATGAATTGTAAGTTAAAATTTACGAATTAGATTATTTGTTAATTTGCATTTTAATGCAGTAGGCCGACGATATACAAAAGAAAAAGTCAAACGATCCCAACTGACAATATAAAATTTAGTTAAATTTTGGTTTATATCAGCTATGAAGAAAAACAATGAAATTATAAATGATATGTCTAGATATTCCGGTGGATCTCGCCGTAGACGTTTGCAACAAGGCATTTGTCGCCGACCGGATAACGTTGAACTCAGGCGGAAATGGAGAAATGTTAACCAACAGTTTGAACGCAGCATGGAACGAGCTGTAGGAGGTATGGAACCACGTGAAAAGGTTTTGGCCACCGAATGGATAAACAAGCTCATGGGAAAACCACCAAATTTACTACAATACAATGAACGCAATTCATTTATTAGGAAGCCTTTTAGTAACCCTTATATATTAAATAGTTTGTCCAAACTTACAGCTATTATGGTAAATTGAGAAACTTCAGTAAAATGGAAGACTAATAATTCTCCTTCTGCATGCAGCCTATGATATCACTCAAAAAAGAAAAGTGTTATTGAACTCATAAAAAACTCGGTAGATAATGGTGAATTTATATATAAGCTACCAGTTCCGCGTGATGGAGCATTTTTTTATTTTACATCTTAGTCCAAATTTATAAATGGAATTGATTTTATATCTTCTTACACAATCGAATCATTTAATTTAAATTTGAATTTGGACGACCGATGTTCGATGAGCAATAAATCATTTTTATTCTTATTATTATTAAGTCAAAATATCGCTGTGCGTCAATGTAGCCACCTTGACAGAAAAAGATTGATTGCATTGTCGTAGCAGGAAGCAATTTAGTGGTAGTAAAACAGTAAAAGTAGATGGCGCTGTTAACTGTTGGCGCTAACTTCAAATGATATATTCTTAGTATTCTAATTTAATCTTTCTGCGGATTATACAACAAAAATATAAAATGCACAGCTGCTGAATAAATTCCAACAATTATTTGCCAAGAAAGTAAATTAAAAATAATTATATGTCTAGATTTGTATATCATATCTGTTTGGTATTATGAATTACCGTGGCCATTGTCTTGTGAAATATCTTAAGTACAGAACACTTGCACATGTATCTCGATAGCAGGCGTTCTTTTCTGAGGCTACACTTCCTATTGTTTGCTTTTAATTGCAATTACCTGTCAGATTAATGGACAACTCTACCAACAAGGCTCGTCTCTTAATTGTAGCAACAACAAGCAGCCAACTTATTATGCAGTTGGTGCCACCGTTCATCGCTGCAACAGCGCTCAGCACACTTGCATTGTTTTATTGCCACTTAAAACGCCCCTCGCACCAACACACTTACAGGCGAACTTCTCATTTTCACACATGATGTGAAGCATTTCTTAATGAAGATTCAACAATGGCAACAAAACTCAACTCAACTCAACTCAACTCAACTCCATCGTTGCCATTACCTTTGCCTTTGCTGTAGTACTTATCCATTTTGACCACACCAGTTGCACCACCTGCAAATGAGCATGTGAAGTGCTACGCAAAACATGTGGAAAGGTTTCAACGCTTAAGTGCAATACATAACTGTTTCATGAGAGGGGCCCTTCTTGAATCAAGCAACTAACTTTAGCATTTCGATTTTTCTTGTCAGTTTTTTCATGAGCATACTTTTAGGCGTTAAGAAATTGTCGATGGTATTTAAACAAAAGAATAATTGTATTTCAAAACACGTCGGAAAACTACAGTCGATTATGCTCAAATCAAAAATGAAAGCAAAACAGAGCGGTATTATTCCTAAAATACTGAAACAAACAAAAACAAGGCTATGTTATGGTACGAGTGTATCGATATAGTACCAGTCAAAGCAACTTGGACTAACTCTAAAATTGTTCGATCGCAACCAAATTTTCACGAATCATAAAGTCTTCTGTTGTTATTGTATGTACCAAAAATGTAAGCATGGCTAAAATTTTAAAGAAACTTGAGCTACGTGTAAAAATAACAAGTGCTGTCGAAATTATATCTCTATCTCTTATAATCCCTAAGATATACAGTCTCTAAAATCTAGGTGTTCGGATAGACGGAGGGACATGGCAATAAGAGATAGAGCTATAATATTTTTCGCCAGCATATGTTATGTTTGCATGCAGCTCAAATTGTTTCAAATTTTTGACACGCCCACTTCCGCCCCGCAAATTGACAAAAATCGAATAACAAGCGTAATTTTAAAGCTAGAGCGAATTTTGGTATATACAATAAAAATTAAGTATTTGTGACTCCTTGGTTGCGATCAGCTAAAAATGATCGAAGTTAATAAAGAAATACTTTTGTATGGGCAAAAATTCCTACTTACTAGGGGTCTTAGTTACTTTGGCTGAGAATCTTGTATATTATGCCGTCTGTGGTATATTTTAAATGTGGTACTATATCGATATACAAAATACACAGTTTGGCATATTTTCAGCACTTTTACAGTATATTATTTTGGTATATTTTGAGAATAATACCGGATTTTTTGCTTTTATTCGAAATGGGTAGCGGGTATCTCATAGTCGAACACACTCGACTGTAGCTTTCTTAGTTGCTAAAAATAGGTATGTTTAATGTATTATGCATACAAATATTATCGATTGTGCGTCGAATTTATAAGAAAGGTCGCCGCATTACCTAGTATGTTAAGTACAGTCAAGCTGGACTGCGATTCCAACAGCACAAACTTTGAAAAGGATTCTGTACCAGATAGGCTAAGTACTAAAAAATGAGTAAAATTTTACATGTTTGGAAGGCAACGTGTACATGACAAGCGTCGATACGTCAAAATTTGTATACCGGGCTATATTATCGGTGACAATCGATGACGCTATCGACACTTTCGATGTCAACTAGTAATCCTCTAATTCATATGAATATTATTTCAGTTCAAATTGATCTTCTCGAAAGATAATTATCGTAAAATTGCAGTAAATGTGATGAGTTTGTTACGAGTTTGGCTGTAGGCACAATTTATTATTGCTAAAATTTTCCTTGATAAAATTAGCCAATATAAGATTTTTAAAGTTGCAATTTTTAATGATTGGCTACTAGTAAATGAACAAATTAGTAAATCTTTAAATTCTTGCTTTCATAAATTGTTGTTAAGTGGATTCATTGAGTCCAACCGGTTTTCGATGTCTATCAACAGCATCCTGATATCCTCCTGTCGTTGTTCATTGATATATTTTATTTCTTTTTCTTTAATAATTGTAAGAGCTCGGGCAACAGTCTGATTTCCAATTGTTATATTAGCGTAAGGGTGGCGTTTATTGGATACACAAGACTGGAAGAAAGTTACTTCATTGGCATTCACTTCTTTATTGAAATGGAGGTTCAAATCCTCCGTCTTGTCCATTTTTGATTCGGAACCGCTTGCACCATCTTCATGATCGGTAAGTACTTGGCTTAAGAAGATATTATCTCCTTCATTCGCAAGTTCAATACATTCAATAGTCTGACATCTATGCCTCTGACTGTACACCTCCACCCGATTGTCTTGGTTTGGAAATATGGATACATAGCCATAGGTAGATTCTGCATGGATTCTCATAAGTTTCTTCAAGAAGCGAAGCACACGTTTCCATCGAAGCGAATTCCCGTCTAAGAGTCCTTCATAACTGTACAACACATTTGCTCGACAAATGGCAGCATTGAGTTCCACTTCAGCGCGAATAGTCTTTGAAGCATAAGAGAAATAATAAATAGTGAAATAAGCATAATTCAACAAACAAGTAGTATAAAAAGCACTATTATAATAAATTAATATATTGAAGAGATATATTTTTTAAAATATACCATGGAGTATTTTCAGTGACATGGATCGACGGGCATGGCTATAATTTTCTGGTTGTTGACACTGATAATGACTCCTATAGCCTGTTACATAGATTCCCTGCTGTTATAATAATCTGCTACCCTATGAGTATCGGGTATGGAAACACAAGTTTTTATGCAAACACCCAGACATGTCTGGATAGCGTGCATTGAAGTCTTTGAATTTCTGAGACAAACACTTCTAAACTAACGTACGGGTAGACAACATGACATGTCTCCGATTATGTAAATAACATATATACTTATGGCACACTGAACTTCACTCACCTGCGTATCGCCGACATCCAGGCTGCTGCACAGTAAAGTCGCCCCATAAATCATCAGGACCATGACCATACCCATGAATATGATCATCCCAAAAAAAATGAAACATATATTAGTATTACCATTTTCATCATTGAAAATAACAAGTATAAACGATAAATCGAGTTTTTCAAAGGAGAGACTGAAATCATTATCTGTTGAGTTCGCTGAACCGGTTAAGTTCGCTGAATCCATAGTATTGGCTGAATCCGTAGAATTCGCTGAATTTGTAGAGCTCGGTATGGAAGCCAGCACAAAAAAGCACAAGATAAAGCTGAACAGCAGCATGGAGTTCTGCAAATGGCTCTTTAGCTCGACAGTACTGACCATCTGGCGCAGCATGAGCATGGGCGTTGATTTGGCACGCATAGGTAGGGCATTAATAAGATCAATCAGTTTGGTGGACATCAGCATGATGGCGAAGACGGTAATAATCCTTTGGATGCCATATTCACACTCGATGTTTGTGAGGATAAGCATAAGAATTATAAAAAAATCGATTAAACTGCCCCAATGTTTGACTATCATAAAAGAAATGAGTTCCACAATAAGAACATAGCCAGTCATCACTCTGAACAGAAGCATCACTATCCGTATAGGAATCTCGTTGTTATCAAGATCAGGACCACGCAAGAAAAAATGGATAAAAAATAACAAATATAAGATTATATATATGGTAAAGTTGGTGAAGAAAATGGTGGAGAGTCGACGCCACTTCAGCTGCAAAAAGCAGGTGATCAACGGATGCTCCAACAGTGGACACAGCTCCTTCGACCGGGCCATGCAGGCAATGGGAGCAATATCGAGTTCGTTGTTCTCGTTGGTCATATTCAGACAGTTCATTATAATTTCGTAACCATCGTGGCTGGTCTTCTCGCCTCGCCCAGTGATGCAGTAATCGAAATGCTCCTCCAGAAGCTTGGCATCGATATCCTCGATCAACAAGCGATTCTTGTCATTGAGCACTCCCAATCTGGCGCCCTCCCTCAAGAGCACTCTTATGGCAATCTCATTGCGACAGAGCACCGCATAATGCAGAGGCGTTTTGTGCTCATCATCGAAGTCATTGATGATATATATATACCGCCGATCCTTAAACAATTGCAGCAAACATTCCTGGTATTCGTGGCACTGCAGGTAATTGTCCAGCGGTTTCAATTGCACCTGCATAATCATAGTTTTTAGAAGCGTGCCCTTGGGCACTAGCTTGAGATATACGCTCTTAAGCAATTTAAGAACAGTTGCCCAGCTACCAGTTTCGACAGCCACTTTCACAACATACTCATTTTCCTCAGGCGAATTCTTTTCCAGGGTGGCAAGCACTGCTTTGAGTGCATTCTCAGAAGGCCTTGTAATGAGCTGCATAAGCAAAACTTGTAACATTTTCTTATTATCCCAGTTTACTATGGTGTTTTGGTATTGCGCCAGAGTGTCGAGCATTGGCGAAGCAGGCTGCCCGAGTAGAGCAGGCAATAGGGAAACGTAGAGCTGGTCACCGTTGAGATAACCGCTTTTCAAAAGAAAATCGACTCCTTTGAAATGATCCGATCGTCTGAGTTGGGGTGCCTGTACAAACGCTGAGATCAAACCTACTCGTGTAGATTGTGAGATATTTTTGTTGAGTAGCACTTGTTGCATGGGAGTTTTGCCATCAGAATCGGCAATGTTAGGTGAAGCACCTCTGCTTAATAACAATCGAATGGCGTAACAGCACTCAGGAGAATTCTTTTCTTCCAGACTTTTGATTAATCTACTTAATGCTGTTTCCCCCTCGTACATGTAATCAAGATCTACTTTGTAGTTGGGTTGATCCACCAGCACTTCAAGATTGGACGCATTATAATAGCTTCCTGAACCGATTCCTGAATCGATTGCATAGTGGATGGCAGCTTTTTTAAGCTTCGGATTAACCTATTTAGGGGTTCACTTATATATTTATATATATTAATCACTATCTTATTCACTTACGTAATTGGGATCGCAGCCAGCATCGAGACACGCTTTTATAAATCTAGGACAACCTGATGTTGATAGGGCCTTCTCAAAGATACTCATTTGATTGTCCTCATCCCTTTTTGAGCTGAGGTTGGGCTGAGCACCATGTCTAATGGCACGTTTAAATCCAACCAAATCTCTAGCTTCAAATGCATCCTTTAGCTCTTGCTGAGCATCGACTTCGCCCTTCGCCATTGCTAGTTCTTTCTCAACTAAAAATTGAATCCGTAATGAGCTTAAATATATGCAAGTTAGCATGGGGGTAAATTCTGAATAATTCTATAAATTAAGAATAATGTTAATTTTTAAATGTTATTAATGTTCGTCCAATAAAAATTTCACTGTATCCCACATTTAGAATTTATTTTTATTTTATTGCTGTACTCATTACTCATTTACATTGAATTAATGTTTATAAATAAATTAATATTGTTATTTTAATTCATGGTGATTAATAATATCGAAGGATTTATATTATTACTTGATGGTGAAGCTTCTATAAACATAAACATTTTTATACCCGCTACCCATAGGGTAGAAGGGTATTATAACTTTGTGCCGGCAGGAAATGTATGTAACAGGTAGAAGGAGGCATCTCCGACCCTATAAAGTATATATATTCTTGATCAGCGTCAACAGCCGAGACGATATAGCCATGTCCGTCTGTCTGTCTGTCCGTCTGTGTGTCTGTCCGTCCGTCCGTATGAACACCTAGATCTCAGAGACTATAAGATATAGAACTATAATTGTTATGTTTGCATGCAGATCAAGTTTATTTCAAATTTTTGCCACGCCCACTTCCGCCCCCGCAAATCAAAAAAATTGAATAACAAGAGAAATTTTAAAGCTAGAGTTGCGAATTTTGGTATATACTATAACTACTATTTGGTTGCGATCAGATAAAAATTGTCGAAGTAATTAAAGAAATACTTTTGTATGGGCAAAAACGCCTACTTACTAGGGGTCTGTGTTGCTTTAGCTGACAATCTGGTATATTGTGCCGTCTATGGTATATTTTGAATGCGGTACTATATCGATATACCAAACATACCATTTGGTATATTTTCAGTATTTTTCAGTATATTCAGCATATTTCGAGAAAAATACCGCAAAATATATTTCTTTTATTCAAAATGGGTAGCGGGTATCTCAGAGTCGAGTACACTCGACTGTAGTTTTCTTACTTGTTGTATATTATTCTAACGAATCACGAATGACGTATCTGTTTGGTGCTGGTGGAAGGGCATAGGGTTAAAGAAAAGGACCAACTGATAAGACGCACCACTATACATATTACAATAATACATAAACAATTCGTGTACACGGTATTAGGTAGACTGAGTAAGAGGAGTGTAGGGGAAAGGTACATTTAACAATGGCAAACGAAAGTGGATCGGCTAACCTACTCCTGCTTGCTACAAATAGACAATAAAGCGAACATAATAAATTTATTAATGTATGACATAAATGACTTGAATCCTAACAACATTATAAACGAAATAGCTCACAAGACTAATAAATAAATAAATAAATAATTTAACGAACATGGTAAGTATATATGAGGCGGAAATATAATATAAATAATTATTTCTGAATTTATAAATAGAAATAAATTAAAAGTTATGAAAAAATGCTAGTTTAAAATGAACTGTTTTGGTTCATTTCGAATGAAATGCTAGAAAAGCACACAGAACATAGGCAAACATTAAATACAAATTAAACGAGGATCAGCTGATGGCTGTCACTCAACGAATGTCTTTATATTGCCAGTCTCGCAAGCTGATTGACCGTTAAGATTGCAGTCAGCTGAAGCAGCGCTATGATCAAATGGATTACAAGCAAAGGATAAGCTCTACCTCTAGCTCATATGTTATTAATTAGTAAGAGTGAAACAGACTTACATACATTCGCGACTCCCACGCAGAAAGATCTTTCCTTGTGTTTGTGTCTGTCTGTGGTGTAGCTGTGGGGAAATAATAATAAGCGAGCTTTTGCGTATGCATAAAAGCTGATTGCTATGACCGGCTAGTGTCCTTGAAAACAATCATACATACATATAAATATATGCAGGTATGGGTGTACCTGCTTTGCGTTGCCTGACATGCATTATTAATTGACTGACATTGCTATTTTGTACAATAATCATGTGGTAATTATACTATGCGAGCTCAGGAAAAGTATTTGACATTAAGTTCCTCGACACATCATATTACAATTACAACACTTATTAACACTCACATAAGAATGTATATTCGAATTAAACAAACTAACAATAATACAAAAAAAAAAAACATAAGCTACTATTCAGCTATTCGCATTCCTCCAGTGTGACGCTGATAGTTGGCCTCGATGTCAGAAGAAGGAGCAATCAGTGGATGGAGATCGGCGAGGCTGTCGGACGCATGTGTTTGTCTTTGTCAGAAACCAATGTTGTCCCAAGCCTGCTTGGAAGCAATTCTCCTTCGCTCTGTGAACGTCATGCAGTTATCTCTGGCTACCAAAACAATTGCCGTCGTTTATGCAGATCATCTGTTTGTGGTGGAGAACCAGCTGATGCGGCCAGCAAAGCTGTGACGTCGAGCTTTTTGTTTTTGGCCGTTAAATACTTGTTTTAGTGTGGGGGATATTCATCTTTAATCAATTTCAGATTTCCCTGCATTTTTTTTTTACGTTAACACCGAACTATTTACACGAGGTTTTAACTACGTTTAAGAACTTGGTTTTTTATATTCATTTTTTTTGTTGAATTTTAAACTCAATTTTAATTAGTATTTGCAATTAAGTTTGCAACTTGGTGCCGAATCTGTTAACGAAAAATACACAAAACTAAACTTGGAATAACAAAGAACTAAAAATACTTATAACAGATAATTACCGTAATGTGGAACGCGGCACTTGGTATAATTATTGTTGGGACTCCTGTAGTAGAAAAAGATCTATAGTGGAGAAAGGTGCACTTTTGCGAAAAAAAAACAAAGTTAACAAAACAATATAACAATTATACATTGTATACTCGTACTCAGAAATACTTTACATGCAGCTGACTATACCAACCTTTCACTGATATTTATTTTTACTTAATTCATTAATTTTGTCACATGTAATTTTTCACTTTTTTTATACTCAGGTTTTACACATAACCTGCAAACTATTGCAAAAACCAAAAACAAAAACCTCTTTTCGGAAATCTTTTGACATTTTATCCTACTCAAAAAGGCAATCGCTTTTTGGGCTTGACTTAAAGCGTTCAGCTCTTATATCATGCACTATGGGGCATTTTCCATTTTAGCTGGCATTTAATATTACGAGTAAAAATGGGAAAAAATTTAATGTTACGGACACCTGTGGAGTTAGTACACCAATATGTACTTATCTTACAGAATTCGACACGCCCCTTAAAACTTTTCACCGCCCCTTCCGCCCTCAAAATTTTGAAGAAATTAAATATTTTAAGCAATTTTAGAGCAAAAGACCCCATTCTTGGAAGACGTAATATTATATAAATCGTAGCCCGGATGTGCACTGCAAATTTTGTGCCGATCAAAAACATCAAAAACATGGAAACAATGCTTCAGACGGCCCATCTCTCTATTTTCTACAGAGCACAAGTCGGTGTTGGAAAAGTGTTACGCAAAACATATGGAAAGGTTTCAACGCTTAAGTGCAATACATTTGATACCTGTTTCATGCGAGGGGCCCTTCTTGAGTCAAGCAACTAACTTTAGCATTTCGATTTTTCTTTCGATTGTACGGTATTATTTCTAAAATATGCCAAATGAACATTCCGCAAAAATACTAAAACAAGCCAAAGGCTATGTTGTGGCATATCGATAGTATACATACCAGCCAAAGCAACTAAGACTAACTCTAAAATTGTTTGATCGCAACCAAATTTTCAAGAATCATAAAGTCTTCTGTTGTTATTGTATGTACCAAAAATGTAAGCATTGCTAAAATTTGAAAGAAACTTGATATGCGTGTAAATATAATATAACAAGTGCTATCTCTTATAAACTCTAAGATATACAGTCTCTAAAATCTAGGTGTTCGGATAGACGGACGAAATGATGGACATGGCTATATCGTCTTGCCTGTTGGCCTTGAATATACAATATATTTTATAGGGTTAGAGATGCCTCCTTCTGCTTGTTATAAAGTTATAAAATCTTTCTATGGGTAGCGGGTGTAAAAACTTCTAGTGCATATTCTAAGAAGGAATGAGTTAAGATGCGAGTCCAGTTAAAACCATTTTATCGAAAATATGCTTATTGTCGCATTCAGCCGCTAGCTATTGGGTAGAAGGGTGTTGTAACTTTGTGCCGTCTGGCTGTCTGTCCGTATGAACACCTAGATCTCAGAGACAATAAGAGATTGAGCTATAATATTTTTCGACAGCATTTGTAATGTTTGCACGCAAATCAAGTTTGTTTTTAAGTTTTGGCACACCAACTTCCGCCCCGCAAATTGATAAAAATCTAATAACAAGCGTAATTCTCGTGTTTTCTGAAAATTTGCTTGCGATCAGATAAAAATAAGCAAAAACGCTTATTTACTAGGGGCTGACAATCTGATATAGTATATAGTATACATTGAGTGTAGTATCATAGCAATATATCAACTATATAATTTAGTATATTTTCGGCATTTTTGTGGTATATTATTTTAGTATATTTCGAAAAATATTGCAATATTTTGCTTTTATTCAAAATGGGTGCAGGTATCTCACAGTCGAGTGCAATCGCCTGTAGCTTTTTTTACTTGTTGGTAGTGATTTTGACTGTCAATCTGGTTTATTTTGTGCTCTATGGTGGAGAACAATCGATGTCTCTATTGATACTATTAATGGTCGGGCGCAATCGAGCTACAATAACTTTTAATAGTGGCCCATCCATTATCGATGGTTCCATCGATAGCTGGGGAAACTAAGAAAGCAAAAAAAAAAATATATATACATATATATATATATATAGCATAGACTTTGAAAAGGCAAAGAAGAGCGGCAATACGTCAAAATTTGTATGTCGGTCGATATTATCGACGACAATCGATGGCACTATCGATAGCTCAAAATTTACTATCGTCGAATATCGATCGCGCTTAGTATCGATAGTTCTCCACCTCTAAGTCATATAAATATTATTTCAGTTCAAATTGATCTCCAAAAATTATAATCGTAAAATTGCCGTAAATTTATTGAGTTTGTTACGAGTTAGGCTATAGGCACAATTTATTAGTGCTAAAATTTTGCTTGATGAAATTTAAGCCAATATGAGATTTTTAAAGTTGCAATTTTTAATGAAAGAAGATAGATAATCTTTATTGGTTAATAGTAAATGTTCAAATTAATAAATCTTTATATTCTTGCCATTATAAATTGTTGTTAAGTGGTGGTGTACTCATTTGGCTGGATTCATTGAGTCCAACCGGTTTTTTATCTCTATCAACAGCATCCTGATATCCTCCTGTCGTTGTTCATTGAAATATTTTGTTTCTCTTTCTTTAATAATTTTAAGAGCTTGGGCAACAGTCTGAATTTCAATTGTTATATTATCGTAAGAGTGACGTTTATTGGATACACAAGGCTTGGAGAAAGTTCCTTCTTTGGCATCCACTTGTTTATTGAAATGGAGGTTTAAATCATCCGTCTTATCCATTTTAGATTCGGAATCGCTTGCACTATCTTCATGATCGTTAAATACTTGACTTAAGAGGACATTATCTTCTTCATTCTCAAGTTCAATACAATCAATACTCTGACTTCTATGCCTCTGACTGTACACCTTCACCCGATTGTCTTGGTTTGGAAATATGGATACATAGCCATAGGTAGATTCTGCTTGAATTCTCATCAGTTTCTTAAAGAAGCGAAGCAAACGTTCACATCGAGGTGAATTCCCGTCTAAGAGTCCTTCATAGCTGTACAATAGATTTGTTCGACAAATGGCGGCATTGAGTTCCACTTGAGCCCGAATTGTCTTTGAAGCATAAGAGAAATAATAAATAGTGAAATAAGCATAATTCAACAAACAAGTAGTATACGGTCGACTATGAGATACCAATTATCCATTTTCAATAAATAAATAAAAGCTATAATATAATAAATTAATATATTAAAGAGATATATTTTTAAAATATACCATGGAGTTTTGAAAGTGACATGGATCGACGGGCATGGCTATAATTTTTTGGTTGTTGACGCTGATACTTTATGGAGTCGAAAATGCCTCCTTTAGCCTGTTACATAGATTCCCTGCTGCAATAAATTTATAATAAACTGCTATCCTATGAGTAGCGGGTATAAACACTCAGACATGTCTGGATACCGCCTTTGAATTTCTGAGACAAACACATCTAAACTAACGTACGGGCAGACAAGATGACATGTCTCAGATTATGTAAATAATATATTTACTTATGGCACACTGAATTTCACTCACCTGCGTATCGCCGACAGCCAATCCGCCCAGTAAATTGGACAGGACCATGACCATAAAAATGAATATGATCACCACAAAACTACTGAAGTATCCATTAGCGTCGATATTATCATATTCACCATTGAACATAAAAATTGTCTTCATAAGCGATAAATCGAGTTTCGCAAAGGAGAGACTGAAATCATTATCTGTTGAGTTCGCTGAATCCGTAGAATTTGTAGAATCCGTAGAATTCGGTTTGGAAAACAGGACATAGAAGCATAAGCTGAAGCTGAACAACAGCATGGAGTATTGCAACAAGCTCTTTGCGAAAGTACTAGCCACCTGGCGCAGCATGAGCATGTGCGTCGATATGGCAAGCACAGGTAGGGCACTAATAAGATCAATCAGTTTGGTGCACATCAGCATGATGGCGAAGGCGGTAATAATCCTTTGGATGTCATCTTCACACTCGATGTTTGTGAGGATGAGCATAAAAATCAGAATAAAATCTATTAAAATGCGCCACCAATGCTTGACTATCACTAAAGAAATGACTTCCACAATAAGAAGATAGCCGATCAGCACTTGGAACAGACTCTTAACAATCCACATAGGAATCTCGTTGTTATGACGTTTAGGGAAACGCAACCAAATATGGATCCCCAATATCAAACTTAAGATGATATTGATGACAAAGTGGGTGAAGAAGATGGTGGTGAGTCGACTCCACTTCAGCTGCAGAAAGCAGGTGATCAACGGATGCTCCAACAGTGGACACAGCTCCTTCGACCGGGCCATGCAGGCAATGGGAGCAATATCGAGTTCGTTGTTCTCGTTGGTCATATTCAGACAGTTCATTATAATTTCGTAACCATCGTGGCTGGTCTTCTCGCCTCGCCCAGTGATGCAGTAATCGAAATGCTCCTCCAGAAGCTTGGCATCGATATCCTCGATCAACAAGCGATTCTTGTCATTGCGCACTCCTAATCTGGCGTCCTCCCTCAAGAGCACTCTTATGGCAATCTCATTCCGACAGAGCACCGCATAATGCAGAGGCGTTTTGTGCTCATTATCGAAGTCATTGATATACTGCCGCCAATCCTTAACGCATCGCAGCAAACATTCCTGGTATTCGTTGCGCTGCAGGTAATTGTCCAGCGGTTTCAATTGCACCTGCCTAATCATAGTTTTTAGAAGCGTGCCCTTGCGCACCAGCTTGAGATATACGCTCTTAAGCAATTGAAGAACAGTTGACCAGCTATCATATTTGACAGCCACTTCCACAATATACTCATTTTCCTCAGGCAAATTCTTTTCCAGGGTGGCAAGCACTGCTTCGAGTGCATTCTCAGTATGGTTTGTAATGTGCTCCATAAGCAAAGCTCGCAACATTTTCTTGTTATCCCAGTTTACAATGGTCTTTTGGTATTGCGCCAGAGTGTCGAGCATTGGCGAAGCAGGCTGCCCGAGTAGAGCAGGCAATAGGGAAACGTAGAGCTGGTCACTGTCACCGTTGAGATAACCGCTTTTCAAAAGAAAATCGACTCCTTTGAAATAATCCGAACGACTGAGTTGGGGTGCCTGTACAAACGCTGAGATCAATTCCGTTCGGTTCTCTTGTGGGATATTTTCGTTGAGTAGCACTTGTTGCATGAGAGATTTGTCATCAATATTGGTTGAAGCGCCTTTCCCCAATAGCAATCGAATGGCGATAAGGCGACCAGGAGGATTCTTTACTTCCAGACTTTTGATTAATCTACTTAATGCTGTTTCCCCCTCGTACATGTGATCAACATCTACTTTGTAGTTGGGTTGATCCACCAGCACGTAAAGATTGGACGCATTATAATGGCTTGCTGAACCGATTCCTGAATCGATTACATAGTGGATGGCAGCTTTTTTAAGCTTCGGATTAACCTATTGAGGGTTTCAATTATATATTTATGCATATATATATTAATCACTATCTTATTCACTTACGTAATTGGGATCGCAGCCAGCATCGAAACAGGCTTTTATAAATCTAGGACAACCTGATGTTGATAGGGCCTTCTCAAAGATGCTCATTTGATTGTCCTCATCCCTTTTTGAGCTGAGGTTGGGCTGAGCACCACGTGTGATGGCACGTTTAAATCCAACCAAATCTCTCGTTTCAAATGCATCCTTTAGCTCTTGCTGAGCATCGACTTCGCCCTTCGCCATTCCTAGTTCTTTTTCAACTAAAAATTGAATCCGTATTACGGAGGTCTGCACGAATACATTCAAAGCAGCACATGGTACTTTCACTCAAAGCTCTGACTGACTGAGTGAGATATTGAGTAAAACGGATTTGGAAAATTTGGATAAGGCATGAGTAGAAAATTTACCGTATCCGAACGGCGAAGCAATGCACGAATGAGTTTCGCGACCGAGTACTCGGTTAGTAGTTGCTTTTCAATACAAGACATAGAAAAATAGAAAGACATGAATTAATTATTATATACATATGTATATGTACGTAATTTATTTATTTTATTTTTCAATGACTAAATGCAGAAACATAATTTTGTTTATTGTATCTGAATTGATAGCAATAATATATCGTTTTTCTGAAATTAAATTTATATAAATTTATATTTACATATATACACTAAGCAGAAAAAGTCTGCGTACAAACTTAACGCGCAACTTTGATGTTAAATACAAATAGTTGTATTGAATATATTGCCTTCATTTTTTAAATTAACAACATATCTATTATGAAAAAATATAACCAGTCTTCATTTCCATCGGCAACTTTTTTAATTAAAATCAAAAAACAAAAAGTACACGAGTTTTCGGGCCAGAAAAAGTCTGCGTACAAACTTAAATTAGTTAAAAAGTAAACCATTTATTGATAAAATATTACTAAAATTAGTACGAGGTAGGGTAGATAGGAAGATGTATTGTGCCAATCAAGCTTTTTGGCATTGATTAAACCAATTTTTCGATGAATTCTGGTGGTATTTCGATCCACTCATCCAAAATTGCTCCCGAGGAAGCGAACTGATCGTCAAACTGCGTCGTAAGGGGAAATCTTTGCGGGAAATTGTCGAAATTTTAATGAAACCGGCACAGTTCAGTCAAAGACACTTTCTGGTAGGCCTCCAAAGCTGACCGATCGAGAAGAGCGGGAGGTTTTGAAGTCTGTGAGGCGTTATCCTGGGTCAACTGCCGCAAAAATTAGTCAGGACATAAAGCAGAACTATAAGAAGGATTTACATGATAAAGCAGTCCGAAAAATGTGTTATTCAATTTACACATAAATTATGTATGTTCATATATTATGTACTACATACGCAATGTACTAATGTTCTTACGCCTTCGTCAAGAGAAATTTCACTGTATCCCACATCTAGAATTTTTGTATCGTAGAATGGTATTATAACTCTGTGTCGGCAAGAAATGCATGTAACAGTTAGAAGGAGGCATCTCCGACCCAATAAAGTATATATATTCTTGATCAGCATCAACAGTCGAGACGATCTTGTTCGTCTGTGTCTGTCCGTCTGTCCGTCCGTCCGTATGAAACACTGGATCTCAGAGACTATAAGAGATAGAGCTATAATTTTTTTCGACGGCATTTGTTATGTTTGCACGCAGATCAAGTTTGTTTCAAATTTTTGCCACGCCCACTTCCGCCCCCGCAAATCACAAACCGAATAACAAGCGTAATTTTAAAGCTAGAGTTGCGAATTTGATATATATTATATATATATGTATATTTTGAATGCGGTACTATATCGATATAACAAATACAGCGTTTGGTATATTTTTACTATAGTTGTATTTTTTCCTTTTATTCAATACGGGTAGCGGGTATCTCACAGTCGTGCATACTCGACTGTAGCTTTCTTACTTGTTTTATTACTGTACTGATTACTCATTTACATTGAATTAATGTTTAGAATTAAATTAATATTGTACTTCTAGTTTTACTTCATGGTGATTAACATTAACGAATGATTTATATTATTACTTGATGGTGAAGCTTCGATAAACATAAACATTTATGTAAACTATTGTAATGAATAACGAATGACGTATCTGTTTGGTGCTGGTGGAAGGGCATGGGGTTAAAGAAAAGGGCCAACTGATAAGACGCACAACTATGAGTAGACAGAGTAAGAGGAGTGTAGGGGAACAATAATAACATTTAAAATTGAACACTCTTATTTATCGATTGACGGCTGTTTTCCCTTTAGATTTCAAAAATATACACAAACCGATATGACCCTAACGTAAAATTCAGAATTTACCCTTATGCTAACTTGAGAAGGCTCTATCAACAAAAAAATGTGAAAAATTTATAGAAGCGTGTCTCGAAGCTGGCTGCGATCCCAATTACGTAAGTGAATAGGATAGTGATTAATATATATATGTTAAATATATAAGTGAAATCCTAAATAGGTTAATCCGAAGCTTAATAAAGCTGCCATCCACTATGCAATCGATTCAGGAGACGATTCAGAAGGACGTTATAATGCGTCCAATCTTTACTTGCTGGTGAATCGACCCAACGTCAAAGTAGATGTTGATCACATGTACGAGGGGGAAACAGCATTATGTAGATTAATCAAAAAAGTAAAGCAAAAGAATTGTCGCATTCTCGCTGAGGCCATTCAATTGCTATTACGCAAAGGTGCTTCACCCAATATTGCCGATTCTGATGGCATATCTCTCAAGCAACATGTGCAACTCAACAAAAATATCGACGAACAGACACGAGATAGTTTGATCTGGTGTCTGACTGGTGTTATTCAGGGCTGACGCCCACCCTACCGTGATGCTGCATTCAAATGCCAATAAAAATGTTGGCAGGATGCCTAAACGAAAGTGGATCGGCTAACCTACTCCTGCTTGGTAATGCATTGTTCCTAATATAAATAGACAATTAAGCGAACATAATAAATTTATTAAGGTATAACATAAATGTCTTGAATCCTAACATCATTATAAACGAAATAACTCACAAGAAAATAAATAAATAAATAATTTAACGGACTAACATGGTATGAGGCGGAAATTGATCAAATATGGCAAAGAAAAAAAATAAATAAATAAAGAATACAAATAATTAACCTATAAATAAAAAATATGATAGAGCAAAAGTATAATATAAATAATTATTATTGAATTTATAAATAGAAATAAATTAAGAGACATGGAGAAATGCTAGTTTAAAATGAACTTTTTTGGTTCATTTAGAATGGAATGCTAGAAAAGCGCTCAGAACATAGGCAAACATTAAATAAAAATTAAACGAGGATCAGCTGATGGCTGTCATTCAACGAATGTCTTTATATTGCCAGTCTCGCAAGGTCATTGACCGCTGGGACTGTAGTCAGTTTAAGCAGCGCTATGGTCAAATGGACCACAAGCTAAGGTTAAGCTCTAGCTCTAGCTCATGTGTTATCAATTAGAAAGAGTGAAACAGACATATGTAATTTTATAATTAAATACAAATTTAAAGCTATAATTTGCCTATATACGTTGCCTGACATGCATTCTCAATTGACTGACATTGCTATTTTGAACAATAATCATGCCGTACTTGTACTATGCGGGCTCAGGAAAAGTTTTTGACATTAAGTTCTTCGACACATCATATTACACGTACAACACTTAATAACACTCACTTAAGAATGCACATTCGAATTAAACATACCCGCTATCCATTTTGAATAAAAGCAAAATATGGAGGTATTTTTTTTTTTTTAAATATACCATAAATACAAAAATACTAAAAATCTACCAAATGGTATATTTGTTATATCTAATATAGTACCACATTCAAAATATACCACAGACGGCATAATATATCAGATTGTCGGCCAAAGCAACTAAACCCTTAGTAAGTAGGCGTTTTTGCACATGCAAAACTATTTGTTTAATAACTTCGGCAACTTTTATCTGATCTCAATTTTCAGGAATCACAATTACCATAGTTATTATTGTACATACCAAAATTCGCAGCTCTAGCTCTAAAGTTACGTTTGTTATTCGATTTTTTTTTATTTGCGAGGACTGAAGTGGGCGTGGCAAAAATTTGAAACAAGCAAGCATAACAAATGCTGTCGAAAAAAAATTATAGCTCTACATCTTATAGTCTCTGAGATCTAGGTATTCATACGGACAGACGGACAGACACACAGACGGACAGACAGACAGACGGACATGTCTAGATCGTCTCGACTGTTGACGCTGATCAAGAATATATATACTTTATGGGGTCGGAGATGCCTCCTTCTACCTGTTACATACATTTCCTGCCGGCACAAAGTTACAATACCCTTCTACCCTATGGGTAGCGGGTATAATGATTTAATCTTAAAATAAGTAAGACCACCGGGTCGGAACAGGGGGTCCAAAAATCAAAAACAAAATTGATCTTCATGCAAAAAAAACAAGTGCTATCGGAAAAAAATTATATTTTATCTTTTATAGTCTCTGAGATCTTAGAGTTCAGACGGACACACGGATGGACGGACGGACATGGCTATAACGTCTCGGCTATTAATGCTGATAAACAATATAACATACATATATACGAAAATCTTTCTTGATGAAATTTAAGCCAAATTTTAATGAAAGAAGAAAGATAATTTTTATTGGTTAATAATAATGAACAAATTAGTAAATCTTTATATACTAGCTTTTATAAATTGTTGTTAATTAATGATGTACTCAATTGGATGGATTCTTTAAGTCCAACTGGGCTCTCATCTCCATCAACAGCTTCCTGATATCCTCCTGTCGTTGTAGTATGAACTCTTCGCGTTGTTCGTCGACATCTTTTTTTCCTTTTTCTTGAATAATTGTAAGAGCTCGGACAACAGTCTGTTTATCAATTGTTAGTTTATTTGATACATTAGACTGGGAGAATGTTTCTTTATTGTCATCTACTTCTGCTACTTCTAGTTTAACTAAGACGACGTTTTTTCCTTCAACCACAAGAGTTGCTTCACTCTGATTTCTATACCTTTCACTGAACACCTTTGCCCTATTATCTTGGTTTGGAATTATGGATACGTAGCCATAGGTAGATTCTGCATGGATTCCCATCAGTTTATTAAAGAAGCGAAGCAAACGTTTCAATCGAGGCGAATTCCCGTCTAAGAGTCCTTCATAGCTGTACAACAGATTTGTTCGACAAATGGCAGCATTGAGTTCCACTTGAGCCCGAATAGTCTTTGAAGAATAAGATAAATAGTAAATTAAGCACAATTAAAATATGTTAGAAGGCAAGAGTCTAGTATATTGATGTAGTACTATATATATATAGTACTACTTCCAAAATAATCCAGATTGTTAACCAAAGCAACTAAGACGAGTAGGCGTTTTTGCATTTTTAAAAGTATTTCTTAAATACTTTTACAATTTCTATCCGATCGCAACCAAATGAAATCATAAAAACTATAGCTATTATTGTCTGTATCAAAATTTGGGACTCTAGTTATAAAATAAAGCTTGTTTTTCGATTTTTATCGATTTGAGTGGATGGAAGTGGGTGTGATAAGATTTTGAAACAAATTTGATCGGCGTGCAAGCATAACAAGAGCTGTCGAAAAAAGTTATAAATATATCTCTTAGATCTCTCTCTCTCTCCATGAGATGTAGGTGTTCATACGGACGGGCAGACTGACAGACGGATATGGCTATAACGGCTCGGCTGATCAAGAATATATATACTTTATGGGGTCGGAGATGCCTTCAACCTTTGGGGTAGCGAGTGTAAAAAACCAGTAATATAGAGTCCGCTCCCCATTTTCAGTGAAAACTTAAAATCTTCTAAATTATTAAATCGAATGAATACTACGATTTTAATGCTAAAATTTGTATATTGATATGCTACTACATTAAAAATATACCATAGAGTACAAAAATACCACATCATCAAAACAATTAACATCCTTTTTTTAGAGTCACATGGATAGATATTCATGACTATAATTTCTCGGTTGTTAACGCTGATATTTTGTGGAGTCGATAGTGCCTCCCTTTGCCTGTTATACATAAATGTATCAGCTATAAAGTTATAATACTCTTCTACCCTACGGAAAGAGTACTTGTCTGGATACAGTGCGTTCAAGTATGTCAATTTCTGAAGAGATATTATTGAAGAGATATATTTTTTAAAATATACCATGGAGTTTTTTCGGTGACATGGATCGACGGGCATGGCTATAATTTCTTGGTTCTTGAGGAGCGGGTATAGAAACACAAGTTTTTGTGCAAACACCCAGACATGTCTGGATACCGTGCATTGAAGTCTTTGAATTTCTGAGACAAACACTTCTAAAACTAAGATGTACATGTCTCCGATTACGTAAATAATATATGCATTTGCTTATGGCCCACTGAATTTCACTCACCTGCGTATCGCCGACAGCCAGGCCGCCCAGTAAATTGGTCAGGACCATGACCATAAACATGAATATGATCATTACAAAACTACTGAAATATCCGTTAGTTTCGATATTATCATTTTCACCATTGAACATAACAAATGTCTTCATAAGCGATAAATCGAATTCCGCAAAGGAGAGACTGAAATCATTATCTGTTGAGTTCGCTGAACCGGTTAAGTTCGCTGAATTCGTAGAATTCGCGGAATCCGTAGAATTCGGTTTGGAAAACACCACATAGAAGCACAAGCTGAAGCCTAACAATAGCATAGAGTACTGCAACAAGCTCTTTGCGAAAGTACTGGCCACCTGGCGCAGCATGAGCATGTGCGTCGATATGAAAGGCATAGGTAGGGCACCCATAAGATTCATCAGCTTTATGCCCATCAACATGATGGCGAAGACGGCAATAATCCTTTGAATCTGGATATGATCTTCACACTCGATGTTTGTGAGGATGAGCACAAAAATCAGAATAAAATTGATTAATCTGCCCCAATGTTTGGCTATCGCAAAACAAAAGACTTCCACAATGAGAAGATAGCCAATCAGCACTTGGAACAGACTCTTAACAATCCATATAGGAATCTCGTTGTTACGACGTTTAGGGAAATGCAACCAAATATGGATCCCCAATATCAAACTTAAGATGATATTGATGATAAAGTGGGTGAAGATGATGGTGGTGAGTCGACGCCACTTAAGCTGCAAAAAGCAGGTGATCAACGGATGCTCCAACAGTGGACACAGCTCCTTCGACCGGGCCATGCAGGCAATGGGAGCAATATCGAGATCGTTGTTCTCGTTGGTCATATTCAGACAGTTCATTATAATTTCGTAACCATCGTGGCTGGTCTTCTCGCCTCGCCCAGTGATGCAGTAATCGAAATGCTCCTCCAGAAGCTTGGCATCGATATCCTCGATCAACAAGCGATTCTTGTCATTGCGCACTCCCAATCTGGCGTCCTCCCTCAAGAGCACTCTTATGGCAATCTCATTGCGACAGAGCACCGCATAATGCAGAGGCGTTTTGTGCTCATCATCGAAGTCATTGATATACTGCCGCCAATCTTTAACGCATCGCAGCAAACATTCCTGGTATTCGTTGCGCTGCAGGTAATTGTCCAGCGGTTTCAATTGCACCTGCCTAATCATAGTTTTTAGAAGCGTGCCCTTGCGCACCAGCTTGAGATATACGCTCTTAAGCAATTGAAGAACAGTTGACCAGCTATCATATTTGACAGCCACTTCCACAATATACTCATTTTCCTCAGGCAAATTCTTTTCCAGGGTGGCAAGCACTGCTTCGAGTGCATTCTCAGTATGGTTTGTAATGTGCTCCATAAGCAAAGCTCGCAACATTTTCTTGTTATCCCAGTTTACAATGGTCTTTTGGTATTGCGCCAGAGTGTCGAGCATTGGTGAAGCAGGCTGCCCCAGTAGAGCAGGCAATAGGAAAACGTAGAGCTGGTCACCGTTGAGATAACCGCTTTTCAAAAGAAAATCGACTCCTTTGAAATAATCCGAACGACTGAGTTGGGGTGCCTGTACAAACGCTGAGATCAATTCCGTTCGGTTCTCTTGTGGGATATTTTCGTTGAGTAGCACTTGTTGCATGAGAGATTTGTCATCAATATTGGTTGAAGCGCCTTTCCCCAATAGCCATTTAATGGCGAGAAGGCGACCAGAAGGATTCTTTGCTTCCAGACTTTTGATTAATCTACTTAATGCTGTTTCCCCCTCGTACATGTGATCAACATCTACTTTGGAGTTGGGTTGACTCAGCAGCATCTTAAGATTGCTCGCATTACCCTTGGATGATCGACCATAATGTCTTTCTAAATCGTTTACTGAATCGATTACATAGTGGATGGCAGCTTTTTTAAGCTTCGGATTAACCTATTTAGGGGTTCACTTATATATTTATATATATTAATCACTATCTTATTCACTTACGTAATTGGGATCGCAGCCAGCATCGAAACACGCTTTTATAAATGTAGCAAAACCTGATGTTGATAGGGCCTTCTCAAAGATGCTCATTTGATTGTCCTCATCCCTTTTTGAGCTGAGGTTGGGCTGAGCACCACGTGTGATGGCACGTTTAAATCCATCCAAATCTCTAGCTTCAAATGCATCCTCTAGCTCTTGCTGAGCATCGACTTCGCCCTTCGCCATTGCTAGTTCTTTCTCAACTAAAAATTGAATCCGTAATGAGCTTAAATATATGCAAGTTAGCATGGGGGTAAATTCTGAATAATTCTATAAATTAAGAATAATGTTAATTATTAAATGTTATTAATGTTCGGCCAATAGAAATTTCACTGTATCCCGCATTTAGAATTTATTTTTATTTTATTGCTGTACTAATTACTCATTTACATTGAGTTAATGTTTATAAATAAATTAATATTGTTATTTTAATTTATGGTGATTAATATTATCGAATGATTTATATTATTACTTGATGGTGAAGCTTCGATAAACATAAACATTTATGTAAACTATTGTAATGAATCACGAATGACGTATCTGTTTGGTGCTGGTGGAAGGGCATGGGGTTAAAGAAAAGGGCCAACTGATAAGACGCACCACTATATTACAATAATACATAAACATATCGCATACACTCCTGCTTGATGATGCATGGTTCCAAATACAAATAGACAATAAAGCAAGCATAATAAATTTATTAATGTATAACATAAATGGCTTGAATCCTAACAACATTATAAACGAAATAGCTCACAAGACTAATAAATAAATAAATAAATAATTTAACGAACATGGTAAGTATATATGAGGCGGAATTTGATCAAATAAGGCAAAGAAAAAAATAATAATAATAATAAAGAATAAAAACCTATAAATATAAAATATGATCGAGCATAAATATAATATAAATAATTATTTTTGAATTTATAAATAAAAATAAATTAAAAGTTATGAAAAAATGAAAGTTTAAAATGAACTGTTTTGGTTCATTTCGAATGAAATGCTAGAAAAGCACACAGAACATAGGCAAACATTAAATACAAATTAAACGAGGATCAGCTGATGGCTGTCACTCAACGAATGTCTTTATATTGCCAGTCTCGCAAGCTGATTGACCGTTAAGACTGCAGTCAGCTGAAGCAGCGCTATGATCAAAGGGATCACAAGCAAAAGTTAAGCTCTACCTCTAGCTCATATGTTATTAATTAGTAAGAGTGAAACAGACTTACATACATTCGCGACTCCCATGCAGAAAGATCTTTCCTTGGGTTTGTGTCTGTCTGTGGTGTAGCTGTGGGGAAATAATAATAAGCGAGCTTTTGCGTATGCATAAAAGCTGATTGCTATGACCGGCTAGTGTCCTTGAAAACAATCATACATACATATAAATATATGCAGGTATGGGTGTACCTGCTTTGCGTTGCCTGACATGCATTCTTAATTGACTGACATTGCTATTTTGTACAATAATCATGTGGTACTTATACTATGCGAGCTCAGGAAAAGTATTTGACATTAAGTTGCTCGACACATCATATTACATCACATAAGAATGTATATTCGAATTAAACAAACTAACAATAATACAAAAAAAAAAAACATAAGCTACTATTCAGCTATTCGCCTTCCTCCAGTGTGACGCTGATAGTTGGCCTCGATGTCAGAAGAAGGAGCAATCAGTGGATGGAGATCGGCGAGGCTGTCGGACGCATGTGTTTGTCTTTGTCAGAAACCAATGTTGTCTCCAGCCTGCTTGGAAGCAATTCTCCTTCGCTCTGTAAACGTCATGCAGCTATCTCTGGCTACCAAAACAATTGCCGTCGTTTATGCAGATCATCTGTTTGTGGTGTAGAACCAGCTGATGCGGCCAGCAAAGCTATGACGTCGAGCTTTTTTGTTTTGGGCCGTTAAATACTTGTTTTAGTGTGGGGAACTAAGTTATAGCTATAATTATAATTATATAATGCACGCAGATCAAGTTTGTTTCAAACTATTGCCACGCCCACTTCCGCCCACAAAAATCAAATCTAATAACAAGCGTGATTTTAAAGCTAGAGCTAGGTGTATACAATCATAATTACAGTATTAATTATTCCTAAAAGTTTGATTGCGATCAGATAAAAATTGTGGAAGTTATTATTAAAGAAATACTGTTGTATGGGCAAAAACGCCTTTGCTTTGGCTCTCAATCTGGTATATTGTGTCGTCTATGGTATATTTTGAATGTGGTACTATATCGATATACACAATATACAATTTGGTATATTTTTGGTATTTTTCAGTATGTTATTTTTGTATATTTTGAGAATCATACCGCAATTTTTTTATTTTATTCAAAATCGGCAGCGGGTATTCCACAGTCGAGCACAATTGACTGTTGCTTTCTTGCTTGTTGTTATATTGATTTGTTAATTTTGCTTTAAAATTACGCTTGTTGTTCGATTTTCGTTAATTTGCGGGGGCCGAAGTAGGCGTGGCAAAATTTTGAAACAAACTTGATATGCGTGCAAACATAAAAAATGCTGTCGAAAAAAATATAGCTGTATCTCTTATAGTCTCTGAGATCCAGTGTTTCATACGGACAGACTGACAGACGAACAGACGGACATGGCTAGATCGTCTCGGCTATTAATGCTGATAAAGAATATATATACGTAAAGGCTCAGATATGCATCCTTCTGCCCGTTAGATATATATTCAGAATTTCATATGAATATTATTTCAGTTCAAATTGATCTTCTCCAAAAATTGTATGCTTGTTAGGCACAAAAAATCTTTCTTGATGAAATTTAAGCCAATATGAGATATTAATAGTTGCAAATTTTAATGAAAGAAGATAGATAATCTTTATTGTTTAATAGTAATGAACAAATTAGTAAATCTTTATGCTTTTATAAATTGTTGTTAAATAATGTTGTATTCAATCGGATGGATTCTTTAAGTCCAACTGGTTTTTGATCTCCTTCAATAGCATCTTCATATCCTCAAGTTGTTGTTCTATGAACACTTCGAGTTGTTCGATGTTGTCGACATTTTTTTCTTCCTTTTTCTTTAATAATTTTAAGAGCTCGGGCAACAGTCTGATTGTCAATTGTTATATTATCATAAGAGTGGCGTTTATTGGATACACAAGACTGGGAGAATGTTTCTTCATAGGCATCAACTTCTGCATTGAAACGGTGCAAATCCTCCATCTCATCCATTTCAGATTCGGAACCGCTTGAACCATCTTCATGATCGGTAAATACTTTACCTAAGACGACGTTATCTTCTTCACTCGCAAGACTTTCAATACTTTGATTTCTGTGCCTTTGACTGAACACCTCCACCCGATTCTCTTGGTTTGGAAATATGGATACATAGCCATAAGTAGATTCAGCATGGATTCTCATCAGTTTCTTAAAGATGCGAAGCCCACGTTCCAATCGAGGTGAATTCCCGTCTAAGAGTCCTTCATAGCTGTACAACAGATTTGTTCGACAAATGGCAGCATTGAGTTCCACTTGAGCCCGAATAGTCTTTGAAGCATAAGAGAAATAGTAAATTAACCACAATTAAAACGAGTAAGAAGGCTAGAGTCGAGTGTCCGCTCCCCATTTTCAGTGAAAACTTAAAATCTTCTAAATTATTAAATCGAATGAATACTACGAATTTAATGCTAAAATTGGTATATTGATATGCTACTACATTAAAAATATACCATAGAGTAAATACCACATCATCAAAACAATTAACATCCTTATTTGAGAGTCACATGAATAGATGGTTATGACTATAATTTCTCGGGTGTTAACGACGATATTTTGTGGAGTCGATAGTGCCTCCCTTTGCCTGTTATACATAAATGTATCAGCTATAAAGTTATAATACTCTTCTACCCTACGGAAAGAGTACTTGTCTGGATACAGTGCTTTTATGTCTTTAGGTGTCTGAGATAATCACGACGAAACTAACTGATTAGCGGGACACGATAGCATGTCTAAAACCTTTTCTTAAGGTTCACAGAATTTTACTCACCTGCGTATCGTCAACAGCCAGGCCGCTAAGTAAATTGGTCAGGACCATGACCATAAACATGAATATGATCATCACAAAACTACTGAAGTATCCATTAAAGCCGCTTTCATCATATTCACCATTGAACATAACAAGTGTCTTGATAAACGATAAATCGAGATCCGCATAAGAGAGACTAAACTCTTTAATCGTTAAGTTCGCTGAATCCGTAGAATTCGGTTTGGAAAACAGGACATAGAAGCATATGCTGAAGCTGTACAACAGCATGGAGTACTGCAACAAGCTCTTTGCGAAAGTACTGGCCACCTGGCGCAGCATGAGCATGTGCGTCGATATGAAAGGCACAGGTAGGGCACCAATAAGATTCATTAGCTTGATGCCCATCAACATGATGGCAAAGACAGCAATAATCCTTTGAATCTGGATATGATCTTCCCACTCGATGTTTATGAGGATGAGCATAGAAATCAAAGGGAAATCTATGAAACTGGGTCGACGCTTGACCATCTTATAAGAGAAGACTTCAGCAATAAAAACATAACCAATCAGCACTCTGAACAGAATCATAACTATCTGTATAGGAAGCTCGTTGTTATGACGTTCAGGGAAACGTAAGCGAATATGGATCCACAAGATCAAACTTAAGATGATATAGATGATAAAGTGGGTGAAGAAGATGGTGGTGAGTCGACGCCACTTCAGCTGCAAAAAGCAGGTGATCAACGGATGCTCCAACAGTGGGCACAGCTCCTTCGACCGGGCCATGCAGGCAATAGGAGCAATATCGAGTTCGTTGTACTTGTTGGTCATATTCAGACAGTTCATTATAATCTCGTAATCCTCGTGGCTGGTCTTCTGGCCTCGCCCAGTGATGCAGTAATCGAAATGCTCCTCCAGAAGCTTGACATCGATATCCTCGATCAACAAGCGATTCTTGTCATTGCGCACTCCCAATCTGGCGCCTTCCCTCAAGAGCACTCTTATGGCAATCTCATTGCGACAGAGCACCGCATAATGCAGAGGCGTTTTGCGCTGATCATCGAAGTCATTGATATACTGCCTCTGAACCTTAAGCAATTCCAGCAAACAATCCTGGTATTCGTTGCTCTGCACATAATTGATTAGTGGTTTCAATTGCACCTGTTTAATCATTGTTTTTAAAAGCGTGCTCTTGGTCACCGTCTTGAGAAATTCGCTCTTAAGTAATTGGAGAGCAGTTGACCAGTTACCAGCTTTGACAGCCAACTCCACAAGATACTCATTTTCCTGAGGCGAATTCTTTTCCAGGGTGGCAAGCACTGCTTCGAGTGCATTCTCAGTATGCTCTGTGATGTGCTCCATAAGCAAAGCTCGCAACATTTTCTTATTATCCCAGTTTACAATGGTCTTTTGGTATTGCGCCAGAGTGTCAAGCATTGGCGGAATAGGCTGAGTGAGTAACGGACGCATTAGGAGATGGTAGAGCTGGTCACTGTTACCATCGAGAGAATACATCAATAGAAAATCGAGTCCTTCGAGATAATTGAACCGACTGAGTTCGGGCGCTTTTAGGAACTCTAAGATCAAACTCGTTCGTATTCCTTGCGAGATTTTTTCATTGAGTAGCACTTGTTGCATGAGAGATTTACCATCAGAATCGACAATATTGGGTAAAGCACCTTGGTTCAATAGCAATCGAATGGCGATAGAGAGACGGTGAGCATTCTTTGCACTTAGACTTTTGATTAACCTACTCAATGCTGTTTCCCCCTCATACTTTCGATCAACATCTAATTTGACGTTGGGTCGATTCACCATGCGGGAAAGATTGTGCGCACTCATTGAATCGATTGCATAGTGGATGGCTGCTTTATTAAGCTTCGGATTAACCTATTTAGGGTTTCACTTATATATTTATAAATATAATATTAATCACTTTTTTAATTACTTACGTAATTGGGATCGCAGCCAGCATCGAGAGACGCTTCTATAAATCTAGCTAATCCTTTTGTTGATAAGGCTTTCTCAAAGATGGTCACTTGATTGTCCTCATCACTTTTTGAGCTAAGGTTAGGCTGAGCTCCATGGCTGATGGCACGTTTAAATCCAACCAAATCTCTAGCTTCAAATGCATCCTCTAGCTCTTGCTGAGCATCGACTTCGCACTTCGCCATTCCTAGTTCTTTCTCAACTAAAAATTGAATCCGTAATTAGCTAAAACATATGCAAGTTAGCATGGGGGTAAATTCTGAATCGTTCTATATTGCATTAGGGTCATATCGGTTTGTGTATACCTTAAAATTCAGTTGATGAATAGGTAAGAATACAACTGAATGCATTTTGAATTTTGTTAAATTATAGAGTTAATTGGTAAAAAAAAACGGAGTTCGGTTTTATATTAGTCTTATAAAGTAATCTCTTACAAGAGTTGTGGAGATTTTCCCATTTATCAACTTTGAAATTATTTTTTTCCTGGTGTGAATCCAAAATACATATTTCATAATAGTTCTGTAATAAATACAGAAAAGCTTCCCATATCTGATACCTCTATTAAGGGGACACTTGTCGAAAATTATGCACTAAAACGAATACCAAAGGAGAACTATTGAAAAGCTTAAGGGAAAACAGGTGTCAATCGATAAATAGTAATGTTAATTATTAAATATTATTAATGTTCGTCCAAGAGAAATTTCACTGTATCCCGCATCTAGAATTTATTTTTATTTTATTACTGTACTGATTACTCATTTACATTGAATTATTGTTTATAAATAAATTAATATTATACTTTTAGTTTTACTTCATAGTGATTAATATTAACCAGTGATTTATATTATTACTGCGTGGTGAAACTTCGATAAACAAAAACATTTCTGTTACTATGTTTCTTTTGATGACTGACTTGTCACAAAGCCTAAATGGCAACACCTTTAAGTTTCATTCTTTTATTAATATTTTTTTTAGTGTATTTTCAAAACATGTGCCAAAACGAATTAAAAATTCATTTATTGTTTGACACATTATGAAAATTTTCCTCCAGCTATCGTAGAAGGTTTATCTCCGATGACTTCTTGGAGTCCTACTCATGAGACTTTTATAAATTCCCCTTCTACAACTTTTGAAAAAAATCATTGCATACTTTCGGGCATCAAAAATATCTATTAGTTCAAGCGACTCATGTTTATCCATAAATCCTACGCAAAAACGTTTGTAGCAAACTGGTTAGTTTTCTATGGATAGCTAGCCAGCTTGTCTTACAGTCTCGAGATATGTTTTTATATTAATATTTAGTGTGGGAATTGTGTACTTTACACATTTCTAATTAAGAAACTATTAAAAGAAATTACAAAAATGTTTTGTTTTTTTGAAAGCAAAAATCGTTATGAGTGACTCTAGAGGGCAAAGAGTATTCAGAAGCTACAGATTAGAAGGAAGCTGACGAAAATCGACCCATATTAATTGTAATGACCCTCTTCCGGATGGGAAAATCGTGTGACAAAAATCACAAACAAAATTAATCTCCATGAAAAATAACCAGTGCTGTTGGAGAATAATTACATTTTATCTTTTATAGTCTCTGGAATCTAGGTGTTCATACTGACAGACGGACTAATGGCTATCTTATATCTATATTTTATAAGAAAGCATTAAGCAGAATAATAGCTGGCTATATTCAAATCTAAAATTACAAATTAAAACATGTTACTCAATTTTAAGAAATTCCAACTTAAGTATGAAATCATTTATTTTGAAAAATATATAGTATACTTTTGGAAGTAAATTGTGAATTAATTCGATTTTGTTTGGTGCACAATAATTGATTACACAGCAGACTGCGACTGTGAGTATTTCAGGATAATAAACCTTTTAGGATGAAGCCTTCATAATAACTATTTGCCCAGAAACATGTAAGAAAAACATGTTATGAATTTGTATTCAAGGTAGGAATTCGGTAAAAGTGAATCGGCATCTCAAATTAATGTTGCTGGTGCTTCGCATCTCGATCGACACCGATAAATTTGTATGCACGTCGGCAATGTGAGAAACAAATTTGATTTGATTTTCATTAAGTGAAAAGTAACTTAAAAAGCCTGAGATACATTTGAATCTTTAGCATGTGAATGTCGAAACGCAGCGATATGTACATAAGTGGCCTGCCACCCCCTCTGCCAACCCCTTAGCACACAACCGATACGCCGACACCAGGACACCACTTTGAGAGTGCGCTATCTGCACTCCAACTGGCTCAAGTCGATGTCAAGTGGTAGGCACCCGTGACAAGCGGCAGCATGGCACTTCTTTATGCATATTAAGATGCGGATGATGGAATGCTGGGATGCCCGGATGCTAACTTAATTTGACTAACTAGGGAGCGAGAGAGCGAGAACCCTTCCAGCTCCAGCATCGTGTACTCGCTGCGTGTTAATGGCCTTAATAAAAAATGCAACATTTTGATTTAATTTAATTGAAATTCACGCCACTCGAGCAACTCCATTAGGCAGAAACGTGTCCAACATCAGCGTCAGCATTTGCAGCAACGCAACACAAATCAAATTACCAGGGCAGCTCAGTTCTGTTCGCTTCAGTTCTGTTCAGTTGAGGGCAGGACCTAGCAGGGCCTGGGGGCAGGACGGGAAAGCGGGAAAGTGGCGTGGGTGGCTCAATAAATATTGTCAAAACACTTGTCAAATGGCTAAACAAAGGGCAGGGCCGTGCAAACAAGCCAGTGGATACAATTTGAAGAGGCCCAAAGCCTTCAGCTGTGGGCGTGCCTATTGACACTACACGAAATTAAGCAACTCCAACGCGGCTGAATTGGACTGGGAACAAGAACGAGAACGTGAACGCGAACGTGAACGGCAATTGGAAACCATCTGCAAATCAATTTGATTCGATTTAAATTTAAAAGCATCTGTGAGGCGTCGTCCCAGTGAGTGCTTCTTCCCCCACCCTTCCACTATGCTCATCCCCCCCACCGTTGATCTTGAGCGTGATTTTCATGTTAAGGTCACGTGCCAACGACGCGTGCCATTGACATAAGTTTCCAGTTTTGAGCTGTAGCCCATATACCTCCACTCTTCATCCAAAGGGGGGTGTCGTCTGCATGACCACATGAAAAAAAGGGGTCGTTGTACGTTCACTTAACATAGTATGGCTTTTCCTCTCCTTCTTTCCTTTTTTTTTTGTTGCTAGAGTTTCAGATTTTGGTTGTGACATGTGTGCAGGCCTGCGTGTTAAATGTTTGATTTAGCTATCAGTTTAATTCTATTAGTCGAGCAGCTTTCTCTCAACTCTCACAGTCACATTTCCCATTGCGTCTAGTGCTCGACTGAGCTCTGTTTGCACTCGTGTCGTTGATATGTTGATGCCATCGATAAGAACAACAGCTCGAGCACATTGACAAAGTCTGGACGATGCATACTGAGAGGCCAGTGTAATCTTTGTGACGAGGGCGACGGATTATTAACGAGATTTATTTAAAGGTAAACCCAATGCCGTGCATAAGAGAAGTAAATGCATGAAAAATATATTTTCAACTATCGTAATATCGTAATAATTCACTTTAGTGTAACTAATTAAATAAAATTAAATAAATTTATAAAATAGGTAATAACTCTAATTTGCAATAAATTGTCACTTGACTAAACAAATGATAATAATTTCTTGAACAAATAATTTAATTAAACCAACTACAGTCAAAAACTTACATAAAAGTCAAGAAGAGTCTATTTTACTACTTTTATTTTATCTTGAAGTTAATTGAAGCAAAAATAAAGAACCAATTAAGAAAGCTTCCCATATTCAATAAGATCAAAACAGCGCGGTATTACACTTAAAAAATACCACATTAATATATAGTACCAAAAAAAACTGAAAGATATCGAAGGATCTGTTTGATATATCGATATACTATTACATTTAAAATATACCATAGGGTACATAATAAAATTATATAAATTGATTTTATTACTGAATCAAAATATACGTATTTGTCGATTCTTTTTATTTAACAATCCGGATCTTTATATACAAACAACGTGATGTTACTTATATACATTTATATTCATCATAAATTATTATTATTATTATTAATTAATTATTAATTATTAATCTCTTATCGTGCAAGTGTAAGCATCTGGTGTCTAACATTGGAAAATAAGTTCTCAAAAACTTCGTTATGACGTGTTTAACAAATTGGTTTCCCCAACTATAGAATTATTCCCGTCAATTGGCTTTATCGACAACGAGTCGAAGTTTAGCGATTTGTCCAACCTTAGATGAGATGCAAACTTTACATCGCAATAAAACTCAAATACATCCTGCCAAATGTCGCAGCAGACCTTCTAGAGAACTCACCTGCGGTTCGTCGACGACAACAACGACAACGACGATTTAAACATCTCAACTTTGGCTGAACTCGAAGCCGCCATTGAGGTGTCAGTACAACAAAAGATGCGCTCTGACACGCATCTGACGTTTATTGCCCCAGGCAAACAACTTTTTGGAGGCCAACTGAGCTGAAGAAAGCAAAGCGGACACATGTGGCAAGTACATACATATGTGTATGTACATGGCAAATGTGGTAAGCGAGACACATGTTTTGGCCGTGGGGCGCCTCAAGACTCTCAGATTTGTGGGCCACGAAAATATAGAAGTTATTTTTTTGGGTCGGTTTTTGGGCGCTCGCGATTTTGTATTTTGTGCAAATACAAAGTATTATTTCTGTTTTCAAGTCAATATTGCAAATGTAAACACAGGGGATGGAGAAGGAAGATGGAGGAGGGGAGGTGTGCCTGGGTGGGTGTGTGGGCTGTGTTTTAAGTGGCACAGCTGACGCTTGGGTTTAAAATTTCTCATGATTTGGCGTCAACTTGTCCAAACACTTTGCGTTGCTTTCTGCGGCGCAAATATTTGAAGTGTTTCAGATTTCCCACACAGTACAAATATCGAAAAAAAATACAAAAAAAAAAAACTGAAAATCAACAAATATATAAAATAAAAATCACTTTTAAAGTGCTGTGTGAAACAGTCGCAGTTCGTTTTGAAACCGAGACCAAGTCCGAGTGTTGCCAACTCGCTCAGTGATTTTGTGTGGCGCGTTTTGTGTTTCAAGTTGCATCAGAGGGGGTGTTGTTGGCAAGGCCAGAGGGGGAGGGAAGGGGGCAGTGAGGCGTCGCGCGCTCAAGTACATGCTTCAAAATACAAAAATTTTCAGCGCATTTCGCGTTATTAACACGTAGCGTAGCGCTGTGTTGTATGTAGGTGCAACCCAACCGAGGGTTGCACTAAGAGAACTTGCAACTGCCTCATGGTTTTGTGGTTTTCTTTCGGGTGGTTCTTGATGCTGCTGGGATGCTGCGATGCTTGATGCTTGGTCCAGAGCCAACGCTGACACTGTGTGTAATAAGGAGTTTTCATGGCCTCTTGAACGTTTACGCTTACCAAGCGAGGACATTTTAATTGAGAGTGTTGCCAGAAGGACGACGACGACGACGGCGTCGACAAGGAGGACGACAACTTGCGGTACTTGGGCAGCTGCGTTCGTATTAAGTGCGGCTCGCTCTTCATTCCCTACCACGCCATCTGACTCCCGTTCTCCCACATTCTTTTTCGCTAGCTGCTCTCATCTTAGTAACGGCTTGTTGACTTGATTCTGCCAGAGTTGCCACCTCCACAGCACTGCCAACTTGTTCAGCGCAGGTGTTGATGGATGAAATGCTTGAAAGTGCCATGGCAAAGTTAGTGACGCTTCTTTGGCATCATCTTGAGTGAGAGTTCAGTTCGCAATCTGAAGAACTCTGGATGTAAGAGTTCGCACTTATTCAACAATCTGAAGTTAGGTATGACAAAAAAGTAAGCTCGAGTCTTTAATGCGAGTGTGCTCGATGTGAGATTTTAATAAATATTGCGGTATCATTTTCAAAATATACCGAAAATACTAAAAATACTAAATATACCAAATGGTATATTTGATATCGATATAGTACACCATTCAAAGTATACCATAGACGGCACAATGTGCCAGATTGTCGGCAAAGCAACTCAGATAGTAAGTAGGCGTTTTTCCCATACAAAAGTATTTCAAATAACTTCAAATTTTATCTGATCGCAACCAAATTTTCAGGAATCATAACTATTACAGTAGTTATACAAAATTCGTAGCTCTAGCTTTAAAATTACACTTGTTATTCGATTTTTGATTTGCGAAAGTGGATGTAAGATCTGTAATCAAACATTTTAAGCTTTACCCAAAGAACCTTGAAGCTGGACTTATTCAACAATTTATTGTGAAGGCAGTTAGGTATGAAAAAATAAGATAGGATATGAAAAGATACAACAAATATCAATTAACCATATACTGAAATAAGGAAAAAAATAATAAAATACAATAATGAATCAAATATATCTGTAAATATTTTCTCCTCTACAAATTATATATTATATAATGCATTCAAGATTGTTTTTTTTTTCGCCAAGTGGTTCTGTTTTGCAATCTTCAATATATCCCTTTACATATTTTAATAAAGTGATAATAATGATTTGATGATTATATTATAGCAATTTAAATGTCTTCAGATAATCACTTAGTACATTTTTATATGCGATAGTAAGATTTATTTATTGTTAATATAGGAATTTCTTATCATGATAGGTATAAATACCTATTCATTAATCCCATAGTACCGCATAATTTAGACTTAACAATCACAATCAAGGTTGTATTTTTATTATTTATTATTTTCATTATTCTTGTTTTTAGTTTTATGTATTTATTTTTAAATGGAATCAATGTAATATTTATAATTGTATTCATTTATTTAATTAGTAGATAGTGTATAGTTTTAGAATTTTAATGAAGTGAACTATCATTATATGAAAAGTAAAATTAGCTTGTCCTTAAGTACAACTGCTAATTTAATATTATGGGTAATTTGACCTCTGTTGACTTTAAGTTAAGTGCAAATGATAACGAACAAATTTAACATAAATGTAATGTCTTCATCAGCGCAAACAGCAACAGAATAGAAGATCTCATCCCTCGAATGTGGCATGAATTTTCACCCACACACATACACAGACACACACGCAGAAGGCAGTCAACGAAAGTGTTAATATATTAGGCTAAATAGTGTGATAAAAACAGGGTAAAACAACAACAGCAACAACACCATCAACAGCAGCATCAGCAGCAACAGCAGCGGCAACAACAAGTCAATTTAATTTATAAGCAATTGCCGCTTGCTCCAAGAATTTTCCCTTTCAGCCGGCAGTGGGAAAGCATCATTAATTTGCCCTTTAAGCGAGGAGGCAGAGCGGGGGAAGTTGTGTCGACAATTGCCAAAAATATTTACAGCGAAAACAGACGCAGCCAAAAACAACAGCAACAACAACAATAAAAATCAACGTCCTCATCAGTCGACGTCGCAGTCGCCGTCGCAGTCGCAGTTGAAGTCGCTGATGACGACCAAAAGTTGCTCCCAGCGGAGCAAAAGAAGTCGAAATGAAATCAGCAGAAAATTCAATGAGCAAAGCAGGGCGAAGGCCGCAACAGCAGAGGGGAAAGGAAAGGAAGGGAAAGCAAAGGATGGATAGGAGGGGAAGCTCAGACGACGACGACGCTGCTGGCAGCTGCCAGAGCTGGCGGTGGTTGATGACTGCAATTGATGGCTCGCCCGACTGCCAGACTGCCCTTCAGCACCCTTCCCCCTCACCCACTCTCACTCATTGCCCGCCCACATCGTTTGGCAAAGCGAAGGGGTTGTGATTTGTGTTGCTGCTATGGCTGTTGTTGTTGTTGTTATCCTCCACATTGCGTGTGTGCCGAATGTTATCAGCTGCTTAAGCGAAAGGGCGACGCTCGTGATGCTGCGGGAGTGCCAAGGGGGGAGACTCTGCTCTGCTCTGCTCTGCTGTGCTGTGCTGTGACGTGCAAATGCCAGAAAAATATTATGTGACATGATAAATATTGCACACTGGGGGATTTTCGCGTCCTGCGTTCTGCCTGCTTCCTTCTTCGCAGTGTTGTCAACATCATTGCCGAAATAATATGACAGATTCATTTATGGCTACGTGGCCTGACAACGACGACGATGATGATGATGATGATGATGATGATGATCACAATACTGTTGTTGATGATGATGTTGTTGTTGCTGTGGTTTCGCATAGGCGTTGCTTGAAGACTTGCGGTCGCACCGGGTGCTCTTATTCGTTGTTGTTGTTGTGGTTTATGGTTTTGACATTTCCAACATTTATGCGTCAATGCTGATGATATAGTAATCATATTTCAGCCACACAGCGAGTTGAGTGTATGCCACAAATTGATATCTGATCTAAAAGGATATTTAATTTGGGTCAATGGGCTTCATGCTATATAAAAACTGTAAGTATAGAAATAATATATACAATATACGAGTATAATGATCTTGAAATGATCGCAGGGTAGTAGTTTATCTTCAAATATATATAAGACTAAAATATTTTGGATTAAAAAAAACACACAAAGAAATGTATTTAAGTAACTTAAGTATAAAATAATAAAGGAAGTCAAAAATTCTTGATTGTCATTGTAAAATTGTTTTGGTTAACACATATTTACATAATACACTAATAGAAGTATTCATTATTCATATTTGTAATAAATCTATCTAACTCATTCATTATGTTAATTTAGTTTATCGTAAGAAATACAATTTTTGTTCTAAATAAAAATAATTTTGTTGTCCATGTTCTTTAGAATATTATGTGATCTTTTAAAATTTGATTAAAACTAATAAATTATGAGGGATTTCTTCATTCTACATATTTCATTTGGGATAGAAATTTTTAATGCATCTTTAGTGGAATAAAAATAATTTTCGTTTGCAGAATTGTTTGGAACAAAAATAAAAATTTCTTTTCTTTCTCTTTTTGGTTAGTCAAAATTAAAAGTGTATTTCAATTAAATATTGTTTTTAATTGATATTTATTTTAAGGCTTGAGTTATTGGATTGGAAAATTCATTCGAGAAGGATGTAGACTTAAATGATTAGTTTGGGAAACTCACTTGCACATTATTGAGTTTGTTAATTTAATTCAATTGCATAGTCAATAGTCAAATAATAAAACAAATAAGAAATATGTAATATGCAACAAGTTAGCTTTTCTTTAGAGGCACATTGAAGTGCTGAGGAATATTTAACAACAGACACAGGGAATGTCGGGTTACATCAGCTTCAATGCAATAAACAATTAGCAATCAGTCGACATAACGAGCCAAGGTCAAATTTCGTTAGCCAAAAACAAAACTTGCTAATTTGTATAGACAGTAACCAAAATGGGGGCAATGTTTTGGGTACATTTCCGTTTGATGGTGTTGCAGCAGGAGTTGTGGGTGGCAAGGAGGTGGGAGGTTGGGATTGGATGTTGTAGCATCCACAAGTCATTGGCAATCAAATAATTAGAGTCTGGCAATGCTGCCAAAAGAAGAGAGTGCTCTATACACATACTATAGACAATGTGACTGTATTTGTAATGTCAAAGTGTGTGTGTGTGAGTCTAACAAATAACGCGCAGAATCGCTCTTTTGTCGCTATATATATATATATACTCTATATTCTATATAGTATACACAAATGGCAGACAACAAAAGTTCAACGTAATACGCGCTCTCTCTCTCTCTTTCTCTCTACACAGAAAAACAAGACAAAAAAAAAAACAAAAATAAAAAGCAATAACAAAAACAACAGCAATAACGCATACAAAATGAATGGCAAAAAGTTTCTGCAACACTTTGGGGGCAAGTACTAGTCAATGACATTGAAGAGTTGCCCCCACGCCATGTGTGCGTGTGTGTGTGTGTGTGCGTGTGCGTGTGTATTGGTGTGTGGGGCAACTGTGCATTAGAACTAGTTACATAGAAGAGTTTCTCGGTTGCCACACAACATTTAAATAATTGACAATTTAAGTTTAAGCTGCCTTTTTGTGGCAATTTTCAAGGATTTTCTGGCAAATTCAACGATGAACTTGAAGTTCGAGTTGCTTTTGTCTAAAAGATATATTAAAGGGCACTTATGGCAGTATTCAGGGAATAAATTAACATGCTGAGTAATGGTATTTAAATTGTCAAGCTAATTATAACAAAATCTATTTTGACATTGTTTTTAAGTCTTTTGTTGCCAAAAATCTATTTTTGAGTTACAATACAATATTTTATTTTTTTAAAGATTGAACATATGGTGGACAAAGTAATTCGTTTATTATAAAACATAAAAGTATTCAATTTAAATTGTATAAGAGAATTTAACTTATTTCGGAACCTTGAAAAAAGTGCTATAATGGTTATGATAATAATATTTTGATTTAAATTAAATTCTTTGATGAATTTTGTAAAATACTTCAATATTCGATTATTCGATTTAACTTTTCTTACATAAAAATATAAAATAGAAAAAAAGGAATAGAATAGAATAGAATAGAATAGAATAGAATAGAATAGAATAGAATAGAATAGAATAGAATAGAATTAAACAGAATAGAATAGAATAGAATTGAATAGAAAACTTCTTTGAAGGCTCTTGACATATTTGACAAATTTGTATTATATTTTAATATTTCGTGTTTTACTAATATACTTTAAATACAAAATAAACTATATATAAAAAATATATAATATAAAAAGCCACTTAGGCTTTAACAAAACGATTTTCAACAAGGAAACATATCTCTTGAAAAAAGTTAGAAAACTTATTAACTAAAAATTGAAAAAAGTATTAAATTGAGAAGCGTGAAGCGAATGACACGAAGTGGCATGTAACGCTCTTGTAAAAGTCTCCCCCTTCAAAAAAAATAAAAAAAAAGCTGCCTCACCCAGACACACGCACTGCACCAAGAGTTGTGGCATGAAGCAGGAGAAAGCTGGCTGAGCACGTGTCCTTTTTTTACGATGTTGCTCGCATGTCCAGCAGGATGCGTGAATAATTTTTGTGCAGGACCTTTGGTCACGCTGTGAATCAATCTTGTGGCACGAGTAGACAGCACAGGAAGTCAACAGATCTTAGAGTCCGAATCCACAAAATATTAGTCGCCTTCGTGAATGTGGATGTCGTTGTCGTTGTCGTCGTCGCAGTTGGATGAATGCAATTTTCCATAACTTTTGTTGAGATTTTTCCGCTTTTTATGATGCAGAAATAATTTTAATGGTTATTTAAGCAAAAATCCACTGCGGAAATCATCTAACATCTCTCTGTGTGTGTGTGTGTGTGTGGGGAACTAAACAGTTTTTCTTTTCTTTGCATTCTTTTTTTAGTTCGCTTTTTTTGCGCTTCTTTCCCATTTTGGCAGGTTACACAAACAAAATGGAGCGCACGCCAAAGCATTTTGCTGGGGGTTTCTGGGGGTTGTTTGGCTGGGGCCAAAAGCAGAGGCAAACTATTAGCGTTTAGTGCGCATGTTTAAGAAAAAACCTCACCGACAGCAAAAGCAACAGCAACAGCAACAGCGACAGCAGCTCCCAGCGAAAGGCAAACAAGCAACAACATCAGCCAACGCAATAACAACAACACCAACAAGAAGAAGAAGTAGAAGAAGAAGTTGTAGAAGAAGAGCAAACAGCAACACTTAAAAGTGGTTGCAACCCTGCGTAACGTTTGCGTTTCTTTTTTTTTGCGTTTGCTTTTGTTTTTGTTTTTGCTCCTCACGCGGCGTGTCTTTTTTTGCGCCATTTGTATTGGCATTTGCAGCGCGTGCTCCAATAAGAACAAAAGCAATTCTCATCTCTCTGTTATTTTTCTCCCCCTCTCACCATTTTGTTTTTGTTTTTTTTTGTATGTTGGCGCTGCCATTTCCGCAGTCCAAAGGTTATTGAAATGACATTGCGTTTGGGTTTGTCGGGTTCAAAAGTTTAAAGAGCCCTCTGGCTTATATTTTGTCCTCCTTTTTTTGTTGTTGGTTTGGCTGGCGTTGGTCAACAATTTGAGGCGGCAAATTTTTATTTTCCTGTTATCGATTAAATAACGCAAATTTTTGTGTTTTGATTAATTGCGGTGCAGATACAATGCAGCGTCATATAATATATTGTAGCTTAATTTATGAAGGTCCAAGCGAAATATAAAGTTATTTTAAGTTGAAAAGTTTGGAGAACATTATAAAGTTTATAAAATGCCATGCAAAATAAAATATTTTTATTTCAGTTTCCAAGTTTCCAGTTTCCAACTCACCTCTTTATTTAATTATAATTTCTTGAGAAAATGTTTATTATTTATTTGAAAATTTGAATATTCTACTAATACTGAGTAATAAAACATCATTACATATTTAAATTGGATTAAAGTATATTTCTTAAAGGACAATTCATTTACTAATCATTCTTTAGTTATATATTATTATACCGGCTACCCATGATTAGAAATGTATTATAACTTTGTGCCGACAGGAAATGTATGTAACAGGTAGAAGGAGGCATCTCCAACCCTATAAAGCATATATATTCTTGATCTATCCGTCTGTCTGTCTGTCCGTCCGTCCGTATGAACACCTAGATCTCAGAGAATATAAGAGATAAAGCTATAATTTTTTCGACAGCATTTGTTATGTTTGCACGCAGATCAAGTTTGTTTCAAATTTTGGTATATACAAAACTATAGTAGTTGTGATTTTTGAAAATTTGGTTGCGATCAGAGAAAAATTTGTCGTAAAAGGCAAAAAAACGCCTACTTACTAGGGTCTTAGTTGCTTTGGCTGACAATCTGGTATCTGTAATATATAGATATAGTATTTTTGGCATTTTTTATTTCGAGAATAATACCGCAATATAATGTTTTTATTCAAAATGAGTAGCGGGTATCTCACAGTCGAGCACACTCGACTGTGGCTTTCTTACTTGTTTTTTAAATAGTTTATTGATTCGACATTAATTACGTTTAGTAATTGCTGAATTGTCATTCACACAAATAATTAAAGTATTCTAAATTAATTTGCTTAATATACAACTGTTTAGTTTTTGCATATTATAAGTAGAGCATCGTGTTGAAAACATAATTTATTCCCCATCAGTGATGTGAGACTCGATACTACATGCAATACAATTTATTCTCGAGTGTTAGTTCTGACATAAATAAACATCAAAACTATCCATGACAAAAGTCGGCCAACTGCTATTGCCTGTGCATTTTCTCATGGCAAATTATAATTATTGAGGATTAACAATCATTAAATTTATTACGCTGCGGTGGCAACAACAACGACAACAACAACAATAATAATGACAACAGAGCTGTTGAATCAACCCTCGGTTAGAATTGAGCGCAGACCTAACGAACATCATTTGTATTGCGAGTAGAAAAGGGAAGGTATGGGGAGGGAAGGGAAGGGGGAGGGGCTGTGGGGTGGAGCTGAGGGTTCGCTCGGTCGATCTCTGTCGGTCACCGCGGCAATCTGTCATCTAGGCCTTTAATTGCGGTTAATGCCATGCAGCAATGCGACATTCAAAATCAAATTAATCAAAAGGCAAATATCTGCAATCGTGCGGCAAAGATCGAGGCCAACTATTGGCCTGGAACTGTATTCGCAGAGGGGGAAGGGCGAAGAGAGATGAGATTCTCAATGCGGGCATCTCAACAAAAAAAAAAAAAAATAATAGTGGTAAATATTTATGAATTTTCCCAAAAATCAAAATCTTGTCGTTTATTTGTTGTCTAATTATGCGTAATTATCGGTGCGTCGCATTTGAACTTGACCTTCTTCGATGGGCCCCTCGACGCTTTCATTTGAATATGCGGGCCCCATTTCTCATGTGCCTCTATTCATTAGACACAATTTTATATCCTTTTTTGTTGTGGCCGGACATTGCAAATGGCAATGGAAATGGAAATGAAATCTGAATAGTCCCAAGTATATTTTTATAGGATTTCATTTTTATTGCTCGACATAAATTTATTTATTTTATGATATTTTTGCTTGTGGGCATTTCGAATATTTGACAGTTATTGTGCCATGCGGAAACGCCCACTTTTTTTTTCGATTTTGTTTATGAGTTGTAATTTTGGAGGGGTTTTTTTTTTTTGGGTCGTTGTCTAAGGAATGTGTATAGAAAACATTGCTGGCAATATTTGATTTTTTATTGATTGGTTTTGCTGGTTTTTAATATCGATGCATGTTATGTTTTGGTTCTTAATTTTATCTCTTACAATGTAGGAAAATCAAATTGATCTGTACTCTCTATCATAAAAATTCTTCTTTTTTATTTAATTAATTATTTTTAATTAATAACTAATTTACTAACTAATCCTATTTATAATACCAACACTTTTATTTTCATCTGTATTCTCTAGTAAAATATTTGGAGAGTTAAATTTTTGAACTTGTAAAATTGGATTTCAGAAAAAAATATATGAACATAATCTTTATATTTGTGCATTTGAAAAATAAGATATGAATATAAAATTTGATTAAACAAACATTTGTAAAGCAATATTATTATTGTTACAATACGCTTACAAATTAATTAACTCTCTATTTATAAAACATGTCTTGATTGATTTCTTTCAAATTATTGCTTAACTTTCTATTCTTTGTCGCAGTGCCAACAAAGTTTTGCTATTTATTTTAGCTTTTATCTATTTCTAGAAACTTGGCCAAAAAAACATTCATTTACAACAAATTACAATACCAAAGAAGTGGTCATAAAAGTGAACGGTAAAAGGAAATCCAACCACAGGCAGCAGTTAAATGATGCTACTTAGACGATAAGAACGACCTCCAACAGCGGAGGCAACAAAAAAGTAGAAAATACGCCCCGAGAAGACAAGCTGCCGTCCTCTCCTTTGGACAGCGGCGATGAGTGTTATTTGTTTGTGTTATTTGCTGTGTCCAAAACAATTTCCTTCCTTAATCACATGGTAACAGGGACTAACGAAAATTGCATTTATCTGACCAAGAGAAAAACAAATCGGCCGCCAAGCGCAAAACAAACCCATGAACAACGTTTCTAATTGTAAAAGATAAAAAAGAAAACAGCAGCCGAGAAAGAAAAAAAAAACAACTTGGGCTTGGTCGACAAGTCTAGTTAATGTGTTTTTTTTTTGTGGGTAAAAAAACGCAGCGAAGATAAATGACGGGCAACTTTTATGTGCCAGAGAAATGTGAATGAGGATGAGCATTGAGGTGATTCTGCTCTTAGGTGTGGGAGAGTGCCTGTGTGTGTGTGTGTGTTTGTAGATATCAATGTGTGTGTGTGTGTAGACATTTGCCAGCAACTGTAGCATACTTTCAAGTGTCTTTCAGAACGTGGTATGTATGCCAACAGCTTGTCGAGTGCTTTTTCGTTTTTTCCCTTCGCTTTTTCTGTGTGCAAAGTATTTGGACTATCGATGTCGCCATAAGTTGTGTAGCCCTTCAGACACCGACCCTCCCTCTTCCCTCCCCCTTTTTTGGGCAGGCCTCCTGTGTCCATGTCTGACCAAGTGCAAAATGTCAAGTTTTTCCTCTCTCGCTCTATGTGTGTGTGTGTTCTCTGGCTCGTTTGCGCAAAACAACTCTTTGATGTATGTAAATTTTGTAGCTTATCTGTATCAACGTCATGTTCTGTGTGCCTCTTTAATCGAAAATGCAACCCTCACGCACGTTAAGCCGCCAGTAAATACGAATGTGCTACCCGAAAACCAAATCCGCTTTACCTTCTCTACCCAAGTCGTGGCAAGCAACATCACAGCACAGCACAGCACAGCAGCTGAAACAGTTGTAAATCGTTAGATTTAAAGTTGATTATTCCTGTATTTTATGGCCAAGTCTGTCTGGGCCTCGTCTTATCTCAGATCTGGTAACAGGTTGAACAACTCGTGTTGTTTTAAGCCGCTACACAAACAATTATTTGCAAGGACTCCCCGGAGAGGAAGCGAAATAACGAGGACGTTTTTTCATTATTATTTTGCTTTGTTTGCATTCAAAGTTTACTTGCTTGATTAGCTGGAGAAGTGTCGCAATACAGGAAAGGAATGTTATGCCTTGTTTTAAAATACATTTTTGTGAATTGATTCGTCTTGAAATTATATAATTATGTTAAATGTAGACAGAAAACATGGCCTAGATCTCGAATATCTTTAAGACCATATAATAAGTAGTATATAAATAAGCTTACTATTCTAGTACTATAAATATTATTGTTATCAAATTTGCTTATTGTCTAAATGAAAGATTGTAAATAAAATAAGAAAATAAAATTTGGACAAATACAACATTTAGAGGCAGAACATCATGCTGAAGTGAATAAAAACTTTCTATTCCTTCTTTCACTACCTTGCTCAAGTATGTAATAATTGCGTGAAAATTGAAACAGATTTTCGTACCACATTTTTTTTTTATTATTCTATTTTATTTGATTGGTTGATTAAGCAGATGGGTGGCTAAGGGAAATATCGAATATTTCATATTTGCCATCCATCAATTTTTCTTTAATAACTTATACAATTTTTATCCGATCACATCAAAGTTCTCAGAAATCTTAAATACTATAGATATTATTAATAATGATATATCTATCTCCTATAGTCTCTGGGGTCTAAATGTATGTATTGCATGCGACAGAGAATTGGACTTAAAGCCGATCAACATGGTCTATCTGTGCTATATTCATTTGCACATAGAATCTGATCTGCAGCCGCGACAGAAAATCGAGTTATTAAGAATTCGACGTTATATCCGCAATAATAACAGAGGTCTATCCATAAAGTTTAATGTAAATTATGTACTGAACTGAAATATGCGGCATATACAAGGAACCTATGTGATCTGCACTGCATACTTATTCCATGTTGAAATACATTCAGCGATCCAGGCAAACATAGCACCCGGATTGGGCAAATTGTCGAACTGACTTGGATCCTCAAAATAACATAATGTATAATTTAAGAATGTATTCAACAATAAATAAAAATATTATTAACATATTAAAATATTTTTAAAGTTGAAACTAAATGCAAATAATCGGATATTAAAATATAAGTCTCAATAAATGAGAGACTTGCAAATCAACTAACGAATAGAAAGAATACTTTTTAAGCTAGGTTCTCTATTATTCTATATTAAAGATAACAAGCTTAGAAGTTCAATTACTACATAAAAAAAAAGAATTCTAATCCTAATTTTTTTCTATTGTTGTTTTTTCCTATTTGTTTTTATTAGCTCTAGATAAATTGTGTCTCAGAGTACATAATAATATTTGTATAACTCTTTATTTCAATAAAACATATTAAAGATTCTATTTCAAAACACGTTTCAGATAATAGCAAAAAAACATTAAACATGAGAAATTGAAACATTTTAGATTTTGGTAAGCTGCCAGAACATAACATCAATTGATAAGAAATCCTGCAATGTGCTGAACACAAGTTAACTGCCAATTACTTTGGCTTAGTATGAATTGCTGTGCAAACCTATCTTAATATGTAAAAAATGTTGTGTTGCCAATTGAGCGCTGCAGACGTTGTTAACACCCTTAAAAAAAAAACCAACCACAGATGCCACCTTAATTGGGTTGAGTTGACAGAAATCAGTTGTAAAACCAACTAATTGGGCATATGGATTTGTGGTTCTGTGCGGTGTGGCAACAACAGGTTGCCCAGAGCAACCTGAAGCGAACTTCAGATTAACGCATCGTTGCACTGTCAAGTTGACAATCAATATAGAAATGCACCCGAGTCTATGTTTATTTCGACATACAAATATATACCGAGGAGAGGTTGAATAATAGGTGGCATAATTTGATGATTTGCATTTGGGGTTGGTAAAAATAATTATGGCATAAAAGAGGGGGAGAACGTTTATGTTTTATCGTCGGGCAGGCATCAAGCAATATGCAAACTACATGCAAGTGGGTGGATTTTGGGTTCACCATCGACCCTGGGTGACATTTTTGTGGTTAAGCAATTTACCCTTCAACGGGTTCTCGCATAGCAACCGACGCATAATTTATAATTGTCAAAGGAATTGCCTGGGACTGTACAGACCGCTGATTTATGGAATTTCATAAATTTTCACAGATTTTAATCGTTTGTAATTATGACGAAAGCACAGAAAGAGAGAGAGAAAGATATATATATATATACATACATTTACCAGTGAGCTGGAGAGTTAAAAAAATAATATTGCTTTCGCAATTTTAAGCGGTTTTTCAATTAAAATTAAGACAAAACACAGATCAGGTAATGTCCAAGCGGGGTTTCCCGCCTCTCAACGCTTATTTGATTGGATTTTCCTCATCATTTTTTTCTCGTTTTGTTTGGGTCGTCCGCAATTCAATTTCCGAATGAAACAGCGCGACATAAGCGAGTTTTTCTTTTATTTTATTTCATTATGCCTTCCATATATTTGCGGGTATACAACATGCTCAGGCTTTTTGCTTTTTTTTTCATCTCTCGCTCTCAATTTTTTATTGAGCTGTGCTCTGCCCGTGGTATTTATATTATAAAGCTAAAGCCCTCTTGCTCCGACTTGGCCAAAAGAAGCACGAGTAAAGAGACTGAGAGGGAAGAAACCACAGATTGATTTTATTATTACGTTTTATTTCCTTGGAGACAAACTGCCCGCCCATAGGACGCACTTTTTGTGCAACTTCAAAGAACTTTTTGGCCACTGAAGTGTCCTTGTGCGCTATGCATCTGTGTGTGTGTGTTTGTCGTAGTGTGTGTGTGTGTGTGCTTGGTCCTTCATTCGGTCGTCGGCTTATGCGACAAATTTTTCATTTAGGTTACGTTGCGTTCTATCGTACGGCTTCGGCTCTCTCTCTCTATTTTCTTCCTTCTTTTTTTTTCGGCCTCAATTCGATGGCCCAAAACATGAGCCACAATGTTGACGGCACTTTTGCGGCTGCAGCAGGATGGGAACAATGTTGGAACTTGGAAATTGTGTCGAGAGGCTTGAGGACAGTCCTACAGAAAAACGTGCAGTCGCCATCAAACTAACGAAAGACATGCAAAAACCAATACTTTATGTGTATCACAAACTTCAAGTTGAGTATCGACCACAGCAAGTGTGTATTCAATAGTCTGATAGTTGATCAGCCAAATGAAGTCAAGTTATATATTTTTTTTTTGGTATTCGGTTTCTTTTGCATACGCTTAAGTGTATACCACAATTTTAAAGGAAAGAGTTGTTTATAAGATATATATTATTTATGCCGAAATATATTATACAAATAAACAAAATTTGTTAAAGTTTTAATCATTTATTTGATATAGTTTTATTTTACAATTTAGTTTTATAGCATAAAATTAAAGCCTCTAAGACTGTCTTAGCCAATACCAGAAAAAGTTTGTATCAGTATGAAATTAATTTAATGCATTAAATATTTACTTAGAGTATTGTGTCTAAATTCAATCAGTGCTTCTTTTACTGTTACTACTGATTTCTGGATATTGGTGTTTATAGCTGGTATCCAAAATATTGAGCATTAAAAATGTAAATATATAATGTTATCTTTTTGTGTACCATTGTTACTATGAATTAGTTATCGTATAAGAGGAACACTTTTAAGCTATACATTATAAAAGGTTTTATAAACCAAGGGCTAATAACCAATCCAAGCAATTTTTAACATGTTGACAAAATTGACTAAAAAGAAAATTAAAAAAATAAATCAATAGTGTGACCGAACTCTAGAAATCTTTATGTATACGCAAAAGAACCGTCTTATCCAGAAAAATAACAATTTATTAAAGGTAAACACTGATTTCCTATCAGTTGTTTATATTATGTACAATATTTCGTAAACTATGTATAGAATTTGAGTATTTTTTGCAGTTATTGAATCGAGTAGAATTTGTCATTTTTTTCAATTGTTAACTCGAAATTTGAATTTAAATATTTATCATGGCTGATGCATACATCTCACTCTACATCACCGTGAGGAGTTTCATCAGGCACACGCTGTTCATCTTCCTCTATTTGCTGTCCTTCGCCGTGCCTCAATGGATGCTGTTGTCGATATACACGACTGCAGACCACATACTCTACACTCTGATCTGTTTCTCTGGTTCGTTTGTGCTGTTGACTCTCATCCATTTGGTGGAATCTGTCAAATACAATTGGCCCTGGAACTGGTTGGCCATTGGCAGTTGCTACGAGCTGATGACCCTCGGTGTAGGTGCTTTTGTGATGAACAGCAAACCGAATACCGTCATGATGGCTGTGGCGATGGCATTGTTAATCTTTGGACTCGTCTTGGTGCTGTGTTTCTTCATCATTAGCGGCTACAACTATCCCAATCCCTACAAGCTGGCATCCTTGGCTGCTCTGGGTCTCATACTGGTCATTTGTGCCATGATTCTGGGCACTTATCGTGGTCGGCACTGGATGGATGTGGCCTTGTTACTCTTTATGCTGAGCGTATTGCTGCTCATGATATCCTATGTGCTAATCTCATTTAAGAATCTGGATGTGCTGATCAAGCCAGATACTTTGCTGCTGGGATTTGTGCTCTACATCAACTATGTGCTCGTCTTGGTGGCCAGCTTCATTTGTATACAGCGCTGCGACGTCGACTTCAATTTTGATGCCACCAATGTCGTCCAAAAGGCCTCACCTTATGGCTGACTGACTGATGCGTGTTGGCATGCAAGGTTGCGTCTCAATAACTCATCGAAGGTGGCCCACAGATTGACTTTCAATATAGCCATATTCACACTCATAACATATATGGTGAGCAATGATTCATTCGCCTCTCGTACCGTTCAGTTCAACTTCACCTCTTTCATCTCCCTTCTCCTGCAGCTGCCTCACATGCTGCATGCTGCAGCCTCAATCACGTCGCATTCTCAGCGGGTTCTGTATCCGTTGCCGCTGAATCATTGCGTACGTGACGCTTCGCTTCGATCTCAATATGAATTCTTTTAAATATTATTGACTATCCGTATTTGTCAACGAAGAGATTAAAGTGCTATCGCTTATAATTTATTATAATTTCTTTTTGTCTAAAATTTAAATTTATGATCTGAAATGATAGAAAGTTGTCGATTTATATTTTGTTTTATTCAAAAAATTGGTAACGTAGATTAAAAACAAAATAAAAATAAACTTTATAAAACATAAAAAAAGTAAATAAATACTTCCAGCTAAATAATAAAATAAATAAATATTTTTTATTTTCAAATTTGCACTAAAAGTTTATTAATTTGTGCATTTGAGAATTATAATTTGTTGTGCCGAAATATAAAACTGTAAAATGGATTGATAAAGCCTATATAAAAATTAAAAATTGTTATATTGTTATATTGTAGAAAAAATAGATATGCATTTGTAGAGTAATACATACTAAGAAAAAAAAAGAAAATTAGTTAAACAAACTAATATTTTATATTCAATACTTTTCTGCACATAATGAAAAATTAAAAAAAAATCATATTTTACTTTTTTTACTAAAAACAATATGACATAATGCTCTTCTCGTTTTTTAGCTGTAGGCAACAAAAATACTAAAAAAAAAATATTAAAACAACAGACGAGTGTAAAATACCCATATTCTACAAATATACCATGTACCGAAAGCATTATTGGTATATCGATATTGTACTACATGAAAAATATACCAGATTGTCTGATAAAGTATCTAGGACCCGATTGAAGTAAGCGTTTTTTGCCATAGAAAAGTATTTCTTAAATAAATTCTAAAATTTTTATGTGATTGTAACCAATATTTCAGGAATCATAAATAGTGTAGTTATTGTTGTATATTATTAACAGAATTATTATCAATAAAGTAAAATTTTTTATTTTATATATATGTAAAGTATTAAGGACTAAATTCATTTCGGAGTAGAGAGGAAACATATTATGTGCTCTAAAGATTAAAAGTTACACTGCATCTTAAACTGTCTTTTTTTATCACACAATGATATCATGATTTCGCCATTTTTGTGACTGTACAACAATTAAATGTAGCTCTGCAATTGGAGAAGGAAATGTTGGACTATAGTTCTATTGGCTGTAACGAGAATAGCGACAATTGAAATATGGCAAGATGGTCACTTTGGTCAGCCATAAATTAAACTAGAAAAATATTGGGGCGTTAAATAAATGTCAATGACAATGTGCAGGATGTGAAGGGCACAAATGCAGAGCGGGAAGGGAATTGGGAGATGTTGTATGGGAGTGAGCGGCAATTGAAATGGACAATGTTGTTGCTTTCGTTGTTGTCGTCGCTATTGCTGCTGTTGGGCACAACGGATATTCCTACAAAATGATAATTTATGATAATGATGCTTCCGGTTCATGCAGCACACAGAACACACAAAACTGGACGACGTGCAGCATAAAAATCAGGCAAATACGAAAAATTTGCGAGTTGCGTATGAAATTTTGGCAAAGAGGAAGAGGAGTGAGCAAAATGCGTGGGTGGAGGGGAAGGGGAGTAGACTCGAGGTTCGGCTGGCCTCGCATATTTATTGATAATTTCCGTAATTTCAACGACAAAGCAAAAACGGAAGTTATGCCATTTGCTGCACGCCTGCGAAAAGGACAACGGCAAAATGGCAACAGCGACAACAGCAACGACAACGACAACGACGACGACGAAGTCGGCGGACAATAGTTACTGAGGGTGGAGCAAGAGAGGGGGGAGGGAGAAGCAAGGCCCCCCTTGTAGGCCGTTTTGAATGGCGGCCCATATCAAAGTGCCTATCGATTGCGTCGATTTGCCTTGTTATTGTCTATAAACGTCGCGTCGTCTGTGCAATTGTTTTGACTGCGTCTAGTATTTATGGGTTACGCTCGAGCAGCGCCAACAACAACAACAACACCAACAACACTAACAATAGCAACTACAACAATAACAATAGGCAACTGGCCTATTGTTGTGATTATCATAAACATTAACAACAAAAGGATGGCACTGCCAGTGTCAGTTTGCTCTCGAGTCGTGAGTCTCCTCTATTTGCGCATTCTAATGACCTTGAAAATTAGTTCCTGCCTTTCCTATATAGTCTGTCTGTGTCTGTGTGTGTGTGTGCATTAGCATATAAATCTTTTGGCACGCCCTCCTCAACTATTTGGAGTTCTATGGAAAAATAATTGCGTTTCACATTATTGCTTATTTATCTTTTATTGCAAATTAATTGCTTGCCTGCATATCAAGTTGAACAGTAATAAAAGCGTTAAATAAATGCATTTATTTAAATGTTTTCCATATGCTTTCACTCGCCCATATGCTGCGGATCTCGTAGTGTTTCCGTTTTCGGTAATGCAGGAACCTGCGTTGAAGCCAAATAGTGTGGTCTATAAATGGACAGATTAATTGCCATTTGCAGCGGGGGATGCAGATCAAGGGGCAGATAAAACACACTCACAGTCAGGTTAAATATGGTGACATAACAACACTAAATAAAAAATAAACTATCCTGTTTTGAGAATTGCTAACTTTTAAAATAATTTTTATACTTTCGAAATAAATAACTAACAAACTATAAATATTTGCGAAAATATTTTTTTCAGCAATTTGAACTACTTTTGAAGCAAAAGTTTTAAATGATAATGTTAAGAAGATTGCTTTAAAATTCTAAGATAATAATAAGAGTGTTATAGAACGCTATTTATTTTACAGGAAATATGTTAAATATACATATTCAACTATAAACCTAAGTCTTAAAAAAACTCTTAATGTTTTACATTACGTATACGTAATAATAAGAAACTTTGGTTTTATATAATATATATAAATACATATATAAATATTACATAGTTTGACTAATGAATTTAAATTTTAAAATTGTTGGTTTAACTTTTCTTTAATTTTGTTTTGTATCATTCAAAGATTACTTCAAATTTGCTAATGTTTTCATGTATACATATATTCAGCATACGGTATCAAATATCTAAGGTAATCGATGTATTACCGTTAACATATACATATAATAAAATAAAATATTAAGAAAACAAATTTCCGAGAACTCCCTTTCTTTTTCGAATATCGTAAGTGGCTGGTTAAATATCAACTTAAAAATATATGAATTATATCTCTTGTATGTTTACTAATATTAAATGTTAAAGTGATTAATTATAAATAAGCTTGCAGATAAAAAGCTGTCGATTTTATTGAATTAATGTTTCAATATTCCTTGAAATGGCATATTGTATATATTTATCAAGTATAATAATGTATTTGATATTAAGAAGAGAATTGCTAAAAGCAAGAACTGTGCCTTATATTTGTAGGCTGTAATTTGATTAGTTAGTATAAGAAATAGCAGAGTGATGAAAGTATCATAATTATAAATTATGATATTTAATTGAAGTATATATCTTTATTTAAAGTATTGGAAAGTACTTGAATATTCTTTGGCTTTTACAAAAAGAAGAGATGGAAAGTTGCAGCATCGATTGGTTTTGAATGAGACATAAAAATGGCAAAGCTAGTGAGCTGTACGACAGTTGAGTTAGTCATTTGTAAGAATTTAAAGTGCACTTTCAGTTGCATGTGTATCTGGAAATACTTTCGGAGCTTATCTGCGTTTTGCTGGCGCACACAAGTCGCGGTGCCAGGAACCGGCTGCCGCAAAATGGTGCAGCAAATGGAGCCAAAGTTATGGGAGTCGGACGGCAAGAGGCAAGAGTTCCAGTTCGAGTTCCGACGCGCTGCGGCGGGGCTTCAACTTATTTGCGCGCCAAACTTTCGCCAGGATAATGCGAATCCAAAAAAAGGAGTGTGTTTGCCATAAAGTTGTGTGCCAGCCAAACAACAATAAAATAATATCATACATTTTTTTCTTTTGCTCCACACTTCTCCATTTGGCCAAGCTGCGTTTGTGGAGCACACGCTTTGCAAGCCGAGAAGCCCCGAAATCTCAGCATCCATAAACTTTGAAGAAATATCGAAAGTTTGCGACGCTTGCAAAGCTCCAAGCTGCGAACTGTGCGCAGCGCGTTGAGAACTGGCGTTGCAAGCTGCGAGCTGCGAACAGCGTGCTGCAAATGTTGAGATGAGCGCGAGCGCGAGCAGGAGAGAGACACACACAAAGGCTACAAAACTTATAACGAGAAAACTTTGGCACTTGGTAAATGCGCGATAAAGAAACAAACAGAGTGGAGCATACTATAGAGCCGAGAAGAGTGGAGTGGAGCATTGCAAAATAAAAGAGAAGAGCAGGCAAACTACAAGTGGAAGATGTGCCCACGTTGATAGCAGCACACGAAATGGGGGGAACAAAAAGAAAGTTAAATGCGCCAATGGAAAATAAGTACAGAGCACTCTTCGACATCACGAAATCGCCATACACTTTGCTTCAAATATTGATAAACATATATCAAACAATTCTGTATAAAACATACATATATCCACAATGAATTGAAAACATTATGGGTTAAATAACTTAAATGTACAGTCATTTTTGAAATTAACTAAATTCGTTTTTTTTTTTTCTTGGCTTATTGAACCCTTTTCTGTAAATGTACATATGTTTATTCATTGAACTCTTTTAGTAAATTTATTTTATAATTCATACGATAGTAAAATGTTTAATTTTCTTTGGTCTATAGCTTGAGTTTTCACTATAAATGTGATTCAGGTAACTTAACTTAACTTTAAGCAAAAGGTTTAAATGTGATTATAAATGTTGTCAAAAATATACATTTTGCAAAATATTTTTTAAATTGTTTTATTTTAAAATAACTATTCTTTAATGTACTAGTTTCGAAGTTTTGTTGATTTCAAGTTATGAATGAAAAACACTGAAAAACGAATGTGAATTCGTCTTGAAAAATTAATAAGTCACCAAAATTAAGCTATTACATTTTTAAACAATACTTTAAAATTATAATATAGTAGTTAGTTTTCTATTAGTAAACACTGTAATCAAGTACTTTTATTGTATTTATTTTAAATATTTTTACGTGACATCGCGAATATTTTATATATAGATATGAATTTATATTTTTTTCACAGTTTCACAGGTTCAATGGCGATTAATAGGAGGGATAACGATAAATTTAAAATATTATATATAACTAGAAACGCTGCTCTTCGTTTTTTCTAATATCAACAATTTTGTTATATTTGGTTACTGTTTATTTTACTGTTATACATTTATATAGATGAAAAATATAACTCTACATGCAAACAAATATGATATATACAAAATATAAAATAATTTTGGTCGTGGTGGACTTTTTCTGAAATACCCAGATGTAATGCACATAGTAATTATAATTAATTGTAATATCTATAATATAATATTAGAATTTGTATAAATAGTGTCAAAAAATTAAGTTAACTAACTATTAAAAAAATCGGAAAGATACAATAACCTAATCGATATTATTATTAAAGAAGTGCATTTTCCTATCACGTTTCTTATTGTAGAGTATGCAAAATAGCCTGAATAAATTGTTCAACCTTACGCATAGGGCAGTGTGAGTAGCTCTGTAGCTGTAGCTGGAGAATTTGCCAGGCTGGCAAAAAACTTGTGCTACCGCAAAGTTTTTCCTCACAATATACCAGAGGCGACACTGTGAGAAGGCGAGTGGAGAGAGGAGATAAGGCGAATAAGGGGAGTGTAGCGTCGACTCAAGAAAACTCATTCGCGCGTTTTAACTAACTAGAAGAACGGGAAAGAAGTCTTCAAAAGAAAGAGAGAGAGAGAGATGGAAAAAAAGGAAAGAATATGCGGCAGAAATTATTATTTACGCACGGATGGTGTCATCTAATTATAAATTCATTTTGCCTGGCTCGCAGCACCAAGCAAAAGCAAAACAACAACAGCAACAACGACAACAAAATAGGAGGCAAGAAGAAGATGATGAAGAAGAGAGCAAGAGGCGACTTTCTTGACGCTAGTCTGAAGGCGAAGGCAACTTTCTTTTGGCTTTTACGCTAAAAATTAACAAAATGCGCGCTGGCCAAGCAAAATGGCGCCAGCTCGGACAATACACCTGCAGCAGGCAGTAAGGGGGGAAGAAGGAGAAGAGGAAGAGGAGGGGCGTGCACAGCGGCTGCTTTTAATGCAATATTTTTCAGCGTTTTCTGTGCTGACGATAAAAAGTTTTATGCACGCATTTTCAGCATTTTGCATTTCACTTTTCGCGTTTCTCACATTTTGCATTTTGCGTTTTGCATTTTGCATTTTAGCTGGTTTGAGCCAGGCCAAAGAAATTTCATGCTCTTTGAAAACTTGTTAAACTATGATAACCACAATGCTGGCCACCTCAGAGCACAGCACAAATAGAGGGACTTGGCACAAATAATAATAAGCAAGCTGAATTCCACGGCTCGTACTCGTTAACTCGTCTCTGTGTAAAAGTTAAGAAATGCATAAAATTTGTTAACAAGCTGAAAAAAAAGTACGTAAAATAAATAGTCAAAATAATAATAAGTAGAAGCAGAAGCAGCACAAGCAGCTGCTTCTTTGGTCACCCAAGCCATTTTCTTAGCGGAAATAACTAACAAGCGCCAAATTTGTGTGCAATTTTTCTATTAACAATCGCAACGTTGCGGATGAAAATGCATTGTGTTGTTAACAGAATGCCTAACGGGTTCAGTTGTATGTACCAACAAAGCATTCTAATGAGAGCAAACAACATTGCGGCAATATCATTAAAAGCACATTGTTGTGGCTAACATTATTAAATAATTACAGCATTTACACAATTTTAAATTGCACTTTATAAACCCAATTATTTATGTTCAATAATTAATAACTTTTGCTGCCTAAAGCGTCTTCAACTGTTGAACTTCGTATTACCAAATACGACGAAACGTGTTTTACTTTTAATATTTATATTCTTCATATTTTATCAATAAGAAAAGATGAAGTCCCAGTGTGACCAGCTCATTTGTATAAAACCTATACTAAAGTTATTTGAAATGGTATTCTAAATTGTTCGAATAGATATATCTACAACATCTACTTTAAATTCATTTGTAATACAAAATTTGTATGCACTTCTCTTTCAATAAATTCATAAATTTTGTTTTAAAAATGATTTTATAATGAATATTCAAAAAGTTTGGATACCTTTGTAGTCACTTAGATTCCAGGCACAACTGAATGTTTCTGTGTCTTTAGTATTATAATAAAAAGGGACTAATATTATTTAAGAATCTACAAATTCATTCAAATTATTAAATTAAAATTTAGAAATTGACTTTTACTTTATACACATTCTGCCCTATATGAAATGCTTTAAATTTTACTCCCAATTCGAATTAAATGTTTCGGGTAATGCCTCCAAGCGAAGCTTTAGCAAATTTACGTAAATGCTTTAAAAATGATTTAAAATTGCATTTCATTTGCTTATACGCAGCTCTCACAGCATTTTTGCGGTTTCATTTTTTTAGCCAACTTTTTATTTTGTTGCTTTGACCGCTAATTACATTTTAATGTAAATTAATGAATGTGCGCACTTAAGTTGGCCGCATTGGCTTCAGCTTCAGCGTCAGCTTCGGCTTCGGCTTTGGTTTCGGCTTTGGTTTTGGTTTTGGCCTGTCAACTCAACTGGCCGCCAAGTAGAGCCATGGCGTCCCAATTCTCCGCAAACAGAGACGACTGAGTCAGTCGGTTCCATGGATTGACAGAGACGCAGCACTTGGCTCATTAGCCACCGGGGCACATTGAAAGGCGGTCCAGTGAGATTTTTGATAAATGATTGATATTAACGATGTGGCTTGACTTCGCCTCGTTTCGTTTCGTTTCAATTCGTGTCGTGCTAATGCCAAATTGTCTGTAGCCTCAAATCGTGATTGCTAAATAAAAAAGTTTCAAAAGAATATTTTGAAAATATACATAAGTTGCATTTCTTGCCGTATGATCGTCTTAAATTAACATTAAATCCTCCACTTGGGTTGGGAGTACTTTCATATCACTCACATTGGCAAAAGGTTGAGAATATGTTTCCAGGTTTTTAAGCACAGCTCCATCAACATCATCATTGCTTCCACAACGGCCATTAAATTCAGTGCCACAATCAGCTAATTTTGCACACATTTTGATAAGCTTTGTTGTTGCCTTTGTTTTTGTTTTGATATTAAAAATATTTTATGCCTCCGCCGGGGATGCATTTTCTGTTTTCTGCTTTCTGTTTTTTGCTTCTTGTGTTTGCTTTGCTTTCATGCGCATGCGACGCCTGTGCTATCCCTTTTTTTATTTTACACCTCTGCGAGATTGACAGGTGTGGATTGGGTGGCACATTAGCCCACACACACAGACACATATGTGATAATTATGCGCGGCATGCACATCATCATCATCAACACTGTTTTTTATGATTATACTCGTAATACGCTACTCGTGTTGCCTTCCTTCTTCCCTCACATTTCTCCTTGGCGCTGACAGCCCCGCGCCAATTAGCTAAATTGTGTGCTATTTTCAATTTTTAAAATTTCAGCGTGTGTTTTTTTGCCTCTGGCTCTAGTATCTCCTCTATCTGCGTCTCTCTCTCTCTCACTCTCTCTGTCTCTGTATGTGTCTCTGGTTGCCTTCCTGGTTGGCTTAAGTGGCTGCCACAACTGCCACAGCAGCAGCCGACAACAAAAACAATGGCTAACTGCGATTTGTTGCTGCTGCCACCGCCGCAGCTACTCGCCCCAAAAATTAGTCAACTTTCAAGATGGCGAGTAGTGTGTATGTGTGTGTGTCGGTGTGTGCCAGGGTGTGTCCATTAGCAAAATGGAGCAGGCTATTTTTGATTTAATGAGCCATAGACTAATGGATTTTTTTTTATAGGATAGAGACGGCGGAGGTGTCTGAGTTTCTACACGCGCCACTCAAATTGGTTTAGATTTTAGCGGTATGCAAATAATTGTTTATAGTTTAGGACTGCGAGGGCAGCTTTAAAAGTAATGAATATGCCGACAGGTCTTAAGAAAGAGCATGTCTTAAAGTTAGCTATGAACAAGTGGTATATGAGAGTATGTTAAATATAATTCATAATTATCAATTCGAATTCATTTTACACTTATCTTTCCTCGCTTCACTTGATTTGTTGAATGCTAACTATATAAACTTAACCCATTTTTTAAATGACAATTTACTTTACTGTAAGCTTGATTCAAAGTTTTCATTCAAAATTTTAAATTAATAATATATAGCTCACTCTCAAATTTAAGCACAATAAAAAAAGTTTTTTCGCATAATGATTTATTTTTTGAGAATTGTAAGAGAATTGTAAGAGAATTGTAAATTAAAGTACAAAAATGTTGTATTGATATATAAATGTATTAATATTTTTCTATACTCCCTCTATAAAAACACTGCGTACATTTTCAGAAGCTGATCCATTATTGTCACAATTTTAAGAACCTCCCCATGTATGGAAATTTGCGTATAGGCTTAAGTTTTTGCTAATGGACTGATTGTTGTGTCGATTCTCCAAACAAGGAAGCAGTTGAGCTCTTTGCCATAAGTATGATAAATATGGTGTCACATTTTGTTGATGACTCTTTTAAGAGTACATAGAAGGCTTTGCTATTGTCATGTTGATGACAGTTGAAGTTTTTAGGGTGAACAAGATTTCATATGCCGCTAAATGGAACAATAAGTAAACTAAATTTATTTAATCTAAAACAAAAAAACCTGCCAATCAAAATGCTTCACATTAAATACTTTTTGAAAGTCGTACTTTAATACAATAGCAACTGCAGTGTCTAGTCTCTGTCTAGTTGAGAGAAAGCCAACTTTTCTCAACAGAAACAACAGCAACAACAACAGCAGCAAATGTGCTTGAAAATAATGTAATAAGTGAAGCGAAATCAGGAACTGCACCCAAAGCTAAACTGACTAACCAAATTCCACACGCCGGAGATTCGTCTCAACGATCCGGGGTGTAAACTGGAAAAAATAAACAAACAAATGCCTCATTACATGCGAAATTAAATTTAAATGTTTGCTTAATGTGATTCCACATTTTGCCCCCGGGGTCTCGGGGCGATCAGGGTTAAAAAAAGGTATGTGTTGCCCAAATGGAGAAAATGGAGAAGTACGAGCGGAGAGGGAGCACAAAACTCAATGTGAAAGAGCCAACCAAACAAACACAAGCATAAGCACATAAAATATAATTTCATTTTTGAAGCCCTGGGCTAACCAGGGAGCATTCCAGGACGAGGACGAGGACGAGGTCGAGTTGGGTGGGGCGTCAACGCATGCTTAGAAATATTTCTGGTATTTTATTTTATTTTCTTTTCTGATTTTTTTTTTATAATTTTTTTTATTTCCTTCCCTGTGTGGGATAGATGTTGCGACTGAGTGGAGAAATTAGAATTTTGTGAGTGTGTGTGTGTGTGTGGGTGTGTTTGTGTGTGTCTGCGGTCGCCGGTGGACGCCGACGGAAGCCGCCAGCGTTGCACGGCGTCGGCGGTCGCATTTCCTATCCACAAAACACCAGCCCTAATCGCCCGCCTCCCCATCATTGCAGAGGCAAAAATTTAATATATTTTTCTTGGGCGTCACGGGAAAAATCATAATAATTTCAATATTTTTGTTGCTGCTTGTCAGCCCTGACAGAGTTGACAGCGCGGGGCGTTTATTTGACAGCCGCCTGAGGGGGGATTAGAGGCAGTGTCACCGCAAACAAACATTGAACGTTGAATGCTCAGCGCTCAGCTCGGCTCGGCTCGTCGCTCAATTAAAATATAATTTTTGTCAAATAATACCGAAAATGAAATAGTGGACTGGGTAGACCTGCATTTCACATGGTCATAAATTAAAAACTTAATAACGAGCGTGGCGCATAAAACCAGGACATGCCCAATACGTACATAGCTATACGTGTTCTGTCCTGTCCTGTCCTGTTCCGCTCTGTTCTCTGTTCAGTTCAGTTCAGTTCTGTCCTCTCCAGGCATCACATATTCCCACCGCTTTGGCCCCCTATATTTTACACTCTCCCTCTCTTTCTTCTTCACTCTCTCTCGGTCTCTTTCGCTGGGTATGGTTCATCCTGCGCTCATCCTGCGGCAGCAATAAATCGCTAACAGCAAATAAATCAACGCGCATAAATTCCAATGTTCAGCGACGAGCCTGACCCGACTTTATTTACGACATTGCGACAAAGACACTTAAGGCAAAATGTTACGCCGGACAGCCGAACAGTCAAACTGCAAAAAAAAAATGTATATATGAAACGAGTAGGAAAAAATAGTACTGAGGGTCTTTCATTTGAAGGTCTCCAATTTGTTGAATACCAGGCTCATATTATTAGGAAATTGAAAGCTAATTTAAATTTGTTGATCGCCCATTGAAAATAATAATTTATTAAGGCTTTGGCAATCAATTTATAGTAATTTTTTAAACAGTCATTAATTCTTTAAAAGCATTACCAAGACTATAAATGAAGCTACACCATGAACTAATGATAAGGGGCACTACTGAGACAAACATATCGTGGAAAAATTGAGCTTTGAGTTGATAAATCCAATCCAATATATTTATATCTTTTCTATGCATTCTATATATTATACATATTCGTTAAAGAAAAGGCAAAATTGACCAGTACTTTTTTAATTTCTTTCAACACGTGTACGTGTAAATATTCCTTCAGAGTTTCTAAATAAATATAGAATCAATAAAAGCTACAACCGATTAGGAAATTAGGAACAGAACTATAGGAAATAAAATTAAACATATTTAGTGTGACCAAAGGCACAGACAGACAAAGACAGAGAAGATATAGTTTTTGGGATTAGCATAAATGATCATTGGGACAGAAAAAGAGAAAGACAAGAGAGTCGAAATACTATTCGATCGAAGATACCTTCTACTACCTCGTTTTACATTCTCTCAATAATATAATAAGGATATGGCTAATTAGCCAAGATTTATAAAAATTCTAAATGCATTTTAAATTCGCATATAATGCTTGAGTTCAAGTGCATAGTGAGAAGAAAACTCCCATTCAGAAAACACAGCTAGCACAGCCAATGAACATGGAAAAGGTTGACCTCAGAGTCGTGGCAATGTGTCTGCATTGAAACTCGTATTTCGAGCCATGGAGAAATGTTAGATACGTTGTTCGTGGTTAACCAGAAGCATTTGCCAAGGGTTAAACGGGTTAACCCCATGCTAAAAATGACAGGAAAAACAAAAAAAAAAAAGACAAAAATAATAAAGGCAAAGCCGGCAATGGGTGAAAGGTGACATAGCCAGGCGACGAGTATATTTGGCACATTAAAACAAAAGGATGCCGTGTGCTAGGCAAATAGACAAAGGATGTTCACACACATGAAGAGAACACACACACACACACACACGTCCATATGCAAGGCGCCAAATCAAGCGCTGATTTATGAGCAGTCAAAGGATTGTGCCGAGTGCAAAAGATGAAAAAGAATAACTCGGAAAACTAACAAGGCGCACATATTAACACCCTTGTAAATGTGTAAAACCGCCGTGAAACGTATGGAGAAAACAGAGATTGGAACGTAGAAGGTAGAGAGTCAACAAATCAAATGCGATGCAGTCTGTGGCACAGTCACAGTAGTCAAAGTATGTTAGATCCATCCCGAACCCGTTTCCTATCCGGCAACCATTAGTTGAGCCACTCGGCGCCGCAAATTCCCAACTACGGTGATAATTTATTTATTTGGGATTATTTATTGCACATACATCATAATTTTGTGCCTCTGACGGCAACGCCCTGGCCTAGGATGAGGCTCAAGGCTCAAGGCACTGGAAAATATTTTATTGCGACTTCTTTTACGTAGGTACGAGCCGAAGATGTATTCCTCCCATCCTCCGTTCTTATTTTATTTTCATTTTTTTCTTTGCCATATCCCTGCGATAAGCAGCCGAAGAAGAAATATAACTTTTAACAATGAAGGATGCGCCATAAATTAAAAATTCCAAACTTAAAAACGTAACAATAAATACACGACGATACAACGGCAAACAGGACATGCAGTTGATTTATTTCTACGTCGGAAAATCTGAGCTCAACCCAGCAAACCGAAGCATTCAGTTGCAATGCCAATCCCAATCTCGATATACTCAGATCCCAGTCCCAGTCTCTCATCTCCCCAGTGATGCCAAGGTGCTGCTCAAAGAGACGGAAGTATTTATTTCATAATCGTTATAAGATAATGAACAAAATCTATGAGAATTGAAATGTAAGTTTGGGCAAGCACGCACTCAGTATCATTCACACGAACTTACACGGAGATTTATAAAATAAATATAAAAGGGAAATTATTTGAATTTATAAGAAAATCGAAGTGAGGGCCTCAGCTGCCAGCACTCTCTTTTTTTATTATTAAATGTAGTATTATATACAATTTAATATAATAAATAAAGTAATAAGAATTATTGAAATAAAAAACTATAAAATTGGATTTTTTTTTAGAAGAACTTTCTAAAAAGGTGCAATAAGATTTAATAAATTACTCCTTAAAAAGACTTTGAAATTGAATAATTAAAATAAAACTTTTTCAAAAGTTGCAACTGTTAATATTTGAATAATTATAAAACACATTAATTTATTAAGATGAAATTTCGAATTATTATAATGAAGAGTTCTTATTACTTATTTAAATTTAAATAAAATATATATTTATTTTATTATTTTAAATGCTAGAAAACATCGAAGTGAATGATTATGGAAAGAGTGCAGAGCAGAAAAAATGTCAAGGAATGAAACCGAAAACACATAAAATACGTGGCGCATATTAAATTCTTATAAAATCAGGACGCAGGATACGCGGCAATATGCGATTCGAGGACATGACGAGGTAGGGGCGACTAGGGGCGCTATTGTTGTAGATACTTTTATGATGCCTACATACATACCTCATCCTCATACCATTGCCATTGTCTCCCTCCCTCTCTCCATCAATTTGCTGTTGCTGCAGAGGAACCTCATGCTGCTGCTGTCGTTGATGCCACGCAGAGTGATATTAAAAACTTGTTGCTAATAAAAGATACGGATATGGATATAGACAAGACTGCCAAAGCATCGCTTGATCATAATAACGACGATGATGATGATGATGATAATATGATGACATCAATGACATTTGCTGCGGTTCAATAAATTCGCAAGCGGCTGGAAAGAATAGTCACAATATGTGTGTGTAGCGAGAGAAGTCCCGAGTCTCGACATATCATCCATGTTTATAGCGCCTAAGTAGGCTGGGCCTCACTGCGCATTTAATTGTTATATGGATGGCATGGCAATTGTCAACACGAAACGCTTCTCATTCAGGTCTATTCAACAGTCATTGACGACACCGCTGGGACACCGCTTGGGCTCAGCTTTGACTGGGTTTTGGTTAGGGTTTGGTTTTGGCTTTGATATTACTCTCTCATTCTCACTCTCATTTTCTCTCTCTCTTTTCTATGAGCTGGCTTCTCGGATCGGGGTGTTGTTTAGCTGCCGGATAATCCGTTGCATGTTGCCGTTGCTCCGTTTTTGATTAAAATGGCATGACACTCACACACACACACACATACACACATGTCTGTATACAATTTGATGTTCGAACGGGAAGTGGGACATTTTGATTTGAATTGTCTATAAGCCGCTCGGTTTTCCCACTCACTGCAGTATTTCAAGTGCCAAAAAGCGCACTTTGCCCACAGCATTGTTTTTTTGCCCCGTATTTTGCTTTTTTTTTTGCGTATTGTTGAGTGCGCGTTTTAGTGAAAGGATTTATGCCCGATGCTGCTGCTGCTGCTATTTGTTTAGCCGCTTAGTTTACCATTTAGCATTTGGCCATTGTTCTGGGCCAAATAAATTGTGGCTTGATTTGTGCCTAGTCCACAACCCGTTTGAACTTTTTGTGTAAGCCAGTTTGTTTTTTAGAGGCAACGCTTTGCTGACACCAAAGCTCCTTGTGAGTTCGCTGCAGGATTCCCGCTAGAGTATTGCATTTTTAACTACAATACTTTTCTACTTTAAAATTTACTTAGGAATTTTTAAAGAGTCAAATTTGTAATACTGATTCATTTCATCTCCGGTAATATTCAATTCCAAGTAGTTAAAAATTCAATCATTTAATCTAATCATCTATTAATTAATTATTAAAACTTCTTTGTCCTGACTGGTGGTTGGCTATCAAACTACAGACTAAATAGCAACACACAGAAAGTTAACTACTTTACAAAGAATCAAAAGAAAATGTATACGTACATACTAAGAACGTTTTTGATAAATCAATTTGCATATGGATTTACTTAACAGCTCGAACGCTTTTGATGAGTTTTTATCAGCAAGCGAATAGAACCAGATGTTTGAGAAACGTCGACATTTTTAATGCTTCCTGAATTGAAAGATTGAGTCATTTATTGAAATAATCATAATATAGTAAATACGTATCAGAATATTTATATTTTTTTGTGCTGTACATTCTATATGAAGTAAGTCTGCTTTATATCCTAAAAAAAGACCATAGTTTAAATGATTGAGCATAGGTAATGTTCGAAATTACATTTATCATAATATATAATATATTTTATGTGTAGACCAATTCCACATATTTTAGAGGAGAAGCATTTTTCATTGTATTGTTTTGTATTTTTCGGAATAGATATCTCAAAGTTTTAAGTATTATTTGTTGTATATTTTTGTGTTGCTTAGTCGGTTAAATTTAATTGTTTGTTAAAAATTTTCAAATTTCTATTTTGGTCTAATCATCATTTGAACATTTTTAAGGTTCTTTTGATACCATGTGCGCCAGACAAAGGTATTAGTTCCATTATATAGACCATTTAAATTACTGCGAATAAATAAATAATAAAAAAGGGAATATAGTTTAAGTAAATTAGTTGTAATATTAACCTGTATATTAAATATTTACCTTGTATAACAATTCGTAAACCACCAACCAGATTTGTATTGTTGTCCACAATGATTAGAACTGACATCATTATCCCGATCTGAAGTCGAAAATTTCGAGCCAAAATGATTACTCAAGGCATCGCCAACATTACCAGAGTATCTGCCAATGGATTTTATTTTATAAAACTCTTCCTCATCTCCAATGTAAAAATTATCATATCGAGCGTATGCCTCTCCGTTGTTAAGGTAAATGTACAACTCGTGCGTTTGCGATTTAGTTATTAGATGCAGTTTATCGAGTCCAATGAAAAATTCTCCACGCAGATCACCAAATCCTTGTCGATAATCTGTCCAATTACGATTAAAATCTACAGATCCATCCATACGTCTTTGAATTACAGTCCATCCAGCGCCAGCTAAGCGCGAGTCACATGGCACAGAAAATGCATCGATTCCAGGCACTTTTATCTCATATATATCAGTTACTTTACCAATACAATTTGGGGCTAGACAATTCTCAAGTTTTGTTTTATATTCAATGACTTTTTCTTTTGATTGGGAAAAAAGTTCAAGAGTTTCATTTTTGTATTTATCAGACACGAGAATCTGTTCATCCTTATTTTTGATGGTCTCTTCGAATATTGCCACCTTCATTTTGAGATCTTCTATCTGTTTGGCTAGTTTTAGAATTTGTTGGTCCTTCACTTGTATATGGACAGTATGTTCTAAGACAGGTTGTATGATGTTAAAACAATACCCGTAGCACTTTTCTTCATTGTCTGTGATAATTGCAAAGGTCTAAGAAAATAGAAATTCGTTTGACATTTACACAATAAAATACAAACGCACTTAATATGTGAACTCACAGTGTTTTTCACTTCGTTGCTTTCCGTAGTGAGATCATATTCATGATTTGAATGTATGATCCCCAAATTAAATATAATAAGCAAAACTGTTGCAACTATTTTCATTTTGAATTACAAGTATAATATTTCGAACTTGAAGCGCTCAGGTCCAATTTAAAACTGAATCCAGCTAATCTTGGGTTTTCCGTACGAGGTTTAATTTGTTCTCTTAAATAACGCTCGAGAATCTTCGCATTCACAGTATCAGTAATTTATTTCTATATATGTACATACATTTGTATCTATAGACGACGGAAGTTGTATATCAATATATATTTGGACCTGTTCACTATTAAACAAATAAAGTCTATTAAGTTACTCAGTGTCGAATATAAGTTCTGAATTCGTCGATTTAGGTATCATAAAAAACAATAATAAACAACAATAAAACATAAAAAAAACTCGAACTTTTAAGAGAACATATAATTGAATGAATATGCCAAATTCTTTTTATTATATTTATACCGTTATTATTATTATTATATGTTCACAGATGCTAACAGGTCGCTTACAGTCGTGACAATTGGTTTCTTACTTGTTAATATATATAAAAGTCACTTTTCTATTGTAATAAGCAAGTGCGAGATTAATTTATAAATAAATAAAGGGGAAACCCATTTTCAGATTTAATTTTTTACGATTTTAAACACAAATTATTTCTGAGCTCTGAAACTTGTGATGCCTTAAATAAAATTGTTTGTTTGTTAGCGTAAACGTCTAATTAGGAAATCCGAATCAATAAATTTGTCTAGAATATGAATGTTCGTGCTTGGAATTATATTTCGAATACAGTAAAATTGAATTTAATTTAATTATAATTTAAATTCTTATTAGATTTTACATAAAACAATTTGACAATTGCAATATACTTTAAAAATATATAATGGATATTTTCATTGTTATTATGAAAATTATTTAAATTATTTTAAAATATATATTATGTGTATATATTTTTTCTGGTATTTTTGGTATTATTAAAATTTAAAAAGAATTGAATGACGAAATTTCAATAAATCATTGAAATAAATACAGTTTATCATACAGAAATCAAATAACTATGAACTCTTGAACGTTAATCAGCTGCTTGACTCTGCAGTTGATATTTTGAAAGCTTTAGTTTGCTTAATAATATAAACCTACCTATATATGTAGAAGTAAACGAATTGCAATACTTTTGATTGTTTAAGTTCCGCTTTTATTCCCGCTAGAGTATTGCATTTTGAACTACAAAACTTTTTTACTTTAATTTTTACTTAGGAATTTTTAAAGAGTTAAAATTTGTGTTACTGATTTAATTAATCTCCAGTAATTTGCAATTCCAAGTAGTTAACAATTCAATCATTTAATCTAATCATCTTCTTAATTAATATATTAAAACTACAGACTTATTAGCAACACACAGAAAGTTAACTACTTTACAAAGAATCAAATGAAAATGTATACGCACATACTAAGAAGCGGTTTCAGATAAATCAATCTGCATATGCATTTACTTAACAGCTCGAACGCTTTTGATGAGTTTTTATCAGCAAGCGAATAGAACCAGATGTTTGAGAATCGTCGACATTCTTAATGCTTCCTGAATTGAAAGCTTGAGTCATTTATTGAAATAATCATAATATAGTAAATACGTATCAGAATATTTATATTTTTTCATTGTTTTTTGTGCTGTACATTTTATATAAAGTATGAAAGCCTAACTTGATGACATTAATCGTAAATACAACACTATTATTTTAGAAATTTAAATCAAAATATACCATATTATATAAAGTATGCTGACCTGGGGATTGGACAAATATGTATGTCAGTGTTTAACTTTCGGCACTTGATACAGGGATAGATAGAGGGATGATAGAGGGAGCGGAGCAGAAGATGCAGATGTGCTCTCTCTTAAATATGAATGTTTGCAGCGAAGTTACTGTTTTCGTTTGATTTAAATATGTTTTAGGCGCTATTTCCTTTTGCAGTCTACAAATTCCAATAGACATATGTAGATAGTATTTAAGTCACATTGTTCGAATTTGTGCATACCATTAAAATTCAAATTCTATATATTGGAGATTGTTACTGCTGTTAAAAGTCAATCTTCACACAACAAAAATATGTATTGAATAAAATCAAACTTACTACAACTTTTTTTGTGATAACCAATCCAAAATAAAATAATATATTTAAGTATAAAAAACAGACAAATTTAGATAGATTATATATTATAATATATGTTGGTTAGGTAAGTTCTTTGAACAGTCATTGTTTTCCCACTTGGTACATTTTTCAGAAGCATTATAACCCTTTTTGTTAGTTCGTACAATGGAACATTTTATGGTAATATATTAAAAAATCTGATACAAAAAAGCGTGCAAATTTTTAAAATTGTATTATATTAAAGAATTCGGCTCAACCGGCTGAGAGCTTGTACTTTCATCTTCGTTTGGCTTTACCACAATAAGATGACCAAAAGTCTTGTGCAACCAAGCACGTTGATCAACGACTTCCTTATTAAAATGAATAATTTGACCTGCAGTACAGGCAGAAAAATATAAAGCTTATGATAAGTATTAAAAGTGACCTCTCGATGCTGACACTTACCAAGTATTGAATTGTTATTTCTTTGCGTTGAATTGATCGACAAGCTGAGCACTTCAAAGGCCCAACGGAATGACTGTTTAATAGCCATTATACGATTGGTAGCACGACCGATATTGTTTGCTACATTCAATGGATCGGGTAGAAATATTTGCGAGATGGATGTCAAGGGAGCTCTACGATAACTGCCGCCATTTTCTAAGGAAATTTGAATATTTGTGTAGCTAAAACGGCTTCCATACAGCTCGAAGAATTCCAAGAGCAACACACCAAGATTTGCTTTACCAGCCACTACTTTGCGCGGATGCAATTGCAGAAAGCTGACGCACATAATGGTTAATGAATATGACGAGATGCCACCGCTGAAGACTTCGTTTAGGCCACGTTGCTGCAGAAATTGCTTTACCACCATCACAAGTTTAGAAAGCACAGGATAATCTCGTTTAAACAATTTGATTAGCTCGGCGGAATGTACGCCACTTTGCATATTGAACGATATGTCTACTTTTATCTTGGTTTCGCAATCGACGAACTTAATTATCGGCACTTGAGCCATGTCCAGTACATGCATTGTTCTGCTCTCGGCAAATCTGCGGGCAATCAGCTCAGACTCCAAAGTGCGAAGAGGCAGCTTCTCCCACAGACCTGCAAAATAATAGGAAAGAATTAATCACAAATAATATGTCTCTTCGGTTGCTCACCTATGATAACAATATCGATGTCCGAGTTGGGCAAAAGTAGCCCAGTGCGAAAAGAACCAAAGATCTCAACTACAGCCATCGGCCACAAATTGTGAACCATGGCCTCAATTCGTTTTACAAGTTCATTGCGAACCACGTGCTCACAAGGCGTAGGCAATATATATTGATAGTAATGATCAATCTCTTCATGCAGTCCAATTACACCGTCACTGTAGTTGTAGTTTTCCTTTCGCCACGGAAAAAGTTTGGTCATAGACATTATTATTTTTTATAATAATAAACCCTTAAGACTTCAGCGAATTTCGCACACAAAATGTGTCCAATTAGAGATGAACGATTATCTTAAATTTATCACGCACGACTATTTATCGATCAATTTAAGAAATAATCGCATAGTCGTGAGTACGCAACATCGTCAATTAATTCATGAAAAACGATTGGTCAGTAAATAAGCAAATATTTATTTATTTAGTTTCAGCTTATTTCAGTATTTTTTCGTTTATTAATTCGATGTCTTACGTTTTATTGAAAATGGGTAGCGGGTATCGTACTATCGAGTAAAATCGACTGCAGCTTTCTTACTTATTGTCAATGCTAATTTGGGGTCAACCGTGGATTGACAATTTAAGTCACATTCGTTAACTAATTGCTGGCAGTTCAATGCCATTAAAATGCCAATCAAGTATTAAAACTCCACATGAATAAACATTTGGAACGTAATTATGGTAATTGCCGTAAATTGCATATATAGTATGCCGAAAAAAATGGAAAACACAAAACAACGGCTCCAGGAAGCCATAGGAACTAAACTGAATATGACAAAAGGGGAAAGGAAGGAACGAAAAAATACCAGCTATTGTCTCAGCCACGCTACAGGGTGGCTCAAGAGATTGTTGGATTTTTGCATGTGAGTGCCGAGCATCGAGTACCGCCCATCGCCGCAATGAAACGCTTCCGCCCACTCTTATGCACACTCCCACGCCCACGCCCACATTCGCATCCACGCCCACTGTATTAGGAAGCCGGTGAAAACACATGGGAATAAACGGCTGAGACTTGGATTTCAACACCAAACTTATTACAGATTCTGACGTTGAAATTACTTAATCAAAGTTGGATTATCTGCAGTGCAACCCAGAGCGAAAGTAAACAGGAGGAAGAGATTTGAAATTGTTCGATGGAGGAGGGGAATGGTCTGGACATTGTATGGCTTTCATTTGAATTAAAACCGCCGGCGCCCGAAAGTCGGCAGCAAGTTTGACAGACTTCCAGCACCAAGAGCAAGTCCAAGCCTAAGAGCAACAGCAACAGCAACAGCAACAGCATGGGGCATTTGGCATACATACTATGTACTATAATAAGTATAAGTATAAACCAACACACACACACAACCATTACAGGCTCAGCTGAACTAAATTAAATTCCATGTCTAATGCTCGCACAAGGATTAGGCCAAACAACGCCTTCGTCGCCTCATTGCCTCATTGCATCACCTCGTTGCCTCGCTGTCTCCCCCAGTCACAGATGGGTTATATTAAATAATTTTCCGACGGCTTCACCAGCTCTCTCTCTCTCACATAGACACACACATAGACACTTAGAGAAGGACTCGCAGGACACATATGGCATGAATTCATTCATTGTTTTGCATCGAGTGGAGTGCCTGGCTGGCTGTCCCAGCAGTATCAGCAGCACTCGTAGCCACAGATTAAAGTCTCCCGTGGTGAACTTAATATAAAAGCGCAGGACGAGCCCAGCCAGGACAACGACAACGGCAACGATGCCAAGAGAGACTATTTAGCTAGGTAGAATGTTCGGCTCAAATCTTTTTTCGAGTGCGAGACATTAGCAGCATTAGAACAACAACAACAACAACTACAGCTTGACTGCCACACAGATAACGCATATGCTTACTTGTGTTGGACTAACAGGACTTACTTATATATAGTACAGGACTATAGTATTGCATGGCGCAGAAACCGAAAGCCCTTGTAACCCTGCCTACATCTCCTCTGCCCTCGCTACCCCTTCTAATTCCATTGGCCAACAAAAAAACTTTGGCCAGAGCAAAGAGCTCGCCAAGCGCCAAATAATCAAAGGACTTAAGTCGGCTCAGCCGTTCAAAAGCGCCGCAGCTTTTAGGGTGGAGAGTATCCAATAACAAAAAAAAAAAGAATCCTGCATAAACGCGGGGGCATCTTGGGAGTTTAGTGTATATTCCTTCCATTTTATACCCGCTACCCATAGGGTAGAAGGGTATTATAACTTTGTGCCGACAGGAAATGTATGTAACAGGTAGAAGGAGGCATCTCCGACCCTATAAAGTATATATATTCTTGATCAGCGTCAACAGCCGAGACGATATAGCCATGTCCGTCTGTCCGTCTGTCCGTCTGTCCGTCTGTCCGTCTGTGTGTCTGTCCGTCTGTCCGTATGAACACCTAGATCTCAGAGACTATAAGAGATAGAGCTATAATTTTTTTCGACAGCATTTGTTATGTTTGCACGCAGATCAAGTTTGTTTCAAATTTTTGCCACGCCCACTTCCGCCCCGCAAATCAAAAAATCGAATAAAAGCGTAATTTTAAAGCTAATGTTGTGAATTTTGATATATATAATAATAACTATAGTAGTTATGATTCCTGAAAATTTGGTTGCGATCAGATAAAAATTGTCGAAGTTATTAAAGAAATACTTTTGTATGGCCAAAAACGCCTTCTTACTAGGGATCTGAGTTGCTTTGCCTCACAATCTGGTATATTGAGCCGTCCATGGTATATTGTGAACGCGGTACTATATCGATATACCACATATACCATTTGGTATATTTTTAGTATATTTGCAGTATATTTGGTATATTTGAGAATAATACCGCAAAATATATTGGCTTTAATCAAATTGGGTAGGGGTATCTCACAGTCGAGTACGCTCGACTGTAGCTTTCTTACTTGTTGTAGTTACTGCGTCACACGACAGTTTAGAACGTGATTAAAGTCCTATAATCGGCAGAACTAAGGCGATTCTAAAATGTCACACGGAAAATTAAGCATTTATTAATATATTTATAAGAAATTCACTAATATATTTTATGTAATATAATAATGATATAATGTAACGCATAAATAAATGTTTTAAATGCTGAACTTTTGGCTAAACTAAAAAAAAGATTTAAAATCAAAATTTTGGGCTTAATACAAAGAAGATTTCAAGAACATTTTAATATAAGACCGAAGTTTATATTATATTATATTTTATTGGGCCTCTTCTCTTAGATTAGCATAAAGAATGATTCGCTATGAAAAAAAACACTTTATAGAAATTTCGATGAATTGCAGAATTTTATAACCTAAATCAAGAATTTTTAGTATTATTTTTTTATATTTTAAAGACGAATACTCTTGGTTTAACAACTTGGTCTTTTTTTCACTGTAGATACTTATTTATTTAGACTGTGAGCTGAAAGGATTTCTCCTATATCGAATGTGCATAAAGTTAACAGTTTGGTTTATTGATATGTTTAATGGCTTCTGCTCTTGAAGTAATAAGTTGCAATTAGAACTGTCCATTGTACCGCATTCAAGTGTGATTTAAATGGAATACCCAGCAGAGTAGAGTTTTGTGTATCAATGCCAAGAACATTTAAAATGCACTTGATGATCAAACTCGACATGAGAACAAACATTGGAGCATAGTGCCAGAGTCTGGAATAGAATCGTCTAAAAATGAATCCAAATGGAGATCCATTCTCAGCCAAGTCTAGCTGAATGTTATTAATGTGCAATCCGTCGCCATCGCCGTTATGGGCTCCATTTGGTCGTACTTCGTGGGTAATTGGTTGTTGTAATCCACCAGTCTCTTCTTGATGGGCTTGCTCCTCGTCCAACGCATCCCGCAGACCTGCGGGTTGTTGCAGAAAGGCAAAAACTATATGATCATCAGGTAAATCCATCTATTTTCGGAATTTTTCACTTTTAAAATTTATGTTTCGTTTTGAGTTGTTTCGAAATGAAGTCTGATTTGTGAAAATTAATTGTTGTTTAATAATGCCATTCCTCTTTGTTTTAAGAAATTAAATATTATCTCTGTTATATGAATAACTTTGTATGCGGATACACATTCATGGTTTTTGGTTTTCAATTTAATGAGATTCATCAACAAAGCCGCATTTTTAATGAAGCAAAAAAACGGCAATTACTCACATTTATCAACACTATTTGCATGATGATATGAGAGTGCCTTATAGGAGAAGGCTGCTGGGTAGAGAGCGCAGCCAGAATGCCGAGCGCAAAATCGCTTAAATGCAAAACTCATTAAAATAATTGCAAAATGCAAAAGTATAACAAACTCGTAGAAGGCTGACAGAGATGGGGTAGATGGAAACACAGAACGCACACTCATTAAACCAACCATAAATAATTAACAAAACAATTTATTTTCAAGGATATATGCAGTGAGTGGTCTCCCTCATCCTCCCTTCCACTGGCTGTCCCCTTGTCTATAATTGCGCCGCATTATCCCTGAGACTGAGAGAATGCATTCCGTGCGCTCTATGCAAACTTCAAAGCTCATTTATGTGAGCGTCTGACGATGATGGCAAAGATGAAAAGCCAAAAATTAAAAAATCTGTACACAATCTGCTTGGCAAACAAGCAAAACACGCCGCCGTCTCAAAAGTCAACAAACTGCAACCAGTTACCAGTTACCAGTAACCAGCAACCAGCAACCAAGTGTGCTGGCCACTGATGCGCGATATCTGAAAACACTTAGCCTCCGTTCTGTATAGCACATATGACGCATACGCAACGTGGTACGGCTTGCCCGGTCATGCTAGACTGCTGTGGTTAGTTTGCGAGTCATTAAAAGTAAATAACCTCAAAGCAAGCGGCGCACTCTACGGGCACTTGAACCACGTCAACATTTTCAGCCTGATGGCTCTGGTCAGAAAAGAAATGCTCTCGCTTTGCCCTGCTCGCTGCCCTGTCGATCTGTCATCCATGGCCATTTCCACGTCCACGTCCACGTTAACGTCCATGTCCATGTCCAGCACTTCAGTGGCTCACACGTGTCGCCCGTATCGTGGTTGCTGCTGTGTTTTGTGCGCCATTTGTCCGCAAACACTTGTAATTAATTGCGCATGGCCGGTAAAAGTCATCGTTGCATTGGTTGCTCAGCCGGCCCACTAAATGCTAGACAATATACAAGTTTTCTTCCAGTCCCGTCTTGTGTAGACACAAGATGCGAAAAAATTTATCATTTCAGTTTGCGAACTGATTTTATACAAGAAACGTCTAGTATAAATTCTGTTCGAGAAAAGTAGGCGTTAGGGAAATTTCGCGTTGCGCTAAGAGGGCGCGACACCAGACTCAATGCAAGAAGCATTCTACAAGACCCTAACGATCTACAGAAAATTCTTGCAGTCTCCTTGTCTCCTGTTTGGTTGCTAAAGGTTATGTGGGTGCTAAAGTGCTTTTTTGCCGCCAGCAGGTGTGGTCCAGAGCATGCGTAGGCCTAGAAGGTAGCTGAAGAAAATTAAGCGCCTGGCAATTGAAAGTGCGAGTTGAAAACCTTTTTAATCGCTGACAATAGCATCAAAGAAATTGGGCATTAGTCTGGTTGGTTACGATTTCAAACACATGTGAAGTATGCCATTAAATATAATTGAATATGGTATGTACTTTTTAGACAATTGTACTAAAAAGCCAGATAATAATGCAATATATAAACAAGTACGTTAGCTACAGTGTGGTCGAGAATAATGTATATAAAAAATACTAAAATATACCGAAGGATATGGTTGGACAGACAGACAAGCAGACAGCCAGTCGGACATAGCTTTATTGTCTTTGCTCCTAATGGGGTCGCATTAATTTTAAACTTTTATTTAAACAATAAATATTACCTTATATTTTATAAAATCTTTACTTCATTAAACTTGTATTTCAAAACACAAAGTTGTTATAAAAAAATGTTTTAAAATTAGTCGTATTCGTCTTTAATCTAATTGCTTATGCATTGTTTGTCTGCCCTGTGACATTAATTTCGAATGTAAGAAAGTCATTCAATGCTTGAATTGTGCAGCATTTGTCATTCTCTAAACGAATTTAGCATAATTAATTGCCGTGACGAAATGTGTGCAAATGGAGCGTCTGCATTGCCTCGAGGCAGCTGCTCCTTGGCTCCATCCAAGAAGGAGCCACTTCATCAAACGCCAGAGCAATGCAGCAACATTTTTGCCTTGTATTTACATAATGCTGCTCCACGCATTAGCTTCATGTGCCGAGGCAGCAACTCAAATTGAGATGGAGACTGGGGACTGAGACTGAGATGAGTTCTTCGTTAGCAACGTTCTCGTTGCTTGGGTGTTCTCATTAGCACGACTCAAGAGCATTTCACCCTGGGGCAACTATTTAGCTCACACAACAACAGAAATGGAAGAATGGTAGGCGAAAAAAATGCATTTGAGTGCTCCAAAACACACACTTTATAAATACGACATAAATACGGCAATTGTTAAATTTGTATTTTCCTGCTACTTCAAACTTATTGCATTGTTTCATGAAATTCCAATGTAATAGGTCAGTTAGCAAAAGTATTTAGAAAGTAGTTATCGTTTAACATTTCGCAATTTTTATTACTACTTTGCTTTTGTTCTGATATGAACTAATACAAGATGGAAGACTGTCATTAGAGCTTAACAAGTGTTAAACTACCGCAATCTTTTATATAAATTCCGAATAGATCGTATTCTACCTTATGTTGAAATGCTAATATAACTAGGTAATGTAAGTATTCTACGCGTCTACTACAGGTGGCAAGCAATCGATGGCATTATCGATACTATCGATGGTGCCATCGATATCTGGCGTCTCAACAGTTTTGTGTAAAATCTTCAGAAATTAAGAATAAAAAAGGTATATATATATGGATCGCTTTTTAAAAATAGGTATATTTAATGTACTACTATTTTATATAAAATAAGTATTTTAATGGATCGTCGAATTACCGCCACTCCTAGTGCGTCAAGTAAGGACAAGCTGAACTGCATTGTACCAGCAAAGACTTTGAAAAGGATTCTGTACCAAATAGGCGAAGTACTACAAAAAAGAGTAAAATTTCACATGTCTGTTAGTAGTTAAAAAGTTCAGACGACACAACTATCTTGAGTTCTGACAAGAATGAAAGACAAGGCAATAGGTCAAAGTTTGTATGTCGGGCGATATTATCGGCTACAATCGATGGTATTATCTATCACTATATCACTATATCGGTGGCGCTCACTATCGATAGTTCATCACCTCTAGTGTCTATACATCATGTTATTTTGTTGATTTTATATAATATTATTATACCCGATAACCATTGGGGAGAAGGAAGTTGTAACTTTATGCCTGCAGAAAACGTAAGTAGCATTGATCAGCGTCAACAACCGAGATGATATAGCCATGTACGTCTGTCAATCTGTCTATCCGTAAGAGCACCTGGATCTCAGAGACTATAAGAGATTGAGATACAAATATGTATGTATATTTTTCCATACCCATTTCTGCCCCCGTAAATCGAAAAGCATCGAAAAACAAGCAATTTTTGGTAGTTTTTTTTTGCTTATAATCCGGTATATTTTGTATTCTATAGTATATTTTAATTCTAGTACTATAAAAATATATCAAATATGCCTTTAGTTTAGCTTGGTACTTTTACGGTATATTTTAAGAATAGTAAAGCACTGTCTTGCTTTATTTCAAAATGGGGATCGGGCATCTCACAGTCGAGTACCTACTTGTTTTTGAAATTAAATCATTATAATATTATATAATACATAATAATTACAAAATATGATTTAGTTTCTGGGGTGCATTACTATATTTTAGTTTTTAGTTTGCACCTCTGGGCGCTGCGACAAAATGCACTTTACGTCTTTGCGCATCAATCGACACCGCCATGGCCACAAGTAGACAAAAAGGGGCGGTAAGGAGGATTCCACGTGGCTGGGGCTAAGGATGAGACTGGTGGTTGCCTTGCACCGCCTGTGGGTCGTTTCTCCTACGAATGAGTAATTAAAACATTTTTCACTTTGCGTTTTCTTTCTGCGCGACACTTTTCTGTGTTTTGTCTAACGTGTTTTGCTTTTTATATACAAGTTTCTCACAAAGTGCACCCTCTACTCATTTTTTATGTCTGTGCCTTTTTCAATTAAAAACTAAGACGCTTGATGAGTTGACGGTTTGTTTGCTATGTAAAAAGGCCAGTCATATGAGGTCAGAGCTGGGCTACACATAATGTAATTAGTTTGCAATTTTTGTTAGATATGCATTTGAGTTTTTCTGGGGACATTTACATAATTGAAAATAGGTTGTAAATTGCAATCATTTTATTTTAATACGCAAATACATTACAGATATTATTATCTCATATTTATTTTATTATAGGACAACAATTTCTTAGTTTAATTTTTATGATATATCTTTCCTTCATTGAACAAAAAGTATTTTCCAAATTTGTGAACTTATTTATTAAGTAAACCTAATTAAAATTATACACAAGATAAACACAAAATTTAGTAAATATATATTATTCTATTTGTGCCTGTTTTTCTACTTCTATGTGGAAGTTACGCTTCGTGGTTTTGTTTTATGGTAGCGTATTAAAAGATTCTTTGTAGCTCATCCATTTAGTTGTGGCCTCTGTGGCGCCCCAGCTACATCTCAAAGTGTCAGCTTCAAGTACACGTTGCAGCAACTGAGTTGTCGTTGTTGTTGCTGTTATTATACTCATTTGATGCACTAAGTTGTCAGTGTGTTTGCTGTCACCTGTTTTAACACTTGAAGCGCGGAGGCAGCCGTCAAACAAGCTAATTAGTATGCAAAACACATTAAGTGGCAGCCAGCAAATGTTGCCGCAGTACTCGGTACTCAGTACTCAGTACTCAGTTGGGGTAACCCAATGGCATAGCGAATCGCATACACCTCGGGGGCCTCGTTGTGCCATTGTTTTCACAACCTACAAAACATTTCAAATGGAAAAATTTGCGGTATGAAAGATGCCCGCCCGGGCGGAAAATATTGACAACCTTCACCTTCATTGATGTCCATAATTAGTGCACAAAACACAAATCGCGCAAAAAGAAAAAACAACTGCGAGCGGAGAGGGCAAAAAAAGGAAAAACCTAGGTAGCGGCAAGCATGACTTGCCGCATGGGAGCAGTTTATTAATCATACGCCATGTTGACGCAGTCTCGTTTTGCCAGCAATCTGACTCCACTCAGCATCCTTTGTGCCATGGTGTTGGTGTCTTGCTGTTGCTTTTGTTGGTGTTGGCATCGCTGGTTGGAGCTGGCTGTGTACTAATTAAGCCTTCGATTAATTTACGCCTTTTGGCCTCAAACGTCAGCGTGAAAACAAAGAAAATTAAAAGCTCGCCCGAACTTCAAAAGCCGGAAACGGGTCGAGCACTGACGGTCGTCGTCGACGACTGCCATGCCCAAAGGCGGCTGTGAAAATGCGTTAATGATGCCATCAACAACATCGCCATCAACACCCAGAGTGGTGACACTGTCTGGCTTAGTGGCTCCGTCTGTCTCCCGCTTCATTCTCACTCTGCTTGTAGACGACTGGCTGCCGGTGTAGCTCCAACTTTGGCAGCAACATCAAAGCGTTAAAGCTTGGGAATTGTTGACACACCGGATGAACGTACCGCTCTGCAGTTTTAAATCTTCCTCTCCCGCTCTCTCTCTCTCTCTCTCTATCCCTCTCTCTTTCTCTTTTTTTCTGCTCTCCTGTCTCAACTGCCTGCCTATCTGTATATGCATAATTTCTGTGCAACATTTTTTTAATACCCTGACTGCTGTGCTTGCTGATAAGCCTGGGGATTTTATTATTTTCTTTTGCTTTTTTATTATTTCCATATTCCCCTGAGCTCGCTCTTCTGTTTGCATTTCGTTCTATGTTTTCCGCCGCCGGCTCTGAAATTTCAACATTGATAAACAATGACAATTGAATGCTAATTTTGGGCTCCAATTGACGGGAAGCCTATTTTAAATCTGAAAATTTGCACAAATAAATACAAATATTTCATTTTATCTTTAATGGGAAAAATATTTCTTAGATAAACCTAAAAAATATCGGTAAATAATCAAATTTGGCATATTATCTTCTTCAAATCAAGTAACTTTTCTTTTATACTACTATAACTATTGTTCGGTATATTTTTAGAATATTACCGCATTGTTTTGCTTTTATTCAAAATGCGTAGCGGGTATCTCATAGTCGAGCACACTCGACTGAAACTTTGTTGTTAATTTTATTTCATATTTATATTTTCATGTCTCATGAGTAATAAAAAATAAGTATAAAAGTTATGCATTTGCTTGCAATATGAAAAACTACATATTTATAATAAATTAATAACATTCTAAGCTAATTTAATAACAGAATTCATTAATCAATTAAGTTTAAGTGAAGCCTCAAAAGTCACTTTTATATGAATAAGTTGTTTGTAATTAAGTTATTATTCACAACAATTTCAATATCAATATTTTGCTAGCACTTGTGTAGTCCATCTCTCAGCTACCGCAATTGCTTATCAACTAAGCCAACTAACCAATTTTGGCCAACAATAGAACAGCAAGTAAGTAGCAAGTATGCAGCTATTGCTACTCATAGCATGGTCTGGACAGTCAGGTCGGCAAATCCTAAATCAAACTAACCACGACGCATTATGTGAGCCTTTGCAGAAATCCAAATGAAACCCACAAACACAAACTAAGCTTGCTGAATGTGAGTTCATGTATGCGAGTGTGCAAGTGTGTGTGTGTGTGCTTTCAGTTTGCGGAAATGAATTGGTATTTAATTAATAGTTTTACCCTGATTAATCTGCCCTGCACGCCCTTGATGCCGCCCTTGATGCCCGTCGCATTCATGAGCCGCACCACAAAAGTCTACGTAATGCTCCCATCCAAAGTCGAACGATGACGAGTTCCTCCTCTCTTTCACTTTGCCGCATGTTGACCTAATGAAGTTGCCGTATAATTGTTGCTCAGACGTTGCTCATTGAGGGGGAAAGGGTGCCGGGTGTTGTACGGAAATCAAATTGAAATTAACGTGTCCAGAGCGTGTGGGGGAGTTGAGCCGAGACGAGACGAGACGAGAGTTTGAATTTCAGTTGCTTCACTTCAGTTGGTAGCAATCGGATGCTGCCATTGCTGTTGCTGTTGCTGTTGCTGCGGCCTGTTGTTGTTAATTTGATTGGATTCTGATGATGGGGCGTAGCAATTGCAACGCCCACGCACACGTTCCAGCAATGGCAGCAGGTCGCTTCGGTCTATTACTTTAGTGTGCCTCTCGAACTTTGATTTTTGCCCGCTTTTGGCTCCCAAGGTTTGGGTTGCCATCTGCCCAGCAATAGCAACAGCAACAGCACCAACAACAACAACAGCAACTTTCGTTGTAGTCGAAGTCGCAGCAGCAGTCCATCAACCCTTGTGCTGTGCCTGTTTTGATTGTGTAATGCAATCACGTCGTTGTTTTGCCCGATTTTTTCCTTCTCTCTCTGCTTTTTTTTTGTTGTTCTTGCTGTTGTTGTTGGTCTCTCCCTAACATCGGCTAAGGTAAGTTAAGTAGAAGGGTCTCTGAATTTTAATTTTTCGACAGCATTTTGCGCTGAGCACGAACAATGTGCGTAATCATACGTGATGATGTGTCGTAGTCGTAGTCGTAGTAGTCGCTGTCGCAGTCGCAATCGCAGTGGAAGTCGTAGTTGTCGTCGAAGTTGTCCTCTCATCAGCGTCCCCACTGCTCAGTGGGCTTGGGAGGTGAGAGGGAGAGAGCGAGAGAGCGAGAGAGGCGTCGACCCATTGTTGTTGCCTGAATTGGAAGACATTGATGTGCTGTCATCGTTGTTGATGCTGTCGCAGTCATCGCAGCACTTCATAAAATTAATAAGTTGATAGACTTGCGCCGTTTCTTGCTTGATTGAACTGGGATTTTGGCCTAACAATCAGGGGCTAATGTCGGGCGTAAGGAGTGGGCATGTCTGAGGTCATATTATGAGTGCACTCCATACTATACACCTCAAATCGGTGGTTGATTATTGTATTATTCTTCAAATATATAATTTTAGTTCTCATTAGTGGTAATTAACATATTGTTTGTAAATTACATTCGAATTATTTCCACATTTTTTTCTTTATTAAACGGATTTTCAATGTCAACATTGATTTGGTAGCACACATCATCTATAACATTAATCGATCTAGAACCGAAATCTAGTGACATATGTTAGGTATAGTAAAAGTTAAAAAAAGCATAATTTATATATTTTACATTCAAATTGGGAACTCATAATTCCATTTTTAAATATTAGAATGCCAATAGCAACTCAATTCACTGCAAAAACTTTATTGCATATTTTCATTAGCTTAAATATTTTAATAGGGTGCTATTTGTTATTATAGCATTTCAAAATACAAAATAAAATAAGTAAGAAAGCTACAGTCGAGTCGGTTCGTAGAGTCGCTGTCAGATATACCAAGTAGATATACCAAAAATACGCGTTTTGAATAAGAATAGATATACCAAAAATACTAAAGTATACCACTGTCTATAATTGGTATATTGATACAAACCTAAATTCAAAATATACCATCGATTACTAAAAATAGCAAAGCACATATATCAACGGAATTTCATCATACTTAACATTTAAAAGAATACCTTCGAGCGATCAAAATTACGCTGGTTATTTGGTTATGAAAAATTACCTCAAATTATAGTTAAGTATAGTTAAGTTCTATTGTTATTTAATAATTCACAGAATTATTTTGATAACTTCACTAAGAAAGTTTCCTGACAAGAGTGTATTTTGTTAATTAGAGTTGTACATTAAACATTCATAAATTACCAATACTATTGAAATTTTCTAAATATTAATATACATACTAGTATTGCATGATAGAAAAATGTTGGTAAACAAATAATGTTTAACCGAAATTAATAATTGTGCTACGACAATGAAAATGAATAGTTTTATTTTTGATAAATTTAGAGTATTTGAATAGAATATTTTCAGTCTCAATTATTTTACAATAAAAATTAATTGGTGCTTTTAACATCCATGAGTTCAGTTTTAATATTTTGGACATATTAAATAAAAAACAGAAGCACAAGCTTGGCTTCACTGGACGCCCTTTTGGTAGTCGTTGTGGTTGCTGCTGCTCAATAGCTCAAGCGCCGCTGGGGTCTCAAAGGCGGCGCTGAGCTTCCTGCTGGAGGACACAGGCGCTCGCCAGGATGCTGCTGTCTGCAAGAAGCTGCCATCACGTTGACATGCCACGCATTTAAACGTCACCGGAAATGCCTTTTGTTCTTATGCGTTGCGAACGCAGCCTGCCAGTCTGCTAGACTGACTGACTGAGTGAGTGACGGACTAACTGACAGAGTGAGCAACGAGCTGCGATCAACCCTCAGCGTGACCAATACGCGGTTGGTGCAAAATGTAAAGTACTCGAACGAAATATGCCGAATTCGTCACGAGTTTTCAATATTAAAATTTCGATATCAATCAACATTTTCACATGCACTTTCTCCCCCGCTGTTGCTGTCGCTGTCGATGTCGGTGTCGGTGTCTGTCCACGCTGAATGATTGTGCAACACCTTACACATGACATTGGCATAATTTATGATGCTTCAACTCCCCCAATAACCTTTGTGTGTAAGTGCAAAAATCTTACACGATGCCCTGGCAATGACATCGACAGAAAAAATATCAGAAGAGAAATAAATAAATAAACGGAGTCATTCGTCATTCTTATTGTTGAACATGCGTTGCCTGTTCTCTCTTGTCTCTTGTCTTCGAGTCTACTACACACACACACACTCACACACTAGTCCTTCGTCCTTCGTCCTGTCAGCTCGTTTCATCGGAATTGTTTGGCTACCTTACCAAAGAGTCTCCTGTAGCCAGCAACCAGCAGCCAGTGTCTATTGCTAAAAGTCAAACTCTGTTTGTTATTATTACGAGTATTTGTGCATTGTTTGCTACTTTTTATTGTTTCCTCGGCTCCTTTCGACTCCCTTTTCTATAACATTTTATTGAAAATTTCTAATGAATTGGCACCGTAATCGTTCATTCATAAAGATTCCTACGGCTTTGGCTGTCACACACTTGAGTTTGAGTTTTGCCCTGTTTCAGTTTACCTTTTTTTTCTGGTAAATGTTCATATTTTATTTTTTCTGGGGTTTTCTTAATGGGTTCGCAGCGTTGACTTGATTCTCGGCCCTTGGTCATAAAATGTGACAGTATTTTCACTTTTATTTATTTATTTTTTAAATCTATATTCCATGCTCGCTCAACTTAAAGTAAACAAGCACTTTTAAAAGCCGCAAAATGTTCGAGAAGAGTGTGTGGAAAAGTTAAATGTCATTGTATGAGTTTCAGTTTGAGTGCTATGTCCTAATATTTATTTGCTTTTCCCTGTCATAAGCTCTGTAACTTTGGACGCAGCCCCACAGGAAAAAATGGAAAGCCAACACTCGCAGCATTTTCCTCGCCATATGCCGTCGATCCACATGTAAGCCAAAAACTTTGCTAAATGCTGACAGAAAGTTGCTCCTACAACAACCATAAAAAATTGCCTAAAAACAACACACAAAAAGAGAACACAACAAATATGCAATGAAAAAGTTCGCATTTGCACCCGCAAACAAAACGCAGAGAAAAACATAAATAACAACTGAAATAAGCGACTTGGTGTTTGGCAAGTGGAAAACATTTGCATGCCTATTAGGAGAACACAGACTGAGAGAGGTGGAGAGGTGGAAACTCCGAAGTCGGATTGGAGTTTCCTCTATGCTATTATTGGGCTGCCCCATTAGACGCGAAAATTGTTGGGAAAACAAGCGCAAACACCTGCAAATTGTTTGGTAAAATTATCTCGAAATCGTTGAATGAGCGCTGAAGCTCCCATTGATTAGTTGTCTATCATTTTTCCGTTCAATGAATCGCAAAGAATCGAAGCTTCTTGACTTCTTCCTAGGAGAGTTGCAAAGAAGCTGAAATAGCCAAAGTGACGAAGCGAAATAATGGCATTTGAATCTCAGAAGGTAAAATTTGATTTACTTCTCTGATGAATTTTTTAGATAATTATATAAAATGTCTATATATATTAATATTTTATTATAATTTCAATTATAGATTAATAATATAATCTATGTTGCAAAACTTAGATATAAAAAAAAGAATTTAATATTATATGCATGTTCGATTTAGGAAATTATATATAACAATTAAATTTTAGAATTTGTTTTAGAATTCAATAATATTGCCAGTTATCGATGTTAGAAAATTCACATTATAAAACAAGTTTTTCAAATTATACAGTGGTTTACTTTATAAATATGATTCTCAATACAAGCTTAAACAAGTTTTGTGTTGCTTTCTATTATTGTATTGCAATTTAAATCAAAATTAAAACATATTTTAAGAATTTTATTTTGTGATAATCTTCATTCATTTAAACCATTTTTTCATATTTTAGACTGATGTGATATTATGTCTATCTTAATTGTTGATATTTTGAATTTTAAGTGTAGCAAGGTATTAAAATGCTTGATGCACATTTAGTTAACCAAAATAATGAGCAAGTAAGTTTTTAAGTATAGCTTGGCAATATTATTGATGCCTTTTTTGCAGCAAATAATATAAATATAACTAAAATTATAACTTGCACATATTAGATATATAGTTATTTAACCATTATCGTTAAATACCTTTTGTAAATAATTTTAATTATACTTGTTTCTAGACAAAGGCCAAAGCAGCAAGCGTTAGTAAATTTATGTTAGCCTATAAATTAATTTATAGTCTATGCCTTTAATAAATAAATAAATATTGATGCCTTTAAAGATACCGATTGTTTTTTGCAGTTGATTTAGTGAAGATTCTTTGCAGTCTATGTTATAACCTGAATTCACATAGTCTGCTCCTTGCTGTTGAGAAGAGTAGTCGGACCACTTGAGGGCGATTGACTGTCTACCCCGAGTAACTGAGCCGGGTTACGCTCTGCCGCGCTACAGGATGAAACATGGAGCGTGGAGCAGTGTCGAGTGCTCGACAGGAGCTGACTGTTGAGTGGATGAGTTAGAGATGGGCTTGGCTTGGCTCGATTTGCGCTTGGCTGCATTGCCTGATACTTTGTTTAAGTTTTTGCGCCCGTATCAAACCAACCCCAACAGCCAACAGGAGCAACGCCCATGCACTCCATACCACTCCACTCCACGACATCCCCCGACGTCTTCTTGTCCTCCCGTCTGTGCAGACAGACAGCGGATTGCTTCCAATTCGTCGCGCAGTCGGCGGTGCAAAGTATTTGCCAACGGCATCATGAGTGCTAGGGATTAGTGCCCACTCACAGCCAGGGTTTGGGTTGGGTTCTGGGTTCTGGCTTTAGCTTTGGCGTTGAGCTCACGGCTCTTGGCTCTCGGCTTTGAGCTCGCAAAACGGAAGGAATTTTTGCACAACCTTGGGCTGTTTCGCCTTACCGCCTGCTGCAGCTGATCCCTTGCCACGGTTTAAAGTACCGCTAAAATGGAGACGAAAAAATTAGTTAATACCGGAAGTCATCGCACTGTTTTATGCATCCGCCTCAAGTCTGAGCCTGCGCACTCGACTGGAAATTTTATGAAACTGTTGCTGTTGCTGTGCTCTGTGCCCAGGCATAGAGAGATAGAGAAAGTATGTGCGGTTGGTTGGCCAACTCATAATTTATAATTTATTGGCCCGCCTCGATTTATGTGCGTTTTATGGCCGCTAATTAGCTGGAGGGCCACCCAAAAAGATAGAGAAAAGTGTGAAGCTCGTTTCAATGTTAGTTGTTCTGTCGTTGACAGTGAAAAACGAGAATCTTACACAAAAGCAAACGGCACATGTTAAAGTTACTTTACTTTTATTTAAGATTTACAGGTCTACTGAAGTATCACTTTTTATAAGCTTTTTAGTGATATATACAAACAAAATATTGATACGTGTTAGATTATATTATCTATGTATTTCAAACCTAAAGTTAAGTCTTATCAAATGAAAATTAAATGTTAAAATATGTCAAAATGTTTTAATGTTGCAAGCCCATAACATTTGAATAAGGTAAAAATCTAGTCATGTAAAATTAATAAAATTTGAAAGTTAACTTAACATTAGTTACATAATTGCTCCATTACAAATTCTACAAATTAATCTAATTAAAATATTAAACACAAATTTAGCTACTGAATTGGTTTACCCTATATCCGAAGGGTAGAAGGGTATTACAAATAACTTTGTGACGGCAGCAAACGTGTGTAACCGAAGAAGACATCTCCGATCCTATAAAGTATATATGGTATATTCTTGATCAGCCTAGACAACTAAGACTAATATTGAGATATATTTTCTTTTCGACTGCACCTTGACTCGCGATTTTTGGTATGCTTAATACTGTAATGATTACAGCCTATATGATTTCTGATTTGGCGACTATCAGATAAAAATTGTAGAAGTTATTAAAGAAATAGTTTTGGGGTCTCAGTTGTTTATGTCAAGAATCGGAAGTTGATTTTATATAGTATATATCGGTACATCATATACAGTCTTTGGTATATTTTAGTTTTTAGTATATTATTTTTAGTATATTTTAAGAATTATAACACACTGTTTCGCTTTTAAAATGGGTAGTGGGTATTTCATAGTCAAGCACACTTTACTGTAGCTTGTGAAATTTTGGTATTATTCTTATAAAATGTAATCTAAAATGTAAGTTGAAGTTGTAAGTATAAGTAATTTGAGTTAATCGGAAATTCAATTCAATTAAATCAGCAGCTAAGAAAATTATTTCGTAAGAAATGTATAACAGAAATGAATAAAAGTTTAGACGCTCAATATTTAAATACAGCAACAAATACAAGAAGGCGACTATCAAGACAACATCTTAAAATTAATGCTCTTGGGTTGGAGGCATGGTCAAGATGATTTTTGGAGAAAATTGAGTGGGGAATGGGTCGCAGACGCTTGCCAGCACTTTCCAATTTTCATTAAAATAACAGAGCCGACGCACAGGGTGGCCATTATTTTGAAAGCTGCCCCCTCCCCCTTGCCTTGCCACGCTCTGTGTGAGACCATGCTCCTAAAGTGAATCCACCTCCCTATCAGTGGCAAACCTTCGAGTTGAACATTTTTTGGGGGCGCCCTCGTCTGAGTCGACGTGATTGCAATGCGCTGGTAAATGTCTGTGCTAGCCACACTCCTCCCTTCCCTCCCGTACACAGTCCCATCTCCCATTCCTCCGCAGCCTCCATCCCATGGAAGGACTTTGGTTCGTTGGTTCGTTTCGTGCGACGGTTCGTTCCATTCGTTAGTTCAACGCACACTCGGGAGTATGATGAAATTAAATTGGGGAAACTTTGCCAGTCGCTGCTTCTGCGATGATGACGACGACCATGATGATGATGACGATGATGATGGTGGTGATGATGGCTGCCATCAACAACGTCATCCACAAACATCAGCAGCCAACGGTCGGTTGTACGGTTGGTCGACTGCTTGTTGGGTCCTTCTGCTGGCTTAAATCCAATCCCCGTCCCGCTGAGCCAGCTCCAATCCCAGTCCCCGTCCCGCCCCGCTCCGCTTCCGCCTTCACCGTTTCAGCTCTTGCCCGGTTTGGGATTTCAATTTTTTATATTTCCATCACTTTTTTTTGCCGTGCTGTTCCTTTTTCGTATAACATTTTCGCTGCAAACGAAAGCGAATGTAAATTTTTCAACGTTGCCTTTTGGTTTAAAAATTTAAACTTGTCGTTTGTTTGTGCTGGGGAACTTGGTGGAAGTGGAGAGTGGATTGCAGATTCGTTGGCATCGCTTTGGGTTGGTTGTTTTAAGCTTTTACCTGGGTGCCACCTCTTCCACTCTCTCTCTCTCTTCGCTTCCCCACCCCTATCCACAGCAGCCAGTGTTGTTCTTGTTCGAAAATTTAATCAGTTGCCAAAGTTTTGCAATTTTAATTAAATTCTCCAAATTGGTTTTGACTGCTCTGCGCTAAAGTTTTTCTTTACCAGCCTCTGATTGTGTGTGAAAGTATATGTATATACTGCGTGTGTATGTGTGTGTGGGTGTATTTTCCATGTCATTGTTGTCGAAGTCGATGTGCCCCAGCGTCGCCATGTTCTTCGCATTTTCCATCTTACTGTGTCTCTTTTCCAGCACTCGGCAGCTGCTGACTCGCTTCTGGTTTGGAGGTTATCCAAATTGGCAACTTTGTAGGTAGACGCGCAAAGTTTTTAATTGTTTAAGAAATGCAGCGCAACTTGCCAAGAGCTACACTGAAAGAATATACCTATAAAGAAATTGTATGAAATATATGCCGCAAATTGCAAGTAAAGTGAAAATTAAATTTGTAATTTTATTCTTTACAATGAAACTAATAATAATTTTACAATCAATAGAGGCTGTGCTTAACTTTTTAATATAATTTAAAGGAATTTCTAATTTTATTTGTATAGCATTACACAAAATACTAACCATAATCCATTTTGTTCCAATCAGCAATATATAATATATTTTAGGAAAATGAATACAACTGAAACATTTTAGTATTTTAAAATGTATTTAAAAAATTTGTTGAACTTTTTGCAGTGTGTGTTAATGCAGCATAATAAAATGAGGAGCAAAATAAATGATATAAAAACTTTTGCTCATTTGGCGTCGCCATTTTCCCCGATAAATTCACATAAACTATGGTTTGTTGGCCCCTGAATATACCTCGCTTTGGGTATCTATATGAATATCTTAGCACCAACTAAGCCTTAAATTGATAAACTGATACTCACTAAATATTTCTGAAATATCTATATCAATAAATAAGTAAGATGAAAATATTCTACATGGAGATGACTTCCTATCAATCAACAAATGAGAAAAGCTAAGTATTATAAAAAAGGAATACAACAAGTAATGACATTTTAATACAATATTTAAATAGTAAGTATAAAATCTAATACATATTTGTCTCTGATTTAAGTAGTATCAATATAAAGCAAACCAAATATTTATGGCAGTTTCATAATACCCCTTTTAAAAGATTTCACTGGCTCGCCATTTGGAAAAGGTTTTAAAAGCTTCGCAGCTTCTCCTACTACAGAGTATTCTTCGACTGACCCAAGCGGCGTCATCGCTGGCGACGAAGAAAACGTTAACACAAAAACGCCATTTAGCGCACAGGAAGCCGCTTTAAAAGCGGACCAAAAGCGAGAACGACAGACAGCGAGGGGGGGGAGAAGGGAATCCTGGCGTCATGGCCATGGCGACATTGCGAGCCAGTTTTGTAGGTGGTGGGGAATGCAGAAGGACGGGTCGGGTTGAGTCGGGTTCTTCTGGATAGTGCCGACGCAATTGCATTTAATTGCAAAATCGGGGAAACTGTCTGACAAATTACGCGAGTAACAAAAAGTTTTTGGCAAATGGCCAGGGCCAAATGGACGCAGGACGATTGAGTAAAGGACCAACAAGATAATCAGCCAACTGTTTTGAAATCTTTTTCTCCTTTTAACCGTGTGGCGCTTGAGTTAACAAATCAGATGCAAAATCTTATAGCGATCGCTTCACTGTTGCACTGCACTCGAAATCTGTTCGATTCTTTAACTAACCGAGTAACTGGACCCACAACACCCTGAAGGGTGAGTTGTCGAACAGGAAGCGCGAAGATTAGATGATTGCATCAATATGCTAGCTGTCAGTAGCTAGTAGTAGAGTTGAAGTCGTTGTCACCCCCAAAAAAAGAGCCAGGACAACGATGCGCTATCTCATCGTTCATGCGAATCCGAAATTAAATTATCTGTCGACTGCCGACTGGCAAAGCTAGTGGAGGCGGAGGTTTGGCCAACCCTTGTTTCAAAGTCGACATCCTCCTCATGCAGCTTTTATTCCAATCAGATTGTTTCCGTGGTTGTCTGTGTGGCCCTCAAAATAGGCTTTTTACTTTGTCGCACTGCCAACTGGCTTGTGGATTGAATTCGAATTAATTCCTTTGACCCCTCGCCCCGCTAACCCCGCTCAACCGAAGCCAACCTCATCATCCTCATCATCATCTCCCACACGTTTTCGTTCCTGATCCTTGCCCAACTCCAATTCCAACTTCGTCTCCATCTCTAGCTTCAGCTTTAGTCTATGGCGCGTGTGCGTGCGCCTGATTAACATATGTCAACAGTATTATATAAAGTGGTATTTTGGTTCTGGGTATTCTGGGCATTTGGAATTGGGCTTGGGATTTCGATTCCGATTGCGATTGTGTTTGGACTTGACGATGCTGAACAGGCCTGTCACATTTCCTCAACAACAAATTCAATTACGTACGCATTTGCTTATTTTTGTAAGAAATTAACTTGTAGTTTATTTTTACGTCTTCATCCCTTCCTTTAATTGTGAGTTTATTCCGAAAGGGGCAAGAATTATATAGAGTATTTGAAGCAGGTGGATTTATGGTGAGAGTTTGAAATTGGAATTTAAATTTAATGAACTTACCAAAACTTATGAATTTGCAAATAATTATGCTTTTTAAAGTACATTAAAAAACTTTTTTGGAATTAAAAAAATAAAAATAAAAGGTAACATAATGTATCTAAAAATAATAATTTGACTTTTTTCTACTTTAAATTTTGTAAGTATTTAAAAAACCCTCAACAACTTTATAGAGTAATGCATACTGAAATTTGATTTATTTTCAAAAAACTAGCAAATTCCTTTTTGATTACGCTAGTGTATAAATAACATATATTTTAACAAAAAGTATTTTGATATATTATTACTAAAATAACAAATAAAGAAAATTATAACATTTATTATTAAAATTATGTTAATGATGGTTATGTTACAAATATTTATAAAAAGTCTTCGTAAGAATGACAAAATGCTTAAAACAAATTGCCAAATAATTACACATTTATAATCATATGATAAATATGCATTATTTATTGACCAATATATAAAGTCATAAACTCAAATGTGATTACTAATTTTAACCAAGATTTCTAATTTTTCAGACATCAATTATCAATGTTTAAATAAGATTTTGATTAAAATAATTAGTTATATTTTAAAAGTTGTTTTACAAAAATGTCGAAAGATAATGCAAATGATATTTATTAATTGACAAACATGTAAAGCAATGAATGAAAATGTGATTACAAATTTTACCCAAACAAATGGCAGACTTCATATTAAAGTGGTCTTTATCGACTGGGCATCGATGTGTGTGCAGTCCATAAAAGAGAAATTTCACTTGAAATTGCGCCCCCTTTTTCGAGTGTTGTGTGTTGGTCAACCACCAATAAGCTCCACAGCAACAGCAATAGCAGCAGCCACCGCCGAATGCAAATGAACAGCCATTGCCCATTACAACCCACACTCAGATACTCAGACTGGGAGAGAATCTGAATGAGATTCAGATTCATCAAAAAAGAGAGAGAAAAAAAATGGCAGAGCAATAACTCGTCTAGACCAACCCAATGTGAAACTGGCCAACGGCGATGCCAGGCATCGACTCCAATAATTGAGTGGCGCGAGGACTGGCCAAAGGGTTGTCGAAGGCGGGGGGCGGGAGTTGGGAGTAGGGGGGAGTGGGAAGGCTAATAAGTGTAGCAATAAAGTAGGAGAGAGCGACGTCTACCCGACGTGGTACTCAGGGACAACCGCAGTGGAACTCAACTCAGTCTGGTCAGACACTCGAGGTTGGCTGAGTTCAATGAGTTGCTTTTCAGTTTTCAGTTTTATTTTTGTTGTTGTTTCTCTTTTTTATTTTTTGTGTGGGGTGTGTGTGTGTGTGTGTGCTCCCTTTTAATTAGGCGCGTAATTTATGAAATATTTCCACGTGATGTTCAAGTGGCTGCCAAAAGGCTGCAGCAGCTGAAATCCTCCAAAATAGAATAGAATTTTGCCAGCTCTTCGACTCGAGTGGTCGTAGTGGCAATCGGCATTTTTGGTATTTTCGCCATATACCGCACAACGATATTTCACCCACTTTTTTATTATTGTTTTTTTAACAGCGGTCGTCTCTTGGAAAACAATGGCGAGCGGTGCGCCGCTCAGCCTCAAGTGCCATAGAGACCTGTTCCTCAGCTTCCTAGCGTCTGCGTTTCCCTCTCCGTTTCCCCCCCTTTGGCAGTGTCTATTTCTCTTGCTTCTCTCGATGCCCCGTGTGCACTCGAGTGGCAGGCGAAGGGTTCATCATCATCGTCATCATCGTCGAGGTATTTTCTTGTCGAGGAGTTTTGTCTTTGCCACTGCTGCGCCTCTCTGCCTAATACTTCTATCCTGCACTTGCCAGCCAGTCATCCAACCAGCCGCACTTGAAATATTTGTGGTTGTTGTTTGATTGAAGCGGTTCAAGCCGTTTGCAACGGAAGTGTGTTTGATTAAACGCAGAAGGACAACAGAATTACTGCAAAGGACGAACCTTGCTTGGGCCCTTTACATTCTGCTTTAAAGCGCAGGGCAGGTAAGTCCGTGGAGCGTTTACCTTCTACCCGGCATATTCATAAAGGGGCAGCAAGTGTACCGAAAACAACAGAGAAGGGCAGCCGATGAGAAGCGAGCGAAATTCCCTCATCCAATCTCGAATGCATCATTCCAAAAGGCAAATGGGCAAACAAGCACAGTGTCTCTAAAACGATTTTGATCATATTCATTTCATTTTCACATTCGAAAAGAGAATAAATAAATATTGTTTATAAATGAAAATTCTATATCCCATTTGATAATTTATATTCTATAGTATTAAGTTACAGATTTTATAGAATAGTATTTTGTTATTTTCAGATTTTAGTTTAATAAAAATATATATATTTTATTTAGACTAGTTCAAAATCTTTTTATTTAATTTATCACTACTACTAAATTTCATTCCATATATTATTCAGAATGTTTAAAACTAAGTTGTTTTAGTTACAGTTCAAATAATGTATGTATTTATATTGATATACATTCTGTATAAGTTCAAGTATTATTGAAAAATTTAACTTTATATATTTTTACATTTTGTAATTAACATTTTTTCAGGATGTTAGTAATTGCATATTAATTAACATAGTTAACATAAATTACTTCTTATAATTGATATTCTTATATTTTCTTTCTATTTTTAAATTATTGTATTTTTTAAGCAAATTTTAATTTCTTTTGGTTTATAATTACATATCAATTATTTATTGCTGAGTGCGATGCCAATGTGCGACGGTCTTGGAGTAACATCATTAATATTGGTCGCCTTTAATAGCATATCGATTTGTTGTTTATGGCCAGCTGGTTACTGCCATGTTTCTTGTATTTGTTGTCGCTGTGGTTGCTTTTGTTGTATTTTGGCAAGCTGGTCAAAAGCTGATGAAAAGGCGGAGCCATTTGCCAGGTCCCTTCAATCTAGATGCTCGTCCACCTCGCCCTCGCCCTCGCCCGACTGTTGCTAAAGCTCTTTCGCTCTCAGTGTATCTCCGCTTGTCCTTTTCTCTGTCTGTCTCTCTCACTCTGGGTCTCTCTTTCTGCTTCTCTTTTTGGTCTGTGGGTGTAGTGTGACATTGTTGCCACTTAATCCGTTTATCTAACTTCGTACACCGTTGGACTCGATGCCAAAAACTTGCAGCGCGCGTGGTTTAAAAGCCCCGATTTTTTACAGCTCTCCACATAACGGACGACGACAACGACGACCGACGACGACTCCAGCACTCGAAATTTGAAATGCTTTCGACCGTACAAGCTGCCCAAGCAGCAGATCCAAGCACTGTGCCCTCATTTTTCCCATACCTGCTGTTGCTGCCTTTGGCTCCCTTTAGTCATCGTCATCGTCATCGTCAGAGCCTCATCGTCATCCCACTCACCGACATCCATTAGCAATCGCAGTCATACAGACTTCCGCATCATACTTTGAACTTCCGCATATTTTATGAGTGTGTGTGTGTGTCTGCTGTGTGTGTGCGTAAGCGGGTGGATGTCGCAGTCTGTACACAAAATGGCGGACGCACACAACATTCGTCCCCAAGTCCACGTTGGCCATGCGCGCTATTCGATACACTCCACATACCCCCAATGTTCGCATCATCAACCTCCCAGAATTCCCTTCGATCCCATCCGAAACTTTGACGTCGTCTGTTTTGCCTGTCGCCTGGGAGTTTTCCTTCTTGAAGTTGTTGTCGCCTCAGTTCGATTTGGTGTAATTCCTATTTGGTGTTGTTACTGTTTCTGCTTGCTTCGCTTGCCACTTGGTCATGTAACAGCTTTGAACTTTTTTTTTTTGCTGTTTTTGTTTTTTTTGTTGGTCCAGTGTTTCTCCAATGGGCGCGTTTATGGCTTTCCACAAATTGTTTTTTTTTTCTCTCCTCTTTATTTTCCTGTGGACATTGGCTGGTTGCCGTTGTTCCTGCTTTTTTCCTGTTATTGTGTTCTTTTTCTTTCATTTCTTTTTTTTTGTGAATTGAAAAATTATAAGTACCAGCAGGGGCAGATCAATGGGACTGAGGTCTCAGTATTGTTATTTGCACTCGTAATACGATTATGTTTGATTGAGTTTCTCTATGTACTTGTTTTGGACATGCCCATTTCTAAATTTCCATAAGCAATTTTACAGTTATTACTTTCGATTTAGTAATTGAAGTTATTGTTACAAAATTAAATGTGTAAATTTATTATATTTTAGAATTCAATTAAAACCTTCGCATACACCAACATGACAATATTTATTTGGTTTATATTTTAAGAAGTTGGTGGTGAACTTGGATTTTCCGAGTGATTTGTATCATATTGAAAAATCCTCCAATTGAAAGGAATTTCTTTTTTAAGACTTTAATTTGAACTTTAGTGATGAATACCTAATATTAAATTTATCTATTAGAGGCATTTAACAACTAACATCTTAATCTGAATACTTTTATTACATTAAGTACATTTTTATATTTATACATTGTATATTCAAAATTAATTTTAAGTAAATTGTTTTATTAGTGTTGATTTACAATAGATTTTTAATTACAACCAATGAAAATATAATACTCAAGATTTAAAATAATCATGAACATCGCTTTTAATCACAAATGCAGCCAATCAATTGTATTTCCACAATTTCTCAGATCTTTACGCATTTTCGAGAACGGACTCATAATTAAAACAAAAATAATTAAAATACTACAATGGGAGCTATTAAACTTCTAAACATATTTGCAAATAAATTTCAGTCTCCATCAAAATTATAGATTATTTAAATGGAATTAATTTGAAACCAATACAAACAAACAAATAGCTGGACAAACCGAATCCTAATTTCAAGAGAAGTAAAACTTCAAGCTAATTAGTTGACTAACTTATGCTATTATTTTAACCTTAAGAAGTTCAAAATATTCAGTGACCAACTCCCTTATCGACCTAAAAGCTCTCACTCCAGAACTCCAGAAAGAAAGTTAAACGACAATTTGAAAGAACATTGCAAACAAATGTGCGGCACTTGGCCTTCGCCTAAAAGACCTCCGACAAAATATGACAAATTCGGCTAAACAAAATAGGAAGCAGCTCCAAACAGACTCGAGTCGAACAAAGCTGCAAAATGCGTGCAAATAAAAGGTACATAGAATATATATGTAAGTACGAATAGAAGTAAATATATTTTATCTAGAGGCCCCCCATCGAGTTTCCTGAACAGCATGGCACGAGTGCTCAAATGCAAATCCTGTGAATCCTGCAAAAGGAGCAAACTTTTTAAAGTTATCCACCTTGGTCCTGGGCTGGGGGGGCCCAGAGTCAAGGCAACTTTTGCTACCTTTGCCATAAATCATGGCCGCCAAGACTTTGCTTGTAGGCTTGTTGTATTCTTGGTTTTCTCGTTCTGGCTTTCGTATTTGGTTTTTATTTTCATATTGTGTTCGTTCGTTTTGCGTTTTTTGGTTTCTCGTACTTGGTCTTTGTTTTGCGAAGACAGCATTTCCTGAATTTACCTTCTTCCTATTTGTCTCTGTGTGTGTGTGTTGGGTGTGTGCATCTCGCTCTCTCGAGAAGCGTCGCAAAAAACATAAATCCAAACGCCAAGACAAATTTCGCAGATCCGCCGTTGGCTCGATTTTTTTCTTCTTTTGCATTTTGCGGGGGAAACTTTCGTTGCAAGTTTTCTGCCTTTGCTGTTTCTTCTTATGATTTATGCCCGACACGCCATTGGGTGAGTAAGAGGGTAAGAGGGTGCTCCTGCTTCGTCCTCGTCTTCGAGCATGTTCTGTCGAGCATCTCTGGGTGGTTTCGCTCCTGTGGCCGCCTTGCAAAACTTTTCGTTGCGCGCAAAAATTATGCGGCCCGGCAACTGCGAGTACTAAGTAGCTGCTGCTGTTGCTGTCTTTTGCTATCTGCTAAATCTGTATCTGTATCTGCGAGTCTCGCTCTCGCTGTAATGCCACCCGTTGTTCTAAGCCATTTGCGTGGATTGCCAGCAATTTGCTGTCGAGATTTCCAAGATGTGTCCACGTTTTCTCAGGGTTGCCAAATGGAGGGATAGAGAGACAGAGAGAGAGACAGTGTGGGGGGAGTAGAAGCAGAGCAACAAGCCCACACTCTCTCCACATCGTGTGTCTGTTTCAAAATTATGTTTGTGCAAAAGATTTTGCGCGTGTGTGTGTGTGTGGGTGTCTGTGCGTGTGTTGCTTGGGTGGGTGGATATATTTAATGGTCCTGTCAGCCAGCCAGCCAGCCAGCTTCTGCCTAATTTTTAGTACGCGTGTAAGATTCACGTCTTTGGCCAGCGGATGCGCAAATGTTCCTTGGGTTTTTGCCTCTCCAGATTTCATCCGCCCTGCATGGGGTCGGCAAATTGCGTTTAAATTAATTGCAAATGGCGCATGATTAAGAGGAAGTAATACAAGGCTAATTGTTTATGATTTAATGATTTTCTACCATGCTTCCTTTGCTTTATAACATTAGCCATAAAGCGCAGTGGTTCTAAAAATATATGATATTGAAATTTACATATTTGTAACGCTCTCCAAAGCAACACAGAACTTCTTTTTATATTCAATTTTAGTTAAGTTTAAGCTTTTGTAGAATGTAATGTACTTTTACACTCGCTTTCCATAGGGTAGAAGCTAAGGAGTCATCTTCGATATATAGCGTTAAGAGAAAAAACGTTATAGCCATGTCCGTTTGTCTGCCTGTCCGTCCGTCCGCATGCACCCCTAAATATCAGAGACTATAAGAAATATAACTATAATTTGTTGTAGATATATCGATATATCCAAGTATAGTCTTATATTTTATTTTAGTATTTTTAAGAATATTAATTTGTTGAGTTTGTCTTTTATTAAAAATGGGGAGCGAGTATCTCACACTGGACTTTATTGAAATTATAATTATTATTGTAATTTAGTTTTACCCAGAAAGAGTACAGGTCATGCACAACTGTATTTAAAGAATAAATGTAATGAGCCCATAATACAAGTACATCTTTGACAAGTAAAAGAATTTACAAAAGATCCATTAATAAAGCAATTTTTACTAATATCAAATGAATGATTACACATATATTAACATTGAAGGAAACTTATATATAATCTTAAGGTTTATGAAAACCCTAAAATTGTTCTGCAAATAAAATATAAAAAATGGCAGAGGATTCATGAAGAAAACATCTAAATACAGTCGGCCTTTAAGTCCTTGTACAATGGAAAATATACAAGGATATCCTTTGGAAAGAAAAGTAACTGCGATTTATACTGTTGAGATCTGCAAACCCTTTTTTTGATGGATGAAATGGATCTGACTGGCCAGTGGTGTAATGTTGAGAAGAATCTCTTGGGCAACTCTCAGCTCGGGGTATTGACAAATGTAACCCTACTTAAAATAATTACTCCGCCTTAATTGCGCTGTCAGTTGGTGTCTACTTAAAGAAATATTATCCCGGCACCGCACGGCATGGCATAGACATACAAATATTGTGCTTATGACGTCGCGTCGTCATGTTATAAGTGCATTTATGAAAGGGTGAAAGCAGCTTCGACTGTTCCACTGTTTGACCGATGGAGGGGGGATTCAAGAGCTATTCCCTACAAGAGTGCTGTGCATATGTCAATTAAGCCATAATTCTGTTGCCATCGTGCTGAGCTCGACGACGACTGTCAATCAAGTCTTTCACCAAATTCTCAGCCTCGCTGCCTTACTGACTTTACATTTAAAGAACAAGTCGAGCTAGACATGTCAAGCTGGCTTTAAGACAGCTAACGACAAACAACAATATCAAGTTGTCAATTGTCTCGAGGGAAGCAGCAACAACCCCCGGGGCATGCATAGCGGAGAGAACTGCAAGGGGAGCCAAACAATTATCAGCTATAATTATGCAATATTTTCTTCATATTTGTTTTTTATTTTACCCCCAGTTGCTGCTCAACGACGAACGGCGGCGACAATGCGCATGAAAATTTCCATTTGCCAATTGCCTAATTTTCCCTATTTTCCCACACGCTAATGCTGGCGTCTGATTGATTGGAAAACTCTTTTGCATCTCAGCATCGTTTTAATTAGGCGCCGCATCACATCGCATCAGCATCGCATCTCCCGGCGAGACGAGACGAGACGAGCTTGTTGCCATTAATTGGCTGGGTTGGCTGCTTTAAATCCTTGCCCCATTCGAACGCCACTCGACTGTAGTCGACGGTTGCGCTTTTTGTCCCAACGAGCATTTTCCTCCACACTGCCTCCTCTCTCTCCCTTTCTACTTTTGCTGCCAATTTGCATGCTGCCCCCTCAATTGCTGTTGCCTCGCAGCTCTAGAGCACAGAAAGCTGCTGTAGGAGCTGCAGCTTCTCTACTCAATGGCGTGTTAAGTCAGTCAATAGGCGCCGCCGCCAATCAGTGCTTCAAGTTGCCGCCACGACAGAGTCGCTTCTCTTCCCTCCCCCCTTGCTGTTCTTCCTCCATTCTTCGACTCTCCTCAGCTGGCAATGTTCTTAATAGAAAAGCGCTTTTTCAATTATGTTAGCCAACTCCTTTTTGGAGCAGCTCCTACTGCTGATGCTGCTGGCTGGTTGCCATGTTGTGTACCTTTTAATTTACTATTTTTGCTTCCTTTTCTGGCATACCCTACATTGCAGAGAGACTGAAAGTCGGGTAGGATCGGTCACTAAATAAAAGGATTATAAAATCATAATTGTAGTTCTACTCTCAATTATTTGCAATTAACTATTACAACTTTTTCCAGAAAACCATATTTAATAAATTGCCAGAGTATCTTTACGTCGAGCAGCTTTGCCACCTGCTGACTTGTTTCTTTTCCTTTTTTTTTTTTATTCTAGGTCTCCGACCAGTTGTAGTTCGCCCATCAGCGGCAGCAGGACGTTGGCTGCCGAGCATCCTGCTGTTAGTATCCAATTAAAATCGAAAATTAAATGTCAGGAAGGAGCCTGGCAGCAGGCCCCGTAGACTCCAAGCAGCCCCGGTGGGTCTCTCTGGCAGCCAACAAGTGAAAAGGGCAAACTGAATACCTAACCAATGGCGTGGATCCGCATACTAAAAACTGCCACTGGAAATTGTTCTGCTGTTTGTGGGTTGACGCTAAGACGCTTACTTATTGAATTCTTTTTTTTTCTGACCGGCCTGCGGCAGAAAAAAAACCTAATTGCCTTGACCGTAAGCAAACAGATTGCTGCGAGAGAAAATCGGACTCAAAAATGCATGAGGAACCATGTACTCGTCGTACAACAAATAGACAAACATAATCAAAACTGCGGCTATGTGTGGCAAGAAGTCGGAGGCTGAGACTGAGGCTGAGGCTGAGGCTGAGCACTTGAAAATCACGCCCAATTTGAGCGTGCGCCCAGTGTAAATATGTTTACCCACTGTGCGGTTGCCACCGCCTCCTTCAGTCGCCTGCCCCCTTTCAAGCGATATAGCTGTGAAAAAATCCGTATACATTTTACTCTGAATAATTGATGCGAGCCCAATGTAATCATCAGTACACGAGTGTGTAAGGATGTGAGTCAGGTTGTCGTTGTGCAAACTTCGTCATTATTGTCCCTGAGGCTCTTAATAAATGTATGTTTGTATATTTTTGTGTGTGTATGTGTGTGTGTGTGTGTGTGTTGTGCTTGATATGCACCCATACTCGTGTGGGCATTATGAACGCGAATTGCGACAAAAACTCGTGTCATGAGCCAGCACCTAGAGATGGCAACGTGAGAGATGAATTTATCGGTGGATTGAAATATGTTCATTAGATGCTTTTAAATTATATTCACATTGTTCACAATACTTCGAATAATGAAAAATTTATATATTTCAAAACAATTCTTTTATTCCAAGTGTCTTATAAATAAAATCCTAAAAAAAGTACTTAAAAATAATATAAATTATTTCTTATTAAGTTCTTTATTTTATTTAATAACTTTTAAATAAACGCTTAAATACGTTCTCTATATTCAGAGAATTTTAGTTCGGGAGCTTCTTTTTTAACATTTGGCATTTTATAGAAAAGGTTTGTAAATGCAATTTTAAATCCTTAATATTATAGAATATTTTGGTAAAAAGTATATTATTTATTTTACTTTCTTTTTGGTGTATTTATATTATCTTACCTTAAATAGACTTTACTCATTTGCAGCCCAAAACATTACTTAGAATTGATTTATTGTTCCATAAGATATATTCGAAAAACTTTTAATTCACTTTAACTAAACTTTATCCGTTACCGTCTTTAAGGACAATCAGAATATATTTAATGAAAGGAGTTCAAAGTTTTCCTAAATTTAATTTTATTCATCTCTACCAGCTATCGTTATTTAGTTGTCATCATCAGGTATTGGAATATTTTTCCTCTGCATTTTAAATGACCTTGTATTATTATGTTTTCCGGCTCATGGGACGGTTAAATCAACAAACTTAGAGTTTATTATAAGCATGTGGATAGCAAGTACTTATAATGCCGACAACAACAACAACGACAATCAGAATTCAGGTTTAGCAGACACATATTAAATGCATGATAATTTAACATATTTATGTTCATGCATAAATTTTGAAATTTGCTTTAAACATATTTTTGGGGAAAAGTCTCCCCCCCCCCACAATATTAATATTTTGCTAGACGGATTTCTCAAATGTTCCGCCTATTTCGTAAATTTAGTCATGGGCTAAAGCTAAGGCTGAAAACTAATGTAACTAATGCCTGACGATGATCAAAATTATACACAAAATTATTCAAGCATTAATATGAAATGCCAAAGTTGAGATGGATGGATAGATGGATGAATGGCTGGAAGGTTGCTTGCTTTGCTTGGTAGGATGGATGGATGGATGGATGGTTGGATGGTTGTCAGCCCAGCTCATGTGAAATTTTAATGCCTGGGAATGCTTTAATATGACGCTGCTGCTGCTGATGCTGATGCTTCTACTTATGCGGCTGTTTTTTAATAAAACACGAAGAGGCACATGAAGGCAGAGAGTGAAGCGTGGACCACAAAAAAAAAGGAGCAGTGAAAATCGCATGACACAAAATGATAAACAAGAATGGAAAAAATTATACGTATATATAAGGAGTATAAGGAGATTTATTACGCAGCGGAGGCACTGCCTGATGATGGACCATAAACAAAAACGAAAAAATGCAAAACGACATGGAGAAAAGCAACGTGGCACAGGCAAAAGTGTAGTATATAAGTATACGTATATATATATATGCTGAGACCCGGACGAAAACAACAAAAACAAGAGCAAGAGCAAGAAGGAACTACAACTGCGTGCCACAAAAGCCATCAATCATTTTGAGCGAAAGGGGCAAGCAGAGAGTCGGATCGGATCTCTGTCCAAGTTGAAGGGGGACGGGGTTTTGATGGTTGCCCATCAGCGTATTAGAATAATCATTATCGTCATCAGCATCATCGTCATCATCACGATTGGGGCTGCAACTGAAAGCCTCATGATTATTAAATATGCCAAATCCCGAACCCAAACAAGACTCGTATAAAAAGAAACTCCTCCTAACGCCAACGCCAATGCCAATTCCAGCGACCGCCTCTTGGCGAGCTAATCGATTTATTATGCTAACCAGGCGATGCAGCAAAGTGTATGCGTGTGGGAAAAGTGTGTGTTTGGGATGTGCCTGGGAATCTCTGGGAGCCACGACACATCAAGCAAATGAAGCGTGCTAGCTGCGAGGCCTCAACCGAGTCCTGAATCGTCGAAAGTGCGGCACAAGGATGAGGATGCGGATGCGGTTCGCTTGAGCGGCAGCTGCTGTAAAAATAAATAAATAAAACTTTTATATAGAAATAATTTAATTAGCCTTCTAAATGCGAAGCGCGAATATATAAAATTGTGAGGCGGTGGGCGGAATTTCAACAGAGATGAGAATAGGAATAAATGTGAACTGGAGGAAGCAATTTGGTGAACGATGAAGGTTAAAAAGAGGAATAATTAAAAGGAAATGAAAATAATTAAATATTGTAAAAAACACTTATGGAAAATCTCTTTTGATGAATTATAATAATAATAATAATAATAATAATAATAATAATAATAATAATAATAATAATAATAATAATAATAATAATAATAATAATAATAATAATAATAATAATAATAATAATAATAATAATAATATATAATAATAATAATAATAATAATATATATATAATATATATATATATATATAATATAATAATAATAAATTAATTTGGAACTACATACAATAAATAATATATTTAAAAATAGTCTTCTAAAAATATTCGTTATCTCTTATAATACTTAAAAAAAAGCAAACCAACTAATTAAATACTTTTGTTCAGCCGTAGACAGAATGTGAACTTCAGGGCTGTTTTTATCCTCAGCCATATTTACCGATGAAAGCCGCGGCTGTTGAAAAGGATTATGATTTTAAATTAGCCCAGGCATATGATTAATGTTAATTTCTAGATAATTAAATGCAGGCAGTACGCATAATCTGAATATATACATATTTTTTTGCTGCTTTAATTTGGAAAGGACCAAGCAGTCAGCACTCATGCTAAGCCCGAGCCAACCTCCACTTTAAACAGTAGTCGAGCTTTCGTGCAACTCAAACCAGCCAGCAACTAATGGCGATGACGATGGGTGACGGGTGATGGGTGATGGGAGATGGGGTGATGGGTGATGATGATGGCGTTGCCTTCAGGCGACACACAGCGCGGCACAACGTGGCCGGACACGTGCCGTCAACTGGGGAAGAGCGTGTGCAGCATCATCAACAACACCGAGATGAGGCGGAGGCGGAGACGGCGGGCATTGGCAGCCGCAAGTGTGAGTGCTTGTGGTCAGTCAACAGAGCTCAGAGCTACTGCAGCAGCCGCCCCCGAGATGGCATCCATGGTAACATTAACATTAACATTATCGCCTAACGCCGCCTGCGCAATAACTTTTGACATTAATGACGACCAAGCGAGCGAGCAAGCTAGCATCGTAAGTAAGTGGGCGGGGGGGGTGGAGACGAGACGGGCATAAGGTCGAGGCATGTCCATCATTGGCCATGTTTATTATAAATTGCCATTTGTATCTTTACTTTTGGGTGGGAGCTTGAGCATTTGACACTTGCCTGTCAACGCAACAAATTTGTATCTGTATCTTTATATGTCATTCAGCTGATGGTTTTTATCTGCACTTTTCGCTAGAATGCTCGTCATTCCGCAACTTTTCACTTCAACTGCGTTCACTTACTTCATCAGCATCCTCCACTGACACAAGATACAAGATACTAAGGACAAGATACACACGCGACTATCTGCAGTTTTCAATCATATCAGTCGCATCACGCTATTTGACTGCCTTGTAGAATTTGAATTGAACATGAGAACACTCAGTTGGCATTCGCAATTCCCTCCTTTGACTTTGCCCATTTGTCGTCAACGCCCACATTGCACAATGTTTGCCAGTTATTATTATTAATAATAATAATCCTGTGCGTCTTACGCTTCACTGGCCCTAAGTTCCTGTTTATGTTAATGCACATTCGCATAGCAATTCGCAGTTTATGCATGCATGCGATTCGATGGAGTTAATATATAGATTTCGCTCTACGAATATTTGCTATGCATTGCTGAACATGTTTAGATTGATTTGTGTGCATCTCGCAGATATTTAAAGTTAACACTTCAATGTGAAATTAGTAAGTTTCATAAATTAATAGTAGATCCCATTGAAGTTGAACATTTTTAGTTGTAGACTATGAATTAAGTAGTATATAAATAATTCAAGCTAATTATAATTTCCGATAGCAGAAACACAAATTATAAACGAATAATTTTATTAAAAAAAGAATTGAAGCTTGAATCTGAAATTTTGTTCATTTAATCGATTTTAAAATAAACGAATTGTGAAAATATACTGTAAAATATTCAGCTATATTTTAAATAAATTATAATTTTTATGGATACTACAACACAATATCATATTGAGAATTTGGAAAAGTTTAATGCAGTTAGTTTTTTTATGCTTTCTAATTTTTAATGTATCTCAATAACTTCAACGATTTTCTTAAAGTATAAATTCGAATTTTTTAAAAAGAACTTATTTTTTAAGATAATATTGATTGCTCATCACCCTCTATATACATACACTAAGAATCTTATTGATAAAAAATCAAGGGAAAGTAAAGGAAAAGGATATTATAACTACATGCCTCAACGCTATATTTTTTAATGTTGTACTAAATTAATATACCAAATTTAGCTATTGGTAAATTTCAGTACTTTTGCAGTATATTTTGGTTTAATATCGTACTGTTTTGCTCAAAATGGGTAGCGAATATCTCACAGTCGAGCACACTCTTCTATAGCTTTCTTACATGGCTTTATTTGATTTGAAAAATAATGTAAAGTTTTGTTCAAATATAAATATTTTGAATAAGTGTCATGGTTTTTACTTTGTAAAATAATGAAATCCTTACTTATTTTCTATATATGTTTACATGAAATATAAAAATATTGTATGCTTCAATCAAGTAGATTTAATTATGTCAACAAATTAGATCTCAGGCTATATTATTAGAAGGAGAGTTAAGATCTATGTATAAGTAAAATAGTCAATAGTCAAACTAGTGAACACATAGCTATCGACTGACTATAGAACTATGAGTTGTTACGCCTCATATCAACTTCAATTTCTAAGCATTGTCCAAGCGTCGCATGTGAAACGTGTGGAAAAGGACGAAAACTTGAAATTAAATTTGCTGCTGACACCAATTTTCAAAAACAGCTTTTCCTGCAGTTTGACATGTTCCTAATTGATTTTTTTCAGCAATACTATTTTTTTTTTTTTTGGCAATTTAATATTGCAAAGGCGTTTCGTTTGGCTGATGGTTTGCCGGATTGCCTTCAGCTGGGTGAGTGTCGTCGTCAAGGGAGAGGGTAAAGCAAGTGAAAGACGCAGGACGAAATCCTTTTCAGCGCATGTTTCTTGGCCATTCAAACACACATCGGTTGCCTCCACACGTCTCGTCCAGCAGCTCGTCTTGCTGCCGTCTCTCGTTTTTTATGCGCCACATGTGCCAAAGCTTTCATAAAGCAAGCACATGCCACACACACACGCACACACACACACACACACACACATACACATACAGAGCGTAGGGAGGACAACGAAGGGCTGCATTGGTTATGGGAATTTTGATTGACATCGGTTCAGGCCAGGCAAGTCATACACCTCAACCCGAGTTGGGGAAGCTGCGCGTTAACTACAGAACTGTTCCCAAGTTACCCAGTCTGCACCGCCCGTGGCGCCTCTTATGCAATATTGACATGCCACCGAGCAAACAGAGCACACACAAACACACACACGCACACACACACACACACAGAGCACACTCCCAAGCTGGATGCAGAGCATGAGAGTATTGGGCACCCAATTCATGCTACGGTACGTCATCATATTGGCAGCTGGTGTGCTGTTCTCTGCTGTTCTGTGCTGTGGCTTGTGGCAGTGGTGGCAAGAACTGTAGGTGCCACCTTTTGTACCTACATACATTCGAGGAGACGACGTTGCCTCCATTTTCGGGGCATAAATGAAAAAGTTTTTCGGTTAGCACTCAGCGCTCTACCCAATTTTCTTTTTTGCTTGGCCAAAATACGTGTATGTTTTTCTTTAGTCAGCACCAGTATTTCTCCCCCTTCTTCTCCGCATTCTCTATATATGCCCCAGAACACAAACAGACACACACATACACACACACAAACACCAAAACCCCGTAGCAACTTGTTCCTGTGTTTGCTTTTGAAGCAGCGCAAATTAGTTTTTTCACTTTGGTCGCGTTTTTGTCGGGCCGCCTTTGTGCGCCCGTTGCTTTTAACGTTAAATGACGAAATAGCTTTACGGTTCATTGATGCACATAGCACACCCAGACACTCACTCTCCCCCTCCCAAGCACCACCCCTCTGCCTTCCCGCCTCTTTTGGGCAGCTGACTGGCAAGTCACACGCCCAATTAGTGGCGCAAGTTTAGTCGTTTAGACTACGCAGACGTTTGCTAAGCTTCATTGAATTTTCACTATAAGCTCGTATTTGCATTGGCCATCTAACCTCACCCCTTAACCCCTCTATCCCCGATCCCAAGCTCCCGTTTGACCCCTTTGTGCACCTCCTAGATCCCCGAAACACACACACACCTATTCCAAACTTGTATCTCGCTCACTTTTTCGGCTACAGTTTTGCATAATAGTCAAACGTTATTCGGCCCCAGACTAAGTTTAGTTGGAATTTTCAAGCGTTGACTTATTCAATCAACGTGCTGCCAGAAAGAACTCCTTTCAATTGGGATCCTCACATATTATTTCTATGCACACTTGCCAGCTTCTCATCGCCTCTAGAAAGCCGTTTACAAGTGTATTATCACTCTTTTTCTTTTCGAACTTCTAGGGCCAATAAAAGCGATAAATAAACCCCCAAAATGTTCTCTTCTCTGTTTGTATCCACACCACTGACCCGAGTCTAAGTCTATTTTATTTTCAAGTGCACTCAACCGCTTTCAAACCCTCAAGCTATGCATTTAAAAACCAAACATTTTGCGAATTATTTGTTTTTTATAAATATATCCTGGTTTTTAAAGTTATTCTTTTTATTAAAAAATTGTATTATTAATTATTAAGTTATTTTTCTTACCTTAAGTCAAAAAATTTAACATATTGTCAAACATTCGTTTTGTATAATAGTCCCTCAGTTTTTTAAAACTATTTTATTTTTATAGGGAGCAGTGTAATTGAATTAATAATATGAAATGTGTTGTACATTTAGCTTAACATTTTTAATATAATAAAAAGTTGGAAATGCAGAGAAAGCATTTCCGACTCCATAGCCAAGGTACAAGGTACTTAATATATATTTTGATTATTTGTATGTCTAGTGACAAACTTCCAACTAAAAATTATATAATGCAAAGTTGTATTTAATACCCTTCTTCCCCATGGGATATAAAAAGTTGTGCAAAAGTTATTTAATTTCTTCCACTTCGAAAAAATGAATTATTAGTTTCCCACTGATTGTGTACGAATCAATAAGCTTTGTAAGCTTGAGGTATTTCATACTATATGGTGAAATCATATCCAAGGACTATTTTTAAAGAGACTTTGCCTCCACCTTAGCGATGCTCAACACGATCATCTAGTTAAACAAGTTGCATATGACGCATCCAGCACAGAAATGCACCTTACTTCCAAACACAGCTCGCCCTATATGTTGCATAGATGACATTTACACTTTTGAATTGTAGGAATTCAAATGCAACCGATGACTCCATCTACGGAATCTGCAGATATAACAAAAGCTATAGCTATAGCTACGACAACTATTGACCTCGACGTTATCGATAATCCTTAATACAATCATTGTCTTTATATTCAAACGGAAGCCACAGTTACATGGACACACAAAGTTGACCTTTTAAGAATTATATACTAGCCTTACTACCGTTCACAGCTTGAATACAGCTTGGAATTTGGTATTCTATCTTTCTTGGAGCTTTAGGAACCCTTGTCCTATATCACCCGATGACTCCTATTTTCGGAATAAAAGGATTTGACACGAGTTTTCTCGGAACTCTTCGTGTCTGTATCCGCAAAAAATTAAATCTCTTTCTCTTAAAGTCTCTGAGATCTAGGTGTTCATATATGTAGACGGATATAGCTATATCATCTCGGCTGTTGACGCTGATCAAAAATACGTATACTTTATAGGGTCGGAGATGGCTAATTCAGCCAGTTATATACATTTCCTGCCCTCCTTTCCTATCGGTAATGACAATAAAATATATGGCACAGATACATTAAGTAAAATAAATCATTTTCACTTCTGTTCAGTGATTCCACCAGATTTTCTATTTTCCTTTCAATCATAAATTTCCATCCAGCTTTTATCTAGACAATTGAGAAACGGGCTAGAAATGGTCGGACGTTGACACGCGGAATCGGTTAACTTTCTTAGTAAACAATCGTTTTTATAACTAAAATTCGTTAATACCTATATATCTGAGCATCTTAAGCACAAAAGTATTTACAAAACTAAAGCAACGATAAAAAATTCCTGAGTCATTTTGAAATCATTCGTTGTACCTGTATTCCTGCAAGGAAGGATAATAAATAATCCGAGCGCCACGTTCTCTAACCTTTGCATTAATCATACAAATACATATGCGAATGTTGTGAACTCGAGCCAAGGAACGGGGGGATGTCCATAAACTAAACCACTTAGGAATCCATTAGATGGTTAAACGAAAAATGCGTGAACTGTAACGAAATTACGTGTATAATTTTACACTTGCACGCAATTTCATATTTTACGATTTAAAGAGATACTCGCACTTACTTGCCACATGCCACATGCCACATGCTACATGCCGCATGCCCCACATAATGGTGCACTGGGAAAATGCGTGTCTGACTTCGTTTTGGGTTACCAAATGAACCCAATGAACTATCCGAACTATATTCGAATGTATGTTGAACTCGGCTAATGCATGTTTCGACATGTTTATGGTTGATTAAAAGCGCCAGATAACACGCAAGCATTGCCCGAGAAATCAATACTCGCTCAACTTCTTTCATATTGATTACAACGCATAAAACTGTGCAACAATCACATGGGCAATGATGAATTTTATGAACGCTCTGCTGACGAATAAATTGGAAGTGGTTTACTTTATTTAAAATACCTTGAATTTAATTTAAACAAACATAAAAATATACTATAGTATAATATATAAAACTTCTATTTATTTAAATATATTAGTAGCATAACAAAAAATTAGTCATTTTAAATTTACCAATCGAAATTTTATTTTAATATTAATCGTTGAGAATTTATATATATATTTCTATATATGTATAAATGTTATTAATTAAATCCCTTAATTTTTTCTTAAATTTAATATTTTATTAGGGTCAAGAACTGTTATATAAATTAAATATATAAAAAAAGAAAAAGATCCTCCAGAGTATTCAAATATAAAATAAAAATCAAGCCTCAAATTGCTACTAACCCATTTAAAGTGTATTTGTTAAAAATGTTAGGCTTTTGTTCCCCTTTTTTAATTAAATAAGTATACATGAAAATAAATTTATTCAATTTAATATTTTTTAATTTGAATAAATTTAAGTTAAGTTTAGATATTTCCAAATTTCAGAGTAGTAGGTTTTCTTTTATGAAAAGTTAATTTTTTCGAATTTGTATAATACCATATCCAAACGAATATGGCATCAATATACCTCTTTGTATCAACATAAATTTGTGGTTGAACATAAATATTAATATGCCATATGAGTTGAGTGTATTTATAACTGTGGCGGTCAAAATGCCAAAGACTTTTGAGTTTATTTTTGTGTTGTTGTTTTGGCTTGTGACTTGTGCTTGGGAGAGCAAAACAAATAGAGGAAGTCAAACATTGGATAGGATACATTTTGTTTGTGCTGCAGATGAAGCTTCTGTTGCTGTTGCTGCTGCTGCTGTTGCAACTCCTGCTGCTGATTGCTTGGCCCGGGTACCCTTAGTCCCTTAGACATTGGCCAGTTGAAGTAGTTGTTGTTGTTGTTGTTATTTGTGCATACTTCTTCCTGTTTGCACTGTAGGTTAGGCGAAGTAAACTAAAGCTAAAGTGCACTGGACACGCCGGCATCCTGTTGAAATCATTTCAAATTGCAAACATGCCAAAGTCGAGCACAATAACAAAAAAAGCTGAGGAAAAAGAAGAAACTCAACTGAACTGAACTCCACACACACACACACAAACAAGTGTGAGGATGTGTGTGTCAATGCATAGCTATGTGACATTTGCATGCGCCTGAAAGTATGCAACGGCCTGAAGCTGAGGCTCAAACTCGGCCTCTGTTCAATCTTTAAGGGCGATGGTCACGAAATTAAAAATCCACTGCATAATGGCTTGGGCTCTGCTCTTCCACACATCGACAGGAAGGAGTTTCAGTCCAGTCATGTCCAGAGGCAAGTACTCGTTACGTTTTCGTTCTCATTCTCATTCTCGTTTCTAATTCTTGTTTTTCGGTTATGCTTCGCTTTTAATTTGCACATGGCAAGTTAACTAAACATGTGAGTTTATTTTATGTTGTCTCGTTTTTTGGTTTCTTGCCTGGCTGCACAGCGTCCTAGTCTCTTTCTCTCTCTCTCTCTGTGTGGAGTCAGCCAGGTAACCAGGATGTGGAAGTGTGTGTGTCGCATTGAGTCTGTGGTTTAGTTTGCAGCCGACAGAACAAAGGCCGTTTGGGTTCATGGGGCAGCGACAACAATAACAGCAACAACAACAACATCAAACTGGCAAGTTGTGTTTTTGTGCTTTCGTTTGATGTTTTCTTTAAATTAATTTCAAAGTCAGCAGAGTCAGCAACTTTGTAGTGGCAGTGTTAAGCGCCTACTGTTACCTCTCAAGTAATTGACAAATTATTTTTGTTTTAATTAAATTTCCTAAGAAAAAATCTGGGCATTTCCCAGTAATATTAGACACAATTGTTTAAAGATTTTTAATGTTTAAAAAAGAGCTTTAAAATTGCATTTATAAATTGCAGAAATGTGTCAATCCTTAGAAAGTATTATGATTTAAGAGAAACTACCAAATATTATTACTTATTATATTATTATTATTTCACTTAAGAATACTTTACTGGTCTTAGCAGCTTTTGCTGACAATCTGGTATATTTGGAATGTTATATCAATATACAGAATACACCCTTCTGTAAATTTCAGTATTGTTGCTCTATATTTTGGTATATTTCAAGAATAATATTTTTCTTTTATTCAAAATGAGACTCGACTTTCAAATCATAATAATATCTAGGTTTTACCACCTAGTAGACTACAACACTAGATTAAATTCAATTTATACTTAAAAAGGAAAATAACATAATAAAATGCGTAGGTTGCAAGTTCAGTTTTCTTAAAATGTATATTGCTCTGCTTCAGTTTTCTTAAAATTTCCATTGCTCTGTTTTATTAAAGAACGCAGAAATTTTAATTCATAGTTCCTAGACTTTGTCAATGCTTTCCATTTCATATCTCGTCCTCGACCTCGTGTCGCTTAATATACATTTATAGGCCTCTTTATTAGTTGGCCAACAGCTGCCGCTGTCCGGCTGCTCGCCTTGACCCCATTCATTGGCCAAAATCGATAAATCAGCGCCACTGCAGTGCTGACAGTTTTCTATAAATAATATTGATAATAGTAATAAACATCGGGCAACTTTGAATGAATTGCAACACGTGTTTGGGTTCTGGTTCTCTCTTTCTATCTTTCCATCTTGGTTCATTGAATAAACTCGAATCACAATCCACACACTCGATCGAGACAATGGCAAAATGCACGCAATGATCGCGAATGATGCGGAGACAATGCGATCGATTCCATTGTTGCCAAGGGCTATCAAAAAAGAAGAAAAAAGGTGACAGCGACAACGACAACGAAGATGCTGAATGGGAAGTTTTCTTTTCTTTTCTCTGAAGAGGTTTTTTCGGTTTCCATACCGAAATTTATGTCATTTATATGGCGCACGCGCTTGTAAAAATGTTAACCAGGGTTGCCAGGTTACAAGGCTGCCAGGCTGTCAGGCTGCTTTGGCCATTTGTCCATTTTGCGTCTGCGTAGCGAGATTTCGTGTGGCAGCTGCGCAGTTTGTCGCATGGATCCCAAGTGCCGCATGCCACAAACAACGAACGAACAGAATTAAAGGGTGGGTTATTGATTTTCATGAGTTGTGTGGACAACTAATAAAGTGTGTGCGGGAGGTTCCTCTGAAAATCGGCATTTGGAAAATTTGGAGCTGCTCGGTTTTTTCCTTTCATATTTGCACAAATTATTCAATTATGCTAATCGTTAGAGTCCAAATTATGATGAAAATATTGCAATAGTTATTAGCAAATTGTGTTTTTTTTTTAAGGAACCTCTTTGGACTTTGCCGCTGATGCTGACAGCCAGAAAGTTGACCCATTTCTGAGCATATTTTCTGGGTCTAATACGGCCTAAGCCTGCAGGAAATGCATACCCAAAAAATGAAATGAGTACTGTAATCAGAATTTTTTCTGAAATTCAGTTTTTCGTCGAGAACAAAACACGACACCGCTGCGGCAAATCAGGATCACAACCAGGCAAGGCTCAGCAAACAACCCTCGATGTGAGTTACCGAGTATCGAGGCCAGAGAGGAGAGAACAGAGAACAGAGCCTAGAGACCAGGTGTCCCCGTGCCGGTGCGCAATCAGCTTTGTAGGCGATTTGTGAGGATTAAACTGCGCACCAGATATTGAGGTAATGACTGACGGAGGGATTGACTAGGAGTAGGAGCAAAAGCAGAAGCAGGAGCAGGACAGCTGCCTACCTGCTTAGCTATATGCTGGATGTATGTATGTAGGAGGAGGATCAATTTGCTGACTAAATACGCATGGAAAGGTGTAGCCGTAAAATCTGTCAGATACACACACACACGGACAGAGGGGGATAAATCTTTCATTTTTTGCGTTTCAATGCACACTTTGAGCACTGCCGCAAATTGGAAAATTGAAATTGCTGAAAAGTCAGAGGCATCAAAATTTCATGCTTCCTGGTAATTGGCAAACAACCAGCTCGATTCGCAGCAGTTGGCAACAGTGCTCTGATTTTCTCAGTTCTCCGAGAAACAAGTTACAACGTGTTTTGCCAGGTGGTGGCTCCTTCTCAAGGCCAAAGATTCTACTCCATAGGGGGTTGTTATTTAGTTTTGATTTCGCAATCCAGCTACTGCGCAGTAGCGACGGGTTTCCAACTCAACTCGAGTATCTTGTGGATACTCATTTATAAAATTACGCATGTGTGCAGAGTTTAATTAAGCCCGAAAAGTTGTCAAAACCGTTGCTGCTTTGAAGACGCCTCAGTGTCTGGTGAACACCTTTCAAAATCGATTAAGTCTCGACTTCATCTCGTCTCGTCCCGTCCGACTCTTGAAGGCATTTCCCAACACATCATCGATCAGCGTCAGTGCGTCAGCTTGTCTACCCTCTACGCTCTTCCCTCATTCCCTCCTCAGGTCACAGTTCTCAGATCTCAGCTCTCAGGTGTGCACACATGCCCATAGGCATGCAATTGCAGTTCGTACTTGTCAAACGATTGCGCCACAGGGAAATCATTGTCAATCATTGCACAAGGCATTTGTGTATTTCACAATGCTGTGAGGTGCATTTTTCACACAATTCTTTGAACTTCTTTCAGTGATTTTTACGACTTTTGTCGTTGACTTTTGCTATAGTCTGTGAGAAAGAATTGGTATTGTAAGCAAATCGAGAACAATCTGGCAAATAATTGAGTTAAATTAACCAAAAGGAAAGAGTGTTCGCTCTTTATTTATGATTTTAAATATCGAAGGCTTATTTAAAAAGAAGAAATTTGAATTTGATTATAAATTCTACAAAGGCCTATTATAAAATATATTTTAAGAAAAACTGTAAATTAGTTTCAATAAATATTACAAATTAAATCATTGCAATGCTAGTAATATACAAAATGGAAACATTTATTGTTAAAAATAAGCAATAATGATGAATAGTTTCATTATGGGAAAGAATTATTTTGAGCGCTTTTCACAATCACATGCGATTATATATCAATTAATTTTATGTATTTATTAATTTTTTTTTGAAATACATATTTTGGTAACTCTGTTAGTTCAATAAAAAGGAAATGAAATACAAAAAAAAAAAAAAAATTTCACTTTGAATTAAATGGTAACAATAATTTATATATTTTGTATAGTAAGAAAACTACAGTCGAATGTGCTCAACTCTGACATACCCGTTACCTATTTCAATATACTATTTCGTTTAAAATATACCGTATAATTTAAATATTCCAGACTGTCAACAAAAGTAGCTAAGACTCGACAGCAGCAAGTGTTTTTACTTTTACCATATAAAATTATTTCTTAAATAACTTTTATAGTTGAGGTATCATCGACTCTAGCATGCTATTCGATTTATAAATTATTATAGTTTCTGAAATTCATACGGACAGCGGACAGATAGACACATATACTTGAACAATAATATATAAAATTTATGGCGTCGGAGAGGCCTTCTTTTGTGTGTTACATAAATCTTGTTTATTAACCTTTTGAATAATTGTTGGGTAATTTAAAATTCTTAAGTAACACTTTTAGCTTTTATCCATTAATTTTCCCACGAGCGCTTGTTGAAACAAGCAATGTACATATTCCAGCTACTCAACATTAACGAGAAAATCATCATACCATTGTAGTGCTCATTATTAGTTAAAATTCCGACTCCCACACGCAGTTGGAAATTGCAATTTACGACTATGCACAATATTCCCAGCAGCAAAAATTGAATTGCCAAAAAGGACTACCCTATCACTATAGGTATCTGTATCTGTATAGGTATTTCTGTCCTTGTCCTTGTCCTTATCTGTATCGTTTTAACTATTGCGTACCTATGCCAATATGATTGTAGACCCATAGGTCTATGGCTCACCTCGAGCCCATTGACAATGGCAGCGACAAGCCAAGCCGCAGGATATATTCAGCTTGAGCAAATACAATAAATACCTGTTGGTTGCGTTTTTCATTTGCGAGTGAGTGAGACAGAGAGAGAGAGAGAGAGTACTTATATCATGGCATTTCTATCCGCTATTGTTGATGATATTACTGCTCTCGTTGTAGTTGTTGTTGTTGTTGCTGGGCTCATTGTCATAAGGGGAAAGGGAGAGGGAATGGGAATGGGAAGCTACAAGTGCCTCTCTGCTCTGAATCTCTGAACCCGATGAACAGTTAGAAAATCCAACAATGCGCCTAGTCGCCGCTTTTGGGTGTTTGTGTGTTTGTGTGTGTGTGTGCTGTACTCGAGAAAACGAAATGAGATGAAATAAAAAAATGGTAAAGGTAGTAGTAGCAACAATGGCATTGTATAAAGTTGGCTCTGTGAAGCATTGTCTATCGATTTTTGCACTTCGCTCGAATCGCACAACCAGAAATGCAATTCATTTCCCAACACACCCACACACACACAGACACAAAAGAAAATGGAATGAAAAACTGTAGCCAAATTGCAGCAAATTTCGATGGAAGTACTGTTGGTGGGTGGGCGTGTTCAGGTGGGCGTTATTTATGGCACCTAATGATTGCCATTGCAATCGATAAGTGAATAAGTGAAATTGCAGCAACTGCTTTTCCCATTTAAATATGTGCGACTCTCTCTCTCTCTCTTCGCTGGAATTGCATTTGCTGCTCCTCGATTTCGACTCCCATGTCCCGTAATTTATCACTTGGCACATAAATCTTCCGATCTTTTTTTACGAGCCTGGGCAAAAAGGTGTTGACCCCTTGCTTGGGGTTGTCTTTTGGCGTCATTGTGTCTGGCCTGGAAGATTTCCGAAACTTCTCAATAACTTTAAGCAAGGATGCCATGACCTCAACTGCTGGGGTGATGTTGATGAAGAAAAAAAAAAAGAAGTAAAGCCAAGAAAAAAAAACCTGACGGCAGCTGTTTGTCTCACAAAGGGATTCGCCTTTTAATTTTTATTGAATTTATTTTATGACATTGCCGCGAACACAGCAATTTTGGACGTTCTCTCACTCTTTCTCTCTCTCTCTCTGTATGAGTCTCTTGCCATCTCTCTTTTATCATATCAAGACAGTAAATTAAGCGTGGAATCATAAAAACTGGCAAGGTGTGAAATTTTATGTCAGCATTGATTTATGCACGAACAGCAAAAAATTTCGAATACTGAATTTCCAGATTTCAGATTCCAGTTGCTTGTTGGGATAAGCGTTGATTTAGTGCTCAGCTCGGGGTAAGCATTGCATATATGATGGTAATTAAATTTATTCTTTATGAGCACTGACTTAATGCCACTTAAATGAAGGCACTAAGTCAGCAAATCACATTCGCATTTATTTTTATTTTTAACCTTTTTCGCGTTTACGTAATGCGATGTTTGATGCTCGAAAGTGAAAGGCATCTCACATATAAATTTAACCAAAATAATATATATTGATAATTGGGTATATAATCTGAGAACTAAAAAGTAAGTTTGAAGAATTTCAGAAAAAATTATTTCAAGTTGAACAAGTGAAATAATTAAATAAAATCAAAGATCAAAATTAATTCAAAAAATTATGAAATAATTTAAATTGTTAATAATTAAAAAATGAAAATATTAACGAGTCAGCAAATTCAAGTCGAGGGTGATTGACTGTGAGATACCTGCTAACTATCTTGACAAGATATAAGATAGATAAGATATACCTTATAAATACAAGTAACTAAGAACCCATTGCATTAGGAGTTATTTAAAATACATATAAAACAAATTATTAAATAACGTATACAATATTTATTTAAATAAATCGTAACCAAAAGAAATTATAAATTCTGTAGTTGTTAGAAGAAAATTTACCTTCCAACGTCATAAAAATATATTTGCCCTCAACAATTTTTTTTAAAGAATTACCATTGGTTTTTGTTTCAGTATATGATTATTATATTTTTCTATTGTTTGTTTTTTATAAAGTTGATATCTTAAAAAGACCAATTCAGTTAGAAGAAGATTAGAAGAGCATATAATTATCATATTGTGTATTAAAATGAATGCGACAATTGTAAAAATGCCTGAAAGTGGATAGAATAACAATAGATTCTTGTCGAATTTCACTTTCGCTAAAAAGTCTGCAAAGTTTGCTAATTATCCAAGTGCTTAAAAAATATATTAAAGTGTGTCCTCTCCTTGATGCATATACAATATTAATTTCGATTGTAGCAATGACAAAATGTCACTCCCTTAAAAAGTGAAGCACTGAAGTTGATGCAAGTTTGCAGGTACTTGCGGCTGGTCAAAGCCAAGTGCAAGTGGGGCGAGCACTTGATGTGGGGATTCGTCTAATTGCGGCAACTTAAACTCCAAATAAGCACTTAATTTAGCAGGCAAGTGGCGTTGTTGTGAGCAGAGTTTTTCCACTTGCAGCAGCCACATGACATGAGCAGCAAGCGGCAAAAATTCAAATATAAATCTAAATAGCAGAGAAAGATGTGGAGATAGAAAGAGAGAGAGAGCGAGAAAGAGCTAGACCTGGAAAGAGAGCAGATGACATTCAAGGCAGCAGCGACTCATTGCCAAGTCGCCAAGAGCCAAGAGCAGTGTGGCAGCAACTCGACAACGACGACGACGACAACTCCACAACGAGACAGACAAACAATAAGCGACAGTAGCACTGATTACTTGAGCACAGCACAACAGTTGCTTCTCCTTCCATGTCCATGACTGCTGCTGACATTCGAGCCACGTTTGGTTACATTTCAGACAGGTTGAAGGGGATGTGGGAGGAAAGCTGGCGCTGACAGCGCATAAGGTGCATGTGCCTTGAGTGAGTGCAACGTTAGATGCCACGCAAGAACTTAAGTAAAATAACTCATGTGCAAAAATGCAAACTGCGAGTCAGACTGTGAATGTGAATTGCGAATACGAATGCGAATGCGAGTGATGCCCTTGTCAGAAGCTGTTGCAACGTTCGTTGCACTTCGTTGGAGCACAGTTTGAAAGTCACAGCCTAAAAGCACACAAACATACATACATCACAACATATATTTACACATTTACTTAGGGGTAAAGTGCTTAGCTTACTTATGATGGCTGTTTGGCCCACTCGATGGCAACAACTTCTTTCGTCTCAGATCAGAATTCTGTGCCACATTCTGTGCGGGAGGGGCACAACAAGCTACCTAAGTCAAAGTGCACTCTGGCGACCTGGAGCCAAGAGTGAAGAGTGAAGAACGAAGAGCGAGGCCAACTCGTCGGCTGTTATATTTCTGTTTATTTGTTTGTTTGTTTGCCTTTAGATTGCTTTTAAATGACTTGAACTTGCTGGATTGAAAAGGCGTTTTTGCATTTGCTTTTTGATTGATTTTGTTGCATGCATTTTCCATTTTCTTCTCCCTTTTTTTTTCCTTCCTTTTCTTTCACTCATCATTGTTTTTTTGCTTTGGTTTAATTGCTTGGAAAGTGCGCAAAGTAGATTGATTTCAGGGGTCCTTATGCCAGGCAGCCAGCCAGCTTTTGTGCAAATTATCTGACTAGGGTCTAAGAAGACCTGACAAGTGCTAAAATATTAACAAAACAGCCAAAGAATTGAGTCGATTCAGCACCAATTTAATCTGAGAATTGCGAATGAATGGTGAATAGCAAAGTGAATTAAGTAATTATCGACTACATTATTATCGACTAAATTCAAACTAAGATAGAACTATCACATTTTTTATTATGAGAAACTTTAATTTATGATGAAGAAATTAACTTACTAGCTGTTATCGTCAAAGAAGTCAGTTAAGTACTTGGTAAGCTATAATACCTTTAACGATGAATAATACCTTTAGCGATATCAAAGCTACAGTTTTGGAGTGTGATCAGATAAAAATTCTAAAAAATATTTATGAAATTCTTTTGTATGCCATACCAAGAATATGGTATATTTTATACTACAGAGTATATTTTAAATGTAGTAGAATATCGAAATACCAAAAAAAAAGCCTTTGGTATTTTTGAATAGTTTTCGATACATTTTCATTATTTTTTGACGAATATGGATTTAATGAAAACGTCTCTACCTATTTAACAATAAGACAATATTCTCACAGCACGACTTTCTTACTTAATTGTTTAGATGCTGTTAATAAGCAAGTATAGTAAAATGTATTTTACTAAATGCCAAGCTGAGCATTCAGCTCTATAGTTTTATATTAAAATAAAGTGTAGTGTAGATATAAACACGTAACTTAACTTAATTCTTATCACTAATATTTTTTTCTTCGATTCTTTACTTTTCCTGTGATGAATTTTCAATAAGCAAGTAGCTCAAGCAATCAGATTAGGTAGTCATATAAGTCTAGTTGTTACCACTTTAAGCTGAATGTAATCAGCTCTGCATGTGTGTGGAAATAAATGACTTTAGTCAAGCAGAAAATTAGCGCATTTTGCTATAGCAATTAGATGACGATGAGCAAGCAGCTAGCCTGCTATATATGTATATATACACCTAACTATAGAATGGTATGCCAAAAGCCCCAACTCCTCTGAGATGCCGCAAAACCCACAAGTTGGCAGGCAAAAACGAAACAAAACAATTGCAGAGCTCAGCGAAAATTTGGCAGTGCGAACTTTTGGCTTTGGATTACGATTATTGGTGGTGTCAATTGCCAGTGGCCATTTTTTTGGTAATTTACGCCCTCAGCTCGAAGCTCGAAGCTCGATGCTCGAAGTAATTTCAAGTTTCAATACTCAATGCAAATGCTGATGATGCATTTCCTTTGAAAGCAGCTGAAATGCTACAGCAGCAAATTGAAAATGGCTCCTACAAGATGATAGCTCCCCTGTCACTATATATATCTCTCTCTCTTACTCTACCACAAAATTCGCACTCACACATAAGACATAGAGATATACATATGTATAAAGCTTTTATTTGAACTATTTGTCTTGGAGCTTAATTGAATGAAATGGCAAATGGAGGCAGCAAGTGCGACAATTTCAGCTGCTCTTGCTTTTTATTTTAGAGACATTTTATTTCATTGCGCTGTACGTGGACATGAACGACACGAACAACGACAACGACAACAACGATGACGCCGACGACAAATTGGCAGCCATATTAATAACATCTACGTGCTGATGCCTGGCACTTGAGGGGGCGAGGGTCGCCAGAGCGATTGCACTGCGCCCTGCACATTGTTCAGAGACGAACCCAACCATCCAGCAACCCAGCAACCCAACAACCCAACAACCATCCAGATTCAGCCGGCCGGCCGGCACGTTCATTGTTCGCATTTTTCTGTTACTTGTAACAGCATTTCAATGGCTCAGAGTCAAGAAGAAGACCAAGCAAGCGACATCGTCGGATTGCTTATTACTTTGCCAAAGCAGAGGAAGAGGGAATGTAGACACATCCGAGGAGGAGGAGACGTAAGACGCAAATGGGAGAGTCACCAATGAGCAGCCACATGCCACGCGGTCAGCAAGTTCTTTGTTCCCTCAAATGTGCGTGTGAGTATTTGTAAAGTAGTCTTTAGGTATCTCAAATCAAGCCATGTACTCTGGTACATTTCCAACTAGTCTCGTATACCATAATAAAATAAAATAAAATATATATACATTATAAGTATAAATCGCACATGTGAAAATATATTATAATATTTAGATTACATCTTTGTTTGATGCATAAGAAATAAATCGATTAATTTGGAATTGTGTATAAAATAAATAATAAACCAACCCATCATCTCATTTCATTACTTCTAGAAGATTAAATAAATTAATTAAAGTTGACTCCCTTTAACTAGCTGATATAATTAAATATCCTAAAAATAAAACAAAACTGTTCATTTATTTTCTTTGAAATTCGTAGAAAACTAAATTAATTTATTTATCAATTCAAAAATGTTGCAGATAACTAATAAATTAGAAAAAAAACACAGTGCTTAGCATATTTTGTTGTAAATTTATAAGTTTCGAAATTTATATAAAACTAAACTAAAACTAATAAATTAGTCTATTAATTAAAAAAAAAAGAAAAATAACAAATTTCCTTAAGTTCCTTGTTATATAATCTTACTTACTCTTATAAAATAATTAAATGAAAAGAAAGTTTATTAAATTAATTCAAGTTATAGTTGAAAACACCAGAATACTGAACAATGTTCTCTTTAACTTCGACAAAAGTTCTTTAAGATAATGTTCTACAATATTAATAGCTGTAAAATATTATAATTGCTTAAAAACTTGAATTTGTTTATACATTGATTTTAATTTATTAAAAGAAATAACAAATTAAATACCGTAAGCTCAAATGAAACAAATTTACCATTACGTAAATAAAATAAAATTCGGGAAAAAAGGCAATGAATAGAAAAACTAGTTATTATCAAAAGCATTCAAATTATTACTTGAATCATAGGAATTTAAGAAATTACAATTTAAATCAAATATTCGATAAGTAGCTAAAACTTCTTTTGTCCACCTGTTGTTATTTCCCAAAATTTGCTCCACTGTTTGCTAGAATACGCAAAAATATCTTTATGTGAATATCTGACAGCTCTTCGAAGCACACCATAAGTCTGTGAGACAAATTATTTATTCTTCAGAGATACAGCATAATATATCTCTTAATCAGAATCCCAATCTTGTATCCAGCCCGAGAATCCATTCCATTAAAAGACTGCCTAATTATTAGATAATTTACAAGAGAATTTGCAAAAGATTCAAATTCATAAAGATTTGGTGTGAGATTTAGCGCTTAAATTATTTTGGCTAATGCCAAATGAAGTCATAATCAAAAGAACTGTTAATATACACATATATGCGGAGTCCTAATGAATTCACAGCTAATTTATTTTCACCAATTTATTTGGCAAGTCGAAAAACAATTTTTGAGACATCTTCTAATGTATGTGAAATTTATGGGAATTTGTTTTTGTTTTTTCTCTCCCTCGATAAATTTGTTTTATTTTTGACTTTTGCATTTTGATTAGCCAAGACGAAGGCCTGTTATAAGTTATGCGAAATGAGGTGGTTGTGTACATAAGTTTGGAGTCCAAATAAAATATATAATATATGAGCCGAAAGTCTTAACTGTAAGCGCTGTAAATTACGTTGTGATAGCGATAGTATTTAACAAATAAACGGAATACGGGATACGGAATATATACGTGGAGTTACGAGTATTTTTTTTTTTATCCACCATTTGCATTTGCATATGAAATGGTCTAATCTGCAGAGCATGCCACATTTGACGGGTCAATATGCCTCGAGAGGTCCAAAGCCAAACATACAAACACACATGCATAGTATCTATGTGCCTATTGTATCTAACATAAATATCTATTGGCCACGCTTGAGTCTTGAGCTCGCTTGAGTTGAGCAGCAGGTTGAACCTTTTTGTTGTCCATATTTGTTGTTTTTTGTTCTTTTTTTTGCTATTCATAAGATGATGTTGATAAAGTGAATGGAAGTGTGATCAGTTCGACCGATAGACTTCCAGATATATTAATGAAATTGTGTTGCCGCCAACCGAGGTTCACGATTCACGGTTCGCGGTCCACGAGCCATGTTCCATTTACTAATTATTTATAGGCATTTTATCAGAATGAGCTTGTCAACTTAGCAGCTTATTTAAATTACTGGATTTGTAGTCTGATTTTTATATCTGGAGCTTAGTAAAAATAATACAAGAGCATTAGGAAAAATCATCTAAATCATTTCTCTAATGGGGTAAAACTTGAGTGAAGCACTTGAAGTGATACAGAAGCGAAAATCAGTTTAATAAAAAAATATTTTAGGGTTATATAAGTTAAAAATTGTGCTTGTTTCAGAACAATTCCAGCTCTTTCTTCAATGAAATTTATGAAAATTAATACCTACATTATAATCTTAAATAATTTTATATTATTTAATTTTTATACTTACACATCAAAATTGTAGATGGTATTGATTACATTTTATTTAAACTGAATAGCCAAAATTCAGCATTTTCATTCGGAAGTTTGGAACTCTACACTTATTCAAAACTTAACGCATATTTGGTCTAACTACATTATTTTATTAATACTTACTGGACATACACTGAAAAAAGTACTAAGAATTCAATATTTTTGGTCATAGTTCTTCTAAAATATTCTCAAAAACATGAAAATTTTGAAGTAAGGAAACAAAATCATTCTACAAAAACTTGATATAAAACCAAGATTTTATTAATAAGATAAAAAATTGTATATTTTTTAAGATTATAAATCTTATTATAAGAAATAACATATCGAGAATGTTATAATCTAGAACAAGTATTTTAGGTCATATTTTAAGAGATTCGCATTTTTCTTTGGATTCTATGTTAATTTTTAAAGTGGTCTTATTTAAAGAACACAATTTTTAAGATGAATGTTCTTTATTAAGGAAACTGGTATTTTTGATCCTTATATCCCTTAAACCTCTAAATATGTTTAGTATATTGCAGTATATTTAGTGTGTTGCCTATTGATAAAAAATCTATTTACGATGAATAACAATTAAGAATTAAATTGCATATAATGAAATAGGAAATATATATATATTTAAAAATAGATTGTGTAAGAAAAATTTAAATTTAATTCAAGTTCCTGTTTTTATTATTTACTCGCACTTCAAATTCTCTATGAAATCTTATCGTCCATTTGATTTCTTTGCGAAATTAGCTCCACTTTGCCCAAGACAAAATCATAACCAGTTTTGAGAAGAGAAAGAAAACAATAATTCAGATTGGCCCAGCGCCAGCTCACACCGTTGAGCCAGCCATTAAAAACTCATCACCATCAGCGTCCAACTGGAATGAGCACACACAAACAACAACAATAACAAGAAGATGATGAACAACAGCAACAACAACAACAACAACAACAACTACGGCCAGCGACATTTGCGGATGGTGATGAGGTCTGCCCTCCAGAGCTGCGGGGTTGAGTCTTTGGCGCACCGATGAGGGAGTGTCCAAAGCATACGTCGCCATCGTTGGATTTTGAAGACTTTAAGCTTGAATGCACACAATCAGGTTCAGCTAAAATCTTGTATAATTTAATAAATATATACATACATATATGTTATCTTAGGCATAGTTTTGAGCAGCGCCATTTTGCATGTAATTTGATTAAAGTTTTGAAGTGGACGCCCACAAAATGTACAAAATATTTAAAACCGAACTTCCGCCAAATGAATTCGCATTGTCATTTAAATGCAGAGCGGGGATGGATCAACATCGAGGAGGGGACTGAGGAGACTCACCCCTCCTCAGGTAGAGCTGTGTTGGGCAGGTTTTCTCACGGCGGACTTCGTAATTACAGTTTACTCTCAAGACTGTGTAAGAACTACGCAGCAGCAGCAGCAGCAGCGGAACGATCGGTATCGGTATCGTTTTGTACGCATCTAGCGATCCTTCTTCATCTCCGTCTCCGTCTGCGGCTTCGTTTTACTTGTGGATCTAATTGCAAATACCCAGCAACAACAACTGCGACCTTTTTTTTTTGCCCAACGACTGCAATTAAAATGGAACCACCAACCATCCAAGCAAGCAAGCAACCATCGACAGAGTCTCAATCTCAGTTGCAGTCCCAATCTCAGACTCTGGGCCAGAGGCAGAGGCAGACTCTTAGCCCAAGAACAGCATGCCGGAAAAATCGACTCAAATTACAGAGGCACAACCTCTCTCTCTCTCTCTCTCTCTCTCTGTCTCTCGTTACCCCCACAGTTTGCCAGGCATCGTCGAGGGTTCTGTTCTAGTCTGGCAAAATACTTGGAAAAATTTGCGTGCGGAGCAAAGAGGAGAGGCGGCATAATTGCCAGCTGTCCAGTGTATTCAGCACAAGAAAGAAAGAAAGAATGAAGAAATATTTCTGGTAAATTAGATGAAATAACATCAGATCTGAAGATATTTGGTTTTGCATGCGATCGATCTGAAAGTCGCTACCTCATTGCGTAGGGTAGTTAGCAAATAAGTTGTCTTAATTGTCAGGGATTTCAAATTCCCATACAGTATACAATTTCATGCGGTCATGCGTTTCTTTTCATTTCGCTCTCTTCTTCGTTTGCTGGTCAAGTTCAGTTTAATGTTACCGTAAATGGTGTTTAGACGTTGTAATTGCACGACTCTATTTTGTAGATGATTTGTTGTATTCCCTGGCAGATCGATATCAGCAATGTCGGTGGTCTTTTAAATGGATGCAGTTGGGTAACATCAATCTTAGGTTAGACAAGTATTTCGTATTGTGTTGCCTTCACTTTTGATATATTTTAGAAATATAATAAACTGAGTATTGTACTTTAATGCACATTTTGAATATTCGAAATATTTATACACATTAAATATACCATAACAGACATAGACATTATTTTATTACTGAATTATAAATTTCAATAAAACGTATCAGACCCATAAATATATTTAAATTATTTAACAGCACCAAATGCCTTATTAGCTCAATTAATGTTTGAATTATGAATTGTAAGGTAAAAACAAGTGGAAGTGTGATCGACTGCGCGATACCCGCCACCCGAAAATCATTTTTTGAATATTGTTATAGTACTACATTGAAAATGTGTCATAGAACAAATACAAAAAAATATTCCAGATTGTTCGCCAAAGCAACTAAGACCTCAAACATAATAAGTGCTGTCGAAAACGACTGATAGTCTCTAATCTAAGAGATTTAAGTGTTCATATGGACGGACAGACAGACAGACGGACATGACTATATTACTATATATCGGCTATTGAAACTGATCAAGAATATATGTATAGACTTTATGGAAGTGGAGATGTCTCGTTCTGTTTGTTATATAGATTTCCTGCAGGCACAAAGTTATAATACTACTACCATCTACTCTAATGAAATTTCATTAATAAAATATTTAAAAAATTGAAATAGGTATATAAAGCAATTGTTTTCAAATTGAACTAATATTTAAAACGTAAATACCTTATTTATTTAATATAAGACTTAGATTCTAAATTAACTAGCGCTGACTGCTTTGACCTTTTGCTAATGTAAATACATATATTCAAAGCCACTTATACATTTGTACATTTGTTTGTATTTAAAATAATCGCTTAAATACGAGTTTTCTTCAACAAAGTAAATTGACACATTTTCAGGAAACTATAAAATCAAGTACTTCCCTTTTAATAGTCTCCGTGCATTAGATGAAACTTTTGCTTACAATATTATTTATGAGTTTGTTTGACTACAGATCCGAGAAATCCAACTGACCTTAAATCATTTAATCAGCAAAGGACGACTGCCCTGAGGCCAAACTATGCCAGAAACATTCCGGACATTCACATAAAATATTTGTGAATTTTTGAAAAACTTGATGCCAACTGTTTGCAGATTTTAATCTTTCACAAACTCAAACCAAGCACGCACACAGACAGACAGACAGACAGAGAGGCAGAGAGACAGACAGGGACCGACAGGGAGAGACAGGGAGAGAGGGATATCAAGTCTAAATCTATGTTCATGTCCAGTTCAGTGTCCAGCGGAAAGTGAGGAGCAGGGGTATTAAAAAGTTGCAGTGACACTTGTTAGACGGGCTGACAGCTGGACACTCGACAGGCTTGGATGGAAGCTGTGAGCTGTGAGCTGTAAGCTATGAGCTGCTTCTGAGTCTCTGACCACGACCCAATGCAGATGTTGTCGTCATCATTCCAGTTGTCCTTCAGCTGCAGCTGCCGACAACGGACTCCGACTGAGGCGGCCAACTTGGGCCGGACAATGCGACGAAGGCGACGACAACTTTTTTGCGAAACGAAATGACTTTGACAGACGCCATAACTTGGACTCTTGCGAAACGCCTTAACCCAGGGGCACACACACATACACACACAAACACACAAATACACTCACACTTAGTTCCTCTGTTATTCAGTCTTTGAGTAATGAGGACAAAGTTTTGCATTCGTAATATCTCAGCTACGAAAGAGACTCGGACTTGGACTTGGACGGCTTTCGATGGTGGTCAGGCGTGGTGCAATTTGCAAACTTCATTTATTCACGCCTGGAGCACTTCTGAGTGCAAGTATCTCTCCCTCTCTCCCTCTCTCTTTCTCAATTTGTTGTTTGACATCCAGTTTCCTTAAGTTTGACGCTTTCGACAAGGCTACAACGCTGGAACAAGAAGCTGCTCAACTCCAATTTCAACAACTACTGGAAATTTGAAGCTGAAAAGTCGTTCATTTGTCAGTTGCTCGGTTAAACGGCCTTTATGTTGCCTAAGTATCTAATGAAAAATATAACTGTGGGGCATGCAACATTATCAGCAAACAGTAGACGAGTGCCAAAATACAAATAGCAAATAATCCCATAATCTGCAGTTTAAAGAGTGAAGAGAGAAAGCTTCAAACTGAGGCACAACTTTGAAGTATACAATTTAATCTATTATTAAAAACAAGTAAATAAGCTAAACTCGAAGGATACTTGCTACTTCTTTTTGATTAATAGCAAAACAGTCTGGTATTAATTTTTAAAATATACTAAATTCATATACCAAAAAAATGCCGATACGAAAGTCTTTTTTAAGCATATTGATAAATGTAGAGTGTAAAAAAAGGTAGAAATAAGGTTTTTTGCTTATACAAACGTATTTTTTAAATAGCTTCAAATTCAAGATCTAATATTTTTTTTAAAGCATTATAATTCCTTATTAAAATGTTACTAATAAATAATTAAATCAATATTGAATTCATATTTGAAGTTTCTCAAATTACTAAAATATTTTTCTACACTTCTAAAATGTAAGCTTTATAATAATTTAGACTTGTAAATATTAACTTAAATTGCTATATGATCAAATATAGAGACAACTTTGCATTTTTAATCATCAACGTTAAGATTTTCAGTGAAAAATTACTGAAATATTGTATTCAAAAGTGTTTTAATTTGAAGAATAGTTGAAATTTTATATTTTAAAGTTAAGGAAATTAAGTACATTCTATTTATAGCTGACCAAACAATACTTTATTTATTACTACTATGATACCGAGGCAAATAGTTATAGATTTTCTGTGGCCAATTGCAAAAGTCGAACCTTTCGCAAAGCAAGGACAATAATCGTAGCATTTTAAGCAATTTAATGCGTCGTAACCCTTTTCCTGTTCTTTTCTACCCAGAACCATGTTACACCCCATGCTCTTTGACCAAAAACAAGCAAATCCCTCCAGAAATTCTTAGTATACACGAGATTGAGTAAAGTACTTTGATCTTGTCAAAAATACTTACCAGAAATTTGATACACCGACGGTACGCAATCAGCCAAAGAATCATCAGTTGTGGAGTTTTGTGTATTTATTGAAATTTTATTTGAATCATCATCCAGCTGAACCGAAAAGCCATAACTTGATATGCGACAGAAAGACAGATAACTCTCGCAATCAGCACAGATATTTTTGTTTATATCATACTTTTCAGTTGTAATTACATCTGCAATTATCAAACTAAAATGCATAAAGCTAAGATTAAACCATTTTCTTTGCATTTACTCACTGCTCAGCGTCACAAATAGTATGAAAATTAAACTCAAATTGATCATATTATATTGAAATTTAATATAATATACAAATAACAAAAATGGTTGCTAAGTTTGTTGTTTTTGGCATTTTTACTCCTATGAGATTTACACATAAATCTTTTTTTTAGTCATTTGTCAGTTTGAGTTGAGATTGTTAAGTGGCAATTGCTCATTTAATAAAACTAATCAACGCTGGTCAAGAAACAAGACAGTTTGTTGATTCGCTCCGTGGACAAAAAAAGAGAAAATAAACGTTGACAATCTCCATTTTTGCTTCTAGAGCGGATATAACTAATTGAATGGCTCGGGACGATGACTGGCTGTGAGTGAGTGGCATGCACTACAGAGTGAGTACATCCACGAGTACTGTGTGTGTATTCATGTGATGATTATGGGAGAACGGCGAGATCAACTTACTCGTATATGCGATTGCGCACAAATTGCAGCCATTTAATTCAATTTAAATAAATTTAAAATGCGACCAACTTATTGAGGCACTCGACTCGTCTTAAACATCTGATTTGAATTTGATTGGACTTAATCATGCGCCAGTAGATGCGAGTAAAAGTGCAGTTGAGACCTCTGAAGATAATCTTTACAGCTCTACGAATATTTCATGATTCATCAAAATACAAAATAAAGATAAGATATAAGATATAAGAAGATATATAAAGTCTTGACAACAAATTGGAACTTATAGTTTTTAGTTCTAATGAAATATAAATTAATAAACACCAGCTGATTTTAAGTGGAATATTTTTAAATAAATATAATATCTTAGCATTACATTAGTTCTTTATATTTATAACTATTCTTTCATTTAATTTCTATCATTTGCTTAACAGTATTTATCAAGACATCTTTAACAGAGTTTAATGGATTTTAGTTATGCAAACATGATTTATTTGTTTTTAAGTGAATTGAGAATTTAAAGGTTCCCAATAAGTTTGAGCTTCAGTCGAGTGTGATATAATATTCATTCAATATTTAAGTAAAATGCTACTAAATTCAATATCTTCTATAGAGTACTATATAATATGCTTACCAAAACAATTAAGATTTGACAGATGCAACCGGCTTTTGTCATATAAACTAATTTTTTGACTTACTTCTACGTTTACAATTTGATCCCAACCAAATATTCTATAATTATAAAGATTGTAGCTCTTTCTCTCATACTAATATATATAAATTTCTTGTCTTTACGTTCGTTACATAGATTTCCCGTTAGAAATACTTTTTAATGCCGTTCTACTTTAAAATGCTTTCAAGTTTAAATATTCATTGTGTTGTACTAAACAAATAATTTCGCAAACTGGAGTAACTGGAAACATTAATTTTATAAATATTTTTGACGAATGTGACAAGTGTCTTGAGTGTCATATTCATATTTCATTTTAATTTATTTATTTTCAGTTTTTTTTTGTACCTGTTTATTGCCAGTTGTCACTCCACTTTCCATTGTTGGTACATATTTTCATACCTTTTGAATCTTTCATTGTTGCTATTGTTTGATGTACGTGTTGCTGCCGCTGTTGATGTTGTTATTGTTGTTGGTGTTGTTGTTATTGATACGCTCAATATGCAGTCAGTTATTGTTTGCTTGATACTGATTATGTTGTTGCTCTGTCTCGCTCGCACTTTCGGTGTTCCATTTGCCTGACGACTTACTCACTTTTATTGCAAAAAAGTTCAATGACACAAAAATAATGCACACAGCAATACAATAGCAATAACAACAAGAACAGTAATAGTAACAACAGCAACAACAACAATATCGTCTTTTGCTCTTTGCCTTTTCCTTCATTGTTCATCGCTTTACTCAAATACTCACACACACACACACATAGAGAAGTCGCTGCGTCTGCATTGACGTTGACTCCTTTTGTGTGGTTTGCCAGCTAAGCGAGTGAGAGAGCGAGATAGCGAGAGTGTATAGTATGCCATTATTTTGCATGCATCGTCTTTCGCTTTTCAACTCTTTGGCCATTGGCAAATGTGGGTCGCTCTCGCTCTTTCTCTCACTTTGCCTTGACTACTGACCGCAGAAAATCGATGACTGACTGCCTCTGCCTAGCTGCCTGGGCTGCCAGGGCTGGCTGGCTGAAGCCCTTTTGAGTGCTCTCGTTGTTCGTTTTATTGTTTGCCAAGTTCAGCGCCCAAAAAACTAATGCCATTTATTGTCAACGGCAACTTTCACTCTCGTTCTCAATGCGAGCGAGAGAGAGAGAGAGAAACAGCGTCAACAATCAAGTCAAAGTGCTGAATACTCGTTCCCTCATCATCAACACGTTGTGCAATTTCTATGGCCAGAACTTCGCGCTTATCATCATCATGCAATCAGACACACATACACACAATCACACACCCACACACACACACACATATACATACATACACACGCACACAGCACTATGGCAGGCAACATTCATCCATCCATTCATTCATTCATTCATTCGTTTGTTGTTGTCTCCCTATTGCATTTTCAAAAGCTAGACAGAAAGAACAACCTGTTGCTCGTCTCTCAACTGAAACTGAACTGAACTGAATCTCAGCTGCTGCTGAACTTCGCCATTTCGCCAGTTCGCCAGGCAATGCAATTTTCAACAACGTCATCATCAACAGCAACAGCAACAGCAGCAACAACAACAACACGAAAACATTGCCAAGCCATGCTCGGCGTATAATACATTCAACAAACAATTGAAATTTCGTATACAATTGCGAATTGAATGAGGAAATGAATGTGTAAAATGAATAACGTCTGAATAGCATGTGTCTATCTCCCTCTCGCTTGCTCTCTGCATGCGTATGTATGTACATATGTATGTGTGTGTTTGGGTTTGAGCCTGAAAGTGTCGAGACAGGTCGTATACTTGTTTTCTTTTTTCGTTCATTCGTTGGGTTTTTTGTTTTGCCAGTGTTGGTAAACGGATAAACTCATAAAACAGTTGACGGCAAAAGTTACCGCAAAAGCGTTTAGATATTTGCTCAAGGTTAACGAGCGAAGGGCGAGTCGAGTTTTGGAGGGGAGGGACGAGAATCCTTCAGACAACATGTGAATGAGTTTCGCTCTGTTCATGTTAGCCAACATTTTGACTGCAAAGTATGCAACGAAACTTTGGCTAAATATCGTGTAAAGCTGGATGAAACTTAACAATAAAACCAAGCAAGATAAATTAACTGGAAAATGTCGTAAGAGTTATTTAGCTTTCAATAAAAGATTATACAATTTAAGCTTAAGTTTCATATTGAAGAGATATATTGAAATTGAAAGGAAACTGTAATTTAAATCTTTCATTCATAAAATTATAAATACTAAAATTTAATTATTGAGCATTTGATTATATCAATCAATTCAATTAAGAAAAATTAAATTAAATAAATACTTGCAATTTATAGCATTATTTATTATATACAATTTCAAATAATTTGAAATGTAAATAAGCTTTAGTTAATTTAATAAAAACATATTAAGAGTTAACGGATTTAAATAACTTAAAATTTGTCATAGTAAGAATAAAATATTTAGTTAAAAATTGATAAATAACTCTCCTTTTATATTTATAAATTATTATTTTTAATATAAATTGTTTTATTTACATCTAATATTATGTTATGTCGTTTTACAACAATACTATTAAAAATACAATATATTTTAATATCAATTGTTGTTTTCACAGTAGTTCAATTGCTTTATACCGATTTGAATGTGCTCTAGTTTTTCTGTTTCTGTTTTTCCTTTTGCATTTGAAGCTCAAGCGATAACAATTTGACAGGTGCACATGTTGGCGAAAAGGAGATAGCTGTAGCCTAGCGTTGGAGCGAGCAGCGCAGCAACGCAGCAGACAGAGTTAGAAAGGCAGAGAGAGGGAGATGTCTCTATCATCATGCTATGTGCGAACTGAGTGAATTGTGCGAATATTTTTGTGTTGAACTTGTTTGCTTGCCAAATGCCTTTTGTGGCTGTGTGGTTGTTGTTGTTGTAGTTCTTGTTGTTGTCGTTGGCTCCTCTTGTTGCCTTTTGCCATTGTCCGCCGCCTGTTGTTGTTGCTGTAGTTGTTTTTGTTGCGTTTTTATTTCTTTTATTATGTGCGAATGTTTGTATGAAATGGCGCCATTGTTGTTGTTGTCGCTGGGCGTGTCTGTGTGTGTCTGTGTGTGTGTGAATGTTTGTATTTGTATTTTTATTTCATTTTTTTTGTGCGAACAATTAAAACTCTTTGCAATGACCTTGACTTTGTTTTTTTCTTTTTTTTTTTAAGTGTATGTGTGAGCTTCCTTTTCCATTCACACGCGCCCAGCACGCTCAGACGTCAAACATAAAACACAAACAGCAGCAGCAACAACAACAACAACAAAGCCGTCTGAGTGTCTACTCAGTCTGAATCCGAGTCTGAGTCTGAACTGAGTCTGGAACTGAGTCTGTTTCGTTTTTGGTTTCGGTTTTGGTTTTAGGTTTGTTTTGGGCTTATTATGCTCTTGTTTTCTCTCGAATTCCCCCTTAAAGAATCGAATGGCTGCACAAATATACAATAATAATACAACAGCAACAACAACAATGGCAACAAAAAGTGCTCTGATAATGAATAAGAATCGTTGTTTTTTCTTTTCACTTATTTTTTTGGTATTGTATAAAAAGCCTTTTCAGCTGCAAAGCGAAATTTGCTCTCTTGGCTGGATTTGCGGTTAAGATTTGCGTTTTGTTGTAGGTCAGTTACTGAGGCAGGTTTTTTTTTTGTTTTATTTTTATATTTTATTGTTTATTGTTTACTCAATGCTTTGTTCACTGTCAAATCGTTTGCAATTGGCCATAAATTCACTCAACTCTTTTCTCTCCTGTCCTCAGCACATATCGCATTTTATTTCCACATTCTTTGTTTCCAACTCCAAAGTACATAAACATTGATTTCTGGGTTAGTAATTCGTGCCTTGTTTTGCCTGACAAAGCAGTGAACAGGGAATGGCAAACCAGCCCCCCTAATGACTTGCAAAAAATAATATGGTATTGTTTGAATATAAGATGATTCCGTTGGTTACAAGTGGACTACCGATTATTCGATTGAGATTTGTTTTTCTTCTCTAATTAATTTGATTATAGAGTGGAAATACATATACATACATACATAAACTCAGATATACTTATGTTAGATGTTTGCAATATTAGAATTTAATTATTTAATTTATTTAATTTTATTGTAATGCATTTCTATTCTATGTACATACACATTTTATTTATTTTATTCCTTTGCCAGAATATTTTAAATTGTATTTAAAAGAAAATCTCGAATGATAAAACTATACAGACCTAATAATTTGTTTGCATGATTTAATTCATTAATAAATACAAATATATTAAATCAATAACTAGCTAAAAAATTATCAAATATATTATATTCGAATATACAATGCTTCTATTAAGAAAATACTTGTACAAATACTAAGTGCGTTACGAATTTGCAGAATGATTAACATAACGTGAGTCAAATAATTTGTAAAGCATTCCAACGATACAGACGCATTAGCTTTACCTCTTTTTGGTAACTGAATCAGAATCGAGGCCAGACATGGAGCCAGAGAGTGAGAGAGAGAAAGAAAAAGGGGAAAATTATTGCATTGCGCTAATGAAAACCGAGTTGAAATGAGTACCGAAAAAATGAGTCATGTGAAAGCTCGTTACTCTTTTAGTTTTGAAGTGGAGTGGGTGGGTAAGTGGAGCAAGCCGAAAGCCGCAAGACAATGCGGTTGAGTATTCACATGTGCAATGCTATAATTACAACAACGTGCGAGTATCTCGCGTGTATCTAAAGGATGCCAAACCGCATCAAAGTCACACGAACACACACATACGCACACACACACACACACACGCTTGCAAGTGTTGCTACTGCAGTGCACTTGGCAGCACTTGTTTAATACATTTCTCATTTTTCAGCTGCTGCCTTACACTATTATTTACAGATTTTTCTTCTATTTTTTTCTCAGCAGCAGCTGTGGCTGCTACCTTGGCAAACCCATTAGGTTAATAAGAAGAAGAAGAAGCAGCAGCAGCAAAAAACGCAGAAAATAAATGGAAATAGCAAAAAAAAAAAAAAGAGAGCCAAAATGCAAAATTATTCAAACTATGCGCGTGATACCCGTTTACCCGTTGCCCGTTACCCGTATCTTGTTGGCTGCCTCGACGGTTCACAGTTCGCGTTGAATTTGCAGCCTGGCTCCATGGAATGGTCGGCCATATTTAAAGCGTATGCGATAAGCGCAAAAATTCCGCCAGACTTTGACTTGAAACTGCTGTTGTGAAAACTGGCAACATCGCATGCCATAAAAGCGACTGGCCAGCGACGACATTTTTATGGCAACTCTGGCAACGCAGCCAACAACGACACGGATCGATATGTGGTGCAAGCGAATGCCACAGATATCGTCGTCTCGTTCACGCGCATCGTTGATTGGCGCTGTGCGCTGCGCAAAATCCAAGCTGGCTATGCTACCAACACACTCACTCACACACACTCACACGCAAGCAGCAGTCGCGGCAGGCAGAGCGAAGCGAAGCGTTTATTTGATTTATTAGCGTGAGCACACAGGCCACTAGTGTTGTCTTTCTCTAACGCTCACGCCTGCCTAGCGGCTCAAGAACTGGTTGTGTAAATGCCGTCACACACACACAGGCATGCACATGAACACAAGGAGAAGCATACCCGGTTTGACTAGCCACCCTGTCTGTGTGTGTGTGTGTGTGTGTGCGTGTCCGCATTGCTCGCAGCTCAGCTTCAGTCTCAGCTGCTGGCCAGTCAGTCTCTCATTCGTCTCTCGCATTCGCTGTCGTCAGCACACGCGCGCACGCAACGAACGCAAAGCAAAGCAACGCAAAACGAATTCGAGTTTGTTTCGAGTTTCAGTGTTTTGCGCCCTCATCTCGGCATCGCTTCGTCGTCACACGTCTCGTTTCGTCTCGTCACTCACTACGGGAATATATATATATAGAGCTACACACACATATATATTTTTTGGTCGGTTTATTTTGCGCTTCGTTTGACGGCGCTCGTTATCGCTGAACAGGTTTCGCTGCTGCTGTCCACACAACGCAGTCGAAACAGAAACAGAAAGGTGCTCAATTCCGCGTAGTGTGGAGGTATTTTATCATCGTCTTACGCAGCGCGCTGATTTTTTTTGCTTCAACATAAAATACAGCAAAAACAAAAATCAGCCACAAAATAAATAGCAACAAATTCGCGACGCGTTTCAACTAAAAACAAATGCCAAGTGTTTTAACCCAAAAACACGGAAAAAAAAAAAAATAAAATGAATAAACGCTTAAGCAAATAGCAAAAAGCAAAGCAAAGAAAAATAAATATACGAGTACGTAAGAATTGAATGTGTCAACTGCCAACAGAATTGGCCAAGTTCTCAAATTCTAAAACAATTAACAAATAAAAGTCAAAATAAAGTAAATAAGTGCAACATGGTTTCCAAAAGAAATGTTCAAAAACAAGCATAGCGAATAAAATAATACAAAAAAACAAACTTAAAAACATAGCGATAAAACTACGAAATTAAAATAACAAACTTGGAAGTATTGGAAGTGCTGAAAGTATTGGAAATATTGGAATTATTGGAAGTACTGGAATTATTGGAGTATAGACGCAGCAGCCACAGGTGCTCGAACATATCCGAAGATAGTAAAAGTATCTGTGAGATACACTCGATCAAAGCTACAACAAAGCTACTTGGAACATGCTGACCGTGGAGGCAGACATGAAGGGAGGCGGCATACTGCACGCCACAATGCCGCCGCTGCACGCGAGTGCCGCGTTGCACGGCCACGCCCACGCGGCAGCCTCCTCCTATTCGGCGCTGGCGCCTCTGATGAATTTCGGTCAATCGCCACTGACGCACTCGCAATTGAGCCAGCACAATCATCACCATCATCATCATCACATGAGCGCTCACATTGCCGCCAGCCAGAGTCCCAATCCGCTCAGCTCGCTGCAGTCGAGCATAGCCAACACTCTGAACGGTGGCCAGCAGCAGCAACAACAGCAACAGCAGCAGAGTTCGCCGCTGCACAGTTCGAGCGAACTGAGTCCCACACAGAGCAGCATTGGCAGCCATCACATGACATCGCCAGTGAGCCACCATCAACAACAGCAGCAGCATCCTCAGCAGCAGCAACATCCCAGTTTGATGGGCGCTGGCAGCGCCTTGAGCAGCATGACCAACAGCAACAGCAGTAATGGCAACAGCAACAACAACAACAACAACAACTCGACGGCAAACAAGAATCAACAGCACGCGGATCGCGTGAAGCGACCGATGAATGCATTCATGGTCTGGTCACGGGGCCAGCGACGCAAGATGGCCTCGGACAATCCAAAGATGCACAACTCGGAGATCTCGAAGCGCCTGGGTGCCCAGTGGAAAGATCTCTCCGAGGCCGAGAAGCGTCCGTTCATCGACGAGGCGAAGCGATTGCGCGCCGTCCACATGAAGGAGCATCCCGACTACAAGTATCGGCCGCGTCGCAAGACCAAAACACTGACCAAGACCAAGGAGAAGTATCCCATGGGCGGTCTGCTGCCCGGCCAGCAGCCAGTGGGCGGTGAGCCCGGCACGCCCACACGCGTCTCCCAGAGCATGGGCCAGAGTCAGGCGTTGAACGGCGGCGGCGGCTCCGGTGGCGCCTCGGCGGCAGCAGCCGCAGCAGCAGCAGCAGCGGCAGCGGCCCAACAGGTGCGCCCCAACATCCATCAGATGAGCGTGCCCAATGGCTATATGCCCAATGGCTATATGCATCCCGATCCCGCCGGCTACCAGACGCACTACATGAACTACGCCCCCCGCTACGGCGAGATGGGACACATGTATAACGGCTACGGCATGTACGACACTGTTGCCGGTGGACAGACGTCGCCGTACGGCAGCAGCCTGCAACAGCCGGGCTCGCCGTCGCCGTACGTGCAGCAACAGCAGCCGGGCGGAGGATTGACGGGCAATGGGTCGCCGGCGCCGTATGGTGCACAAGTCTCCTGCCAGAGTCACAGTCCCAGCGATTCGAGCATCAAGTCGGAGCCGGTGTCGCCCAGTCCGAGTGCGATAGCGTTGAACAACAACAACAATGTGCACAACAACAATCACATCATGAAGCGGGAATACATCTCGGCGACGGCAGCGGCGACAGCGGCGGCAGCGGGCAGCGACCTCAATCATCTGATGAACATGTATCATCTGCACGACGCCGGCGCAGCGCCGGAGCAGCAGCGACATCTGATGCACTATCAAACGGCATCGCCCGAGTTGCAACAGCAGCAGCAACAGCAACCGCTGCAGCATGTGATGCACCAGCAACATCAACAGCAACAGCAGCAGCAGCACCAACAGCACCAGCAGCATCAACAGCAGCAGCAACAGCAGCAGCAGCAGCAACATCAGCTGCATCAGCAATCGCTGCGAGCAATGGCGCCCCTAGCACACATGTGAGAAATGGCCAGCGCCTATGGAGCCGCCGCCGCCGTGTCCGTGAATGTGTCGCCGCCGCCGCCGGCGCCCGTTGGATATATGCCAACAGCAGCCATTGCAGCAGCGGCAGCAGCAGCAGCAGCGGCAACAGCCACACAGCAGCAGCAGCAACAGTTGCTGAACGGCAGGCCAAGTCCGACGGCATCGGGATCGGGTTCGTCGGGCGGTCGCTCCTCGGCGCATTCCAGCGGTCACACGACCACAGCGCATTCACCCGCCTTGGCGGCGGCTGCTGTTGCCGCTGCCGCCTACCAGCTGTCGAGCACAGCAGCACAGGCCACAGCAGCCGCAACCGCATCCTCCTCAGTCCCCGCCTCCGCCTCAGCATCCGCCTCTGCCTCGTTTGTGGCCTCAGCCAGCATGCTGGACATGCAACAACTGGAGGAGCAACAGCAACAGCAGCAGCAGCAACATCATCATCACCAGCAGCAGCAGCATCACCAGCAGCAGCAGCACTATCTGCAACAGCAGCAGCAGCAGCAACATCATCACCTACAGCAGCAGCAGCACTTGCAACACCAGCAACATCAACAGCAGCAGCAGCAGCAACATCATCAGTTGTATCATTATTCGCAGCAGTTGCATGCACACGAGGCCAGCGCTGGTTTGTTGGATATATCCACATTGTAAATTATTGAAAATACACACACACACACACACACCAACACACCTTCACAGACTTAGCTGATATTTGCAAACTAAAGTATATGGATAAACAATTTTAGCTTTAGTTTTAAAACGTAAACGAAAATGCATTAATTTTTAGCACTTGTAATTATAACAAACGAATAAAATACAAAAAATAATTCCAATAATTTAATTACAAACAAAAAACCATGGCATTTACAAATTAAGCATACGCACTGTTGTACAATACAATACAAAACATCTATCTCTCTCTCTCTCTCCCTACTTCATACATTCCACACATTTCTTTTGCTTTCTCCCAACAACAACAAAAACAAAACCTAAACGACAATTGTGTGATACAAATAAATTGTTGCAAGCAAAACTTGAATACTAGAATTCTTTCATATTCTTTTTCGAATTTACTTTCCATGTACAAAATTTAAGAACTCTTTTCCAAATGCATTCCACACATTCAGCCACATATAAGTAAACAAAATGTAACAAAAACAAGAAGAAAAAAAAAACACATTCTATTTTATAGATTCTCTTATGCATTAAGTAATTCTAATTATTATCTATTATATAAACAATTTAATTATTAATTATCCTTATGAATACTGCAAAAAGAAAACAAAAAAACACAAATGAAGCGCAAAGAAAAATCGAAGCATTAATTGTAATAAAAAACAAACAAACAAAACAACAATTATTATTATTATTATTATTATAATTATGAAAAGACAAGCATCTACCACATAATACAAACAAAAGGACAACAAACAAAATGTTAGTAAACCTAAACAAAATTTAGTAAAAAAAAAAAACAAAACAAAATGTGAAAAAGTGAAGCAAGGCGTTAGAAAGAGAGCCAAATTCGCCTGCAAAAACAATAAAAAAAAACAAAATGAAAATCCACAAAAAAACACACAAATAAAAGAAAAATCTTTACAAAAAATATTAAATGAATTGTATTTTTATTTTCCGTACATTTCGGCAATATTCTCATCTTCTTTTATTTAGCCGTCGGCAAATTCTCACTCGAAATATTCTGAAAAATTCTCGTTGATTATTTCCTGGCATGACATATTTATTTTTTTATTATTTCTTTTTACGATGTTGAAGCAAGGTTTTTGGAAACATCTAATAAAATTTGCACACATTAAAAATGAAATGCTCAAATGCTGTTTGATATTTGAGATTAACGACGCTGTTTTATGTATCTCTCTCTCACTTAGTTCCGTCTAAAACACACCTAGAATTCAATACATTATTTCTGGAGCGAAACGCAACGAAACTTGTTGATACTTGTTGAGATATTTTTGTATCTTACGGATAGCATTGCGCAGAGCCATAAACTCTGCGACATGTTTTCTGGGATTCGGTATTTAAATAAACATTTAAGATCATTAACAAATTGAATGATTTGACAAAACTAGGAATGGCTATAAAAAGTCAACCACATTAACTGACGGACTGATGGAAATAAGTATCTTGGCATAAAACTCAATTTAGTATAGACTTGGAAATACATTTAAGGTTTCAACAGTCTTCTTTTTGGAACTAAAAAAGTATTTACAAATAACAAATGATTTGGATTAATTGAGGATTTGTTTATTGAACTAATTTTAGAATTCACTTTGACGTTATAGAGAATTTATTTCAGTAAAAAAGAGGTTAAACTAACTTAAATCATATTTCAATAAACATACACAATAAAGCCAAGATACTTGTTTAATTTTAAAAATTCCACAGTTTATCTTCAGAGTCAGAGCCAGCTGATTCCTATTTTTAAACCCTATCTGTGACACTTAAGTAATTATTTACATTGTTCTTTTTTTTTTGTCGTATTCTATATTTATTGTCATGAACAAAGCCAATTTTCGTGACGGGAAGTGAGAGTTTTGTAGCTGTCGCCGTTGACTTAATACTAATAATAGTAAATGAAGTTGCTAAATTAGATCACTACATTGAAAGCAATTTAAACAGACTTCTAAACCACATCGATTTATGATGTTCACAAGTCGAAGACGCATCATTGGACTTTCAAATTTGAGTTTATCGCCTAGCAGTCATATACCTTTCCAAATACATTATAATTTCTGAACTAATCAAAGCATCCAGTTGACAGTCACTTTTTTTCTTTGGCTGCTAAAAACGACCTTAGGCATATTAACAAACCATAACATCGATTCGATATTGCTAATTTATGCTGGCATCAGGGAAACACCTCACAGAAAAAATGCGATACACGCTGACATTTCTTATGAACGACTGCAGAATACTCTACCCAACTAAAATACATCATTGGTATAAAGCAAATCAACTTTGCATCATAAAAAAACTGATAAAAATTATGTTATGTGGCGTTAATGAAAATTGCAACTTCAACTCACCTCGGCAACCAGAAAACACATAAAAACGATTGATAAATAATACAATGACTGAGCGTTGTCGCAAAAAAAAAGAAGAGAAATATATGAACATATTTAATAACAAAACAATTTATTTAAATTGCGCAAATATTATACAGAGCCTACTGTAGTTTATTTTTTTAAGTTCACCATTTTGTCGCTATTGCTGATTATTATAATTTTCATAAATGCCATTTCAGACTGTTGGCAGATGAAGAGAGAGGGTGTTAAATTAAAATAAAAGCTTTACGGAATTTCAATTAAAATACTTTTAATTTTCTGCCTCTCTTTTTACAATCAATTAACGTGCAGCTTTTAATTACAAAATTTTGTACACTCGTGTTGTATTTTTTTAGACCTATTTTGAAGTTGATTGAAAATCATTTCGTTGTTGTTTCGAATTCCATTTTTTGTCGTATTTTGTTTCGCTGTTTAATAGTTTGAAAAAATTTGTCATTAAAAACTAAACTGAATTAACATTTTTCGCAATCTGTGTTGCGTTTTGTTGAATTGATTGTTGAATGTTGAAATCAGATTGCTTGAGATACAAATGCATAATTTTTTGAAAACTAAATTTATTAATTTTTTATGGGTGTCGCTTGGATACGCTGCAATGCACAGCAGATACAGATACGTTCGCTACAGATACAGATACGTATCTGGAGATTCAGTTCGAGTTTGTTTGACATGCAAATCGCTTGTCGCAGCGTTTTGTTTATTTTCTCGTCAGCCAGTTGGAGCAATGTTTGATTTAGATTTATTATTTTTTATTTTCTGTTTTTTTTGTTTTTTTTTTGTTGGGGTTTTTTTCTAATTAGCTTAAATTTTTGTGCTGCTTCTCGAGTTTATTTGCGTGCCATTTGTGGCGGTGTCATTTGTTGCAATCAGTGAGAAAATTAAGCATCACTTTTGCCATGTGATTAGCCATTAAATTAAATTAAGATCTAATGCCAATCTCTGCCCATTTAACAGCAACAACAACAACAACACTTTCAGCCTGGCTATTTAGACAGCTGCTTCACTCCGACCAACAACAAATAAAAGCTGTTGATGCAGCTGAGTCATCATCGCAATTAGAAATCGCATCAATGACAGCAGATGATCGTGAGAGTTTTGCCAATTCGTATGCGTTAATTTATGTACGTATATTCTTTAAATTTATTCTCAATTCATAAAAAAAAAAACACAAAATTCGAATTTTAATTAATGACGTATAGATTATCGAAGTAATTTTTTTTTTTAGTTGTTTATCTAAACTTGTTTTGTTTGCTATTATGTAATTAAGATAAACTTGCACATTAGTTTTCATATTTTTGCACATATAATTATGCCATCATTTATTGATAAAAAATATAAATAAAATTGAATTTCTTTTTCTCGGGAATATATTGACGAATTCAGTCTTTTTTTATGACTTCAATATTTTATCTGGACTTGTTTCGATTGCTATTATATAATTTTGATATATGCATTTGCACATCAGTTTGCATATTTTGCCACACAAATTAACAATACTAATTACTGATGAGCTCACATTACTGTTCTTCAAAATATGATAAAAAGATAATTGATCGAGTATAACTTGTGGAATAAAGGCTCTTTTATTTAGCTACATTGATTTGAATGTTAATCTATAATTTTGATATAATCAGATTATTATTGATAATGAAATTAAAACACGAATTATTAATCAAGAATATTTGAGTAAATATTCTTTTCAATTAAATTTTTTGTCAATGAAATAACTAAGGTAATTCCAAAATTTTCGAATTTCAACTGATATTAACTGAACATAGTATTGCCCATTTTTCTATATGCATCTTTTTAATCTGATAAACACTATTCGCGTGATTAAGGAAAAGAAAAAGATTCTTATATCTATGGGTTAGAAAATGAAGGAGTAATCTTCGACCCCAAAAAGAATATATATTCTTGATCAGCGTCCGTCTGTCTGACTGTCTGTCGATCTGTCTAAAACTATAAGAGATGGAGACATAAGGATTCATCTTCATAGCGGTCTTATGATTATTTATTATTTAAAAATAATACTGCGCTCTGATATAAATTATCCAATGTTATTTAAGAAATCATTTTTAATAGCAAAACAGGCTGGTATATATTGTATTCTGTTGAATATTTTTAGTGAACTAGTATATTTTTATACCAAATCTAGCATCTTGTTTATTTTATTAATTTCGTGTTCTTTTGCTTTTAAAGAAAATTTCTATTTCATAATCGAGCACACTCCGTTGTAGCTTTCTTATTTGTTTTATATGGATATTCTTTAAGTGATTATTTTATTTGACTAAATATAAAAATAGTAAAATATGAATTATAATTATTAGAGAACAATACTTTTTGTATATAATAATTATGAGTTCAATATAATTTAATTTGCCACCAATTATTGGTCAACTCAATGTCTGAGTTAAATCGGATTCTTTAATAAAAGCTATACACATATTAGCCGCCCTCTCTATATCCTTCCCTCCTATCTGCTGGCTTTATCTGCGTCTAATTCGTGTATGTTTATGTTTATGTGATTCGGTAGAATTCGTGTACTTCTGAGTGCACCCTTCAATTATCTAAACAAAAGCCCAGCGGCGCCTTCAAAGCTCAACAACAACTCTAAAAGCGGCGCACAGTTGTCAGCTATATATAGAAAGAGAGAGAGAGTAAGCAAAAGAGAGAGAGAGAGAGTGGGGTGCATTCATTCAGCGAGTGAGCTGAACAACTAATTAAACTTTAACAATAGAAAAGTTAGCAAACAAATGTCATTATGCACAAAGTTGGAACTGTCTGGGGCTGGATTTTAGTTTTTTTTTTTTTGTGGATTCAGATTTGAGATTCAGATTCCGATTACGATTCGGGGGTCCACTGTCAATGACCAAAAAGATGGCGCCCTTTAAGTTGGCTGACACATTTCAAAACTAGGTTAACCGAAAGCAAATGCTGCGAAATACAAAATACTCAACTTGATTCGTAAGCCTAAAACTGTGGCCAATGCTCTAGGGCTGTGCTCCGATTGCGAGTGTCACTGAAACTGAAACGTACATAAACAAATCGGATTAGTTGACAAAAATACAACTATGTAGGTATATAAAAAAAATGAAAAATCCAATTAGTTGTGCACCGTCGTGCAATGGGCAACACTTTTAAACTGTTGTCAGCTCAAAGATACATAAATATCTGTATCTGTATCTTTTTTTTTGGGTTGGTGTTGTGCGTGCCCAGCATTTTGATGGATGTGTGGCATGCGTAAGAATTTATAGGTCGCTTGATCGATGGACCACACATTGATTTACGGGAATATTGGGCCCTAGAAACTACACATGCAAATTGTCAGACAGCCTGGCGACCCTTGGAAGCAGAACGAGAACGAGAATGAGAAACATGCTGCGAGCTGCTGACAGCAGAAATCCTCGGCGACTAAGCCGACAAACTGCGCACCTGCCAAAGCAACGACTGGGAAAACCCAAAGAAGAGAATAGCAGACAGGTAGAGACTGGATGGTAATGAACCTCTAAAATCCACGCCTCGTTGCAAATCCCTCAATGCATCTGCAGCATACAAAATGCAAAAAGGGAATGCGAATGCGACTGGATAAAGGGCTAGAATAACACTGAGCGTGTAATGCAAAAACAATAAATGGCTAAGCAAAGAACGCATATTATCATAATCACCAATAAAATTTAGCCGAGGCTTAGCCCAACTCAACAGGTTGTGCCAATGTTTCCAAGAGAAGAAGCTCTGCTTAAACGCATCTTCTTGCTATTACAATCGAGCAGCACTCACAATCTGCACTCACACTCAGCACTCACTCTCACACTCATACTCACACCCGCACCCGCATATTGCATATGTGTGTAATTCAATCGGGAATCGGAGCCAGCATAAAATGCGCAATCTGCATCTGTAAGATACTCTCTCGGGTGCATTAACATTTTCCAGCCATGCTAATCACTCTCAAATTATATATCTACTTCTTTTTTTTTGCTCCTTTTTTTTGTCGCAATGTTTCTGCTTGCAATTAGGCGATTAGTCACGCCCTGATTTGTCATTGATACCCAAAATGCAACTATTCAATGCAATGCGGGTGCTTGAGATAGCAACAGCGTTAGTTTCAAGGAGAAAACTGTTGATAAGCTGCCAAAGAATGCTGCCAACAATCTGAAGAGGTTGTTAAAATCTACTACACATTTACAACTAATACAAAACTATTTGTTTTAAAGTTGATTGAAGTGGTAAAACTTTAACTATAAATTTTGATTTGTGTTTCGAACACTTTGTCCAACATTATTTGGCAGCTTAGAAAGGATCTTAAATTAACTAATGTACAACTATTTTTCATTTATGTGAATAACATTTTTACCAAAAATATATTCTCAGCTTAAATTGCATTAAACCTTCAAATAAGCAGTTTGAAGTCTTTGGTTGGGAGTTGTTTATATCACTTATAAAACAACATGTTTTAAATGAAAAGAAATAGATAAGAAATACAAAATAATAAGCTGCAAGTAATAAAAATGAAAATTGTACAACAAATATGAATTCCATTTAAATAATAATAATTGTATGCAACTAGAACTAATTTGAACTAGGAATTTCTGAGTGAATATACAAGTAACATAAATTTAATAATACTGATTGCGAAACTCAAGTTGAATTATTTTTTTCAAAAAAGAAATTTCTTGATGATGAAACACAAAAACATTTGTTTACTTTTTTATTGAAAATATCTATAATTTTGTATTAATTAGGTTTTTGTACGCCATTTAAAAATAAGTTTAAATTTATTTAAGGCAATTTATAAATGCATGAATTGTGCTAAGCTGAAAGTTAGCCTTAGTCTCACTCTCCCACTACGCCCACGGGCACGCCCACTCGCAGACACGTCCAACAACACGGCACAGCACTTGTGTCACTTAATTAAGTCGGCATTTTATTGTCGTCGTCATCGCCAGCAACAGCAACAGCAGCAACAACAACAGCAGCAAGAGCAGCAGCATCATCTCTTAAGTTAATTACTCAACGCAGGCAGCTTTATAACCCAGCAGAGCTGCATCAACGACCTCTGTGCTCACACCTGGCTACTCTGGCTGGCAGGTGAGCAGGCGACCAACGCTCCTCGGCACCTCCCACCTCCCACTTTACAACTGTTGGCACTACTTTCAGCTGGGAGGCTGCCAAGTGAGCATAACAATTCCTCCGACTCGGCAGCAACTTCTTTCCTCTTCTCTCCCAAAGAATTGGCAACTCAAGGGAGGAGGAAGGAGGAGAGGAGCACTTGGGCGCATTTGTTGATTCGCGCACTTGAACAAGATGGCAGCGCAAACCAAAGTCGACACTGGCAGGCGCAGCTCTTATCTTAATGAGTTTTATGCATCTAATTAAATAAATTGCACCTCTCGTCAGTCGTCAGTCGTCCGTCGGTAAGTCTGTAAGTCTGTAAGTCGACATTCAGGCGCTATGACAACTGAGCCGCAACTCATGTACACACAAAAATAGTAGATCTCGCTCGCTCGCTATCGCTAATTTGGAGAGCTGAGGGGCAGCAAGTGTAGTGCACTTTGCAGTCCATTGCCAAAACCATGGCCCCAACCAATGGGGGGGCCACATTCCAGACCACACCCAGGGCGAAATTCAATTTTAATTACAATTTTTGCTGCTGTTTTTCTGTTATATTTTTTTTTTGCGCTGACTTTTCCCAAAATCGATTTTGTTAAACAATTTTTTTATACACAATTTGTTTATGTGATGGCATGTATATATGTACATATACGCTTATGTGCTGCAATATGTTATGTATGTGTATATTTTAATCAACCGCTCCCAGACACACACACACACACACACACGCACACATACTACCAAGTTTGCGCTGGTTTTGTATCGACAGCAACGAATTGTTTTTTACACCCGATACTCGATATTTTACCTCGTACCTGTGCTCGCATTTATTTATTTACTTCACATTGATGCTCTGCCCTCATCTAGTAGACGCATTCGCCATCGCAATCATCGCATTTTCAATTTTTCGCTTACAAATTGGAAAAGTTCAAACGCACAGCACAGCACAGAACAGAACAGAACAGAGAGCCAAAAGCAGCATCGAAATGGCATCCAAAACTCAACCACATGAATATCTCCATCTCCGCTCACTCGCTCCAGTCTCAGCACAATATTCATTCCATTCCAATCCCGAGTTGCCAGCCGAGACCCAGACAGGAACAGGCCAGACATATGCATGAGCTCAAAAGCTACAGATAAATGCAACAACAACTGCACCAAAACTCAAACTGAAACTGACCAATGCACAGTGGGGCAATCTACTTAATTGCTATTTTTGCGTTATTACGAAAAAAGTCTGAGGGAAGTCCTTCATTTAATATGTACTATTTTGGTATGTTATTTTATTATATTTATGATTTTAAAATTATTTTACACTAAATTCTTACAAATTTTAAAATGGCCCTTAACAAATTAATGGTAATTATATTTTTCAATTACATTTTTTTTAATAACTAAAATTCACGGAATTGTTTTCTTATGTGCATTCATATTTTGTCTTTAATTTGCAACAATTTATCTTATTATACATATACATATTATATGAAAATGTAGGTAATTAAATTTTAATTTAAAAAATACATTTTGTATGACAATAAATGGCTACTGTAATCGGTTGGCTGATAGTCCGGTATATTTTGTACTCTATATATTTTACATGTAATACTATATCGATATACCAATTATATCCTTCGAGATAATTCAGTATTTTTTCAGTATACTAATTAAGTATATTTTTAGAATATGGTAATATTGAAAATGTTGCTTTGGCTGATAGTCTGGTATATTTTGTACTCTATGGTCTATGAAAGTAATATTATATCGATATACCAAATATAGGTTTTGGTATATTTTGGTGGTTTTCAATTTGGTATATTTTAAAATATGGTATTAGGTAAAACTGTTACTCCGAATTATATCTGTCGATGTTTACATTTTTTATTTTAGTGTTATTTAATTTTTGTATTTGTATGTATTAATTTTTTTTACAAAATACGAATTATTTACAACCACAGTGCATTTGTCAAATTGTTGTTATTGTAGAGCACATTTACATATACGCATTTCGCACACAGCAACAACAACAACAACAGCAACAACGCTCATACTGGCATTCACATACTTATTTTGAACATTTCGCCATGTCCGGCAAAAGCGACGTCAATGACAAGCCCCGGCTGGCTGAGTGACTGTCTGGACAATGGGACAGACGGACGGACAGATGGACAGATGAACTGACGCCTGACTTGCCGACTGACTAACTGACTAACTGACTGGCTGGCTGACTGACCAATGCCATGAAAGTCGCCGCCTGTGCTGCCTAGATAGTGTTGTGCCCTGCAGCTTTTTTTTGTTGTCTTTTTTGCATGCATGCATGTGTGTGTGTGTGTGTGTGTGGTAGTCTATGTGAGTGTGTGTGAAAGTGTGTATCTGAGCTGATTGATTGATTATTTGTTCCGCATCACTCACCTGGAAAATTCAACTGAAGTGGCAACTTTAATTAATTTGCTTATATACGAGAACGAGGCAAAGTTGTTGTTGTTGTCGGTGCCGCCAAGTTGACGTTGTTCATATGGTTTGCACAACATGCGAGTCTCCACATAAGCTCGATATATATACTATATGTACGGGCATGCACAGTATATAATCAGAGCACAAAAGTTTAATATATATACTTGCAAATTAATTGGTTTAACGTACATACAACCAGGCGAATAGCGGATGGCCGATAGGTGAGGCCAGAATGTGTCTGGCCATCATTTGGGTTGCGCCAAGTTTAATTATCGTCTCGTATAGTGAGAGCATTATTCAAATTAATTCTGATCGAGTATACATACATATTGTTGGAATGAGTAGCAGAAAACAGAGCTTGACCCATTTTACCAAATAAAGCGAAACGTGTATTAAAGTTATTACTTTTGGCTTAATATAAAATATAATCTTCAATTTAAAATCAATTTATTCGTAATGTGTAATTATTTTAATTTATATTTAATTCAATTTGGTAAAAAACATTTGTGAATTGAAAATGACTAAATACTTTTTAGATGGCATATTTTATTTAGAATTGAAGTATATCTACTTTTCCTATATATTTGTATGAATAAGTTAACAACCTGTTAACTATAAAAAGTAACAATTTATTCTTGAACTTTGCTAAAGCTTTCCAAATGTATAAGAAGGTCATTGACAATGGAAGCCATAAAGAGTCAGAAGGCAACTCAATCAGACCCCTTCAATATCATTTAATATTTTGACTAAACTTTACTGAGCACAACACATAAATTCAATGTTCGGACTCGAAGACAAAACAAGAGATGCCCTGACAATAAATTAATTGGGATTGGGTGTCCAAAATAAAACAGAGATCATTTGTAAGAATTATGAACCGTCTCAAATAACAATAACTGTTTTCACACTCTTGAGCCTATGATGTTCCCACAACAGTTCCCTTGTAAAAACCAAAAAAATAAAAAACAAAAATACAACATAATTCCCCGAAATAGACGCGACACAAAAATATAACAAATTATGTGTAATAATTTAGCGTGCGCCAAAATACCGTTGAGTTGAATATTTTATATTCGGATGCTATCTATAACAATGGGTCCAGATTTGTTTATTGACAATACCCGATTAGGTTTTTACCGTTTCTTTACCCAGCTATTAGTTGAGATTTGATGACATATTAATCGTTGAATTTATAATTGAACTATTTTAATATTTACAAAAAAAAACTTTCTTTGCCAGAATTTCACCGAAACGGACCCAACAAAAAAAAAGCTGCAACGCATTTACCGAAATAATCTCAGATTAATAGTTGCAGATAGACTCGATTGCCATTAATTAAATTGCCGATTAAGTCTGACAATAAGAATGATATCTAATCAACTGATTACCGACAGTTGCAACTGTTATTCGATTTATATCTCCTCAATCCAAATGCTACTATTTGACCTTGCCCATTAGACTTCTGAAGAAGCCAATGACGCAGTCTCGACTCGCTGTCAACGGACTGCTGACTGACATATTGTCCATCGAGCTTAATTTCTCTTAACTCATGGATATTTATAGACAATTGGTTAATTTGTTTTCTTTTTTTTTTTCCTTTTTTTGCTCTTTGGCAGTAGCAAAGTTAACTCGTATAATTTCGTAGAGATTTCATTTGAACTGCATTCCGGTTCTTTATTTTTAGTCCAGAAAGTGGTTATCGCAATAATTATATGTTTTAGCATTAAGTGTTCACTTTTTAGCATAAAATATGCACAGCAATTAAGTATCAAAATATCCGAGACTACAAAAAAGTTTAATAAATATTCATTGAAGAAATGGCGCAACTTGAATATGACTTCATAAAATTGATTTTTTAGAATAACTGTTTTTGATTTTAATTTAATGTTTTATAATCGTGAAATACCTCTAAACACGCTTACAATTGAACACAGCGCAAAAGAAAAGTTGTAGAACCAAGCTCTTCTTTTTTAGTAGCACATGATTAAAATTCCTATAAGGTTTGTTGCGATCAGATAAAAATTGTCGAATTTATTTAACAAATACTTTTGCTTTGGCTGACAATCTGCTATTTTGGATTATATATTTTGAATTTAGTACAATATCGGATATACTCGGTAGTATTAGTAGTAGTATTTACGAGTATTTTTGCGGAAAATTAACTCTGCCATAAATGAAAAGCATATTGACATTTGAAGATGGGTAGTGTGCTATGACTTGAACTCAAAAACTTCTTTCTATTCTTATTCTTATTATTCTTCTTCATTTCCATATTGTATTGCATCTGTACCGTGCAATATTATTTCATTAATGAGCTGCCATTTTGCAGAAACTAAATATTATTTGCTTCGTAGTGAAATATGTCCCATGAGGTCATTTGGTCATTATATTTTATATGAAATGTATAATAAATGAGATGCAAATTTAATCTAAATTTTAATATGTTTATCACTAACCCTTCAATAAGTTCCTCCCTATACTCAACTTGTGAATCCTCGAAAATAGTCATTTGTAAATTTTAAAGTTAAAATCATTTACTAATTCAAATATGTTTAGCTACCATTAATAAGTTACTATTAAAGTAATACATTTTAGAGTTCTTTAATTTTTGTGTATCATTTAAAAAAATTCTTACTTTTCATTACATTTTAGAAATATATTCAAGTTAAGGCGAAACTTATATTGGCCAAATGATGCCATTTTTTCCTCTCGACCATTCTGAGAGATACATTTATATATATTTTTTTCGTTTCGAAAAACGCATTAGCAACTTCACACCCATTTGACGATGGCCAGAGGCAAAGCCAGACACATTTGCTGGCCGCAAGAGAAACCCAAACTCAATGCGCGTGCAGCTAATACGAGTTGGATATTCTGTAACCCTAAGGTGCCGAAGGTGCTGAAGGTGTCGAGGTGAGGCTGCTTATTTAAATGCTACACCAATTTATTGTCAACGAGCACATTTCATTCATTGTCCTGTGTGTCGCATCGCATAATCCTTGAATGGGCTACGTGCCCTCAAGGCGGTTCCTTAATACATCGCATCGCATCGTATCGCATCGCTTTGCCTAACGACTTCCGTTCGAGCTTTGCGCACGCGCAGATCGCTTCGATGTGTTTTTTTTTTGTTTTGAGGACTTGAGGCAGGGCCTCAGACTGGATGGAGCGCCCACAGTTTTTAATGATAATCTCTTGAGTTATGTGTTTTTAAATATAATTTCGTTGTTGGCGTGCAGACGACGGCCCCATAACTCACATAGCGCCAAGTCACGAACTGTCCAGTTGATAAAAAAAAAGGCGAAAATAAAGTAGAAGTTGCCTGTAAACTGTCCAAGTTGAGTGCTTACGTTTACAGCATGTAACATATATAGTATACTATATAAGGCACTCCCACGGCATCTCATTAATTGGCTCATAAAATAATGGACCAGCTACTTGAATCTGGCTGAAATCTTTGCGTGTCTGCTGGGCATCCATAAGCAGAGCGTTTAACTTTTCACAAGCATGCAGAAGCGGCAAATTTGGCACCCAATTTATCAAATTCCGACGACCCCGCGGGTCTTGCACTTCACTTGTGCTCCGTTCCATTCCGTTCCCATGCTCAAGCCATGCGGCAAATCCTGGCGAGCAACAGGCGTGGGAATCCAGTCAGTTGTGGCTGTAGTGTAGGTGAAAGAAAGCTGAAGCGGCAATCTAGCGATACTAATTCGCATTACCCTGTTCCACTTTCAGTCCCAGTCTGTCCATTGCAGGAGCAGCTGCTTTCACCACAGAACACACTGTAATCCTGCGGCGTAACTTGAGCTCAAGTCGCGACCAGATGCCGGAAAAGGGGTCGTGTTCCGGGTGCGAAAGCCACAGGCAAAGCCCAGAACCCATAGCCCAGAACTAAGAACTCAGAACCCAAAAACCACCCTCTGCGTCACATGCTGAGCGTGTGCTTGGGCTGTGCAATCAAATCAAATGAAATCAAATAAAATTAAAATCCACTTTGAGCCTATTAAAGTGTGCCAGTTGCACAGCCAGTTCTCCTCCTAGTCATCCTCAAACTGTCACTCGCCGTCGTTAGTTTTAATTGACATGCAAGTCAACGTCCAGCCGACGGCGACATGTCAATCAAAAGTGCAGGCAGCCGAGTCCTGTCCTATCCTCACACCCACCCCCCGCCGTCGCCTCATAGCCCATAGTCCATAGTCCATAGTCTATAGTCGCCCCTCCTCGTTTTTCCCTGCTCTACACCTCATTATGTCGTTCTCTGGTTCTGCGGTTTGTTGACACAGACATCAGACGGCTCAACAGCTGCGCCTCATGTGCCTTTATTTTGGCTGTTTTTTAAGTGCTCGCTTTTATTAAGCTGTTGGTCTATTAATTGCTTCAATTGGCTCTATAGCCAATCTGACAAGTGAGCTAGTTTCGCTTAAGAAAAGCTACTTAAGTATTTTTCGATGCTATTTGCTGTTGGAAATATACAATTTGGATATAATCTGCAACAGAAAGCAACAGCAACAAAATATTTGTACATTTTTCCGAATTCACACTTTTGATTCTGGCATTTGATATAATTAAAGTTTATCTAAATACCAATCCTACTTATTTTAATCAAAATTATTATTAATATTGATTTAGAAAATGTTTTCCATTTTAAAATCAATAACTTCTATACTTATAAGAAATAAGAATAGGATGAGACGGTATTAATTTGGCTATGTCAAACCCATTTTGAATAAACGCAGAGCAGTGAAGAATTATTCTTCAAACAAATCAAATTAATATACTGAAAAAAAATTCAAAAATATACTGCGGAATACATGTGGTAAGATACTCGCTAGTCATTTTGAATAAATGCAAATCAGTGGGTAATATTCATAAAATATATGCCGCAAGTCTAAAATGCCAAAATTATAAAATAATGTAAGTCCATATTTGGTATATCGATAAAGTACTTCATTCGAAATATACCACTGATCCACTGAATATATATCGGCTCGGCATAAAGATATAATACACTAAGTTGCGGGTATAAAAATACTAAAATGTGTCCACTTGATTTATATACCCATAATGTTTTATATTATTATAGAAAGGTGGTCTAGGTCTAAGTGTACCTGACCACTTTTATTGGTTCAAAGTTCACACTAAGCGCACAAAAATAAATGGTAATTATTTTTAATTAAATACTTACCATTTTATAACTTTTAATTCGTTTTTATATATTTTAGAATGTTACTTAATTTTAGTACTTTTATATTCGTTATGTAATAAGTAATTTTTATAGCTTTATAATCAGTTAAGAAACTAAATTACATTTTAATTTGCTTGTTAATTATTCAAATTCACAATAAAGTCGTCTTTTATATTTTATTTATATCCAATTAACCAAATTAAAATTATACTTAAAAGTTTTCAAACTTTTCTTATAATTAATGCTTTTATTTGCAATGAGATTTATTACCTCATTGTTATTTGACATTTATTTATTTAAAATTGCTTACTTCGAGTGTTTTAGAATTATATTCTAAATTATAAACAATCAAACACTTATTGTGGAGTGTAAACACGAATCGAGTCACGTTTATTGACCGTCTGCCATATGCTGAATACTGAGAACAGAGAACTGAATGCTGAATGGTAAATGGTAAATGGCAGAGAGGCGGCTAATAGGCCAATAATTGCATTATATCTGAGCTGTCTGGGGCAGACAACCTTCATTCAGTGAGTGAGCGAGAGAGAGAGAGAGAGTGAGAGCTGAGACAACTGGCTGAGTTTGCGCAACAAATTGTTGTCAATGTGGCAAAGAAAACAGTTGTTGCCACAATCAGTTGCCGCCTCAGTTGGCTGGGCAAATTGACAATTGAATGTGGCGCCGATCTGCATGGAGACAGAAACAGAGAGAGAGAGATAGAAAAAGAGAGAGAGAGTGTGTGTGCGAGAAAGAGAGCGAGAGGGAAGGTGTCACCTGCAGTGGTCACAGCTTTAAACGGGTCTTGAGCTGGACAAAAGGAGCGCTCCCTAGAATTTGTGGCAACTATTCAAGACGTTGCAACTGCAGCAATTGCAATGCATCGTTGAATTCAGTGTTGACTTGAATACACACACACACACACACACGCAGATATAGAGTGGCCAAGTTACATATAGAATTGTGGGTTTGTTTGTTCGTTTTGTTAAACAATTTGTTTGCTCTGTCACACGCACATTGTGCTAGCCCAGAGAGCTGCTAATTGCACTTGTTGATTGCCTGATAACAGGTTGCCATCCGTCCGTCTGTCGTTCTGTTTGTCAGTCCAACCTTGCATAAGTGCCAATGCATAAGACAAACTTTTGTCCAAAACACTCAATGGCTGTGGTGGGCGTGGCAGCCACGCAACTAACTGGGCGTACAATCGCCCCAAACTGCAACTACCAACAACAATGGCGCACATGTTCGACTTTGACTACCAAGTTTCGTCTTTGCACGACAATTCTGCCAAGTTGTTGCCTTGTGCCTGTTGCCACTGCAACTCCGATTGCAATTGCAACTGCAACAAGAGCCATAACAAATGCCACTGCTACTGTCAGGGCAAACAAACTTAAGTAGGTAATTTGCAACTAATTTTCAAGTGGGCAATTCAAGTTGAACGCGTCGGCCACATTGTGAGTTTGTGTTGACAGCCATTGCGCATTGCTCATACGCAGCGTAGTACATTGCACATTTTACGAGTACGTTCTGCTATTGCTGGTCGCGTTGTGTCTGTCAGGTGTCACATTGTAATTAGAGAGGCATTCCAACTGCTTTCATGCTGAGTGAGACATTGGCAGCATTGATAAAGTCACTGCATTTCAATTAAATTTAGTGTTGAGATTCATTTGCTAAGTAAATAAAGATTTGAATATGCCTGCAACAGATCTCTTAATTAAGAGTTATTTATTTATTTGAATAAACAGCTTGGAGAGCAATAAAGTATAGTTGATAGCTTATCTAAGGGTAAGCCCATGTCGTATATTTGGAATGTAGTACTAAATAAATATACTAAATATAGTTTATGGTATATGTGTAGTATTCTTTGCGGTGTATCAATTTGGTATATTTTGAAATTAATACCGCAATTTATACTATTTTCTGTTATTCACAATGTTTAACGAGTATTTCACAGTCGATTACACTCGATTGTAACTTTCTTACTTGTTTTATGTTGTATTCTGTTTTAATCTTGTTACGAGGTATATAATTAAGTAAATAGAAAAAGGAAATATTTGTGAGGAGACATTCAATAAGGTAAATACATAAGATTAACGTACAATATAAATGATATATTGCTGCAAAAAAGACTAAATTTTCCTTATATTACTGAAATACCGACTTTGAATTTATTTGCAAATTATTAACAAAATAAATTAGGTACGTTTCAATAGAAGCTTCAACATTTGTAGAGCTTTATTGTAATATGTTTTCTTACTGGGTAAGGGGTAAACATGTTTAAAGACAAAAGTTATCTGCCAACAATGTTTTAATTAAGTAAAGTTGATACCAAATTATCTATAAATATTTTAAAATTATAATGGTAGTTGTGTTAAGTGATATTCAAACCTCATTTCAACAAAGAATATATTGAAGCATATATTAAATTATTGATATGGTTATGCTTAATGATATTAAAAATTCTAATAAAATAACAAATTATAAAATGTTTCCCATAAATTCTTGCCATTCCCGCCCTTCACTTCACAGCCACCCAAAATAATATTGACAAAAAAGCATATTTTATTTTAGCACCGCCCTCGCAATACTGCCAATAAAATTTCGAAAAACGTATTAAATTAAATAATAAAAATTTCACGCAGCTTCCCCAGGCAGACGCAGCAGCAGACGAAATTCAGTGCGTGATTTCCGCAAGCCAATGTTCAACATGTACGCGCCATTAAATAATTTCCGCTCTCACAGACAGAGACACCCAACAAACGCCATGGGCTGAGACATGGCCAGAGAACAAGAGTCAGAGTTGGAGTTGGAGTTGGAGTCGGAGTCAATGAGAGATTCAGAGCGAATCTAAAAAAGTTCCAGTGCCAAAGTTGGTGGCGTCATGCATCGCTGATTGCGTTTCACAAATGAACTAGAAAAAAACGAAAAAAAATACAAATCGAAGCGCATCTATGAAACTGAAACTGGAAATTGAGAAACTCGCCGATTTCACTGAAAAATCTTAAACATATACTCAATGTCTGGAAGTCGAGTTCAACGTAGTAGGGAAAGCGCAGGGCCGAGGGGAAGGCTTATTATGCATAGTTTGGCTATTAAAAGCGCGGCAGCCGCAGCTTCATTTCGGTTGAAGCTATCTCAAAAAAATTAGGGTACATAGCGGTACTTATTATGGGTGTTAACGGTTTTGCAGCGCCAGCGTTTGAACTGGCAGAGTTTGCAAGCCAAAAAAAAAAACTACGAAAAATAAAAAAAACAAGAAACTCGACTGTCAACAAATTGTTGTTGGACTCGCTCATCGGACAGAGAATAAATTTAAACAGAAACCAAATGTCATTCGCTTGGCTTTTCAAATAAACATATTTAAAATTATGCACAACACTTAAAAATCAACGCGTTTATTTATTTCAGTTGCTTTTTTTCTCTTAAGGCAGCAGCAGCATCGATCGATGGATCAGTTTGACAACAAATCGTCGCCAAACTGGTTTTTCTTGGCTGTCGAAAAAACATTTCGAAAATGTTGCCGTTGTCGAACAAAAATTTAAAGCTCATAAATAGTTTTGGGTTATCTACGAGTCGAAGTTAGTTAGTCTTTGATAATCGGCGCGCTGTTGCAATGTCCCCCCACCCCACTCCGAGATATATAATTTGGGAAATCATTAAAGTGTTGTTGTGGAAAGTGAAGCTGTGGTACAGTTAGTTTGTCGTAGGTCTCTCTACTCTCTGTGTGCCTGTGTGTGTGAAAGTGAACTGACCTGGGCTAATGGAAACTTTGTGGATTGCAATCAGTTCGTATCTACTACGTATAAGCCAACCAGCATTCGGTTGCAACTTCTTGGACGCATCTTGCCACATCTTGCGTTCTGCGGAACACACAATCTTATCTAGATGCAACCAGCGATAAACGTTTGGCCAAATCAAACGTGCCGCATGGATAATCTGCTCGTAGTAAAAGGGAAATTCCTGCAGTCGGTGCACAGTAGTCAGGGCCAATGATTATCCATGCAGAAGGCGCATTGTCTCATAATTCAAATACCGCAAAAACAGAAAGAGGAGTTGAAAAAAAAGAAGTGAGACAAACCGTAACCGAAAATGAAAAAAAAAAAATAAAACCGAGAAAAACAAACGACGATAAAAATCAAAATCGTAAAATGGTACGTAAAAATGCGAGTGCAGGGAAGCCAAAACTATCAATGTGGGAGTGTTGTGCATGTGTGTGTGTGTGTGTGTGCTTGTGTGTGTTGTTCTGAGAACTGGCTGGGACTAGAACCAACCCCTGCCCCGAGTACTGCTTCTGCTTCTACTCCTACGCGTTGCCTGCAACATCCTGCGGCAAAGGTGGCAAAAACTCGTTGCTACCTGCGAAGCAGCAGCAAAAAATATGTCCTTAGTCCTACGGGCCAAGCGTGTGTGTACGAGTGTATGTGTGTGTAAAGATTTATTATGCTATACATTTCATGAATGTGTCGAGGGGCCGCCCTGGCTGGCTGGTTGGCTGTATGTGTGCGTGTGTGTTAGGGTTTCCCTAGAAAACTGCCACAGCAGCAACAACAACAACAACAACGACAAGAACAACAACAACGATGGAAGCACAAAAGGTGCACATCATAATGGCTGACAAAAAGTCGGCCTTAGCCTTTAATAGTGCTGAGTTTAACAGCCAACACAAACATGGCCCACGGTCCATGGGTCCACAGTCAACTCGCAAATGCCTCCAGTCTGTACTCTCAGTACTCCACATTCACATTCGCACTCACAATCGCATTCACATTACTATTCGCAACATTCACATCGGCACAAAATGGCGACATTCTGCACTCCACTTGAATCGAGCGGGTCGGATGAGAGAAGACTTCCTTGGCATTCGCATTGGTTCAACAAAAAGTGAAACTAGTATTTGGTTAAGCGTTTTAAAGCCTGTCTGTCTGTCTCTTTATCCTTTTCGTTTGTGTGTGTGTGTGTGTGTGTGCCACACTTTTTTACACGTCATAGTATTTCGCTACAATGGTTCGTAGTATCTCTGAGACTGTCTGCTGGGAACTGGAACTAGAACTGAAGTTGTGAACTGAGCTCCTTGCAAATGCCAATTAACATAACAAAAACGCAGCAACTGTCATTGAAAAAGAAGCATGCAGAGGGGCGAAATGCTATCAACACAGGGCTTCGGGCTTTAAATGCAGACTCAGGTGTCGACTCATGTGTTGTGGGCGGCTGAACGCGAGATAATTATACTATATGCCCTTCGGCTGTGACTGAAAATGCCCTCGAATTTTTAGTGCAGGAAATGTATGACAAAAAATTATGCGTAAAATATAAAATATATCATAAAGTAACATTATCAAAGTTATATTATTTTTGAATTCATTAGTTATTTTAGATTGATTTGTAAATGTACAAATGTTTAATACAAGTTTTTATTATATTTGGTTTATTTTTGTTTCAATGAAGTAAGTTTTGATTGGTTTATTCGACTTTTAAACAAATTAAGCTATAATTATCAATTTATGATTTATGTTATATATATTTGTGTATTTTGTATTTCCTAAAATGTGAAATTCATTATCATTTTCAAATTTACTGAGTAGCATGCAGTTCATCTTATCCCATAACTGCGCTTTTATTTCGTAGCTCACTCGCTGTTTTTTATAGCTTGCAGGCATTGGCTAGACAGTGGCATTCGTTACATTAGACGAGTAGAGCGAGCATCCCCATCATCATCTCTATCCATCTCGTCGTCGTCTCCACATCTGCAGCGCCTTTGCCATTGATGTAGATTATGTTGGACAGCAGCCAGTCAGACGTCAGTCCGTGCTCAACCCCAAGCCAAGAATATACATATCTGGTTGTTGTGTGGGCGCATAAATTTTTAACTCACTGCACAGTGGTTCCGCCCATAGGCCAAAAATAAAAAGTCATAACAACAAAAATTTACGAAAAGTAAACAAATCGTTACTAAAATGTCCAAGCTTCTTCATTGCAAACTAGATTTTTCTGAAATCTAACGGGACATTCTAAAAATAGAATGCAAAGTGTGAACACGTCTTCAATTTTGCTGCTGCAACTGCGTTTAGTGGGCTTTTGTCAAAACAAAAGTGAAGTTCAAAGTGTTCGGACGTTCGCAAAAATTCACCAAATTGAAATATTTAAAAAGGGTATTAAAGTTGAAGATATTTACTTTTACAAGATCTTTTACTGAAATTAATTTGAATTATTAATTATTTGTTATTGTTTAATTTTAATTAATACTAATTTTCAGTGAATTGTGATCGTCATTATCTCTGTTTAAGTAGATTTTTAGGTATGTTGCCCCCCGATTCCCCCTTTATGAGTGATATCAGTGCATTTGCCAATGTTTTCAGGTAATAAAAATGTTAAGTTCAGCTGCAGATTTTTGCAGATGTGTATATACTCATTAATAAACTCAAGCTATCTTACTGTTTTCAAGGTCAAATTTGCGACTCAATCTGCTGCTCCTTCTTTGCCTTTGTGATGTTTTTTTGTGTTTGTGGACAATTTTACATATTCTTTTTTGCTTATTTTTATATTATCATTTTTATTGGCGCTTATAACTACGAGCTTTTACGCATGTACATCTTTGATCTTTGGTGCACAGAAGAGGGCACGAATGCAGAAAAACTCGAAAAGTAATTAGTTTAGTAGAAGAAAGCAGAAAGGTAATTTAAATAGTCTTATACATATCTTGGATGCTAATAATCAAATTTTAGCACTGTAACTCGACCGGAAGTATTTTGGCGCACTATCGGCATATAAGCCATACTAAGGTTGTATAGGAGCTATAGGATATAGTATTCCGATCTAGACAATTTTTTACTATATATACAAAATATTTTTATAGAATTTTGGGCAAAATTTCGTAGCAATATAACAACTAGAAGTATTTTTGGCCGCAACTCCCATACTGGCGGAACCACTGTGCACTGTGTTGTTGATATGAAATATGAATTCGTGATAATGTGCGATGTGCACAGCAATAGAGTGTGAGAAAAACTCAGTCTGCTGTCAGGCGATTGATACTCTAGTGGAGATTGCACTGCGGAGGATGTTGAATGAGTCACATTCGGACAGTTGTTCAAATGAATGCTGCGGAAACAAAGTCATTAGTGTATAAAAAAAGCGAATGCTAAGAGGAAAAGTAAACATTGCGTTTGAAATTGTTAAATTAGAGCCATTTATTATGACATTTAACAACATATAATTGGAATGTATTTATATGTTAAGCAAGTAAGAAAGCTACATTCGAGTGTGCTTGACTGTGAGATACTTTTTACCCATTTTGAACAAAAGCAAAAATACTAAACTATACCAATTATATTTCTTAAATAACTTCTAATATCTGATCGCAACCAAATATTCAGGAATTGTATAAAAACTATATATGAAAATGTTTATGATTTCAGAAATATTTTGATGATTGACTAAATGAATAAATACTTTTACGAATTCTTTAAACTAAGTAAAGCCTCTTCATGTTATTGTAGTTGAAAGTGAATTGAATATCTTTATGCTTTGTTGTTGTATTGAATACTGAATACAGTGTAATCAGATCATCAATTAAGAATTTGAAATGAAATCATAGTAAAATTTCCTGGGCCACTTGCAAGTAGTATGGCATCGATTAGTTAAGGGCATAAAAGGAAAAGCGAATGAAAAGCCTAATGCGAGTAGGTCGAGAGCGGTTTGCTTATCTGAGCATTAAGCCAGTTCCAACCTGTCCGAGTTGTAAACAGGCGTAACAAATCGAAATGGAACCCCAGCTATATGTTAGCAATATATGGCATCCACTTACCAACGCGGTCACTTTGAGTGACAGCCAACGCAAACAGCGAGAGCCAATTAATATTCATAAGAATTTTGTTACGCCGCCGCTATAAAAAAATAGAGAGAGAGAAAAAAAAAAGAAAAACAGAATAATAATAATAAAAATAAAAACCTACATAGTCACCGCGTCACAGTCTATCGACGGCAGTCTGAAAGCACTTTACCTCATCGCACAGCACAGCACAGAGTAGAGGTGGATGTGAGGTGGAGAAAAGTGGAATAAAATGTATAACAAACGTAACGAATTGAATGTTGTAGGCCTCTGTTCGAACAGGGTATGAGCATGAAGTACTCACATACTATATTCTCTCTCTGGGCTGCTGACGATGATGGAACTCGAGTCGACAACTCACAGAACTCGTCGAAAAGTGAAAATCACAAAAGAGTGTAAATTCGTCATGATGACGTCACGGCCAACAAATTGATTATACAAACAGCCAGCGTATCCTTTATTTTTGCATTTCTTCCCCTCAATCACGGTACAACGACAACAACGCCTCTTATATATAGTCTGTACATCGGGATAGCAACCCCAAAACCAAAAACCAAAAAAAACATCTGCATCGCTAAAGCTGAGTATCATCCTATACTATATGAACTGAATCGGGGTCTGACTACGTTGCGAACCTATAAATTACTCGTGTTATGAATAAACATTTTGACAGATTTTTGGTTTTAAATGAAATTTTTATAGTTTGTGGATTTCTTGTAACGATTTAGATATTTAAATTTCTCTTGGGATTTTTATAGCGTTTGTTTTAAGGCGAGACTTGATGATTTAGGAGTCGGAGATGAAAACTATAAACACTCTTAGCATTAGGCATGCCCAATATACTTATGTAAATGCGTATATATAATCCGAGACTTCAAATATAAAAAGAGAAGTAAGCTGACTTAACAAAACATAGGGGAAAACATATGCTTATCAAAAGTTGAACTGAGCAATGTTAAAGGAATAGAAAATGTATTTGAAAATGTATGTTTGTAAAATTTATGTCATCAGTAAAATAAGTAAAATAACACATTAACATAATATCTTTGGAATTATGTAATGAATTGTTTTTTTCATTATTTACATTTACAAGTTTAATCCCGCTGGTTAACTTATGTAATAGCTGATTACCTCGATAAACCTTGGAAAACTTTCCACGTCAATGCATCAAATATGTTTCACATGTCCTCGAGGCAAATTTTACATTTCAATGCTTCGGCAAACAGGGAATACTTTGTACAATAGAGGAACACTCCGAAATGAAAACGAAAATATTTTTTCTAATTCACTTGTCAATAATTTGGCACTAAGCCTATAATTATGCGTAACAATGCACGTGATCGATAAAAAGAAGAACTGAAACGAAAGGAGCGAAAAATTAGAAATACAAATACAAAATATAGAATTTGTACATTCGCACTTAATTGCTGGCAATTTTTCGATGCGTAGCAAAAGCTGCAACCGCTCGACCAACAACAGTGCAACAGTGCGAACGGACGGACTGACAGATTCCGGAAACGAACCCGGGACGGGAGACGGAAGACGGGACCAAATGCCTGCCTGACAGCGCAAGCAGCACGAACAGTGAAGCCAAGTAGAAAGATCGCAGTACGCAGTTCGCAGTTTTGCAGTTTGCAGTTCACAGCTTTGATTGGGAAAAAAATGTAACCCCCAACCCTTAAGCAAATGGTCCCCAGACCCTAGTTTGTTCAGGTTGTTGTTGTAGTGCCTGTTGTACTTGCTGTCGAGGGTTGTTTGTGGTCGCCTGGATGAGTGTGTTGTGCGTGGTTTGGTTTCGTTTGGTTTGGTTATTGGTGGCTGTGAGCACTCGAGCGTTCCTCGGCATAATTTCAAGTGGACCACAGCACTCGAGGTCGGTCTGGCACTCCGGTCTGCGCTCTACGCTCTACGCTCTACGCTCTACGCTCTACGGTCTCTTCGTCTGCCAATGCGACTAGCAACTTGGCATACATATTCAAGTAAGTATCAAGTAAAGCAGCAACAACAGCGACAACAACAATCAAAGTAAAGTGAAGAGAAATACCAACCTCAATAGCTCAATCGAAGCTTCTTCATCTTCGGCTCCATCTGAGTCTGATTCAGTATGCCAGAGCAATAGATTTAATTTTAATTGGCTGTCGGCGAGGCCATGGCAACTCTGCATTTGTTCAGTGTTCAGTCTGCTGTGCAATAGGTGCGTAACCCTTAAGCCTGCCCACTTCAAAGCCTTGGCAACGAACGTACGCTGATATGTTTGCTTAATTTGTATCAAGTTTCCCGAAAATTGTTGCCACACAATCCGATTGACAGGTACGCCTAATTAGCTGACGAACCACAAAGATATTATCCTTTGATGAGTGATGCCAATTAAAGCGATTTATATTCATATTATACGCCCCCCCCCCCCCCTTCGAATGCCGAAATGTCATATGAATTTTTGTTTATTTACTTGGCTTGACTAGGCTCGACTAGGCCATAGTCACAGTACTTGACCTTTTCACCCCGTTCATGGTTCCGAGGAACAACACTTGACACCTGCGTTTTGGGCCAAAGGCCAGTCAAATATTTTCTCGTTTTATGGCACTGTCGACTCTTGTATTTGCATTTCTCTAAGGCTTCTGCAGTGACCTTACACAAATAGAATTAATACAACACACCGACCATTGAGAGTGCGAGTGGGAAAATAGAGAGAGAGAGACAGTTAGAGTGAGAGAGGCGGGGTGTGAAATGTTTTTTATTGGGTTTTCGGTGTAGCGCATGCTTGTTAGTTCTCAAGTGTCCACTTTGGGATTGAGAGTGCCCAAGTGTGACCACTGCCAATGCCATTGCCACATTGCCATATTGACACATTGCCACATTCCCACAGCAGCAATAATGTCTAAGTAATTGCTAGACTAAAGTGGAGATAAGCATGTCAAATCACTTTACTCGTTTTACATAGTTTCAGTAAACTTCTCTTACATCGAATTGTTTAAGCGAAATTAAAAAACAATTAAACATAATATCGTCTACTGCAATCCAATTGTAAATTGGATAAGTAAGAAAGCTGCAGTAGAGTCCTGCTACCGGCTACTCAATATTATTCTTAAAATATACCAGATTGATATACTACAAATATAACCATTGAGTATAAAATTATCTTGAATATCAGCCAATTCATCTAAGACCCTATTGCAGTAGACGTATTTCCAAAATACAAAAGTATTTCTGAAATAACCTATACAATTTTTTCTGATCGCTACCAAATTTTTAGGATTCATAAATAACACAGTCATTAATGGTATATTCTTCAAAATTTCATTCTTCGATTTTGGGGTGAAATAAATGAATTTGCAGTTGTATTTACCAAAAATATATATTTCATATGATAAAAACAGAATTAATTTATTTAATTTCACAAAACTTGTTATTTAAAATGTAAACACTTTGCTCTCTTTAATTATTGCGAAATTTCTTAAATGAAACATGCTTGTTATTTATAAAATATATTACATTTAAAGCTATTTTAAATTATCTTAAACAACATTTTTAAATATTGATATAGTTTCCCTTCCATCTCAGCTTCCTACTTGTTTTCTTTAAGACTTATGCATTTGCGTTCAGAGCGTCTAATACTTATAACTACCTTTTAAAAAATGTTAAGGCAAACACACACACACACAGCTGCTAATGATGCTGCTGCCAGTTTGTCTGGTCGGTCGAGGAAAAGGTGCTACCAACAATGCCACCTACACACATATCGAAGTATCTGCGTGTGTGTGTGTTTAACTACCTGCAGCAGAAATATTTATCGATCTTGGGTACGTTTTGGGCCAAGTTATGAAAAATTTACTTTCGTTACACGGCGCACATTAAGCGAGGACGTCATAAAGTCTGAGACGACCAGCCAACCAGGCTGACACCGAGACAGAGTCAGAGTCGGGGAGGGAGTCGGGGACCCTGACGCAGCATGAGGCCAACTCTCAAGAGGGGGATGCTGGTAAAGGGAGAGATGCATACGTTATCTTTTTTCTTTTTCATTTTTTTAATTTGTATGGTCTGGCCAGGTAAGTATTTCGACGGTGTGCAGTGAATGAGCCAGAGACCGAAACCTGTGTGCCATCGTAAACTCCTGATGAACCTCATAAATAATATGTATTTCGATTTTTATGCTTGTTGTTTCACACTTCACACACACGCACACACACACAAACAGACTCCAGCATCAACTGCAACCTCATCCTTAACTTTTTGACATGGGTTTTATGGATCGGAGTACGAGTTAACACACACACACACACACACACACACATGTAGATCACACACAACTCTTACGTAGTCAATGAAAATATTGAAATGAATTTCTTGGCTTCTACTCGTTACAATCGAGCAACGCCTACAGCTAACTCTAAAGAGAGTTTTCCAAAAATTAAAAAAAAATGTCAACCAACCGGGAGATAAATAAAATTTGTTGCCCCGTGGAGTTGAGCAGCTGCAATTTGGCTTTAGCTCCCGCTGCTGTGGCAAAGCATCGAGTTTAACATATTTATTTCGATGGCAGAGTCACAGCTAAAGATCAAAAGGGAACTAGATTGAGGATCTTAATCTGCGATCCCAATAAAAAGTAATCCTAATATTTAATGTGATACTCCAATTGTATCCACAATTTGGATTCATCCCTTAATAGATTCAACTTTCTAGTTGCATTTCATTAACTAGATGCCATATAGTATTTATAAGAAGAATAATAAAATTAAAAGGCAACTACTATAAAATCGGTACCGTTATAAGCCTCACACAGAGACTACAAAAAAACACTAGATGAAATCGAGTTCAAGGCAATATCGAAGTCATCGCACCTAATAAAACTTGATCATAAAACGAGGCGGTATAAAAAATAAAAGCTCAAATCGTCTATGCATTTGCCATAAAAAGAAATATCTTATAAAATTTTGGAACCCGAATACCAAATAAATAAACCAAAAACATACATAGTAGTCATCGCTAAGAGGCCGAGAGGGAGAGGGGGACTAAGACCACCAACACGGATACGAATGGTATGTTTGGTCATTCTAAGTAGCATACTATATAGTCGACAATGGGTCGTTATGCGACCCAAGAGAGAGAACTACAAACATTTAGAAGCAAATTACAAAATTACGCTAAACGCGGCCTCTTTGCAAAGGTAGCGGCATTAACGATCAATAATGTCACATAAGTCAACGATTAAAGTGCCATAGTCGAGCCAAAGATGGGTTTTATGAGTTCCCCCCAATTCCAATAAAATGAGCCCAGTCTCTTTCGCTGGGTCGTAAAAAACAAAATGTTTGTATTGCCAGTGAAGAGATGTCGCCAGGGATTGACCAACAACTGACGATCTCATGTGATCTCAGTAGACATCGTTTGACCGATCGCCCCTCAACTCTGGGCACAGGTGCGAAATCTTTGAAAAGTTCGAAACCAGCTCTACATTCGTTTGCCTTCTGATATGATTTTTACGACTGTAGTGTTTTCGTTTTTTTTTTTTCTCTCTTTTTTACGATCGCACAACGAACAAATCGTTTAGCGCTGGAAGCCCAACCCAGACAACAATCAAGAGTATTAGCAGATGAAGCGACTGCAAGATACTGTTTCGATCAATTGGAACAGACAACTTTAGCTGGGAGTTCATTATATCGATACACTTTGCATATACCCTAGTAACCTTTGCTTACAGGGTATAACATATTATGCAAATCCATAACGATATAATTGTATATTTTGGCAGATATTCATTTATGCTCGTAAAATGAACAAGTCAAAGCCAATGTGCAAGCCGGTTCAACTTAAAAATATTCTTATGCAAAGTAACGTATTTTTTTTCTCCCATTTTTACGACTAACAAATATTAAAATATTATCAAATTAAATTCCAATTAGATGAATCGCATATTATGCTTAAATATGTAAGTTCAACTCGTTAAATTTGCTTATCGCAATGCCCCAAACAATGCCCCAAAGATGTTTTCGAATCAATTTCAGAACACAATACATTTATTTGTTAAGATCGAGCGACCACACACGGAATGCTTCCACACAAGTAGCTAAGCGACATAAGAAGAGAATCTCATTCTTTTATAGCTCTCATATTATGATCTATTAGTAACCATTAACTGATAAGACTCCGCTTCAATTTATAGTCTTTTCATTACGGTTATTCTGTCTTTTTTGTTGGGAATGCGAGTATAAAGATTACAAAAAGGGAGAAATCGGAATTACAATTTACGATTATAAGCTTAGTCATATGTTTTGAAAATCTTTTAATAAAGGTAAACTAACAAGTACAAAAATAAAGCAACAAATATGAAATAATATTCAACTTTTCGGCAACAAAATTTCATGTATATCCTTCCACTTCATTTTTATTTCAAACTTATAATAAAAATAAAATACTTACTTCTGAGTTTATCACTTGCTTTTCACTAGAAGAATAGGTTCTTTTCAATGGGTTTAGTTTTTTTTTAAATATATCACAGTAATTAAAATAAAGTGAAATTAATACTTAAAACTTTAATAAATAATAAAACTTTAAATAAATAATAAAAATATAAAATGAAAATTTATTAAAATATAAATTAAAACAAATACTACATAAGTAATAAGTCAATAAAATATTAAACAATATAATAGTTACTTATATTGAAATAAAGAAATAAGTAAACGAAACAACACTTCTTCATTGCAGTGTTTACAACTTTTCCAATTTTTGTTGATATTCTGGACAATTGACGCCTGAATGTCTGGTCTCTTACTTTCCGCTGTTAAAATGTTGGTTTCGAATCCATGTTGCTTTCACGGTTGTCCAACTCCCACCTGCCAGTCAAGACGCAGCGTGTCATGTCAAGCCGTCGAAGGTCGTGCACAGTTTGATTGCGAAAATAAATACATACATTCTTTTTTTGCTGCTTTGAGAGTTTACGAAATTTTAGTAGACAGCTAGACGCCCAGCTTAATATTGCCGAAATCCTCGACCTGGCAAGCTGCACTTTAGATGCGCTGCATGGGGTTGCAGTTGCAGCTCGCTGTTGCAGTTGCCGCGCTGTGTTGCAGGTGTGTGTTGCTGGAATTTCAGACATTTGCGTGGAGGAGTTTTGAGCCGCGTCATGTTGTCTGGCAGGGATACAACGGGTCTTGTGCTTCCCATTTTGTGAAAGTCATGATGGCCATGACTCTCTAATGATGCCTGCAACAAAATGTCATTAGTTTTGCACTCGGCCCATTTGAAGTTGAGCCGCTATTTTGAAGGGTTGCGCTGTTGCAATTGTTGCTCTGTGGCATATGAAACCAAGGTTGATAGAATTTGGAAATCAATGCGGAAGAGGTTCGTTGAGTGGATGAGAAGGAGATAATAGCAGTTGAAAACTAGAACGAAGAAGCAGCTGCTAAGTTGATTGATGGACACAGAAACTATTCACTAAAATGATTAAATAGTCTAAAATAAAATGAAATGCATTTCTTAAAATAGAACAAAGAATTAGTTATTTTTTTTTTTAATGTTATCTACATTATCTACACTTTATTAAAAGTCAAATTACTTGAGACTCTTTAATGAATTAAAGATGATTCAGAAAATAAAATTCGAGACAATAGACAATAGAGAATGTGGCGTTTATTTTATACAGTTTTCTGATTGATTAATAAATATCACACAAAATTCATCACATTTTTAAAAATACTTAAAATAAATAGGTATAATTATATTAGGTAGTTTTGTTTTACTTATAATAACTTACATTTACACACAGATCTCTGACTCTAAATTTACTTAAAAGTGAATCAAGTGAATTCTCAAAAATGTGTAGTTTCTTTAAAGTATATTTTAAGTAGGAAACGCTTAACTTACATTAAAATATACATTTTATTACATCGTTTTCGTTCTGTTTTGAAGATGTTCTTCATAAATCAACTGCCAATTCTATATATAAATATTTGTTGATCAGCTCGGCAGGCGAGATCGTTTGATAATCGTTTCGTTTCTTTGCTTTTATCAAATGGTGGCCAAAAGGGCCAGTTCATTCACAGCTGCTGTCAACTAACAACTTTATAAGTCAAATTTATGGGCCATGTTCTTATGGAAACAACAAAACAGTCAGTATTGAGAGAGAAAACAAAAAAATACAAATCGAAACGGTAGAACGAAGAACGAATTTCTCGCCTAATGATGGCCTGATAACCTGTCCGGGGATTAAGATTTTATACAATCTTATATCTCGAATGTTTGCCTCCGACTGGGCTATTTCATTGTTCAAAACTCTCAAGCTCTGGGGATACATTTGGGAGTCATAATTTGCTTCTAATTGACTTACTATTTAATTTTCATATAAATAAAAGAAATACTTATAATGATATGACCGTCAACATTTTGAGAACCATAAAAACGTTGAATTATGCTTTATCTAGATCAATGAAGATTATTATGGAAATACCGAAATGAGCGACTTGAAATCAAGTTTCTCTCGTTCACAAATTTTTACGCACCCTGTAAGATATGGAAATGGTTTTCAACAGTCGTTAAAAATTGTATCTCGTCACAGCTGGTTCGATATTTAAATGACCGAGCGATATCAGATACTATAAGTATACTTATGTGTGTCTATTTTATTCCATGCCTGTCTCCATATTAGACGCTTGTCGCAAATCATTAGCGTAAAGTGTTAATTTTTTGCATAAATTGAAATGGTTAATAACTCCAAGTCCCATTTCATTTGCTAAGCAGATCTCTAAGCTTTTTTTTATGGTTGTTTTGTTTATCACTATGCCATTTTTAGATTGTATGTTTGCACACTCTAATAACACTTTAAGGTGTTTTTATACCCGCTACCCATAGGGTAGAAGGGTATTATAACTTTGTGCCGGCAGGAAATGTATGTAACAGGTAGAAGGAGGCATCTCCGACCCTATAAAGTATATATATTCTTGATCAGCGTCAACAGCCGAGACGATATAGCCATGTCCGTCTGTCCGTCTGTCCGTCCGTCCGTCTGTCCGTCTGTCCGTCTGTCCGTATGAACACCTAGATCTCAGAGACTATAAGAGATAGAGCTATAATTTTTTCGACAGCATTTGTTATGTTTGCACGCAGATCAAGTTTATTTCGAATTTTTGCCACGCCCACTTCCGCCCCTGCAAATCAAAAATCGATTAACAAGCGTAATTTTAAAGCTAGAGTTACGAATTTTGTGTGTAATAACTATTATAGTTATGAATTCTGAAAATTTGGTTGCGATCAGTTAGAAATTGTCGAAGTTATTAATGAAATACTTTTGTATGGACAAAAACGCCTACTTACTAGGGTCTGAGTTGCTTTGGCTGACAATCTGGTATATTGTGCCGTCTATGGTATATTTTGAATGCGGTACTATATCGATATACCACATATACCATTTGGTATATTTTTTTAGTATTTTTGTAGTATATTTGGTATATTTTGAGAATAATACCGCAAAATATATTGCTTTCATTCAAAATGCATAGTATCAGTCGAGTACACTCGACTGTAGCTTTCTTACTTGTTTTTTTCGCTTAAATTATTTCTATTGAAAATTGCATAACATGGTATCAAATTTATATTTACTTTTCATTTTTAGTTAGTTGTGTATTTTGAGCTTTGTAGAGACTCTGCTAGTCGACTACTTTCAGAAATACTCGATGTGAATCATTTAGAGATTGCATCATTTTTTTTTTATTGCCAAATGCTTTTATTTGCTTAGCTCGTGTTAAGTATTCTTAATGTAATCTGGACAGACGAGTCGCTAGACTTACAAGCATAGTTCAGACATAGAATTCATCAATTGGAACATGTTCAAATAATATATATTTTAGAGTGGATCGCTTATGAATATTTCAGATTAATTATAGCAAATTTTTAAATTTTAAGTTCATTTAGTTTATTTCTGCTTTGTACATCAATGTACCACAAATTCATTTGATTTGAGAGTGGATCCTTTATAAATAATATTTCAGATTAATTATGTATATAGATTTTTAAAATTTAACGTTTATTTAATTTATTTTTTCTTCTGCTTTGCCAAGTGTACCACAAATTCCTTTGATATCATATTTTGCTGCAATTTTACAACTTTTGCTTCATATTTTTTTTCCTTTGCCATTCCTGCAGATTGGCAATACATTAACACTTTTTTTATGCTCGGCATGCGGGTGGTTTGCAATTCTTTCGCATCATTTGCTGCCTCGGTCTGGCCTGCGTTTGGTTCTGGCTCTTGCTCTGAGTCTGCATCTGGGTCTGGGTCTGGGTCTGTTGCTCGATGTTGTCGCGTCGCCGGTGGAGACACCCGCTGCTGAGATGCTACATTAGAGCTGGCAGTCCAAGTGTCGTCCAACCCAAGCACAGAACCGGCAAATGTAGCATAAGCTCGCGCATCATTGATTTCAATTTGAAGCTCCAGTCGTCGGCGTCGTCGTCGTCTTGGGAGGACTGTGGGAGTGAGTGTGAGATACGAGTGGTGCTGGGCCAACTATCAGCATTAAATGTTATGTGGCAACAACGTCCGCTGCATGCCGCGTTGTGTCCGTGCCGTGTTCGTGTCCGTGTCCGTGCGTTATCTGTTTCCGCAACATGATGTTGGCCATGATGATGACGACGACGATGACGATGATGATACAAGGGAAGAACAGGCAGCTGCTTCTGTTGTTGCTGCTGATAATGATTATTGAAGTTGCGGCTCTGATTTTTGCACACACACACACGCACACGCACACGCACACTCGTAGTACGTATTTATGATATATGTACATGTTCATGTGTGATTTGGTCCAGCTGAAAAATTTCATCGCATAAAAATATCTTGGCTGTTGCTTCCACTCCGACAACTGATGCTACGTCCTCCGCTGCTGTTGCTGCTGCTGCTACTCCTGCTGTTGTCGACACTGTGAGCAAGATGGACTTCCGGTTTCCTGTTTCCGTCTGTCGAAGTTCTTTACTTTTTTCAATGCTTCGACACACACACACACACTCCCACACACACACCCACAATACATATGTATAAAAATGTTTATATCGCACTTGTTGTTGTTGGCGTTGATGTTGTATTAGTGGGCGTGGCATGTGTGCATAGCTTGTGGTGTGGCATCGGTTTGCCATCGCCCATCGCCCATCGCCATCAATGTTTGATATGTCAGCAACCGATGGCCAGGGGCCATTTGACTTCATCTTATGGTGGTGATCAGGGAAGGGTGAGGGGCAAGGGTTGTTGCGGGGTGTGAGCATCGCATGTGTCGCACATTTAGCGCACAGTTTTATAATAAATCGATAAACAGCAAGGGGGTAAAGGGGACAAGAGAAATCTCAGCAAGGATTTCCCTTTTCCTCACACGGTATTCTGGTTCCTCTTGATTTCTCACTTCTTTTTTGTAAGCTCGAAGCTTTAAAGATGCTCTTGATACAGCATTTTAAAGGCTCAGCTGTGATTTTAAAATGCCAAAGTTGTAAAATATGTGAGCTAGATTCAATTCAATATTATTGAATATTGTTGTGTGTCAGGTAAAACGTAAAAAGTTATAAAATCAGAATATTAGTAATAAGAATTTTGGTCTAAAAGGAGCTTTAATAACATGCAAATCTAAAAGTTCGAAATCAGATCTTTATTTAAAGAATATTTGATAAAGGACCAACTTCTTATAAATAAGAACAAAAAATTGTATATTTTATTACTACTATTTATTTTTATTCAGTTGCATGTTAATCACCTTAGCTTTAAGAATTTGTTCTTAAAGTGGTCTTATTTTAAGAACACGAATATTAAGACGAATGTTCTTGTAAAGTAAAATAAAATAAATTTACATTTGCTTTATTACCTGTTCAACTAAAAGATAATATTGACATATTTGTGTATGCACAATACATTTATTTATTTGTTTTATTATTATTTAATTAACACTTTAAAACTTCCTTTTATAGATCTTCAAATCTCTTCATGAAATATTATTTAATTTCACGAACAGTTCTTAAATTCCATTTTTTGTACAATTCATGTAATAAAAATCTGCTGTGCTCAATTTCTTTTTACTTCAGATGTTATATCAACAGACCACTATAAAGAGCGCCTGTCAAAGCAAATATGAGACCACAAATGTCAATAATATGTCAAAGGTTCGCCACCCCCGCTAATTGGTTAATGTAAACAACTGGCGAACTGTGTAAGGAGACGAAAATATCTCAACGACAACAACAATTATTATAGCCGGGGAATGTTTCAAGTTTCAAGTGTTGACGCGACATGCTGACAATAATAACAACAACAAGAAGCATGAAAAAATAAACAGACTACACCGTGACAGAAACACACACTAGCACACACACACACACACACACACAGGCAGAACAAATACTTCAATTAATAAACAGACACGCGTCCATCGATAAATACTCGTAGTCGTAAAGCAAGCGTTGCCCTCTCCCAACACTCATGTAGTACAACCCTCAGGGATCGCTCAAAGGCCTTTGGACCTTTGGTAACCAAACACCGGCTAGTGGCGACACCAGCCAGGAGCAAAAACAATATCCAAACGGGTGTTGCAATTGCTGGTCATGCTCTTGTGACGTACAGTAAACTATTATGCACTCCAAAGTACTTACTTAAAAAGGACTTGAAAGGTTTAGGATATCATGAACAGATAAAATCTGTATATAGTATATCCTTTATTATATTAATAGCTTGCATTGGTTTGATTATTTTTTGTATATTTATATAATATTAATAAATGAACAACTTTAGTAATATTATAGATAAATGATTTTAATCCCTTTTAATATTAGCATTATTTAAAAATGTATATATAAAAGTGATGATTATAAAAGTTACTCATATACTTATGTTTGTTTTGCTTTTGTAAAACAAAACGATTGATTCTTTTAGAAACTATTTATATTTGACTTGAATGATTTGCTATTTTATATAAATAAGAGTTAATCATCTCGAAAGTGCTAGAAGTTTTCCTTTAGAAAAGGAGTTAGTAAACTTTAATCTTAACTTTTGTTAATAATAATCACTTGGTCACTTATATCAAATTTTTTCGTGTTCTTGACTCACATTTTACAGTTATTTCAACTTATATATTAATTAATTTTATTCTCGAATCTGGTATATATTGCATACTATGGTATAGTTCGAATAGTGTAGTCTATTGATACCAAATTATGCATTTAGTATTTTTGTGTTTTTTTGCGATATTTAAATATGTACACAATATTGCATATGTCGAGCTTTCCTACTTAATTTGTTCTATGCAGCTACAAAAAGAATACGAAAAGTTATTAGTATATGTATGATACATATGGTGATTTAAACACAATGACTAGAAATTTAAAGAAAGTTTCTAAAATCTTACATGTCAACATTGTTGCAACAATGCTTTGATTAAGGCTTGATGTTATCGAACTTTTACCTACATTTGCAACCAAAGGGAAAAAATGGCATGAAGCATATTTATAAAAATATTGATTGATGGCAAATGGGTTTGCGAGCTTCCTTTGGAGTAACTATGAGATACTTTGGCTATCAGGCAGTTTGCTTGTTATCGATACAAATTGCGTGGCAAAGCAGGAAATTTTATTTGGCTAAGCGCAAGACCAAGCTCAAACTACCCATCAAAGAGATGGGAAAAAAATGAATATACCACTTAACCTATTCCCATGCTGCCACATAATGATGATGCGCAGGTGTCGTGTGCAACATTTTCAACTGCTTTCGATGGCAATTTGAAAACTGTTTGGCAGCCTGGCAACGCGGCGGAAGCGTTGTATTAGTTAGAGAATACTGCGAAGTGTGTATGTGTTGTGTGAGTGTGTGTGTGTGTGTGTGTGTGTGTGTGTGTGTGTGACGGGGGTGTTGTGGATGCCTGCAAGGAGATTGCCCATAAAAATTCCATAAAGATAGCGATTTATGTGTGTATGTGTGGAGGCAGCGAAAGGGTTGCCAGCTCGATTGTCGATTGGGTATCCAGGCTTGTGCCAGTAAGAGCATTTTATCCCAGTCTTCGTCCTGCTCCAGCTCCTGCTCCTGCTCCTGGTCGAAGTCGATGCGTAAATTGCCTGGCAGTGGCATTGATGCGGCTGCCTCCCTGTAATGGCATTTCTTCATCATCAGGCAACATCATCAGCATTTGTTGCTGACACTTTTGCTACTTAGGGGATTGTGCGTTTACTTCTTCTTTTTTTTCTTCCTCTCGCTCTCTGTCGCGTTTTTTGATTTTTTTATCAGCTCAGAAGTCTATTGTGTGGCATGGAAATGATTTGCAGGTGGTTATTAATCAAATTAATGTGCTTATTGATAACGCTGATGCCCCATAATGTGGCATTGTTGCTGTTACCACCTTGCCTCTGGCCTGGTTGCAGAAACTCGCGTTGCCTTTAAGTGGATCAGCATAAGACGAGTGTGAATGCCAACAGACTAACAAGCGAACTTGCAGACAGGTTACACGCACACTTTACAAGCTTTTAAAAACATATTATCTAATCCTTATCACAGTCAAAGGGGGACCGGACAATCCGACAAACACGCGACAGCACTTAATAGAAATCAAACACCTAAGATAGACGAAACAAAAAATTTCCATAGAAAGAAAGCGCCACACAGTGGGGCAAAATGTTATTTAAATATACCCAAAAATATATAAAGTAATTTTAGAAATATTTTAAGAGATTCGATGAATATTTGAAATAGAATTGAAGTAAAATTTTCTTAACAAATCTAAAATTCGAAATTAACCAAGTGAAAACCTTTTCATACCACTGTCACTAGGAGAGACCAATACTCGTACTAAATTAAGACATGGAAATGTCTTTGGTCATTGTGGAAAACCACTTAAATCACATCAGCGACAGCGGCAGATAAAATGCAAGAAACAAATCAAGCGCTGACCCCTTTTCGATTGGCCCTTAAACTGACCCCAAACAAATTGAAATAGTCACTGGAAAAATAAAACAGGGAAAAAGTCTGCCGTCTGTTCCGTCTGTCAGCAAATGACGGCAACTGATTTATTTGGAGACAGAGACACTAATTATGCGATACGAGCCACAAACGACACTGACAAACAAACAACAACAACAACAAGAACAACAACAAATGCGTTGACAGCTAAGCCGCATCTTTAATTTCTTTTGCTGTCGTTGCTGTTGCTGTTGCTTTGAGCCATGGTCCAGTGAGCAACAGCTCGAGCAGAGCACGCGATATTCGTTCCAGCCGTGGACAGCTGACCAACAAGTGCAACCAAATGCCATTTGAACAGCTTCAACTGAGATGACAGGCAGCCAGAGGCAGGTTGACAACTGAGTCAAGCGATTAACTTGTTAGTGGAGTAGGAGGACAGCAGACTCAAGTTAATGGGGAGAAATAAACGAATGATATAGGAGAGCGTCTGTTTAAGTACCTACGGCTTTATGGCCGCGACTTTAGAGTATAGAGAATCGAAAGTTTAACAACTTAATCAACTGGAGAGTGGGCCACCCAACTGAATAACCTGTTTAGCTTACAATCCACAATTCTTTGTAGTAATCATAAGTTACTGACTGCAAAAAGTAATACAATGCGAAATATCTGAGCTTGCTTCCGTTCTGCGATGCATTGCAGCACGTAACGTTGACCAAAACTCAGTTTCGAACTCAGTTCAATAACTCAAAATGCAAACAACTTAATTAGGAACAACATCAGAGTGCCTGAGGGTGAGGGTAATTAATTTCAAGCGCATGCCAATCCTGTTGCTGTCCACCCGCTGATTATTATGTGGTAGATGTGTTCGCCAGCAACTTGTGTTGCGTTGAGTTGAGTCGAGTTGAGTTGGTAGCTGATTTTTGGGCTCGCCTACCCAACAACGAAGACGACGACGACGTCGACAACGACGAGTCTTGCAGTTGGATCCCCAGCTACGGCAGTGCGTGCATTTTTTGCCTAATTAATGGCGGCAATTTGTAAACGTCGCGAAATGCGTGAAAATGTATTTGCCAAAATGAAGCAAGCCACGAACCCTGCAGTCAGTATTCGTAATAAGAAACTGCAGTCCCAGTCACTTTTAAAGGCGTTGATTGATCAGCAACAGCAACAGCAACTGCCACAACGACGACGACGACGTCGGCGACGGAGAATCGACATCGCCTGCGACGCATGCTGATGAACGATCCGTCGATTTACTGATCCACCCAAGCAAGTGGCATCGATTGCCACGTCGCACAGCACAAAATAAAAACAGAAAACAACTGTTTAATGAGAATGTGTCAAGAGCCGAAAATATACCTTAGATATCGCTGAATTTCATTTAAACTTGTTTTATATTTAATATAGTGATTCGTAGAATTCATAAATTAAATATAAATAGCTGATATTAACTATTGACGATAGACTTAACTAAAAATGCATTTTTATCTTAAAGTAATATATACTCAAACTCAATTCAAGCTCATCATAATATGCCCCTTTTTCTGAACACTATTTTCTAGGGTATTTAAAGCGAAAGCTTCGCTTGAAACTGTGATGATATTTTGCATTATTCGCCTGGCATACATAAACAGCACGCGAGCGCCATAATCATAATCCATAATGTCATAAGTGTCGATCGTCGATCGGCGATCGTCGATGGGGGATATCGCCTAATAATGTTGTCGCCGATCAACGATCAACGATCAACGTTCAGTGATCAACGATCAGTTCAACGGCTTGTGACTGTGACACATCAAGTGTTGCTTGATTTACGAGCATTTGCCAACAACAATAAGAATGCGCCCATGAATAATGCCACAGATCTTACTGATCGAGAGAGAAGTTTGCATTGGGCAGAGAGGGAATTTATAGGGGAGTATTGGTTATCGAGGAATATTGCGCTTGATGTCGACCGACGCTGGCGACACGTCTTGAATTTATGGCCTACCATAATTGTCATAATTTCTGTATGGCCAACAAGTAGCTGACCGGCGATCACCTCCAGCTGTGCTACCGTTTAATTTGATAAGGGCCAAGCACGTTATGCGCCACATGTGGTCAACTACAGCAACATCAGCAACAGCAGCTGGTGTTGCAGTGATCTTCATTTCTGCATTTTGGCTGCGAGAATCAGTGCTTTTGCAACAAGATCGCAATTAATTCACGCGGATAAATCTTCAAGTGCTAACTACATGACAACAACAAAGTAGTTACACTTTTTTTCTTCGCTTTTCCTTCCAGCTTTGCTTTGGTTTTGTTACCCACACAAAATCACGATGCTCCTCTGATTGCATTCTGCGGCTATGGCCTGCCACCGATCTTGGCTTGGATCTTGCCGTGTGCCTCTTCTACCTTCGTTTAATTTCAATTTGTTGCCGCGCTAAATTTATGACGGTTATTAGCAAAAGACGTGCGGCCAACACATTCCTCATGGGTCTCTTTGGGCAAGGTTCTGCCGAGTTTCCTGTCGGAAACCCCATGGCCAACGACTATGGCCACCTCTATCACCTTCTCCCCACCTCCATCTCCATATCTGCTACTCAACCGCAACTGCGGCTACCGTACGCCATTTTCTTGCACGCCTGCGCAACTTGCTTCATGCGGTGGCAATGTTTACTTGCCTCAGACAAATTTCATTGTAACTTGAGTAACTTGGTAGTAGTTGCCGCTGCCTCGTATCCCACTATAAGTATCCAGACTGAGTCGGAGTCGGAGACTGAGACAGCTACCGTCTCCCCTCTTTGTGTCTGGTGTGGCATGTAGTCGCCTGTGTAGGCTCCAGCTTCAGCCTGTTTGTCTATGTAATTGTGTTTATAGTTATAGTCATGTTTCCTGCCCTGTTTAAGCCGTCTTTCGACTTCTGTTACAATTCGCCATTTCAGCTCTTTTTAGACAGAATTTAGTTTATAAAATCTCAAGATCTCTTGTCAGTTGAATTACGGGTGGCGCTTGTGTTCGCCTATCAAGATCTTACTGATTTATTGTGCGTCCAACAGCATTCGGCTTAAAAATATATTAGCTTATGCAAATTTTGGTGACTTGACACATATATTTTACAGCATATAGTATTTTATATGGAATTTTGAAAGATAGATGCAATAGAATAAAACATATTAATTGAATAATGTAAAACCTCGCTATTATTAGGTAAAATTCAAATGATTTTATGGTCTTCTGCTTATATTTCTTATTAAGAACTACTAACAATTTTGTTTGTGATCATATTTAAGCCAGTAATTAAGTCAAGTCGAAGAATTTAAAGCATTGACAGAATAAGCTGTTGATAATCATCTGGTTATGGATCTGTGTGTAAGATGTTGTTAAAGTTTTGGGTGAGTTATGCAAGTGTATGTGTTTAGGATGAAAAGCTATCAAAATAGCAGAACGGGATTCTAACAAAGAACAGAAGAGCTTCATAAAGATCACTTCTGTGAGCTTCTGATCAAGTACAGCTGCTGATGGAATTACAGTTCATTTTAGGAATTCAGAATTGCGTTTCAGTTTTATGCATTATGAATGATGAATATCAATGATGTTTTATGTAAAGTATGAGATTGTTATTTTTGATTCTTTTGGAATAAATATTGAAGTATTCCCAATTTTTCTTTCATCAGAACTTTAAGCTCTAGTTAATAGAAATAATAAAACTGTTCAATTGATATAACATACTTATATTCTATAGATAAATGTACTATAACCATGAACTATAATTAGTAAAAAGTGTTTATAATAAATACATATTTTTTTTCCAATCAATCCAATGTATTTAAAGTTTAACATTGTTTATCAAAAATATGAATATCTTTCTAACTGTATGATATTATATAAAGATTGTGTTAACTATATAAATTTGATTACTTATATTCTCATATAAATTATAAAAATGTTCGCACTTATTCCTACGATGTGAATTATCAAAATTAATTACACTGAATTAAAGAGTATATCTGCATTTCCATCTAATTATATTTCCCAATGACAACTGTTCGAATGGTGCCTAATAAATTATTTAATTAGTGTCAATTAGCATATTCGATTTACTCTGACATTCATATCGAATGAATTGTTTTCTGTGCTCAGCATAATTCCCGATTCCGATAACCACCTTCTACGTGGCCGCACACCAACTCCACGGATAAGATCAGCAGCACGGCACAATCCAGACTTGGGGCATAAGACAATCCATAAATATAAAATACTGACGTAGACTACGACGAGATTCATAGATGGCGTCGTCGGCGTACTCCAAAAGTCGGTGTGTGACAAATTTTTGGTCATTTTCATGCTCAGTTCCATTCCCCACAAGGGGCGGCAAAAGAACCTTGAGCTTTGTGTGTGGTGCTTACATAGTTTATATATAGAGAATATGTATATATGTCTGCTGTGTGGCGATCGAGTGGCAGACAAATGCGCTGTTTACCTGCAGCAACACGCACACGCTGATCACGCACAGGGCAAGTCCAAGTCCAAGTGCAAAAAGAGGAGGCAAGTGAGACAAGTATCCATATATTCCATAGACCCATTAAGTTGTTAATCATATGCGCAGTCGAGCTCCAAAAAAACAAAAACGAAACAGAAATGTTGCAGCAGCAACAGCAGCATCCTTTAAGGTATCCTTTTCCCAACGTCTGCAACGTGACACAATTAATATGCGTCCAGCGATCGTAATCAATTCTGGCTACATGCTCTCGCTCCCGTGCTCTCGCTTCCTCACTCCTCACTCCTTATCCCTCAACCTCAACCTCGACCGAGGGGACGGCTGGTAACCCGAACACGTGCGGGTCATTAGTCGCAGTCACGCATTTTGAGCTCACCTCCAACTGCAGCAACGTCAACGTTCAACTACAACACCATCTCTTCCAGCTCACTTCTCTCCTCCCCATCCCATGTTCGCTTGCTTTAGTAGGAAATGATTTTGTACGCTTCGTTCACCTGGCCTCCACCTCTATCTCTCGTGTCCGTTCCCGTTCCCGTGTCCGTGTCCGTCTCCTCCTCCTCTCTCTCCCCGCTATCTGAATCTATGCCTAGGCATTGGGCTCACCTTTTTGGCGCTTATGAGCTGCGAAATTTTTATGAGTAGCTGGAACTCAGCTGGCCAACTGTTTCGCTGTTTATTTTGTTGGCTTGCTTTAATAGGTTCTAATGAACCATGGGTAGCCAGGCAACCAGGCAACCAGCCATCGGTCAGCGCCGACTTTTGGTTATGAATTGCTCTCAATGAGTGCTGACTCACACTCGATTGTTGCAGTCGAATATTCAAACAACATTTGCATTGCTCTAAAGTAGTTAAGAATGTAAGCCCAACATAAATATGTCAATTATATATTTAAAATTTCATTATAAATTAAAATTGAAAATTGATTAGCAAAGTAAGATTAGCTTTATTAATTTATATAATTTATTATAGCCATGTGCATCTGTCTGTTTGTCTGTCTGTCCGTATGAATCACTGGATCTCAGAGACTATAAGGGAAAGAACAACATATATTTCAGCCTCGGCAAATCAACAAAAATCGAATAACAAGCATTATTTTGAAGCAACAGTCGCGATTTTACGTACATATAATAATAACTATTAAAGATTACTATTAAAAAATTATTGAAGAAATACTTTTGTAATGGTAAAAAACGACTACTTATATTTTTTTTACATATCTATGTATATCTATATACCAAATATAATCTTTGGTATATTTCCAGCATTTTGTAGTATATTAATTTGGTATATTATGAAATTAATACCGCACTGCTTTGCTTTTATTCACAATAGGTAGCGGGTATATCAGAGTCAAGCACATTTGACTATAGCTTTCTTACTTGTTACAAATATTTTATTTATTTATTTATTTACAAGTTAATTATTATACAGAATAATATAATAACTAAAAGAAAGGGAGTGCTAGCAACTAAGGCCATCGACTCTACAAATATTTTAATTATTGAAGATAAACTCGATTTTAAATTAAAATGCAATTATATTATGATATTGATAAATTAAACAAGTTTTATTACTTCAGTCAAAAATTGTGCTTAACAAATTTAATGTCTTAGCAAAATATTAATTTTAAAACTCTTCAATACATTGTTCTTTTAATTAGAAAATAAATAACATGACTTTGACCAATTCAAAAATAATATCAAAGAAATGTTTAAATAACAATTTTGTTGGCCACGTGTATGGAACGCACTAAAAGCTAAACAATTGCTCGCCTCCCTCGATATGGGCTTGCTCACTTTCTTAATTCATACACTCATGCTAGCATATTCACACTCACACTCACATTCACAATTTGCGCTTCAGCAGAGACGTGTGTCCTGTAAAAGGATGTTGACTTCGCTGGTTTTCTTGAGCCATTTTAGTGATGGCAATATGCCAAAAACAACAAGAGCATTAGAAGGAACTTTTTTGTGGTTCTGAATATGCCGCTTAAAGTTACCCCTTAACTGGGGTTTATTATAAGAATTTATTTAACTTTAAATCAGCTTAGAACAAACCACTCACACAATGAATATTTTGTAAATTAAATACAATAATGAAAAGTGTCATCATTCAATCGGAAAATTACCCTAATGCATTGTAATTTGTAATCACTGTAATACCTAATTATTAAGTTGTTTGTTTACATTAAATTACCAAAATAATTACTTCAATTATAATTATTACACAAAAAGGAGCAAGAAAAAAAACGGTCTCAAAAAACTCCATAATTACAGTAAAATAAAATGTATTCTATATATCTATCTAGTACTAGTCTATACCACACTTGTTGTTCATTACAGGGTATAAGAAATGACGGCAACATTGAGCTGCAGTCTTATGCTTTTAACCTTTGCTCCTTGGTCTAGAAGCGATTTGTAGTTTGATTTTTTGGCATTAATGATAATTTGGGGCACTAATGCACACATTAGAGCGACGTCGCTTGCCGCACTCACCAAATATTGTTGTTTTGGGTCTTATGGCACGTGCGCCTTTGACGCGACAGCAAAATAACGACAACAACAACAACCGCAGCAGGAACGTATTTGGCAATAACAACAACAACAAGAACAACGGCTTTATGATAAATAAACAAACGTCGAGAAAAAGTAATAATAATATTTTTTGACAACAATTTATGCGGCCATTAACAGCGGCATACAACGTGTTTATTTGAACATTTCGCATATATAAAAAATCAATGAAATATATGTTACGGGCAACAACAAAATACAACGAAATAAATAAATATTAATAACTTGAAAATCAATCAAAAATTCAAAGCATGTCAAGCGAGTTGCCGTCTAAGTCGCAGACTGAGACTCAGACTGAGACGGAGACTGAAACTCAGTCTCAAAGTTTAAGCCGAGTGCAAAAATCGCCATAACTGCTAATAAATTCAAACACCCACAACTGACTCAGCTAACTGACTTGCTAGCTGACTGACCAAATTGACAAAGTGTTTTAGACGATCGTCTGGGCCTCTTTGCATTTGTTGTCTGTGGCACGCGTGGGCGGCTTAGGGTCTGACTGGGCCAACGAAAGTGGCCAACAAAAGTGGCCAACAAGAAGTTGCCTCATAGCGACATAATCGATCACGTCTTCTGTTGACCCAAGTTCATTTTTCTCTTTCATTATAAAACGATTTACAAAATAAATAAATGCATATCCAAGCTGTGGGTAATAAATAAATGACACTAACTTAAAATATTACTTAATAAACGTTTATACTTTTTAGTATGCATATTTCTATGTGAAGAATTTAATTACAAGAAATGTATTTACAAGAAATGGAGATTATGCACTTTTAAAAACTTTTAAAACTTAACTTTATTTTAGCATTATAATATAATAAATTAATCATACATATAATACAAAAAAAAATAAATACATTTTAAAGATCTGTATAATAAATAAATAATAGAAACAGTGGCTTAAATTATTATAACCGCTATTATAACTTTGTGCCTCCATAAAATCACGGTACGAGGCGATAATGTACTATATGCTAGTATATTCTGTACTACATGCTATATTTTAAATTTAGAAATATATCAATATACCGAATACAGCCTTTTATATATTTTAGTATTTTTGGGGTATATTGCTTTGGCATATTTTAAAAATAATACCGCAATGTTTTAAGATATAATTCCACAAAATGAATTTAGAGCATATTTTACATACCGAACACATTGAAATATATGTTATTTTTACAAATTATGAAAAATAGATAAAAAAAATATATATATATATAAATTATTATTATATACTGATAATTCTCCTTGATAAGCTATTTAATTTGTTAGTCGAAATAATTTGTATTTGAAAAGTTGTGGAGTGTTTTCATTATTATAAAAAATAATTATTTTAAATTCTTTAAAATAAAGTTTTAGAAGTTAGCTTTGGCATACAAATTTCTTTACATTTATTTAGATTATCTATTTTCAAGATTTATAAAGAAATGATTATTATAATAATTTATGTCTTATATATAAATTATTTTAAAAATAGATATTCCTCATATTGACTTTTTGCTAAAAATTGTTCGCTTCAACACATGCAGTAATAGCTACAACTGGTTTCGAGTGTCGTAGGGTCATTGCACAAATTCTCAGCAATTTCACAAGTCTTGCCAAACAGACGTTGTGCTTAAGCATACAGCAAGTTGTATTGATTCAAACACCTGCTTGTCCAAATTGAGCGTTTGCCTGACATGCCTTCTTAAGCTAGCGACACGCCCATTTAATTCAAATTCATTTGGTATGCAATACAAATTATTTGTGGTGATTCAACAGAAATTGTTTATTTCTTGCATACAATGTTCTAAGTTCGATTGCAGTTGGTTAATGCCCTCGATATTTTTATACTTGTAACATTTTGAGGTTTGATTAAATAAAATGTAATTGGAATGCGTCATTTTATTTCAGTTGCATGTTTTTCTAATTACACTACACACTTCTACTATGTATGCATATCTCTAACATTTGTTTAATTATTTTCCCCCGTTTCCGCAGAGAGAGAGAGAGAAAAAAAACACCCAACACGGCGTTACTAATTACATTCGCGCCAATGTTAATTTGTTACAATTTCCGGAAATTCGCTAATTTATTTTTTTTAACATTTTTATTAGTGGCATAAATTGTATGTTGCTTTAGTTATTGTTATTGTTGTTGATATCGGGGTTGAGTAGAATTTCCTTTTGAATTGTTGGTTACGCGTTTGTGGCAATAAATTTGCATATTTGTTATACTCATTTTGAAGGGCTCATGAATACAGTGAATGTAGTGAAATAGTTTAGCTTAAATAGTTGACATTTTAAGTTAACTTTTATTCTTAAACCAAAAACAGATTCTATTAGAATGTTTTTAGTTTTGTTTAATATTTTCGGGCTTTAAATTAAAAAATAAAATTAAAATATTTGCAATTTCAGATGTTTTATTTCTATAAATATTATTACTAATTATATAAGAATTATGTACACTTTTATTTAATGATATAACCAATTTTATTTTTCCAAATATCGAGAATAATTTTTGCGAATTTTACTCTTTAATAAAAGCAGTATTCTCTTAAACATGAATCCATGCAATACAATTTATTCAAATGAAATATACATATTTCAAAATATTCATCTGAATTATATTAATTTTAGAATCTCAATTATATTATTAATAATATTATTTATTATTTATTACGACCATAATATTTGTACTAAAAATTTAAAATTTGTTAAATATTTAATAAAAGTCTCTTAAAAAGTAATTCAGCTAAGTTTATATACTTGCTAAACTTAAACAGAGCGCACTACGAACCTTAAAAGATAAAGCAATCAACACCTGTCTGACAAAGTAATAATATTCTACGATGATTCCTTTCATTCGATTTGATTCACAATACCCGGTTACGATAATGCAGCAGGTTATTTTCGAGTTCGTAAGTGAATATTTACACAGCTTGCTTTGGGTTCCTATGTGACGCATAAAGAGGGAGTTGCTGAGTAAGAGGAAGCTTGCGTTGGCAACGCGCATTGCGTGTTCACTTGAAACAGCTGCAGAGAGCCACGTGCATAGCTCATTAACAGCTGCCCCCCAAAAAAGAAATACAAAATGCAGCCAGATGAGCTGCTCTTGGCGTCACAGGCGAGATAAGGTGCCACACCAATGCTCAGTTGATTGGAGCATAGCTTCCGCCAAAACTTGCAACTTGCAGAGGGCAAAGGGGGGAACGGCATAATTACTTGGCTGTTGGAGCTGCAAGCTCCATTTGCACTTCCCGTCCAAGGGTGCAGCAAATTGACAACCCCTGACCACCCGACGATGCAGCCATTATTAATTGCAGCTTTGATTTATCTAAGAAACAGTCGCTTCCCTTGGGTCCCTAGTTGCTTTGCCCCCCTCTCTCCCCTTTGTGGGCTGGACAACCCTTGGGGTTGGCATTTTCCATAACGTTAAACTCGCAAATGTTTAATTGTGGAAATGAGAAATATGCGGAAGCGTTGACGATTCCGCTCCAGCAACGCTGCAGCGTCGGCTGCACTTGTCGCATCACTTGATGCCAGGCCCGTGCCCCATGCCCCATGCTGCATGCCGCATGCCACATGCCGCACTGCCCATTCCCGTTAGCATATCCGTGCCCCCCTGTGCTTCTTGCAACATGTCACAGGCATTGTGGCTGTGTCTAGCCATAAGCATTTGTAGCTGTCTGTTACAGTTCCACTCGTTTCCCCTGCCCCTGGCTGCCCCTCTCTCTCACTCTCCCACTCTCTAAATGACACAAAAATATGGGCTTAACCGGAAACGGATGTATTATCTGCGCTAACTACGCTGCCGTTGCCGTTGCCGCTGTCGTTGGCTCAGCGCCGTTCTACGGCACAGTCTCGGGCAGAGTCCGAAGCTCGAGTTCGGGTCGTGGAACTAATAGAATATTATAAATTGTACAGACAACAACCTGCTAGAACCTGAGCCAAGCTCTCTGTGTCTCTCTTGGCTGTCGGCTTTGCTCATCAGTATCTATAACACACACACATACACACACACTCATACACAGCTCGTTCGTTACGCTTGCATGAGCTTTTTGGACTGTGCTTTTTTGCGGTTCGAACCGTTTCATGTTGTTTAGACCCTCGTATGGCATGCAAAATTGACCTGACCCTGCTTGCCCCTTCAACCAACGAACCTGTGCGTTGCATGTGTGTCATGTGTGGGCTGTTGAATCTACTACTAAGTAGTAACTCGCTTCCACGCGATGCTGCCTGCTCCAGTGCATTTGATGGCATGTCGTGCTTCGTGCTTTCACTTTTGCCAAGCAACGAGTATTTGTCAATTTCAGAGTGCTTGCCGTGCAATGACCTCTGCTTCAGACTTATCAAGGATCGCTCATCGAAATATTAAAACTGTATATAAGCTAACAATTTGATTGAAAAGTTCAGAATCTAACTCAAAAGCTGAATGTCTTAATGATCTTAGGGTAGCAATAGAAGTAAAGAGTTCTGGCAGCTGTCTGTAAAACATTTGCATGTCTTTAAAGGGATCGGGGATAAGAGCAGCGAACTGATTGAGCCATTCTATAGACAATGCTGCCTGTGAAAGTGATCGCGATGCCGCAGATGCCTAGATGCTGAAAGACGGTGGTGCAAGTATCTCAAAGATACTTTTTAGTCATAGCGCGGCATTCAAGCGATCAACCAAAATAACAACAAACATTGTCAGATACACAGATGGAGAAGGGAGAAATATCCCTATTATCGCTGCATCCTTTGTAGATGTTTTGTTAGCTTTGATCGCTGCTACTTAGCATTTTCCTTTTCATCTTTTGTTGTTGTTGATTTCTGCATGCCTCACTGCATTTCTGTGTATGCGTTCAGAGTGCGCCAGCTTATTATCATGCCGTGGCAAAAGAGGTTGATCGAATACAATACACAATACGCTTCAGCCGAAACATTTGGCCAAGAGATACTCTGATAAAAAGAGTACTTGATAGGGCTTTTGGTATTCTGCATCATTGGGTAATCTCTTTGTAATAGTTTGTGTGTAAGGAAAGTGTGTTACTTTAAATTATAACTATCAAATATGCTGTTAGTAGATTAATTAATATTTCTACACCCGCTACCAATAGGGTAGAAGGGAATTATAAATTTGTGCCTCTAGTAATTGTACATATGTTATGTAACAGGCAATCGGGTCTTAGCTGCTTTGATTTACAATCAGTAATTAATATGAATTTACCATTATAGTTCTATAACAAATAAAGCCCTTGGTATATCATACTATTTGTCCAGTATATTAATTTCGAATACCTTAAGAATAATACCGAAATGTATTGATTTTTTTGAAAATGAGTAATGAGTATCCCACAGTCGAGCACACTCGACTGTAGTTTTCTTACTTGTTTTCTAAATGGTAGCTACCATCAGCTTTTGATACTTGAGAATTCTTTCAACATTTGTTTCAAATGTGGAACTTATTATAATTAGTATTTTGGATCATTTCACATTAAATGAAAATACATTTCAAGTATTACGAATGTTAAGTATAGCATTTTACAATTCTATTTAAATAGCTTTTATTCGGACTTTCTATATAAATTAGTCTTTAAATTTAAAAACTGTTATCCAAAATACGGAAATAGCAATTCAATGTGGGAATCCTAAAATTAATTGTACTTTTTCAGTTATATAGGAAATTAATGATTAAAAATGCTGGAATCAAAAAATGTTGCCTAATTTTTCGAAAGATTTATATAGTAAATGGAAAGTAAAATCAAATTCTTATTAAAAATACTGAGATTTATATGTCATTATCTATAACTAAAATAGTTACTGAAACCAATATTTGAGTACCGTTGCTAAAAATTTAAGTTGAACTACAAGAACAAGAAAATGGAACCTCGACCAGAACAGTTATTCCATTACCAGCAACAGCCACAGGATCAGCAACAGCAGCAACAGCGACAGCGGCCGCAAACTGTTGTTTTTATGACACGGAGACCCGAACAGAGGCCGGAATCGGATCAGGTCGTCGTTTATGTGATCGATGAACTAACATTGCAGATGTTTATACGAAAAGTATATCTTATTGCAATCATCTTCATATTAAGCACCTCCGTCACTTGGCTTTCGATCGCTGCCTCCGGATTTGAGTTCTATCCAACGATTCCTGTACCGTTTTTCGTCTGGCTGTTGCCAATATTGCCTTTGATACTAATTTTGGATTGTGTGCCCAAAATACGCTATACTTTTCCCTGGAATTGGGCGATAACCATACTTATTGTCATTCTTATCACATTCGCTGGCGCCTGTTTTATGGATCAAATAGAATTTCTCATGGTTCTTTTGGGTGTAGCTATCTCCATTGTGATTGTTGCCGCTTTCTATGTCTGTGGTGCTCTGTGTCCACAGTCATTTGTGCCAGGAATGCTCTGCACAGCGGTCATGAGTTGTCTTTTTCTCATAACTCTGTTCTCAATTGGCATAGTGCTAATATTTGTGAAGAGTCCCGTACTTTACCTAGTCTTTGGCATTCTATTATTGTGTATGACAGTCGTGATAATGCCTTTCCACGCTCAGTATATCCATGGTCGTCTACAGGTTGTGCCTCTGTTCGATGTGCTGCACTGCTCTATGACCATCTACTTTCATTTTATAGTGACGTTTTCAGCCCTTTGTATTTTCGAATTTTACATGAAGCATAAGGACGACTAATACAATACCAAAAAAAAAAAAGTGGCATTACCTTTTTTTCTTACATTTTAAGAAATTTTATTACATGAATAAAGGAAATTCTGGAGTCATAATTAAATCATTAGGATTTTCGCCATCAAGATATTGCAAAACTTGCAACTTTTTAATAAGGAACAATATGTGAATTTGAATTCCGTTTTATATATATAAATCTGGTGAATTTATACGATCAAGAATAAAAAGTAAATTATCAATACATTGCAATAAGTTCATAATTACCAAAAAGGATCATATTACAATATTTAATGTAACCAAGAAGGTTTTGTCTTGTTTTACTAAGAATGTTATTTACTTATTGGTTTTGTTTTTTAGAATCAAATTCTGAGAACTTAACTCCATATATTTTGTATCTTGAAAACTTATTTTCAAATATTCAAACAGAATGTCACGAAAAATTCTGTATTAAATTTTGAATTATATATCAAATGTTAAAAATTATGTTTTTAGATTTTCTGGTTCTTCATAAATGAAATTTATTTTTTATCTTGCCACAATTTAAATATGCCAATGAACCGCACTTTTTCTCGCCTTTGCGAAGCTTATATATTTTTTATACCCGCTACCCATAAGATAAGATTATTACAACTTTTTTTCGACACAAAATATTTGTCTTCCCACATATATTTTGATCAACAGTCTGCCCGTATGCCCATGTATAAACTTAGATGCAATAGTCTATATAAGAAAGAGATATAATATTTTAACAACAGTTTAACCAACTAAAATTAAAGTTGCTGGAACTCTATCTCGTATAGTCTCTGAAATAAGGTGTTCATACGGACAGAAGGACAGACGGACATGACTATATCGTCTCGGCTGTTGACTCGGCTGATCAAGAATATACATACATATATACCTCATTCTGCCTGTCACATACATTTCCTGCCGGCACAAAGTTATGATACTCTTCTACCCTACAAATTATTTTATATGCCAATGGCAAGCTGCAGTTGTCGGGTGGTAATTTCTTTGTAAGCCAATCTCGCTTATCCTGTATTCCTGGTATATTTTGTAATAATAAAACTATGTATATACATATATAGCTTTTGCTATATTATACCACTTTGATTTTTCGTTTCCTTGAGTTTGAAATCGTAAAATTTACATTGAAATCAAAATCATTAAATCGTTCTATATATCAAGTTGAAAAATTTAATATTGTAAATTCTATTTCGAATATTTTATCTTCTCGCAAAATGCATCCGTGGCCTGAACAGTTGCTTCATTACCAACAGAAACCTGAAAAATCATTGTATGTGACCCGAAGACCAGAACAGAAATTAGAACCAGAGCAAGAACAACGTTTAGTCGTAATCGACGATGCAACATTGAAATCGTTCGTTCGAAAAGTATATTTAATTGCGATCGGATTTATATTGATCACAGCAGTGATATGGCTGGCGTTATCGGCGGCTGGTATGGTTTTAGATTTGAATTACAAGCGTGAACTCTTTTGCATACTTATGGGTTTATTGTGGACATGTGTTTTACAAACTGTGGAAACTCAATACGAGTCACTAATAGCTAAGATAATCGTCTCATTGATCGCAGTCATTTTTTTAACATTTGGTCTAGTGGATAATCAAAATATTATCGTCATGTTGGTGGTGATTTCAGTGTCCATTGTGATAACCGTGATTATCTATATCTGTGGCGCTATGTGGTCACAGGAACTAATACCTAGAGTCAATACTCAAGTAATTTTCATGGGTATTTTTATAATTGTTTTGATCAAAGCTGCCTTGTTGATATTGGCTTTAAAATCGCTTGAGATTTACATTCTTCTTTCCATATTCCTCCTAATCGTGGCTGTATGGATGGGAATGTTCAACGCGAGATCTATCCATGGATGCAATCAGTTTATTCCGCTGATGGAGGTCTTTATGTCGGCAATAACTGTATATATAACTTTTTGGTTGACAGCTCATGCCATGTTTTTGGTTCATACTTATTTAACAAAAAAGCGCATTCTTAATTAAATGTATAGCTAATTATATTTCATTTGACTTTTTATTTATAATTACATTTTTGGGGATTTTCTTGACCAAAGTTTTTATTTTGATCAGTATTTACATAGCGATATTTCATAACGTTTTAAGTAACATTCAGAGGAGTCTTGATTTTATCTGTCAAATTATTTCATTTGCTGGTATACTTCAATATGAGTCAATCGGAACCCGAAATCTATGGCATCCCGCCCGATGTGACAATTCGGCATGAACTGCGCATCTATTTCTTGAGCGTGTTGTTTGCCTTCATTGCACTCTTTCAATGGTTTCTCATTCAATACTTATTGGACTGGAGCAAGTACCGATTATCACCTGTGCGATATGGCTATTGGCTCATTGCCACGTTCTTTGGCATCTCGGTACTGTCATGTACGGCATTTGGTCGCAAGTATCCCTGCAACGTATTCCTCGTTGCGATCATTGTGGAGAGCTCAACGCTGTACATTGCCATGGAGCAGCAGAATACAAAGGGAATACTGGTCAACGTATATGCGGGTCTTATTGTGATCTGCCTGGTGGTTACCTCGATCATTTATGGTGCGTACGTTCCGATGCGATTAATGCCAGGCGATTTGATGCTTAGTGTCCTGGTTGCGTTGGGCAACATCATGTTGGCCATCTTTTTTCTCAACGCCTACGTCTTTGGCTCTAGCTTAATATATTCAATAGTACGCAATTTTTTTGCATTCGTTGCCGTTACGATGATCATGTATACGGCAACTATTATACACGATCGACAGTTCTATGTGCCGAAGGACGAATATATTTTTCTCAGTGTTTTGCTCTTTTTTGGACATATGATCCTGCATGAACGTGTCCTTACATTGTCCCTCAAAGAGACCAAAACAGTGGACTGCGATGCTTTTATTTAGTCAGCGCTTTACATATATATTTGAGAATGTGTTTAATATTTAAATATTATGTATTCCAATGGGAAAACATCGCTAGCCTTCGTTTTGGAAGAAATGAATGTGTAAATATTTAATTGTAATAATATTCAATATTATATGAGCAATAAAAATAAAACAAATATATATATTTTATATAGGAGAGAAAGATATTATAACTTTGTGTCTCCAGAAAATGTATTTTAAGAATAACGCTTCGTTGTTTTGCTTTTATTCAAAATGGGTAGCAGGTATCTCACAGTCGAGCACATTCGACTTGTTATCTTGCAGCTGCTCTTCATATATGTACATATGTATGATTTTGCAAAATTCAATATTTGCCAAAAAAAAAAATTGTCGGATAGAGTAAAATCGTTGCTTTAAAACCCAACAACGAGCCTTTAATTACACATCTGTTACAGGTGCGAACAGATGGAAGTACTTTTAGCTTTTAAGCTGTGTAAATAGTCGAAAATATTTCCTGAATATTTATTTTTAGGCTTAAATATTTAAGCATTGTATTTCATTTCAGTAATTTACACAATCACAGGTATATTTGTATGGGAAATTGAAATCAAAATCGAATATAATCGATAAGAGAATATAACAAATATATTTAGCAAATTTAGCAAATTCTTAAATATTATATCAACGAAATTCGTTATTGACTGTTATTAATTTCACCCTTTTTCAAGTATTTTATTTGATCGTCCATGCATATTTGATGAGATGCTAGGGCATCGATTTAAACTGGCTTAAGGAAAAGTAACTAGAGTACTTATGAAATTAGCATAAAGAATATTTCGCCTCAATTGGGCACTTCTTTAAGCTGGCGTAACTGAATCCTCTGCTGCTGCTCTTGCTTCGGCTTCTCTGATACTATTTAAATGAGAACAGGAACAGGATTAATAGGCTGGCGATGGGCGCTCGCCGTTGTCCACGGCAAACAAAGCGACAGCTGCGCAAAACAAAGGAGATGCCAAGGCGTCCGCGAGGTGCTGAACAATGAGGCTGTTGGCATTAGAAGCGCCTGCGCTATTCCGATCCCGACTCTGATCCTCATACCTATCCACTTAAGGTCCAAGCGAAGCGAATAATGAAAATACATTTAGAACAATGCCGAAAACTCGTTATGAGTCACACAAATCTCAGACTACGCTCACGAATCAAACCGTTGTCCAAGAGTATCTCTCTGCCTGCATACCATACCATACCATAAGTGCATAGTTATTTAGGGAGTTTCTTCAATCAAAGCTGAGCAACCCCCAACCCCAACCCCTTTGCCAAGCGTCGTCGCGGTCAGTCGCGAAAACAATCAACGGTCTTAATGTTGATTATGACGAGGATGAGAACGCCTATGACGACCAAAGATTGAGTGAGCCAGAGGAAGACGAACAGGGAAGGGTAGAGGGAGAGGGAACGAACTTATCGTCGCATCTGGAGTGCAGCCTTTGGAGTTAGCCTTTGGAAAAATCTTGCACGAAAATCGTGGGAAATTTCCCAAAAGCGCATATCGAATGCAATTAAACGGCCGCGATTCGCGGTGGTTGCTAACACGCCACGCCACGCACTTGGCACCACCACCACCACCTCGATATCAATAGTGAAATTACCATAGGGGTGGAAAACTTGGTCATCATCATCGCGCATAAAGAGAAAGCTGAGCTATTTCCTAGCGTTTTTCACCCCAAAAAAGAAAACTTAAATTTCCGCTTGTTGCGCGGTCAGCAAAACGAACAAATTTGTGATTTACCTTTCCGGTGACAAAATGCGGAAGTGTTGCAACTACCGAGGACTGCTTTAACGACTTTGCGTGGTATCTGGTTCTCGTTCTCGAACTCAAACTCGTAGGTAGGCGGTAAACGTGGGAAACTTTAGTTGCCAACAGGCGGCAGCAAGCAAAAGCGGTGGCATTCGCTTAATGAAATGCAACAAAATGTGCCTTTCATTTTGATCTCTATCGCGATAAAAATACTTGGACTCTACTTATCGCCGAGGGTGGTGGAATGCCATAACTGTTGTGGCTACAGTCCCCAAACTTTAATACGAATGTTAGGTCTGATATAATTTGGGTATCCATTAAGGTATTTAAATTTACCAGCTTTAATGTAATTAATTCACAATCATTCAACAAATAAACAGCTGCCATATTTGTGTACTTCTTAGTTCAATGTGATGAGCTATCATTAATACTATAAAAAGTTTTTTACCCGACTGACGGACTAAGCTAATAAGCTTTGCTGCAAGGGAAACTGCAGAGTTTTCTTAAATTGTATCGGGTTTTTTAAGTCTCTCGTTAATAAGGTAGATTTTAAAAAATGTCAGAAGAATTTAACTTTACACTTTCAATTTAGTTAAAAATCAACTTCATTTTAATTTAGAGTTTTAAAATTCAGTTTAGGAAAAATACACATTTTATGTGTAGTTGATGTTTCTATAAGATTAATTTTAAAAGTGAATACAAATTTAAATAAACTATGATTAAAGAAAAATTTTGAATGTATGAATTTTATTATTAATGCCATATTTATTCGATTTTATAAAATTATATTGATTTGAAAATAATTTATAAGTTCATAACTCCATTAACTAAAAATTCCACTTTTCAAGGCATCTCAGTGACTGACTCAATAAATCTGAACGTCTGCACATAAATTAGTCAGAGTCAGTTCGAAGCTTCAGTCCCAAGATGCAGCTGTGAAAGCCATACAACTCGGGCCATTCTTAACAATGTTGACAAACTGAGAGGTTGAGCTTATGGTGCTGCCTTTGCCAATAGCAATTACAAACGGCATCATCAGCATATCGTCGACAAGGTTCTCTGGTTAATGCGAAATAATTACAACTTGTTCGCACATCATTCACGAGCACTCAAAAAATGAAAATAAAATAAAAAAGTATCTGTCAGCGTGTTGTCTGTCCTCGAGACAACGAGTGTCGCTTTCGGTTGTTTGCCAAATGACGAATGTGGCCGCCGCTGACGACAATGATGATGATGATGATGTGGATGTGGATGTGGATGATGACGAAAACTTGAAAAACGAATAATAAAAGAAGGCGACACTTGCTTCATTTATTTGTATTTTGCAGCAGTGGGCGCGTCGGAAAAATTTCAAAGTCGGCATCATTAACACCAATGCGCCATTTTGGGTTCCCCTCCAACTCGATGGAGTCAATGGTGTCGATGAGTCGTTGAGTTGTTGAGTCGCTGAGTCGATGGGCCGTGATGGTGATTGATGTAACTGTGAGGCAGCCATTGGCAGTGCTGCAAGTCGAGTGAGTTTACCAAATTGGAAGAGCAAACACAACACAACTCAACTCAACTCAACTCAACTGGTACCAGCTGCTACCCTCAAAATGCCCAAGGGCTGTAGCTTCCGTCTCTACAGAGTGCTGCAATTTGCTTGTTGTTTTAGTATCGTTCGTCTATGCTAATTTGTTATTTTAAACATGTTTGTTTGCTTTTCCAATGAAAATATTGACAAAAACGTAGCCAAAGGTTTTCGGGCAGACAGAATTTGCCCAAAAGCAAAACTACACAGCGCCCTGACACCTGAGGCATTATACTCATAGGCAAGGGGAACATCAGACAAACAAGCAAGCCAATTAACGCAAAAGATGCAATGTGAATCCCTAATGAATATCGTATATATTTTACAAGCATTTTGGCAAATCGCCGAATAAATAAGCCATGCTTTATTACAGTTGAAGTACCAAAATTTTCTTAAAACATATGATTTTTCTACTATTTCAATCATAGAATTTACAGTACATACACATTTCCAGTTTAATAAGGAACCCCTTACAAACTATGCCATTCGTAAGTCAAAATGAATAATAGATCCATGATTGTCCTCTGAAGTGCCTTTGGCTAACCTCATTACTCAATTCCTTTGTAGTTTCAAGTAATTTCTTGAACTTTGTAGCCCTTTTTTTGTCAGCCCACGGGAGGTCCAGTTAACAGCAAAAGTACTATCCCAATGTACGTACAGGAGATAACAAGTTTTTTACTGCAATGGGCTATAACTCAACACACTAATTATGAATTATGCAAGAAACAAAAAGGGTTGAGAAAAGAACGAAAACCAATTGCACATTGACTTCAGCACGTCTCGACTGGCCTCATAATCGAGTTAGTAAGTTTTGGGCCAAAGGCAAAAACCGGACTACAACTGGACAGGATTGTGATTGGGATTGGGTTTGGGTTTGGTGTCGAGATTGGGCAGAAAACTAAACTAACTGGTTGCTAGCTCAGATATTAAATTACCACAAATTTGTCGGCGCAACATTAATGCAATAATTAAAATCAAGTTGCCCAAGATCTAGGCCAGAAAACCGAAATGCAAACGGACACAAAACGAAACCCCAGTGCAGAGCAGTGCAGAGTAGAGAAGTAACCCAAAACTCACCAATCTAGAAAGACCCTAAACATACTTCGAACGTCGGCTTCCGTTCGTTGAAAGTCATGTAACTTATTTCTTGTTACGCTTGAGAAATTTTTACACAGTTGACATTGAAACTGAAGTTGCAATTGTAACTCAAAACTAACCCAAATAGGTTTCGGAAGCTGCGGTCGTCGGCACCCCGAAACAGAAACAGAAACAGAAGGCAATGGACGCCCCTTTTGATCGCCCTGCTCTGCCTTAAATGCTGCAGGTGAGACTTTTTTTTTTGGTTGGTGTTTAGTTCACGACATTTTCGAAATGTGTTTCCAATTTGTATGTAGCATATCCTTATCACAGTGGAGTGGCACTCGTGAGAGAATTCAGTCGATTCAACCGCAAGTCGAATGCGGTGACATCCTTTTAATGCGACACTACCTCAGCAGGCGTCCCCCTGTCTGCTGTTTAACTCTGCCTCTGCCTGGACCACCCCTCGCCCTGCTTGTGGATTTTAATTATGCCTGACAATGGTTACGGAATTGATTTTCGATATTTGATCATTCGCTGCGGTTAGTTAACGCTCTTTACCCACCCAAAAGCAACTCTGACAAGGAGAGAGGAAGCGTTAAAGAGATGCAACCGCAAAAGGGAGAAATGCAGACGGTCGAATCCATATGAAATTACAACGGTCTAAAACACTTGAGTTGCATTTCCGCATCTAAATGTGATAATGGGGCAAACTTGCAGCCCTTCCTGCAGCCCTTCCTGCAGCCCTTCCTCCGTCTTGAACTTCACGAGGCGTCAGAAGGTAGTCGACATGCCAAGCGAGGTGTGACAAGTCTTGGCCCTTATTAGCTGCCAACTTATTTGCATAACTATGAGAGAGTTACGAACTGACATTGGAGACAGTTCGTTTGCTTCGCTGATTTATATAAGCAGCCCTTAGGGGCTACCCTAATACAACTGTCTCTTGAATCTGCAATCATTCAATAACATAATTAAATGATTTTCACTTTTCCGAGCTCATTATACTTCAGTTAATCATCAAGGGAATGACTTTTTTTTAGATTTTTGGTAATAACATAGTTTACTATTAAATATAAATCTGCTAATGCTAACAAAAATCTTATATTCTAAAAAAGATCATTTAAAAAAATTCAAAATATAATAACATAAGGAAAATGAAATATAGAGAACAATCTTCGAAAGATTAACATTAAATGAATAAAAAAGTCGTTAAAATACAGTTATTAACCCTTCAAATAATAATATAATATATATATATATATAATAATATAATATTTAAAAGTAAAATAAAATTTACATATCCCAAGTAAATTATGATAATTGTTTTATTAAATGTATTAAAAAAAAAATCTATGGTAATGCTACTAACAAATTCAATAAAAAATGTATTGAATTATTTATTTATTATTGTTGCTAATTCCTATAGGACTCGTTGACAGAATACAACTTTGGCACGCACATTATAAGTATAGACAGATTACACAAATATGTATCTATATCTTAAAACAACAAAAGCCGTGGACTTAGTTGAGTACTTAGTGTGAGTCTTAGTGTTGCCCGAATGTCTGTTGCGAATACTAAATACGCAGCTCTTAGTCTCTTGGTCTCTGTTAGTCTGAGGTTGAGGCTTAGTGCGATTCGTGGAAAATTTTACAGTCGTCACACTGTCTCAGATCTTCCACTTGAGCGGCCATAAAACAGGTAACCTGACAAATATTCCACCTACCTGTTCAGTTCTCGGGTTGAAAGGGGCTGTGACCGTGGAACGCCTAAAACTAATTGAGACCGCCCTCATTGAATAATTTCGGCAATTTTTCTCTTTGTTTTGTAGCTGAGATTTTTTTTTGGTGTCTGTTTTTGTTTCTGTTTTTTTTTTTTGTATTTGGTATTTTGTGAGCACTGCAGACAGAACGGTGCCTGGCAGGCAGGGACTGCGAGTAATGATGATGTATGGGTAATTTGAATGATTAATGAGTGTCAGTGTTCCGGTTGGCCAGAGCCGAGGGGCATTCTATGAGTGGCCGAGTGTCAGTGTGTGGCGTGCGTAAAAAGGATATCGTCGTGGCCATAAATACAAAATTTAATTAAAATATTTTTATGGTAACCGACCAACAACAACAAAATGTGTAAAAGTATTTATTGAGTGTAGAGGGGATCGGGAAAGGTCGCGACCGTAATTAAAGACAAATTGTGATATTCTAATACTAAATTGTAAAATGAAGGAAATGCACAGAGTTGGAAAAGCAATGAGCTCAATGTTAATGCAATTAGATATCGACAAATAAAATTGGCGAATGAAAGACTGCAAAAAATGAATGCAAAAGGGTATTCAAACTTCCATTTAAGTGAAAAGTTGGTTGAAAGTGTTTAAAGCTCGCGCTGTTAAAATTTATATGACCCGCGAGAGCCGTGGCCTCGAACTGTCATAATCGTTATCAGCTCTCGTTCTCTTTTTCACTTCGAACCTGGCTGCAAACGCGACGAGTTGACCAATAAGGCGCCACATCCTTTGCCGGCCATAATCAGCACACAATCAGCCAACGGATGAGCGAGCGCCAATGCAGCGGATGGCAAAAATTAACTTTTTTAATGAATTACGTAAAATGCAAACAGAGTGAGTGAGAGGGAAGGGGAAATCTATATGTAGATATCGTGAATGTAACGTGACGCAAAACGAATTATGTCATATCGCTGATTGAACCAACCAACCGAACCAACCGAATATTGGCGAAATGTTGGCCTAGAACAAAAGGCGAGGCCAGCTCAGTAGTTAATGCCGGAGAACTGAACCTGGTGTCCAGTGTCTGTGCTGTGGTCATTAAAATTTTATATTTTAATTTGATTTTCCTGCGCAGGCCAAGAGAACGAGAGTGAGTGCGAATACATGGCATAATAATAATTATCGTGTAACGAGTTTGAACTTTGCGCGCGCGACTCGCTAAGCGGATCAAAGGAAGGGCCAAAGGGCAGAAGGGATAGAAGGGGCGTTAAAATTGCCAAGTCTGTTAGCTGCTTAGCCGATTATTGTGTACATTTTAATTCCCCATCTATCAGTTCTATTCGAGCCGAGCCGAACTGAGCCGAGTCGAGCTGGGCCTAAGCCGTGATTGAGTTTCAATGGCTGTCCTGTTGCCACCCCTTCACATTGGCAAATGATTCAAAGACGTTGTCGAGGAGTTTTCATTTCGCAATGCAACCATTTGTGAATGCAACAGCGAGATTTCTTTTGAGCTGCAACTGCTGTTGCGTGCATCAATCAATTGTATCGAGATGGAAAGATGCAGCAGCGTCTTTGTGCCGCGTTGTCTGCTATCTTTATCTGCGGTGTGTCATTGAGGATGTCATCTTCTTCAACTCCTTTTCGACAACATGTGCGGATTTATATTTTTCTTTCACTTGGCCGCAATGAATGCGCGGCTTATTCGATTATTGTACGGCCGCTTTCATTTCCTTTCATCGCAATGATTGAGCGCGAGTTATCATTCATGATTTAGGCGCTCCGTTGACACAAAGAAGGTCACCGCTGGACCAGATGATGAGCTCTTCAATGAGAGATGGGATGTTGAAGTGGAAGCGGCTTAAACCACTCCAAGTGCCGCCAGCTCACGGCTGGATGTGTGAAGATAATTGTCAAGGCGAACAGGCGACCTGAAGTTCACTCCGATGCTACGTGCGATTACCTCTCTCCCCCTTTTCATATTTTCTATTTCATATTTTTTAATTAAATGAAGAAAAAAAGTGAATTGACAATATTGTATGGCTTCGCTCTCCATTGTGTGTGTTTTGGTTTATTAAATTAATTTCCTCGCGACAGCAACAAGGCAGCTGCAACTTCTACATATAATCGCCGGCTGAATAATATTTATGTACATATACTTCAAATAAATAGGAATGTTGTGACGCAGCTAATTATGAAAAATATAATATTTGAAAATGTCTAATAATCTTAATGTATATTAACTTCTCAGGGTTTTTTGTATTAAAATTGTATTTACTTCACTTCAACGATAGAAAATGGTTATTTTAAATATTAATTATTATTATTTAAGAATTTTTAGATTTAAAATATGCATAATCTAAATAATCAAATATAAATAAATAATACAATAATGAATTACATAAAATGTGAAATTATTGCATCCAATATATACAATATTCAGAATAATATAGAATTTTGAGATTTGAAATAAATAAATATAACTGTTGCATTTAATTTGCACATTTTTCAGACTTTTATTAAGAATTTAAAGTAAAAGCATATAAATTATTTAAAGCTATTAATTTTAAGCTATTATGTTAATTATGAAAATATAATTATAATTAAATTAGGTATTTTTTTTAAATATTGTTCATGAATTTTGCTTGTCAAAATGGCGATTGGCAGCTAACAAAATGGCGACAGCGGCCTTTAAGGTACTCTATAAGTGCGCTGACCCCAACGCACACACACACCTACACATATACATCTACAAATTTACATCGCTTTAGTCACAAACATATATTTATAAATATTTACACATTTTTTTCCAGTCTAGTTTTGAGCGTTAAAATAAACAAACCGACAACTGCAGCCGCCGCCGCAACAACAACAACAATAAGAAGAACAAGAACAACGCCAACAACAAATACGTGTATGTTGTTATAAATTATGTTTGCTCAAAATTTATGTCTATGTGTACTCACATGCATACTGATATGTATGTATTCATGTGTATGTGTGTGTGTACATAGACGCGTGTGTGTTTTGGTCCAATATTAATGCCTCCATAATTAATGAGCGTCCGCCAGGCTCGTGTGTGCAAAATGCATGTGCCACAGCCACCAACACAATTGCATTCTCCTCCTCCACCCCTCCTCCACCAATCCTCCTCCGTTTAGCCCTCTCATCCCTCTTCACACACAACTCTGCCAAAGCCACAAGCCACTAACAAATTTATATTAATAGCCCCATGCGCTTGTCTATACATTGCATGTATTTGTGCATTTGTGTGTGTGTGTGTGTGTGCGTTGTTTGTTTGTGTGTGTTGTGGCTGACAGCATCTGTCACTTGCCAATGTTCGACGCTAGCGACTCGCCACTGGACATTTGCAATGTCAACTGTCCAACGGTTTAAGTCAACATCAACCCCAACAAATGCGACAACCCTCGGAATCTTCCCCTTCCTGTTTACAATTATTGCACTCATCTATGCTCTTAAATATACGCATTAAAGAATATTTAGTCATTAAGTAACACGAATTATACAAATAATATTTTCTGATTCAAACTTGGAATAAATAAAATGTATTCTATATTCATTTTTCAAATATATGAATTGTAAAAGCTTTTTTTTCCTAAGCACATTTATTTTCTTTTTCTTAAGAATAAGTAAAATTTATATTTCTTATTTTGTTAAATTAGTCGAAATGTGTGTCGACTAATTTATCTAAATACACTTTTTTTCTCAGCAACGATTTTAAATTTAATGCTCAAAAATCTATAATAGTATAATCAAAATTAAAATAATTTCTATTTATAAATACAATATTTTTTTATGAAATCATTTATCCTCAAATATTAGATTGACTCTTTCCCAAGCAATGAGAGAGAATAAATACATTATCCTATCTCACAGTCTCCCCCTTCTTTTTTACAATTATTGCAATCATTTAAGCTCCTGAGTATACGAATTAAAGAATATTTGCAGGTTTCTATAGAGTATTTCTCTTATCTGAACTAATCTGCCAGTTGAATTCGATTTCAGATGATCTAAATTTTATTTAATACTCAATAATTTGGCTGTTAAACTGAAGCAACAAATAGTTTTTATTTTTTATTGGCTTTCTTTTATAAATAAATAAATAAATCACTTAATTCTAAATATTTGTACAATATATGCTGAATTTTTCCCAAGCACCTTTACTATTTTTTATGAGTATAGATTTTCGCATAGAGATCTTGGATTCTCAGCATGCAGTGAGAGTCCTTGGCAGTTTCCCACAGCAGCACAACAGTATCGACTGGCTGTATTCCAGGACACGGACACACAACACGATGTGATCGAAGCAACTGCATCCCGGGCATTCCGAGACTTCAGGACACCAGCACCCCAACTCCCCTGGGTGCAATTTCTGCAGAAGTGCAAAACTGCAGAGAGAATCGTAAAATCTTTCACACCTTTTGGCACCGCATGAGGCCCAGCGACAAAGTCGTCTGATTAATCGCCATATATCGATCAGTTTTAGTCCCGCTGCCATTGCAGACATCCTGGCAGGGCGGCATTAATGTTGCCAGGACTCAACTGACAGCCCGACAGCCCGCTGTTAGTGTTGCCAAGACTTGAATGCGCACCTGTGCGCATCCTGCGACGTTTCAGGTGTTCACATTAGTCACATGCACAGACTGCGAGTCGGCGGACTTGGCTGCAACAGGCAACAGGCAAAGCAGGCAACTCGCAAATCGAAACTCTCACAGGAAGGACAACGACGAGGACATTAACGAGCCAGGCAGTTAGACGCCGCTGATGTGCATGATGCAGCACTTTCCATGGTAATTTTATAAACGCACGAGGGTGAAGAGCCTACTAACAAACTGTGGGGACTGCGGCTGCCCATATCCTTCATAAACTTCGCATATGACAAATGTTTTTTTATGCACCGCGCGGCATTTCGACAGTCATCGCCATTTAAAGACCATAACGCTGCCTCTTCGAATTTGCCAAATCATCTAGTTAAATTTAACTCATAAAGCTGATTTATGATGCAATCAAAAAAACGTTCAACACACAAAACAAATCATTTCACAAAAATATTTAATATTAACTATTTGAAAATCATTGACAAATGTAGTTATAATATAAATATATATATATATAAACAAGTTAAATAAAGAATAAAAACATTCAAAAATTATTGAACAATTTCAAAAAATATCTAGAAAGCTTTATGCACACAACCACAACATTTCGAAAAGGTATTTAATATTAATAATTCAATAAATAAAAGAAAATGTTATAACTAATACCTTAAGAATAAATGCATTGATCAAAACGAAGTGAGTGTTTAAAGCTAATTAAAAGAAGTTAGATTATATAAAATATTAATATTAAAAGTATAAATTATATTTAAAATAGCTTTAAGGTCACAACCACATTTCGCAAAAACATTTAGTATTAACCATTTAATAAATAAATGAACATTATTCAAGCAACGTTTTGTTAATTAACACATTAATATTAAATTTATTGGAAAGGAATAAATTGAGTAAATAATAATATGTATGCAGAAATATTTGAGATATTTAAAATTCATAGAAAAGGCATTAACAATTAATTAAAAATCAACAGTTATTTTGGATAACATGAAGCATCATCAAGTGTGTTTATATGGCATAAACATGTCGAATTTCTAAGAAAAAATATTTTATAGAAATTTGTGTGCAATTTATAATGCAATTTATGGGTATTTTTTTTGGCGAATCTCGCGCATTTCTAGCACACCAACAATTTTATTGGATACAACTTGCTGTTGACTATTCTTAACATTAAAGCTTGTCTCGATGTATGCAAGAGTACTACTCTAAATATGCATATTTAAAGTAGAGCCGTCGATTTGTCTGAGGCATCGTTAGCACTTGGCTGCCGTAATTTGAAATTTGTATTTATACCATTATTCGAATTTATAATGAACAACAACACACATTGACTAATTAATATTGAAACAAACAAGTCGCCGTCCTCCTGACAACAACTCATAAAGATTCAATAAACCCACACAGTCGACATCGATCGAGTCGGAAACCGAAGACCGAAGACTCGGAGATTGAGGCAACACACAACCAAAAAAAAACACGTCGCATCCCTGCTCTAGTGCCCCCGAAAGTTGTGTTGAGCCAATGTCGGGGCCACAGTTCCCGTTCTGCGGTCCGGTTTAAGTTCTCGGTCAGCTTTATCAACATCACATATATTTACTTGTCTTTGCCTTTTAAGTCTTTTTCGGCGACGGCGGCGACGGCGGCGCGCGTTGACTAATTTTCATAAAAACACGATCGATTTTAAAATCGGAAAAAAGGTGTGAAGTATTAATAAGACGTCAACGAGAAAATGTTAATAAGTGGTCTTTGCCTACATGATCTTTAACATGTCTGTTAGTGTGTGTGTGTGTGTGTTTGGAACGCTTTTTCTGAAATGCTTCACTTAATTTAATAGATCTGACAACATGTGATAAAGCCTTTTACATTATTTTTGCACGCAGCGGGAGAGTTTTCAGATTAGTTTTCGAATTTCCTATTCAATAGATACGAAAGTGACAAATTATGGCTTGATTTTCTAAGCACACATCTCTTTAATGAATATACATAATGATGGAAATAACATATTTAAAGACTTAATATATTTATTTTATATAAATAAGGAAATTTTAAGATAATCAAAGTACCGTGAATTGCTTTGATATTTTAAGTGTTTCATTTCATCGAGATCATGTTAATAATTCGTCTTTGCCTACATCATCATTCAAATGTCTATTCACTGAATAATAAGTATACTTTGTTAAGGAACACATAAGTATTGTAATATGAAAAATATATTGATATTGTAAATATTTGATTTATATATCATAGAAATATATATAATTTAATGTTACAATTTTATATTTTTAATTTAAATTTACATTGCGACTACATAGTATTGAAATGTTTCCCTACAAATTTCCTCAAGTGAGGCTCGTCAAAAAGTGAGAACATCTCAGTAATAAATGTCACTAATTTACATATCTCATTTACACACATGTCTCGAGCTGAGTCAAATTCTAGCCATAATTGTATTATTCGAAAGAGCTAACTATTTCGTTCGGCGTCCGTCATGAGATGAAGACGGAGTTAACCACATTTCTCATTTGGGTTTGCTGCGGTTGATTTGTTTTCGTTTTTTCCCTTCTACTCTTTATGGAGTTGCTTCGTAGCCCATCATCAACTTTAACTTGCACTCGATGTCTCACCTTTCGAATGATTTATTAAAGTGTCATTAGTGCACGAATGCTCGAAAAATGAAACGAAACCGAAGACGAAGCTGAAGCTGATGCTGACGATGAAGCCAAAAACGGATCCACAACTGGCTGACTTGACTTCAGTTGAGTTGAGTTGAGTTGAGTTGAGTAGAAGTGTAGTAGGTGAAGTTGAGGCCAACTGCGGGCAGTGTGACCATCTCCACTTTGGGACATGGAGTGCGGTAATGAAGTTGCAGCACAAACGATCGCCGCTTCGAAATGGAACCCGATCGTGTAATGGCTGCGTTAAGTAGTTGAAGTTGAGGGGCAGCCTCTTGTAAATTTAAATTAAGCAAGCCATTGGAATCTCCCCCCTCCTCTCACTCTTTCGCTCTCGCTGCTCTTCCTCTTGTTCTTTCCTTCTCTGCGCCTTTGTTTCATCGAGTATTTTGGCCTGTTACCGTTAGACCCAGAGCTATGATCTGTTGCCTTTGACCCATGCGCTGTGCTGTGGCTTTCATCAGATTGGATCGACACGACGACGACTGGCATTGATTTATTTTTACACATAAAATGTGCTAAGTTTTGATGTCGAGGCGAGAAAATTAAGTTGTTGTCGCTTTGGAACCACTTTCCACCTATGGAAAAGAATTTGTTCATCTCCTCTACAAAATATAAAAAAAAACAAACGAATACCAAATCTGATAAGACTCATAAAAGTGACTATAAAAGTTATTTATGTCTTAATGTTGTGCATTGATTGTGCCCAGAGTTAACAGATCAGTGCTATACGTCAATAGTTAATCAGTTGCACAGACTTTCAACTGTAAAATGCAACATGGGTCTTGAATTTAACGTGAATTTCTTTATCTTACAGTTTATTGAACGGAAAGTCTCAACTGTCTATCCCATGTCCAATCTATACCTTCAAAACATATGCTAAATATTTAGTAAGTGTTTGTGCATGCTTCTTATGCAAAGTTAACGATGTCTTATTATCGAAGAATCGCCAACTCATATTTCAAGATCATTTTAAAGATTTTCAGTTGGAATTAATTTGATATACTTTTTATTGTAATTATTTGTTGTTATTTGTGAAATACAATTTTAAGTCATAATTCGCTTAGAATGGTTTAGAATGTTTAGAAAGGTATATTCATAAAATATTATATATAGTCTGTAATGTCGATAATTGCATAATCATTATAGTTTCATAAAATTGTACTTGTCCTATATATTGATAACGATTTTTAGCCTAGATGAGTTCCTTTTAGTTATAACATTCATTAAATGATAAAACATGCAAGATTGTTATGCCCATCAAATGCTGTTTATTTTAATTTTATATATTTATTGCATATTTTATGTATTCTTAAACTTTTCATAGAAATTAATTTTAAGCGAATTATAATAGTGGTTCCTTGCTTCATTTTGATATCTTATTTCAATGAGTCTTACTGTTTTTATCAACTATTTATTTCACGGAGCTTTGAACAGAAAAGCTTCCCCATTCATTCACTTATGAATGATAGCTGCACGTGGTCGGTAAGAGTCATGTGATGACCATAATGTTAATCCATCCTTGGTGTTTGAACATGACAGTCAGCAAGTACAGTCACAGTCAGTCAGTGACATTACCTCAGGCCCTACACTACACCATTGTGAGTATTGCCAAATTGGAGGCTATAGCCTTGACCGAGACCCAAAAAAATCAAAATTTTCATATATAATATTGTAAGTATGACAAGCTTACACATATTCATATATATGCATATGTATATAGTTTTGACTGGTTGCTTCCGTTTGGAACACCTGCGCATGTCACGTAGCCCTGTGCGACTTGAAGAGAGTGCCAATTGGCAGCTGGCGAAACGTAGCCAAAGTTTAACACTTTCGAGTCACAAACTCGGCCCGTTTCACGCCACATTTAAAAGCAATTCAAACAATCCATAAATTTATGATTGTGCATGAGAAATTCAGATTCAGATTCAGTCAGAGCAGCACGCGGGGTCCAATCAAATATTCAAATTTACGCTTTTCAACGTTCATAACTTCATCTTTCAAATTAATCGATGAAATATGTACCAAAACGAACCGGCAACTGTCTCTCTTGCCATATATTTGCTGACCAACTAGTTGCTGTCAAAATAGCCCGACCGGCTGGCTCTTGGGTCTCGTTTCTGTTTCTATCTCTGTGGCAGATACTATGTATATATCTCGAAGACTTTAGATCGAAGTCCGTGGATGAAGTGGTCGCGCCACAGGCTGTCTAATACCTCATAAATAAATGTTTAGCAGTCGGTCAACGAAACTGTAGCGCACAAAAACAAATGTCTTTTGAAAATGAATACACGCGTAGAGTCAACTGATCACTCCTACCCCCGGCTGACCCCCGACGGCTTGTAATAGGCATATATGCAGATAGGAGGAATACCCATTGTCAGGGACTGTCACAGACAGCCAGATAGCTAGCAAGCGAGCCAGCTAGACAGCCGAAGTGCCATCGTGATAACTTCATAACTTAGCGTATTTGAATAATTTCGAATGCGCATTTCAATTTCAACGCACTGATACTGACGCACAAGGTGAGAAGGAGAGGGTCGCCTATAACCCCTGTCCAAAAACTATATACCATACATATACCACTGTATATGCTCGAATTGACAGCGACTAATGTTTGAAATTTTTGTTGTGGAATTTTAAAGATTTGTTTCGTTGTTGTTATGCTCTTATGATATACCATTTATTCACTGTTAGTTTTGCTACCCTGGAATGGCAGCTGAATTTATTGGGTGCTAAAGATGTAATCAACAGTTGAGTTCTCTCACTCTCTTTCCGATTATCAATAGACAGACAGAATGAAGTCATGCCCAGAGATCTGCATCTATTTAACGAAAAGAAACTGTTAAAGTCCAGACAAATGGACAGGCCATTCGATAACTTATGGCTATAAATACCAAATATAAATGAATGTGTTCAAACCATAATGATGATATTTTATAATTAGTATTCTGTTAAGTAAAATAGTAGACTCTAATCAATACAATTCTACTATATAAGTAGAGTATCTACTAGAGTATTCTACTACTATATATAAATATCAAATATAAATGAATCGAATCGTAATGATGTTACACTATAATTAGTATTCTGTAACTCACTTTATTTTTGGAATTCATCACATTTCTACAATTCTACTATATAAGTAGAGTATCTACTAGAGTATTCTACTATATAAATACCAAATATAAATGAATGTTTCAAATCACAATGATGCTATACTCTAATTTGTATTCTGTAGCATACTTTATTTTTGGAATTCATCACATTTCTACAATTCTTTATATAATAGAGTATCTGCAAGAATTCTATCTATCCAACCACCCACATCTAGAGCCCAGATCTGAATGGCGCCATGTCAACGCGAGCTGTTAATGTGCTAATAATGTCACCCGAAAGCCAAAGCCACACAGCGGCACTAAAGTTTAGACAAAAACAAATGTGACCATATCCAGATAATGCTGCTAATATGCTAATTTTCAAATAAACATACATATATGCGACTAAAACAAAAAATATTTTGTAGCCAGGCAGGTCGACAGTCTGACAGACTGACAGTCCGATGACTATCAAAGCATATTTTAATGATCATAATTTTTTAGCAGCTGTCCAGCTGGCGATTCGCTTCGGCTCGGCTCGCTTCGGTTTATTGAACAAGTTCAGTGAGGCTTGTTTAATATTTGTTTTTCCTTTTTTAATTTCGTTTAGCCAGCTTATTGTTTAAGGTTAGTTGTAAAACAACAACGACAACAAATGAGCGCACATTAATTACAAACAAACATACACAAAAAATATGAAACACAAAACAAAACAATTCTTCTGCCTTTTTCTCTACGCATAACATATGGCAAAAAATATTATTTTTGTCATGCATTATTATTATTAAAACAAAAAACTGTAACGGTTTGTGAATCACACACATATTTACAAACATAAATCACACGCAAAAAAAACCTGCATAAATTTTCGAAAAATTATAAAAATTAATAATTTACGCTTGAGAATTGTACAATTAACGAGCTCCAGCAGGAATTCGCATAAATAAACCCTTTCAATATTAATTTCATTTTTTTGTATTCGAAATTAGCAATAATAGTTTGTGGCACGGACACAAAAAACGACACTAATAGCATTTCTATTATTATCGTAAAACGCGTTGACAAATTTGCAGACATTAAATAAATTTAAAGGCTTTAAGAAATTTGTATGTTTACCAAATGCGAAATATTTCGTTCGCTTCTGATTTGTCCGAAAACCCAAATCGTTTTGAATTTTCGCCAAAAAGTCATGCGTCATTGCTTCCAATCAGTTGGGATTTAAATAGTATTTGTATTGGTATTTTTTTGGTTTTTGGTTTTGGGTTTTTGGCATTCGGAAGACCCGTTTTAGATTGCCTCTGGTGATTTTGGACAGATGGTTTACTAATAATATGTATTTATTAGTTTCAGCTTGGGATCAATTAACTTAATCTACTGCTATCTGTCATCGTCAATTGTCCAAATTGGCTTATTGGTCTCTTCAAGCTCTCGACCAGAGGTAGCGCTTTATATTTAACGAGCTCTATTGATGCCTGCTAACTGTTTCAGGTATCCCCAATGTGTGGGTTTTCGACCTCCGATCACTGATCACTGATCACACTTGCAGCTTTTGTATTCATGGACCTTAATGAAATCGTATAAATCATTTCTTCTTATTTTATGTTTTTATCAATATTTGAAATTGGCGAAATGCAAATATAAATTTGATTGTATGCCATTTAAAATAAACTTTTTTGCAATGAAATCTAGCATATTATATTTCATATTAATTAATCTAAGAAACTTTCCTTATTAAATGAGAACACGTTAGAAAACTACAGCTATCCATTTTTAATAATAGCAAAGCAGTGCGGTATTATTATTAAAATATACCGTAATAATATACCACTAAAATCCTAAAATACACCGAATGCTATATTTGGTATAATTATATAATACATTCAAACCAACTAAGACCCTATTGTATTCGGCGTTTGTTGCCATAACGAACTTTTTAAATAACTTCTAACTATAAATAAGCATTAGTAGATTAAAAACACTTTTCTAAACAATTCAAAATACTTTCATAAAATTTTATTAGTAATTTTTATGCAAATTATTTAAGATAAATATTTATGAATTCAAAAATTCCGTGATTTTATCGTATTACATTTTATTTCAGATCGATTGAAGCATATTTAAAATACATTACCAAATGTTGTTTTCAATTGTATTAAATTATTAAATTGTTTTAAATCATTTATTATTCAACGACGAATTATTATTATAGTTAATTAGTAGAAAATATTAAAAATACAGATTTAACTTTTTTCTTATTACTTTTGCTTTATATAATGAGTTGTTTAAAATTTATATTTTATTCTATGCTTATTCCAATTTACTCTTAAAACTGTTGTTTCGTTTAAACAGCAATATCCACGTATTTGTGCAGCATATACAAAATATATCTAATACACTACAACATAAATTGGAAAGTGTCTTGAGTCTCATACATTTACTAGATAAAAAATAATGTTCTTTTAATTATATGCCTGGTAGAGGTCCAAAGCCACAGAGCCAGCGAAACGAAACAGCGCAAAATCCACGACGACGACGTCGCTGTTGCCGCCATTAACGCAAATGACGCTGCAAAATGGCGTCCATATTAGGCAAGAGGCAAGCAGCCGACCAGTCAACCAGTCAGCCAGTGAGTCTGGCAATGGCTTGGGTTTGGAGTTGGGCTTGGACTTGGGCCTGGGTGCGGACAAGCGCATGTTGATTGGAGCAGCGAGATTGGCAAACGGCGGCGGCGCATTCCATTTCCATGCCACTCATCCGACGGTCGACAGTCGACAGCCGCTAGTCGCTGGCCGCCATCCACACTGGCTGACAGTGATGACTGTCAAGAGCAATTAAAGTCAAACTCAAGTCAGCGTCAGCGTCAGCGGCGTCATTTGGGCTTAGATTTTTCACCGCCGCAGCTGCGCATAGTCAGAGCAGCAACAGCAGCAGCAGCCGCAGCAGCCGCAGCGGACCAGAGGAGGACTGTGGCCACAGCCGGACGTGCTGTCCATTCAAAACGCAGCAACAACAACAGCAGCAACAGCTCCAACCTACAATTAACAACAGCAGCGGCAGCACCCAACGAGCAGCAGCAGCAGCCTCTAAACTTAATTTCTTGAGTTTTTCCACTTGAAAAACTATGTAATTTAGCACTTGGCTTCAAGTGCACGGCTGACTGGAACTTGTGTGGACTTCGGATTGTGTGTTGTGTGTGTGTGTTTGTGGAATGGGGACTGACAACTGGTGACTGGAACAGAGAGTGCGTCATCGCCTCCAGCCTCATGGACAGCTCAATCAGCAGCAACGTGTCCCACTCTGCCCCGAGGTTGCAACTACGTATCTGCATCAACAGCGTTTCGCTGTCTGTGACATGAAGTGTGCCCAATAATGAGCAATTAACGCCTTACTGCCTACTTTTTTCCTCTCCATATACATATCTATCTATTTCTCTCTGCTGATCTCTTTTCTTATTCTCACCTCTCGTTTTTTCACATCGTACGGTAGTTTACTACATGTTTTTCTTTTTAAATATTGCTCAGAGTCATAGTTATCAAGACGCCAGGTCTGAGTGAGTTGTTGGCCTGTTTTTTTTTTCTTTTGGTATTTTATATATTCGTTTCTTCGACTGCGCGGGGCGAGAGGAACAGAAAGTAATTTCTGTAGCGCCTTTTATCTGGCACCGCCAAGTCTTCAACACCTCTCGACTGTTTGCCAGCGTGCGCGAGAGAAAAAAAAATACACATACAACTCGTTGTAATAAGAAGTTGGTTAAAAACAGTAATAATAATAAAGAAAATCACCAAATCATCATCATCATCAGCTACAGCAACAGCAACGGCAACAGCATCGACAGCAGCAGCAGAAGCAGCATCAACGAGGCAGCGGCAATGCGATCAAACGATGAATCGATTTACACATCGTTGATGTGTTATTTGTGTAGGTGTAGGTGTGCGTGTGTGTGAGAAAAACAACACAAGTGCTTGCGAGGGCGGTTAGTAAAATGTAAATGTTGCACTCAGATTATCAGATAACCAGAGTACGGTTACCAAGTGAGAATTATACAGAACGGGACTAATTTGCAATAAGCAATAAAAAATAATAAATGAAATTGAATAAGAGTGAACGACAAGTAAATTGTAAGTCAAATAATTTAATAAAAATGTCTAAATAAATTGAAGGTAAAACATTTTTAAATACAATTATTTGCATATATTATCTTACTTATACAATTTTGCTAAAATTTGTACAATTAGTATATATTTTTGTATACTCTCTCATACTTTTTTTTTCTTTTTATTCTTTCTTTTATTTTTATTTCTTTTATTTTTATTTACCTTTGAAAGCTTAAGAAGTTGATATACTTTTAATATACAGGAAAAGGTTGAAAGTCCTTTTAATGCATTATTTAATTATCAAAAATTTAATTTAAATAATGTGAATGTAGCTCTAACTATTACTCTGCTGTATATATTACTTATTATAAATATCTATTAAAATATATAGTAACTTTATAATTTGTGTTTCATAATAAATTAGAATTAATTAACAATTTGCTAGAGGAATTCATCTTCTTTAATTTGGAATACAAATTCGTAACGGAGTCAGTAAATTTTATTTGACCCTAGCGATTTTACTGCGGGCCAGTGATAACTTGAGTTACCCCATCAATTGGGTAATTTCAAAACAAATTTAACTGCGAAGCATCAGTGGCAGGGCTCTCTCTCTCTTCCAAGCACTTGAGCTGCTCTCAAGCTGATTCACACACTCACACACATGCACAGAGGCAGATGGATACAAGCCGACAGACTGATCAAGTTCGTTGCCTAAGTCTTTCGTTTTGCGCTATGATTTGAATGGATGGATAGATGATTCGCATGCCCAAGTCTCATCTGCGCATTGATTGGACTTTTTTGTTGCTGTTACTGTTGCTGTTGTCGTTGTTTACCTCAACTCCAAAATGGCATTTTGATGTGAGTGTGGGGCCGTGGCACTACCGTTGCCGTTGCTATTGCCGTTGTTGTTGCTGTTGCCGCCGCCACTTGGTGTACGAGTGTGTAATTAATGTTGAACAACTTCATCTTGATGAGCTGTTAATTAAAGCCGCCATGCGGTCGTCGGTCCCTTGTCCAATTGTCCAGCAGTCCAACTATCCAACTATCCGACAGTCGGACAACTATTCGTAAGCCGCTTAGGTGAGCGAAACACGAGCGTAACGGCTGGCTGGCAAAATAATCACAAATTAAGTTGCCAAAAAAAAAGAGGAAAAAACATGAGACTCCGACAAATACTTGTCATTGTTCAATAGCTTGGAGAAAGTAAGTCAAATACTTTGAAGTTCTGTTTGCGCTCTAATTGGCTGGGGCTGGGTTTTGCTTTGGTCTGGCTGACATCTTTCAAGGTCTTTAGCATTGTTTGGCCAATTCTTTCGGTTAGCAGCTTAGTGACGCTTTGGCTGTGCTACTACGCCAGTGACACAGTTATTAACGTGATTGGCACGAAAGTCAATTCGAATGTGAATTGCGAATGCGAATACGAATACGAATGCGAATGTGAAGACGAAGAAACCGCATGGCAAATGTATCCCAAAATTAAAACGTAAAACCCAAAACTGAAAGGCTGAATTACTAAAAGCAGCTGGCCGAGTCTCTAGAGTCTCTAGAGTCTCGGGTCTAGACCACAAGCTGCAAACGGTGGCAGTCATCAAATCATATTTGCAATGACAATGCAATATACCTTCTCCTAGACTTTTAAATCAAAATCGGTATCGTTTCTCTGATCCTTTGGCATCCGACAAGTGCTTGGCAGTCAACCGCAAATTATACACAAATGAATTGGCCCAGCAGGCAAAAAGGTTTTGCGGTTTTGCAACAGCTCCCTTTTTTTTTTTGTACCCCTGACATTTATCAGACATATGCAACCACACAAACCTATTGGCAACAGATTGCAAATTATAGCTTAGCTTAGCTGAGCAGGTTGCGGCCTAGACTGCAACCTGATTCATGCTAATAACAACGACCTAAAATGTAGGCGTCACTTTATTATGAGTACTGAGTTCAGTGAAATTACTTTTCACTTCGAAAGCTCTAGTCCTAACAAAGAGTTTTTTTCGTCGTCTTAATTTTGTTTATTTTTAGCTATTAGATTGCAATTCTACTTTCTTCATAGCATAAGCCTTTGATTTCGTATTGTATTTATTAAAAAATGCAACTATTTACACTGCAGGATTTTGATATTTTCACTTGCTTCTTATCCTCAATTTTGGCTGATTGAGCATAAATCAAAGCGAGCGTAAAAAATCTTTATTTGATTTTATTGTTTCTGATGAGCGTGATAAAAGTTAACAGTTAATCAGGGGGCCACAATTCTATTTCTCGCTCCCCTCGACCATGGCAAATTAAATCAAATGAAAAGTCAAACCCATAAACACATGGTTAAGCTGAGTTGTAGAACGACCCACGCACCCATCAACCGTCTCCCATCTCCCACACTTGTCGAGTGGTAAGTACTGAACCCAAAAATCCCAGAGTAACCGAAACCGAAACCCAAACCGAATCCCAAGCACAAATCCGAGTTGCCACCCTTCGACGTTTAACATAGTTCGCCCCTTGCCTGGGGTTGCTCTGTCTTTACCCTAGGTTAGAAACAATTGCGATACATTTTGTTAAATTTATGCACCCTTTGCTGATTTTTTTATTTACTTTTTCTGTTCGTGTGCACTTGTCATTTTTTACGGCACGAATCGGCCAAGGGGAACAAGCAGGCTATCGGAAGTAGCTTACACAACTGAAGGAGGAGCTACGTGCGGTAATTTGAGCGGCTCAACGGAAGCTAATGCCGCCAAATGACCTCCAAAAGCCTCTCATCGATATTTCACTTGATTTTACTGCCAGATTCAATTTAGCGCTAAATCTTTGAGTATTAGTGGTCGTTTTTTAGCAAGAATTTATCGTGATTTTTTGCTTATGCAAGTTGAATACTTTCAATATTATTGACAGCTGTGAAAGCATTTTGTGAAGAGATCGTTTCGGATTGAATAAGACTGAGCTAATATTTCAGGATAAGCGTCAAAGGCAGCGATATTAAAAAGAAATAAGTTAAATTTTTAAATTTAATTATTATTGTTCGATTTTTATACCCGCTATCCAAAGGGTAGAATAACTACTGAACTATATTAAATAAATAAACATATTATATATTATAAATGCTACAGTGTTTATGATTCTTAATTTGTCGAAGTTATTTAAGAAATACTCTTCTATGGCAAAAACCGACTACTGTGATCGGTTCTTAGTTGCTTTGACAGACGATCTGGTATATTTTGTACTCTATGGTATATTTGGAATGTAGTGTAATATCGATATACCAAATATATCCTTCGGTATATTATTGTGGTATATTTATGAAATATGGTTTTATGAAAATGGGTAGCAGGTATTTTCATTTTTAACTGTTTATTTATTAGCATTTTTTATAAATCACAAGTTAATAGATAAAAATATTAATAATTAATAATAATAAAGTTATAATTAGTATAAATTTGACTATAAAAAGAACTAAATGGAAGAAATATGTAATTTTAGTATTTTATACTTAGATTATTGCAAATAAAAATATAAAACTAAGTTGTATAATTACATAACAATTGACTTTGTTATTTATAGATACTTATTTTTAGCCCAACAAAAGCATTAAAGAAGACGCATCAGGCAGCTAGATGAATGTCTAAATTACAAAATCCCAGCAAAGTACATACTCGTATCTATAATAAACACGTCAAGAAATAGGAGAAATGGGTTTGGGACTGCGACTTGTAATAGAGTCAGCTCCCTCAATCAAAGATGTGGGCGCGAGATTTTGTTTGAAAAATGGTGATAAAGAGACAAAGAGAGAGAGAGTGGAATATAGAATGAGTGAGCGAGATGGCAGGAAGATGGCGACGGCAAAATGCAAAGAGAAGAAATGCTGATAAATGAGGCAAGTAAATGTTGAAATAATGACGCCTTGCCTTTAGTTGAGAGTCTGAGACGGAGTCGGAGTTGAAGTTGAGAAATATGACACGGCATGGAAAATAGTTCTCTGTAATGGTTAACGCTGCCAAACTGATTGATGAACTCCCATTAAGCCACCGGACCAAGTTAGGAGCCAGTTCACTTGCAACTGAAATCTAACCAAAAAAAAAAAAAAAAAGTGTTAAAAAATGGTGAGTGATGATGCGTGGTACGGACCAAACATCGCTCTAATTGCACTCGCAATCAACGCTGCAACTTCAATCTTAGTGCAATCATAATCATCGAAAGTGCAGGGCACAGAGCATACCACATACCCATTCTCTCCTCCATCTTCATCGCCATCTCCATCTCCATTCTGATGTCTATTACTATGCCCAACCCATTCCCAGGCCCATTACTATTCCTGGCCTGCAATTAAATGGACTCTTAAACACCGCTCACGGCTTATCGCGTGTTAGACATCTCTCTGCAGCTCTTGGCAGCGATAAATGCTGGCGATAAGTCGATTCATTCCTCAATCTCATCTCCCTCTCAGATGATTTGCGTCGTCTCACTGTCTACTCCAGTCGCTGTCTCAGACTCCGACTTCAATTCCGACTCCGACCTCGACTCTCACATATGCGCCGCTAATTTCTGATTTTATTAAACGGCCATCGCATATAAAAATCGGTATTTTTACTCATCTCACTTTTTCCCTCTTTTTTTCCTTTCTTGAATATCATCCTATATAATTAAATACACCAAGCACGTCGTTTCAAGTTGGGCTTTTTTGTTCTTGCTGTTGCTGTTGCTGTGGTGGCTGCTGTTAAAAATATTTCTTCAATTTAATTTCAATTTCATGTCACAGACACAGCTAGGTGGGTGGATAGGCATGGCATTTGTTTCTCCGAGGGTTGATATTCATTTTTATTAACAGTTTATTTTGTATTTTTTTAGTTAAAGGTTTATCATGGACAGTCCAATAAATATTACATTAAAAGTAATTACATTTTGTGAACATGTTGATAAACTTTACTATTGCAAACAATAAATAAAAACAAAAATAAGATAATGATTACTTACTAAGTAAAATATTGTGCTAAATAAATATATTTACTGTATACTTTGGAATTACCAAATTACATTCAACTCTTCAATAATTTTTACTAAATCATTATTAAATATTTATATAGATTAAAGTATTTGTATAACATTTATACATAGGGTAGAACGGTACTATTACTTCAATTAAAATTATAACTACACTATTTATAATTCCAGAAAATTTGGTTGCAAATCAGATAATAATTTTAGAAGTTATTTAAGAAATACAATAAAACGACTGCTACAAAAGGATCTTAGCTGCTTTGGCTAACAATATGTTATGCTACAATATCAATACATCAAATATAGTTTTCAGTATATTTAAGTAATTTTGTATATCATATATACATATATATATATTTTGGTATATATTATATATATTATATATATTTTTATATATATTATATATATTTTTGATTTCAAAAATAATACCGCCCTTTTGCTATTCTTCTCTTCAAAATGGGTAGCGGGTATCTCACAGACGAGCACACTCGACATTTTCGCATTGTTAACCGAAACTTACTAAACTACTCTCGAGTCGAACTGATGCTGCAGATAATTATTATGCCGACTGCATTAGATTCACATGCGTTGTCAGTTTTTGCAGTCCTCTTCTTAGTGAACTGCAGTTGCCTTTTTTGTTACCCTCTCTCATTCTCTCTCTCTCTCTCTCTCTCTCTCTCGCTCTATTTCTCACTTCTGTCATCTTCGTTTCTCAGCACCAATGCAATTAAGTTAAGTGACAAGCAAATAAAGCTAGTAATCCTTGAATTTCCAAATGCATTGCAATAAACGAAGTATGGGAACTCCGAAACAATTAGCAAACCTTTCAAGATTACTTGAATTTATTTGAGTTATTTTTTAAATGAATAAATACCTGCTTCAAATTCTATATTTAATAAAAGCATTCAAAACCTTTATAGCTAAGAGTATTTTCAAAAATCCTATTTTTGTTTCCATTTTAATTTCTCTGCTAAAACATTGAAAGTTTTACGTAGATTTTTTAAAAATATGAACCACGAATTTCATTTTCATTCTTGCTTTTTTATATATGCAAACATTCTACTTGCTATTTATCTGTAAAAATCATTTAAAGTGAAATTATCAATTGTGAATTTGAATTTCTAGCTCAAATATTTCATATGAATTTATTTTATGATCTTCTTCATAATAAAACCAAAATATTTTATATAAATTACTAAAATTTCTTTTTGTTAATGTATCCGAAATCTTTTTATGATCAATGTACAATATACATTTTCCTAATTATTTATTTGCTTATTATTGTTAATACCTTCACAATTTTAAGCATAATTTTATGTGAGAACATACTCTGCTCATTCTGCACTCCGGATATGGAAATATATCCTGAAGCAACAAGTCAGCATCCTTCAGCCAAGGACTGAAGAAAAAAAGCCATTTTCCCTCAAGTCTGGCTAAAGTATGTGCAAAAATATTACAATTAAGTAGATGTGAAGGCAAATGCGCAACAAAGTCGTAGAAAAAGCGCAACAGCATGGACAACAGCAACATCAACAGCAAAAAATGTAAAAATGGAGGGAAATGTGTATAGAAAAAAAAGAAAAGAAACTGAAAACTGAAATGCAGGCGGGAAAAACAAAATTGACAACACGCCGCAAAATTCAATTACGTATTCATGTATGCAAAAAGGGGAAGCGCCAAATACGCAGCTAACGCAACAACAACAGCAATGAAGATTGTAAGAGTAAGAGGCCACAGCAATAGCAACAGCAACAGCAGCAGCAACAGTAGCTAAAGAATATGCAGAGCAACGCCCACACCTCACACACACTGGATTGGGGGCGGAGGCGGGGGGCGGGCATAGACGAAACGCGACGCGACGCGACGCCTCCTCATGTGGTTGGCAAGTCTTCCCTCTTCTCTCTCCTCTCTTGCCTCATTCACCTCATTCCGCACCTCGCGACGACAACATTTGATTGTCTGTGCATGTGTTCATATGGGTGTGTGTGTGTGTGTGTGTAAGTGTGAGTGTGGTTGTCATTTATGCAAAACAGCTGCCAAGTAAAGGAAGTGAAGTCACTCCCTGTCCAAGTTTATCTCACAGCCTTATTGATAAAGGCAACGGAAGGACTTAGACACAAAAAGGCATTCGACAAGGCAACAACAAGAAAAAAAATAGAAAAGAATCGAAAGTCTCACATATTTCAACACAACAACAAACACATCAAATCAAAATAATAAGGAACGACAGTAAAATACGCTGCAATATTTTCAAACTTCAACTTATTCACAATTATTATAAAGTTTTTATAATTATGAACAATTTCAGCAGCTGAAAAGTTGAATTAGTCTCTATATATGTTAGACTGTTTTAGTCTTTAAATTATTTCTCATAATTTTTAAATGGTATGTGAAACATTTCTCATAAAATAAATTAATAAATAACAAACCTGTCTTTACAATTATTTTATTTTGAAGTCAAAATGAATGGTCACGTTTTTAAAGATTTTCATTTAATTATTTTTTAACAATGAAAAACGATAAACTTTTAAAATAAGTAAAGGTTATTCTTATATTTTTGTTATTCTTATATCTTTTATGATATTTTTGCCAGAGAATTACTCATATGGGTAATTATCTGGCGGATTTATTACAGTCTTTAGAATGAAAAAACATAAGTTGAAACACTTTAAAAATAAGTAAAGGTTATTCTTATATCACTGGATTAGTGCTTTAATTAGAGCAAAGAATGGTTTTGGATTTTTTTCTGTTTTAATTGCAAAAATGAAGAAATTCGTTCGCAAACCAAAAAATGAACAAATTTTTATATTTTGTCGTAAAACAGAACAAGTTCCTAAAATCAATCCTAACTCTAAATATAGTACTAATCCAAAGCTTTAAGAATACCTTTCACTTATTTTTAAAATTGTTTCTGTTTATGTTTTTTTCATTCTAATGAATTCCACACCCCACAAATCCGTCAGAGAATTACGCATATACACAATATACTGCGTTTTAGTAAATATTAGAAATATTATTCGTAAAGAATTGAAGGAATACATTATGCAATGAATATAATTAACAGACAGATTTAATTAAAAATTACATAATTTGATAATTTATAAAAAACACACTAAAATGTTAATAAATAAATATTATTTTTAATTAAATTCGATAAATTATGACAAGAAAGTTGTAAGGCGCTTCTACAAACGTAATAATGCACGCAACATTTTTAATATAAGTTTATAATTCACAACCCATTAAGAATACTATTGTTTGTTCACTTTTTATTTAATTTGAAATGAAGAAATTATGTAGAAGTTGAAATCGTCACTTTTCTTCTTTGTTTCCGATTGTCTCACAACAACATTTAAGTCCATATTCACTTTGCACGCGAAATCAGCGGGAAATAATATTAACAAAACTCTTGCAAATTTTCATATTATATCTTATTCAACATAAAAAGTACAATACAATAATTTGATTTTTCAAATGCACATTTAAGAAATTTTATTTATTTTCTGTTTTCTTTTCTTTTAATCATAATCTGTCTGTTTAAACAATAAGTAAATTGTATAATTAAAATTAAGTTCACAGAAATAGCAGTTTTCCAATGAGTTCTGCTATTATATGTTATAGGATCTTTTCAGTAAGATACGGAGTTATTATTAAATAAAATTGAAACAAAAATGAAGCTGGTTAAACTAATATTCTAAGAATAATCCGTTCTTTTAAATAAAGCCTTCATTAAGTGCACTGAAAAAGACACTGATTATTGCACAGAACAGGGTATTAAAACAATTGGCTTACTTAACGATTATGGGTAAAAAAGAAAAATAAAAGAAAAAAAAACATTTCTATTAGACGATTGGCTTAAAGAAGAGAAGCAGCCGCATCTTCAAAAGCGAGCAAAGGGTTTTGCGCGTGTTTACGTATCAATCAGAGGACGCGATCCATTTGCATGATGTGGCATAAAAAAGAAGTTAGCTGGAAAGAGAAATGGAAATGGATATGGATATGGAGCTGAGATTGAAGATGAAGTTGAGACTGAGGCTGAAGCTGAAGCCAAAGCTGAGTCAGTGCATCTCTCAGAGGTCTGGCAAGATTCCGACATTGATCACAGCGTCATCGTCATGAGAAACACGAGATTAGCGCAACGAATTAAGAAATTGAAATTACTCCAAAAAAGTGTTTGGCGATCGATACAAACAGTCAGCATATTTCACATCATCCACATCCATACACAAGAACAACATCGGCAACACCAACACCAACACTAGCAACACCAACAACAACAACATCAACTCCAATACTCAATCCAATCGCAAGGCGCAAGTCATCGCGGATCAAATGCGTTTCGCCGACGCGTGATATTTGTGTTTTGTTGCCACAGACGCAGCAATCACGCTGTATCGAAAAACTGAAAACTGAAACTGAATCTCAATCCAAATCGCACTCTCAACTCGAATTTGAATCTGATTCAAATATCCAATAGCAAACGGCACTCGAGATGCGCTAATCTCCAGTCCAGTCAAATTCAGAGTCAGAGTCAGAGGAGTCAGAGGGCCAAGCCTCAGAGTTCAACCAATCCCCACTAAACTAATTAATCAACATTCAACAGTAAAATAGTGTCAATTGTCAACCTGAGATTGAAGCATTTGACTGGCCAACTATCGACTCTGACTGTGAGTGTGATTGTGATTGTGAGTGCAATCGATCATCGACACTCGTTTCTCGGTCTCTGATTAGCCGCCACTTTTACGCAGCATTCCACAACACACATTTGACATTTTCTGTTCAATTTTGATGGCTATCGAAATTGAGATTGAGATACGTGTCACATTTGTCCAAAAGTATCTCAAAGTGTGGCAAACTGTGTGTGTGTGCATTGTCAGCTAATTAAACGGTTGACCAAACGGATTAAACCGAATCGTTTTTGTTTCATTGTAAGTATGTTGCCCTAGAAATCGTTTCATTTCATTTCAACAACGAACAACTAAGATTTAAATTCATTTATTTACTTTAACAACAATTTTACCATTACTCTCTTCCTTGAGTTTGGCGTCACCTGCGTGCAACGCACGTTCACGACCTGTCGCTGGTGCGTTAAAAATGATTAATTAAGGCATTTGAAAATCATTTGTCATTCTTAATTTATTAATTAATTAGAATTGCCCAACACGTACATTGACACCTGAGTCCGTCTCCGTCTCTGTCGCTGACTCCGACTGCCACTTTGGGTGTTAACAAAAGCCATGAAAAACCGGTCGCGATCGCAGAGTTTTGGCTTGTTAGCATTTTGATAAGAGAGATGAAAACAAAACTATTCACAAGATGTTTTAAACTGCACGAAATTTATTAACATATTTACAAATTGTTTGGTTTAAGTTAGTACACGTTGCAATTAAAATACCAACTAAATTAAATTCAGTTGAATTTGAATAAATTCAAACCAACATTAATTTACAGCCAAGACACAAACCAAAAATGTCAGCATTTTGCACATAGCTAACTTTACTCAAAGCTAGCTGCTATGAAACACTTTTATTAGCGCCATCTGCCTGTGGTGGGAAAAGTAACGTTGAGTTGGAACAGACCTTCGTTAAGTGAATTTCCGATTTCGTTGGGTGTGGAGCAAACTTCGTTAAATAGGTTGCAAAATTATTTCGAATGCGAAGCAGTGAACTGCTTTGACAACTGCTTGATTGTGAAAGCAGTTCAGATGAGTCGCAATCAACAGGCACAGTAATTGCATCAATATTTCTTTCAGGTTCATACAGTGATTCTCTTTTAATATGAAATATGAATATTTCAATTGGATGTTCTAAAGTTGGAATATTCTACTGCCCTTTGACTATGTTTATTGATATATTAAAATTAATAGAAATTTCAATTTGCCGGACTCGCACGCAAACATGGGTGTTGGCTCAATAGAGATTTTGGAGGATTCTTAACAATAGTATTTTGTGATTATATGAATGTAATTGTTATTGAAAAATACAGCAAAATAAGAGACGTACAAAAAGTATCCGCTTGAAAGGAGGTATGAGCTGGAGGAAGTTTCACTATGTATTAATAAATATTTACATATATATATATATATATATATATATATCGAAAGCTTATTTGGATAAGCAATTATTAAATCATTTAAAGTTATTTTCACGAAGCACTGAATTCAGAAAACTGACTAATTTTTATATAATATATACTCACGTGAACTTTTGATATTGAATTGCTGTAAAAAATGTGGCCTAATTACAATAAATAAAAAAATGATGGGACAAGCAAAAATTTTTGCAAGTTTTCTGAAGAAATTTTGAATTTTCAGTAATCTTTATTGCGGGGTTTACAATGTAATTAAGTGCTCTATATATATTATCATATAAATTTAATTACAATCTATGCTATAGACTTTAGCTAGATGTTATAATATAGTAAAATTTCAGGACAAGAAGATTAGGCTTTATAAACTAATCAGCTTTGCAAGCAGTACACTGCTTGCGGAAGATGAACTGCTTGTGGCATGAATTCAATTATTCATCGCTTTTTAGAGGCCATTGATTGTGTTGTGAATCTGTGAATCCATTCATCATTCAACTGACTTTTGAATAAAGAATTCCTCGATAAACAACAGATCTCACAAGCTAATTCCATATGTCAATTTCCAGTCACGTCCTGTCCACAGTTTGATCAAAACAAGAAAACTACAATTGAGTTACGCTTTCAGAGTGCAGAACAATACTTTTGTAATTTACAATTATTGTCGATTTACGATCTGCGCTTTTGAGTCACACAAACAAATCAATGTTCGATTCAAAGACATAAGGAAGTAAGTATCTCCATCGCCATCGCCATCTGTCAAGCTGGCAATTTAAGTATAAACTCTCGATCAGCCCTAAAGGTTACCTGCCACAAACCAAAAAAAAAAGAAAACATAAACACGCACTTTGCGACGCTAGCCAAGTATTTATATAGCTAAATGAAAAAACGTGACCGGCCACACTCGAGCGGTAGAGTGTCAAGTTGAAGGCCCTTGCCAGCACCATCACCATCATCATCATCGACAGCATCATCATCATCGACAGCATCATCGGCAGCAGAAATTCATCATTTGAAGTGTACAAGCAGTTGCCAGAGCTTAGCCTCTGATGTCTGAGTCCGGTTTGGGACTCCAGCTCTCAGCTCCAGCTATCCAGAGAGCTCTGCGCGTGTCGCGGGTGTGGCAAAGGCGACGACACTTCGACACTTCTGCTGTGGCTGCGGCTGCCTCTGATGATGTCGTTGTGGCACTCAGCGCTTGATTGAAGTCTACGGGCGCTTAATGAAGTTACACGATAAGATAATTATGCTTAAGAGTCTGCAGTCGGCAAATCGTCAAGAAATTCGCTGTTGCCAATGCTGACTTCATTACGGACAACTTCGAGTACAAAAACGAATACGAATACGAGTATGAGTATCTATCGTAATTAAAATTGCACAACAACTTAAGACAACTTCCTGAAGTTCTCTGTTCTCAGTTCTCTGATTTCTTGCTGGCTTCTTTGGCTTGCGCGGCATGTACAATAATTATTACTTAATATTTTTTTTTAAACAATTCAAATGTTGGCTAAATAACATCGGCTCAGCTGTGTGTTTTGAATTTTGCTGGCTATTATATTATTTTTTACGACCCGTTTTTTACGAGCTGCGGCGCGGCAAGTCAATCGCCTTAAAGAACTGTCAAATCATGCAAATAAATGTGTTTTTAAAGCGACAGCCAAACGACTTGCCTCAACTTTGCTTGGTAGCCCAAAAGCTGACTCTCAATCCCCCAATCTGAATCTGAATCTGAATCTGAATCTGAGCCTGAATCTCAATCTGAATCCCGTCATAGTTGGCCAGGCTGAAGGTGTTGCTGCTGCGTGATTTGCACAAAATAACATTACAATGTGTTTATAAAAAAAAATGAAATTAATGAAGACAATGCAAATTGTTTGTACGCATAAAATAAACAATAATAAAACACACGGCGAGTATCGCATACAAATTAATAGTTTATTAATTGATTAATTAGAAATACATTGAAGATGGTTCTTGCATTCGATACTAGGAAACATTTATAGTAAAGTGTTTCCTGACTCTTGATGAAGCGAAGGAGTGTGAATCAGACTCGAAAAAGAATTCTAAGATGGAACAGCTCTATGTTGATCCATCTTTTGTCTGGTTTGTATTAAGAGAAGCAAATCTTATAAAAACAAACGTTCTTGCTTAATTGTACAACTTAAATTAACACGCGAATTGGCTGATTAATGAGATGAGCATGCAGAATTTAAAGTTCCGTCTGTCTACTTAGCTTTGGCTACTCTAAGAAACTTCAATTGAAGCATTAAACAAGAAGGAAAGCTACCGTCGAGTGAGCTCGACTGCGAGATACCCGTCAGAATATACCACATTTTTTAGTCAAAGCCTCTAAGTGTGTTTTTAGCCATATAAAAGTATTTCTTGTATAACTTTTACGGCTTTTATCCTATCGAAATCCAATGCTCAAGTAGCATAAATAGTATTTATTAAATACTATAGTTATTATTGCTTATACCAAAAAACGAATCTAGCTTCAAAACTACGCTTGTTATTCGATTTTTGTCGACTGCGATGGCAGAAGTGGAAATATCATCTCCGCTTTTGGCACTGATCAATAATATATATACTTTATGCGGTCGAAGTTTATTCCTTCTACCTGTTAAACTCATTTCCTGTCGTCACAAATTTATAATACCCTTCTACTTAATGGGTAGCGAGTATAAAAATATTAGATACTCATAACTAATAACTAATGCTATTTATTTTATTCAAGATGATTGGTAGCTGCAATTAAATTGCAAAAGTTTCACAATTAATTGCTAAAGTGGAAGATATTATTAATACTTATGACGGCGCCAGGAGTCTTAATAATTATTTTATGTGATTCCAGCAAACAAAACCATGAAAAGACATAGATTTCAGTGGCCCAGCACAAAGAGATCCATTGAAGCTCAAGACTGAAGAGCCAATTGTGCGTTTTATTTGCTAATGATCTTATAGTTTGTTAATTGCAGTCGTAAAAGCGCAGGCGGCAACTTAATTAAAACAAGTTTGCAGCATTCCCAAAATAAACGAGACAAGAAAGAAATAACAGTGTCATAAATATGTGTGTTTAAACGGCGGCACCCTTAACACGAATACCGAGAAAACCATTGCGAACAAAAGCGACAAACAAAAAAGACCAACAAAGAAAAAAAAAGGTTAACTAGACTTCAAGTCAAGTCCACTTGGGCAAGATTTGTGGTCAAGGTGAATGTTAATTGTGGCCCGTTTTCTTTTATTTTGTTGAGTGCAGCTCAACTGTATTTTATGCAGAAATTAAAGGTTAAGACATCAATTTGCAATTGAATTGCAAAAAAGACTTGGAAATTAGAGCATTAATGACAATGAACGATTGTTTAATCGCTTAGGTCGGTGCACAAATTGATTTTGATTTTGATTTACAGCCAGTAACAATTTAGCAGCAACTTCGGTCCCATCACAAAGCGTCTCGGCTTTATATGGTCAGAACTAGGTAATTGACATTAAGCCAACTGCGATAAAACTGGCAACTGAACAAGCCGATTTGACAAATTAAAGCACATAAATTAGGCAAATAAAATGAATAGCGATCGCTTGGCAACAAGCACGGCTGAAATCGATTTTGGTTATATGTGGCGTATACTTAATATTCTGTAATTCTGCTAATCCAACCTAAATGCAAAGGCATTTAAATACTAACTTAGCTGAAGATGAAAAAGGAACTTTGACTTTTATTTACAGAATTGTTTATACATTCTGTAAACTTTCAAATAAGGCATTTAAAGTATTGTATTATGTATTGTTAGGTGGAAATAATAAATAAAATAAACTGAAGAATATTTTTTAGTTTTACATTCTTTGTATATTGCTAAAAGAAATACGTAAATTGAATTATGTCATAAAATTAAGAAGATTATGTTCTTAAATTAAGTTTGTTTAAATTTTATGTTCCAAAAATTTTTATTAGACTGTTTAATAATAATAAAATTGGCAAAATTTATTAAAGTAATAGGAAAACAAATTATTTTACAAGAAATGAGAACAGGATAATTTGGCCTTTTCTATTTAAAAAGATTAACTTTTAGTAAATAGGGAAAAGGTTAAACTATACGAATTTTTAGACTAGAAAATGTTTACTAACACATAATTAAGCTGTTAATAATAGTCTTATTATCTAAGAGGAGAATTGTTTCATACTGTTTCCTCACTTTGTGAACTTTAATTTGAAGATTACATTTTAATAAATTATCTCATAATCAATCATCGGATTTAAAAATCATTAAGAATAAGCGTCTTCTCTTGTATCCACATTTACCTTTGATTATTACACAATTATTCTATTAGGAATCTTTGAGTTTTTGAAGCCGCCCTCGCAATTCGGGGAAATTGTTTCTAATTTTTCCACGAATTTCACGAAACTTTCTAGCGAGGCAGCTGCAGCCCTGAGTTGGCTGCAGTTAAGGGCATTTGAACAGCGAGGTGCTTGGCTCGTGTCACTGCGGCTGCGGGGGCGTATGATTGATGTGTCTGATGTGCAGTGTGTGATTCGTTTCGTTTAAGCAAGACGTGTACAACTTTGGCTCGCTGCAGACAAAAGCGAGACCGTTATGAGTCGCTATTGGCCATCAATCATCGTACGTTGTCATGACTTTTTCTGTGTAGTCGTCGTTTCGCTGCGTCTGCGCGTTGGCAGACAAACTGGTGCCAAATGGTGATGGAGTCGATGTTGATGCTGATGTCGTTGCTGATGCTGATGCGTCTGTGGAGCTTTCCCAGAAATGATCGGGTTGATATGCAAAGCTGACTATAAAATTCTGATCTTTATGGGAAGCACTCATCATCATCAAATGGTGGGCATTTCGTTGCTTTTTTATGACAATTGCTTCTCCTTTTGGGAACTTTTAGAGTTTCTAGTTTGCAGTATTCGAGTTTCTGTTGCTGTTGCTGTTTCTGGGATTTTAGTGTTTTCTCTTTGTGTTGCTTTTATTGGGGCTAATTTCGCAATCACAGTCGCAGTCGCCATAGCTAATGTTTGTTTTCTAAATTATGCTCGTCAAGGTTTATTGGGGAGCTGCTTTCTGCATAGGTCATAAACCAACGGATTTGTGTTGTTATGCACATCAAAAATGGATTAAGTGTCTTGCGGAATTGGATTGATAGGCGGCATTGGCAAGGGATTTGCGTTATTCAAATTGATGAACTGTGAAGCGAATTCACTCACAATTGCCTCGCCTGCGAAGCGTCTTAAAATTAACGATCTATTTCATCTCCATGCCATTTGATCTCTGCTCCGGTTTGGCCTAATATAGTTCAGCGCCATCCATTAGCTCATAAAAACTTGGGGAAATACGGCAGATTTCAATTTAAATATTCGCTCACTTATGTTAGATGAAATCCAATTTATAATACTAAAACAAATATATATTGTTTAATATTTAATGGTTTTTTCAATAATTTAAAATAAAAACTGTATTTCCATTTGTTTTAATCCTAATTGGTTCTTTAATAATTCACAATCTGAATGTTAAAAAGATAAATAAAAAACCAAAAATAAGATAGCTATAATTTTGAGAACACGACTGGCAGATGTCATACTCTAAAGATATACCAAATAAGTATATTAAAATATACTGAATCAATGAATGTTAGTATTACATTAAAAATATACTACTAAACATGCCAGATTGTCACCAAAACAAACACAAAGTTATAATACCCTTCAACACGGAAAGCGGATACTAAAATCTCAAAACACTTTAATTTGTTATTTTGAAATAAATAAAAAATTAAATTGCAGACGAAATCAATTAAATTCAAATCTGCAAATTATTCATTAAGAACCTAAAGCTGTGCACCTTTTTTTGGAAAATAATTAACTCCTAAAGAGTTCTGATGACTCAAATTATTTAATTTGCATTCAATCAAACTGTCAAATGTTTCCCAACTCGAATGCATGGCCAAAACTCCCCACGCTGCATTGCTGCGCCCCAAACAAAATGCAAAGCAAATTAAAAGCAACAACAACAACAATAACAACGAAAACAATGTTGGCAACAAATTTACGCAACGCTTTTTGACATTTGCCAAAACAGAGAATACAATTCAAACGCAATCAATCATTAGCATCTTTTGGAAATTAATTCTCATTTTTATTAGTTGTACAATTGATGCAACGTTCAGCAGCCAAAGGCAAACACAAGAGCAGCAACAACATCAACAACATCAATAGCATTAGCAATAACAATAACACTAACAATAACTACAACAACAACATCGACGCCAACGCTTAAGCAAATGCTGCCATTATGTCTGCCATACAGAAAATCGACAGTATGTGCAGCATAGTACGCATTCAATTAACACAAATGAATGAATAATTAAATATTGCAGAGAAAACGCAAAGATTGTTTATATCACTTCTGATGAATTCTTTGATGCCCTTTTGAATTTTGACTCTGATTTTGTTTGAATACACTTTTAAGATTTATCATTACTCGAGGAAGGCAACTCTTTAACTGCGGCATACCCCTCTTAGCTACTGCTGGCAATACAGGGTACAGTTCAAACGAAAGACTTAAGCGACGAACTGAGGGAGCAGCTCAGTTGGTTGATCAACTTCCCACAAGCGCAGTGCACATTTCAAAACTACACTCAATGCACGTAGTCGCAACTGAGAGAAGCTGCTGAAATGATGCCATCAACAGCAGATGACAAAAAAGCAAGGAAAATGTGAGTATAATACCAGGCACGTGAATACCCTGTAACTTTAATATTATTTTAATGTTTCCACAACTTTATTGAGTTGATAATATGAATATACTATATTTTATTATTATATATTATATATACTTAATTTATGGCATTAAAATATTATAGTTGAAATATTAGAATGTACCATAGAAGAATGCTTGCTAACAGATAATATGCAATAAATAACGTTGTTTAACCATTTCGTATTCGAGTTATGAGCTGTTGTAAAGTTGCCTTATTCAAGTAGCGAGAAGATTGTTGATATTTCTGCAAATTCATTTCATAATATGAAGATATAATTTTATACATAATTTAATTTATAATATTTAATTATAAGCCTTATATACTTTGAATAATAAATAAATAATAATTAGTTAATACGCACTAAACCTAAATTTAAAGCTGTTCGCACATTCTTTGATCTCCTAAATTGCTTTCTTGATGTGAATTGATTTTTAAAAATTCAATTAAAAGCAACATATATTTTAAGTAAATTAAATCATAACAAACAGCAACTTAAAGTTACATAAACTCCCTTTGTTACTTTTCGCTGGGTATGCAAAGACAATGAAACACAATTGAGATCTGATAGATGCGAAAGAGGAGAGCAAGACGTAAGAGGAGGAGGTGTGGCTTGTGTCTGAGCAAAAGTCAGACACTCGCAATAAAGAAATCTAATAAATGAAAACCAAGTTGTTGTTGTTTTTTTTTCGGGGGGAGCTCATAAAGCACACGCAGACAATTGTTTCTTCGGGGCTCTGCCCCAAAGCCTCTGCGTACGGAGTGTTTCTCAATGATCCAACGCCAACTTGAAGCAGCCACTGCTGACACACTCACCAATTCAGCAGCTCATCATCAATTCAGCGAGTCACCAACACACGACTTCAACTCGAACTGGGCTCATTCATTGGGTGACTTAATGGGCGCATAATTAACTAATGTGGGCAATGCTTAAACCTTGCTGGGCTTCAGGTTGACAGACAATTAGACTGGCAACGCGACCCGTGGCACGAAATGAGTGCGCAACTGTAGCACTTCGTATTTATTGTGCAACACATAAAACGGTTTTTGAAGAAAGATAGAGAGACAGAGAGAGAGAGAGAGAGAAAAAAATTAATAATTAACCAGACAGCCCCAATGGTAACGCCTTCCTTGCAATCCCCTTCAATGCAATTCGGCCCCTGGTTTCATGTTCAGCTTTAATCTTGTCTTCTTTTGAGGGGCTGTAATGTTTAATTATGTATGGCTTATTTATGAATTACACCAAAAAGGAAACCATATAACATTTAATTTTCTGTTTTAACAGATTTCACAAGCAACCATAATTATATGTTGTTGAAGTGAAGCCTGGTTTGAAAATATCGCAAATAGTGGGACAACAAATATTTTAAAGCTTGGAAAACTAAACAAGATTTTATCTAAGTGATAGAATTTAAATTTTTAATTTATTCTTTAAGCTTTTTGACTGTTAGGTTTTAAATAGGGTTCTAAACATTGTTCGCTCACTTGCTGTTAAAATTTGTTAAATAAATACAAAAAAGACCGGGGTTATTACTAGCATCTCTAAGCTAAGAAATCATATAACATTGAATTTCTATTCTTTTTGAAAAGCATTCGTTATTATAAAATTAATCTTTATTAAAATTCATAGAAAAACATGTTTTAGAATATGCTATTTTCACTTTGAATAGTATGACAATTTTGTATTTTTGTTTAGTGTTATTTTCTGTGCTTGATTTGAATTCTAAATAAGGTTATTCTAGTTAAATTTGATAGTAAATAAAAATAATTCTATGGAAAATGCGATGAAATTAAGCATTTCTAAGGTCAGAAGCCATATGACATATAATTTAATGTTTTAATCGATTACACTAGCATTTGTAATTATATATACTACCTACTTATTCACTACTACTTACTATCGAAGAATAATAGAATAAAATAGTTGGGTTACAAATATTTTACAGTCAGTTGTAAAATTAATGAATATTTTATATAAGTAAAAGAATTTGATAACTATTTTACCTTATGCACATAAATTTTTTAAATTTTTTCACTCTTTTGCCTACTGTTAATTATTGATGACAAGAATAAACAAATAATATAATAAAACAAATTGTATTTATTGCGAAGAGAAACATCTCTTAGCTCTGATGATGATTCATGTGTGAGTTGCAGGCTCTCTAACAGGAATTAAGAGTTGGCTAAGCTGACACTTTGATTGTCATATCAATGTCGTGAAATTAGCTAGTGAATGTCTAAATTAAATCCCTCTATGCGAATGGGCGTGGCAAATGGCGAGTGGTGAGTGACCGTGTTAAATCAGCAAAGGCTTTCAGACTCAGCTCATTAGATGGAAAGGCTTTTAATACAAATCTGTGTGTGTTGGGTGCGGTTGCTTGTTAGGCTTCGATAAATATGAATGCTGATTGAGTTATTCCTCAATGTGCTAAAGCGAACAAAACTGAAAGTTGCCGCTGCTCTTCCTGTCCTTCAAAATGAATAGTATATTTGTGACATGGTCAAGTTCATACACGTATTCATCTGTATTTCCCGGCTTATCTTTTATACATTTAATTAACAATATTCACTCTTGTGTGTGTGTCTTCAGCCATTTCCTACGCAGCACGTCCACTTCCATTTCGGAGAGCGCATTTTTTGTTGTATTTGTTGATTGTCAACCACGCGATAAACATCTTGAAGTAACATGCAAATTGTTAAGAGATGCTACCAAACAGGCCCCCAACTAGCAGCCATCATTCGCATAGTTTATGCCGTAAAAGGCCAAACTAATTAGCTTCCTGTTCGGCGCAATGTCCGAAATGGTCAAAACAACAATCAACGGGTATATAAACAATTTAATTATAAATAAATAATTAAATAAATAGCCAGCCCGTACACAGTCAGCCAATTTACATAGCTTGTAAATGCCGTAAATACTCGAGTCTCGAATCTCGAATCTTATAAATAGAATACAATATAATAGAGCCACAGCGAATGAAATAAATCAAGCCAAGCGCATTTAAATAAGATTCTCCAAAATGGTGCGAGCACAGACAAAGATTCTACATAACTATTTAATTCATTATATATATCAAATATTTAAAGTTCGCGCCATCTTTTGCCATCGGCTGCCATGTCGTCCCTCCTAATATGGCAGCTGGACCATGTGGCGAAAATGAATTTTTAATTCGAATTTCGAATTCGAGTCTGAATGCGACTGTGAATACGAGTGCGAGTGCGAGTACAACTCGACTACTCGTATTTCTACTCATTGTGACTCTGAGTGTCAGACCCACGCGTGTTAATTACAAATGATTTGTTATGGTTATACATATCTATCTGCCTGTGGTTGTTGCCATTGTGGGGCTTTTTTTCTATTCATTGTTTTGTTTTTTTGTCTCTATGTTACTCTATAGACTTGTGTCACATTTAGGCGCAACGTATTTATCATGTCAGCAATTAATCAATACGTTCATAGTACAGTTTTTCAGCATGTTACGTTCAGTTTAAGGGCGGTTCCAATAGTTCGTAATCAAATTTTGTGATCAGAAGAAGAGTGTGACTAGATAATGTAACATTTAAATTTACTATCAATCCATGTATAACTGGGATAAAATAGTAAACCAACAATATAAATTGATAAACAAAAAATGCTTTGAATAATAACCTTTTTTTTTGAGTTACAGTATAAATATTTATAATTTCAATTTTTATATTTTCTAGGTATATAGTAATAAAATAGTATGATGTGGACTGTAAATTAAAATTGAGTTTACGTTTTATAATAATAGATTGCATTCCATTTGTAGAATATTTAAATATTACTAAGAGAAAAATTTATATATTATATCGATGTTTATTTAATTAAGAAAATATCCCAAAAAATAGAATATGTAGAATCGAAAAAAAGAACATTTAAAATACTACTTAAAAGAAATAATATTAAGTATTTGCATATTATTCGAAATAAAAAGAATAATATTATTAAGAATGAATAAATAGATCATATTTATATTAATTATTATTAATTGTTCAATGCAAATAATATAAAAATGTAAGTATTTACATAAGAAAATGAAAAAAAACAATTTAAATAGCAAAATTTTATTATTTTGCTCTTCACAATGACTTCTTTATTGAATTGTAATTACAAATCTTAAATTTTTCATTTCGAATAGAAACTTATAAAACTTCTCTCGTAGTACTTAGTGAACAAGTACAAATCCATCGTTGCAGTTCATTGCTAAATGATATCATTGAACATGGCTTCTATTTGGGTGCTTCACACACACACACACACACACACACACACACACACACACACACACACACACAGCGAAGTGCACACTAAAAGCGTATGCAGTGGGCCCCGTTTTTAGTGAATAGGATTGAGGCGCAGAAATGTGCAAAAAGTGCGAACAAGTTGACAGTATTTGGCATCGAATTTGATTGTCTGGTTAAAGTGTTGAGTAAAGTAATTGTTATAGCAGTCGCAGGCTGTGCCCAGATGACAGTTGTTGGCATACAAAACGAGCACATAAATATGTATAACTTACAAAACACACACACACACACACACACACTAACAGAAACGAGTACTCACGGCGAGTACTCGATAGAGAGATAGAGTGGGCTGTCATTTTGGCCATAAATATTAGGTGTTAAAATTATGCTAAATGCAGTGGGTAGCTAGGCCGTGATTTCTATATAACTACATTTCATTGCATTCAGTTTCGCTGCCCAAGTTATTCGATTTCTGTCATTTTGCTTGCCTTATTTTCATTGAAACACTGTGACTTAATTTATGCCCATTGCCTTTCTCAAAGCTTCCAGTTACGCGATCTTAAAACACATTTTAAATCAGTTTTTTTCTTCCATTGGATTTTCATTAACTGTGAGACATTTTTGCAAACGATTTGGCAAACTTCTTCAACAAAGGCGGCCAGCAGTCTGTTACCAAGTCAGTTATTCACTTAGGCTCCCAAAAATGGTCATGAAAAAAATACTTATTGCGGTTTTTATGGGTAAATGTGGTTTTCTTGTTTATACGCGTTTATGCAAGAATTGCGACAAGCATACACATAACAGAGGTGTGGAGATTGAATCTATGATCGATGAAGAATTTCTCTTTGAGGTAATGTTGATGTAATTTTACTATAACAGAGTTTTTATTGATGTATTAAAACTATAATTCAAAAAGAATTTTATGTATCGATACTTATTGACAGTCTAACCAGATGAACACTAATGTGGTTGCCAGATTCACATCCAAAAAGTGACTAATTAGTTTTAATACTATTATTTAATGCAACATTTTGGACAGTTTTCATCCTCTCTTCCCACGGTCCATTCAGTTACGTATGCAAGTGACTTCTCCAGTAATTTTAAGTCTATATACATAATGCCACGCTTTGGGGACGGGGCTTTGCAAAATGCGTTCCATGTGATTTGCAGATGTTGTGAACTCCGACGACGTCAGTCAGCCGCGAGACAACGCAGAAAATTTGCTACTTGTTTGTTGTCGGTCTGGTTTAGTTTGGTTTTGGCATCCGAGCGACTAGCAACTGAACTGGCAAAGCAAAGCAAGCCCAGCGTACAAAATCTTTTAGCTTAACATGTAATAGCTCTTTAAAAGGTTCACCTAAGCGCGCCCGAGTTTTAAGACAGCTTTGCAGCGAAATTGGGTCAACAAAGTGTTATGTATGCAGCTATTTATAAAGCATGTGAGCCAAGTTTGTTGCCTAAGTCATTTGATTCGCCTCTGGCATTAGACATGAGACATGAGACATGAGAGATACATACATTGGCTGTGCCTAGTTGGCACTGCGCCTCACATTACACTCCAAGATGCACATTGATTAGCTAAGGCCAAAGTTTAAGCGGTTAAACGTGCGCCCAACCAACAAGCAACAGTCAGACACTCAGACACTCAGCCATCCAGCCGTTCAACTAAGCCAAAGATTCAGCCATGGCACAAGCTATGACAGAGCTAATGCCACGAAATGACTCAATTTGTGCGAACTATCCTATTTGAGTATAGCACGCATGCGTTCATTTAATAATTAAATAGACATAAATTACTTTATTTTAATATTTATTCTTTATTACACACGCCCAACCAAATAGTTCACACACACAACTTGCACGTGGTCAAACGCACAGACTGTGGTAAGAGGCGTAGAACCAAAATCAAATTATAAATTCAAAGCATATTCCCACCATAAATGTCGCATAAATTCGAGTATTTCGACAAAAGGGGCACGTAACATAAACAAATGCAAATTAGACGTAAATCAATCATAAAGCACGAGTAAGTCACCAACCGAAGCGCAGACATAAAACATATGTCATCGGCAGCACCAAAGCCAAGAATATGAAAATTAATTCTACTCGCTGACCACAATAAATTGATTGGGGCAAAAGCATTTAAGTAAATCAAGTTATTAGGATTCCATTGACCTTTTATTTGCAAAAAAGAAGAAATCTAAAATAAATACATAAAGAAAATGTAAATACTGCGTAAGAAATCGTGTTATACTTTAAAAGTATTTAAGAATTATTTAAACAAGTATGAAAGTTACAGACGAGAGTGCTTGACTATGTGAAACTTTGTTGTACTATTCAATACCAAATATACAAATATACCAAATTATTAAAAAAAAAAAGCCGAAGCGTATAATTGGTGTATCGATATAACAACACATTTAGAATATACCATTTAGTACAAAATATACCAAAAAGCCAACCAAAACAACTAAGAACCTGAGTCAAACAAATTCTATAACTGTTATCTTTTATTTGAAAAGGCGAAAGGGAGAGTAGCAAAAATAAAATAAATAATATATAAAATAATAAAATAAATAACAGGCATTGTCGAAAAAAAAAGATTGTTCTATCTCTTAAGGGTTTTTTGAACCAATGTTTCGTACGATTATATCGTCTCGACTTATCTAGAATATATATATACTTAATGAAGTGGAAAGTACACAAATTGTTAAGTGACCTTGATTTGATTTTAATTGGATATATCTGATTGAGTGAATCAAGCTTCAAATAAACAATTAATTCATTAAAGTGATCTTATTTCTTAAAGACATGAAGTATAATCAAAAATTTGTTTGCGTTCCTATCTCTACCTAAACTTGTAATATAAAAACAGCAAATTTGTGTTGCAATCCTAATCCTCAAAATGAAACAAAAATGAAGAGTACAACAATGCATATACTCATGACGTTTGTATAAGCAGACATAATTATAGTGAATATTGTTGTCAGCTCCCAGCATTAAAAAGTACTTCAAAATTTCCACTTTACGAGTAGAGAATACTGAGAATACTTGTGAATTTCTCAAAATAAACATTACAGCCATTTGAACGATGCACTGTGAATGTGACGAGGATGACACAACAAGCACAAACACATGTCATAAAAGGTAAAATACAGCAATAATAATAACCAAATAAATAAGAAAGAAATAATAAAAACTGCTCACCTGCAGCTGGCGCCCAGAAACCGGAAGCAAAAGGCAGACAACAACGGCTGATGAACCTTTACCTGACTCAAAGGCGTGTCGCAAATCTAACAAATAAATATATGCGAGTATATAATTTTGTTTTTGCATCATGTGAAGTTGTCTCGGTGTGAGTTCGGTTGTTTGCTTTTAATACGGCTAATTTAGTGCCACGATATGTTTTCAGTAATTAGTCAAGCATGCAACTCGACAAACTGAGACCGTGCAGACGCAAAATAAATCACACAAACTCAAACAAATAAACAAACAACAAAAACTTAAAGTAAACGTTGAGGAAGCAGTCATAAACACACATAAATATTAGCTTACAAAATGCATGCGTCAAATGTTTCGGCTTTTGGCTTTCTGTATTTGCTTTTGATTGGAGGTATGCGAAAAACGTGATTTGTGCTTTGGCTTGCGGCATTTTAGTTATACGCAAAAAAAAGATACAAAAAAAGTTTGACAGGCACGTGTGCCAAATGGCAAAAAGCCGCCTCATTTGTTTATAATTTGCTATTGCGTAAATTTCAGTTTTATTTCTAAGTGTTATTGACATTTGAACTCTGTCCGAAAGTATGATTGATATTTAACTAGGATTCTTTGCTTTGCTGATTCATAAAATTGAAACAATCAAATATTATCAGAGGCCGCAGAAAACGCTTCCCCTCAAATATTTCACTTTTAGGTGCCATAGACCTCTTTTTTCAGTGCCTTCGAAAACACCGATTATTTTGCAAGTGGTTTTGCTAAGAATAGTAATGAAACTTTACCTGAATGTACAAAATTTCATTGATTCATAGACTGTTCAATTTTTGATTAATCTGTATTAAAATAATGAAATATTCTGTTGACTAAATTATTAAAATTAACATTTTTTTAAATCATTAGTCTGTGCAGGGCAAACACTTCAGTGCTTGATGATTTCCCAATCACAAGTGATTTCTGTGGAACCCCTGTATAGTTTATATAATAATTATATTATCAAATTACATAACTATGACTGAAACTATCTAAGCTATCGTTTCCTCACACTCTAACTTATGTCGGTTGATTCACAATATCTGTTACAACGTTCACCAATTTGGAATTGACATCCATTAACCACAATTGTCAGACGAAAAAGGACGCATTTTCCATTTGTGTTTTCCAAAAATACCAAGTACACATCAACAACAGAAATGATTTGCCCAAAAGCAAAGAGTCCCGGTAATTTGTTTGCCTCACACTCAGACAGTCAGAGAGTCAAAAAGGAATACAAAAGCGTCCCACACAGGGACCATAACTTTCAAATGCGATTTGTTCAAAATTTGTAACTGAAAACAATTGAGGCTATTTCCAAATGGCGTGACAACATTTTCATTTTAGCCATGCTTGACTTGCTTTGCCTGCTGCTGTTTCCAATAACCGAATCTGTAACCAAATACGAATCCCAATTGCAATTCCCCAATGCGAAACAGCCACCGCCAGCAACACGTTTTGATCCCAAAGGCCCAAAGGGTCAAGTGGCGCGTGTAGCGAAAGCCACGCCAAAAGCCATAGATACTATTGACAGGGACAGAGCAATAGCATTAGCAAGCATAAATGCGAGGTGCGATCTGTTGATAGCAAATTTTCTACAAAATATATTAATAACAAATCCATTCGCTGCAAATTATTCAATAATTTGTGTTCTTTGTAAAAAAGTTTGTACTTTTACTTTAAATTAAATTAAGTAATTAATATATGTTATAATGTTCTAACTTGGGTTCTAGGTTTCAATCACTTGTTGAAGACTGCAAGATGAAAAGTAATAAATGTAAATATGTTTATATGTATGTATTTCACTGTAATAAATTAGTATTAGTTTTTTCTAGTCGGTGATAGAGAATTTTACATTGATTACCTCAAGGCGATAAATAATTTTAGTATTTATTTAGAGTATATAAAATGTTAAAGTTCTGATAACTTTTAGTTCATCAAATTTTTTCCTTGCTTCTTCTAACCGAAGGCCATTTTGTAGCCAGTGCTTTAGAAATACGTAAGTGTTAATTTTAATAATATCTTTTCCTTTTTTAATAATTATAAGATCGTTCTACTTCTTAGATAATAAGAAAAGAAAATTCGGAATTTCACAACAGATCTTAAAGGCGATGTTACATAATCTCCTCTTCAAGCCAAAGTGCTAGAGATGATACTTTAATAAATAAGGAAGTTTTTTTCTGATGAACAATATATCGATAATTTTGAACTTAGTATTTATCTTAACATAATCTGGCAGCTTTTCGCTTAGTAACACTGTCTATACACATATCGATACCGCTTTTTGTGTTAGCTCCACTCTACGTTCTGTGTATTGAATAACTTTTTGAGCACTTTCTTATTGTATTTCACATAAGTTACACACGGATCAACCCTCGCATGAGCGATGGCCATGTTGGTGAGCCAGCTACACACCAAATATATACAATTATCACAACTACAAGTGCACTTGGAATACAAAAACTTGGGCACAGATAGATGCAAAGGGCCCGAACGCAGTCTGGCGGCTCATCAGTATCTGTTCTCAGTTCGATCTTCACGCCCGAGTGCCGCTTGGGACCTTCCTCGGTACTCAGCATGCAGTGGAGGGCCGTGAGGTGGGCTGTGGTGGAGAGCGGGCAATACTTGGCTGAACTTGACATGCATTTTGTTATGCCAGTGCGTGTAGTAAAGTGAGTAAATGTAACTACTACGAGTAGGTAGAGGTAAGACTCTCAGTCTAGACTTGCTTGGCAAATTGTAAACTGCATTGGAGCACGGCCTACGTTCAGCATTGGGGCAAATCGCATGTTTTGTCTGCTCTGTTGTTGTTCTAATTAATCGACTCATTTCGTGCTGTCGTCAATGGGATTGGATTGGATTGGATTAGCGATGCCCCAAGCCAAAAATATGAATTATGGTCAAAAGCACTAAAATTCAATTAGTCAATCAGAGCCGACACATCTTTATTGTCTCATATGCTCATATTTTGTCAGCTCACCTGTGGTTTTATATTTCCACGAATTAACGTTTCACTTCGAACGCACATCGAGCACACTTTTTGGAAAAGTCAAGAATTCCAATTTTGCTTTGCGTAAATACGCAACTTTACTTACGTCACGTTACGTTACGTTATTACGAATGCGAGCCGGTCTCAAATGCCGGTTTCTTGGTGACTACGTAAGAGCAGAGCGCAAATAAATAAAAGCCGGCCAAAAGCGTTGAGAGCGTGAGATTTAAGAGTACACATAGGGTTGTCAAGTAACGTGCAGAAATTCAAGTTGATAAAGTCTTCATAAAATAAATACACTTTATTATCGAAGTCGTCTTTTAATAGTTGACTAAAAAGTAACAATAAAAATAAATGAGAATTTAAAATTGAATAATAAAATACAACATGATGCAATGTAAGATTGAAAATAGCCGTAATAATCCTTCACAAAATAATAAATTGCAAGACAATAAATTACACATTCTTAGAAAATAATTAATCGATTCAGTAAATGAACTTAGGAGGATATGCTGTCTCCCATTTTCTATAACTAGGAATGACTTCATAGAAATTACTTACGAGTAATAAATACTCTGCATAAATATGCAGCTCCTTTTTAGGGATGACAGCAGTAAATCAACTTTTATTACAAAAGCATTGTTACTTTTGTGTACACAGTATACAAATAATATTCAATTAGTTTATCTGGTGTCATTTCCAAGACACAGCCACTACTGCAAGTGGGTGAAAATCAATATAAACTCTAGAGTCTATAGAGTCTAGACCGAAGAGAGGCAACGACACAATGAGGGAGCCGAGCCATAAAGCAATTTACTCTTTACACTTCCGTTTGTGCTCTCTCTCTTCGCAACACTCTCTGGCCACAAAAGCTGACATCATCCATTGGCTAGGCAGCCCGATCGAGCCCAGACCGACGAAGCAGATATACTCAGATACAGACCAAGTTAGCAAGACCAGACCAGAGCAGAGCCAGCTGTCAGACTCGGGCTTATTTAACGCGCGGGCCAAGCTGAAAACTCTTTTAGTATAGCGTTGGCGTGCGAGACAGTCGGTTCGGTTGAGCACAAGATACACAAAGTACTTGACTCGCCTGAAAGCGAGAAACGAGTTCGAGTTGCGAGCAAAAAAAAATACAACAAAAAAACAAAATTATATATACTTAATACACATACAATATAAGCACATTTAGCGCAGGCGTTGAACTAGTGCGAAACAATAACAACAAAAAACTGAAAGAAAAAACAAAAGTAATAAATAATATAGAAAAAGAAAATGAACGTTAAATTATTTGTGCTGTGACTGTCTGTGATAAAGCTCTTTAGCCACTTGGCTGATGTCAGTCTATCTCTCTCTCTCTCTCTCTCCCTCTCCGTCTCAGTGTCAGGCCAAGTCTAAAGCTGAACTCGACGTGAATTAAAGTGAAGCCAAGCGTTGAGTGTGAAACGCAAAGCAGGCGCATTTAAAACGCTATCGCAAGTGCCGCTTTTTAGTCACAAAGACTAAGCAGCAAAAGTTACAATTTCAAAACAATTGTAAAGAAAGTGAAAAACGAGACGCGACAACCGAGTCCCCCAAACAAACAAAATAAAAGGGAAAGGGAAAGGCGTCTCTGCTCTTCGTTAACTTTGCATACATTTATCTTTTTTTCAAGTGCAACGCTCAGAATTACATATATACATATATACTGTATACAGATATATATTTATTTGCTTGTAGTTAGCTAAAGCCCACAAACAGCTGTTTGTGTTCAGTTAGTCGCCCACATGCTGCGGCATAAAAATCATTGAAAATTAATTTTTTATACATAAATAAATAATGTATATGGTAGATATATTTTCAATAATTTTTATTCCGATGCTTTGATTTGCTTTGCTTTTTCGCTGACTACGCGTTTTTTATTTATTTATTCAATAATACCGATACAAAAATTGAAACCACGCGTTTTCAATTGCTGTCTATGAGTGTGTGTGTGTCTGTGTGTGAGCGTAATAAAAATAAAAATCGAATGAAAAAAGTCGCAGCTTAAAAAGCGGCCAAGCGACATTGATGCCAATCGCCAGTGCATTTGGTTTTGCAGCAGAGTCTCCATCGACACCAACAACATTGAATACGAGTACAACAAGAATAACAACAATAATATAGCATAAGCCAAAAACGCCTTCAGTGGACTTCGATTGGAGCGTAAGACACATGCTAAAAAGAGCTATCAAAGTCTGACTATCGCGCCAGAGCCAGTGCCAGAGGTAAGTGTGTAATCGTCTTTTGATTTATTTATTTAAAGTTTTGTCCAGTTTTTGGTCTCTAATTTATATTCGATTATATAATAAATAACAAAGCTGTTTGCCAAAAATGTTTGCGATACAATCAATGTGTTGGCAAAGCACAGCCAAATCAGGCTTTATTATGACTTTAGTTGAGATTGCAAAGAATTACGGACAATTGCTTGAGTTTCTTTGAAATTTATATAGAGGGGAAAAATAATGTTAACTGGAATTGTTGCAATAAGAAAGTTCATTATAATTGCAAGAATAAATTATGTTTTGTATAACTTGTTCATTGTTCTTCCTCTGGATTTAGTTTCTCCATAAAATTACCACAAATTATAAAGTATTTTTTGTTTTAAATGTTCTAAAATGTAATGTCTGATTTTCTTAATGCGTTTACATTACTAACGACCACAGTCAAAATACATTTACTCATTATTTCCGGCAACTAAGTGTTACACAACATTTACATTTTTCTCACCCACCCAGCAACGTTCATTATCCAATGAGCTTTCTCATGCATCTCTGTGGACACACACACACACATCAGTAGTTGTAGTTTCTCATCTCGTCTCTGACTCGTTCGAAACAAAAGACTTAGGAAACAAACTTATATATATATATATATATTACACATTTGCTAGGTTGTTGAATCATGAAATCATGAAATATTTTTTCTTGCAATAAAGTTCAATGATTCTTTAGAGTCAATCATCTGTTCAGCGTTGCAGATTGTTGTAGAAAATCTCTCTTTAATTGTAGAGATTTATTTATATGATATCAGAATTTTGTTTATTATAATTCTTTACTGCAATGAGATGAGACAGAGCGAGTAACAGAATTAAACTACATGTTTCCTTGTTAATATTTATGACTATATTAAATTACTCAAGAACTCGTCCAGGGATCAGCTTAAGCCTCATAAAGTAGTTTGCGACGTGCATTAGCACAAATTACCATTGGCAAAAAAGGTGTTGGCCCCAATTGTCACCTCCAACGACATCACGAAAAACAACGACCCAAAAGAACTGGGTGTGGAGTTCTAGCATTACCTTGTGTCAGAGCTACGATAATTTTTATTGCCACGCGCCTTTTTGGCAATTTATCAGTCTCTTGAATGTCACAGTTAGAACTCAGTGTCTGGCGTGATGGCGTTGACATTAAGCGAGTTTCAGCACTGCAATCACCAAGCACTTTTTGTCAAGCTGTGACAACGACAACGAAGCACGTGTCAGACTCAGTTCTAATATGCACATAAAGGGCATATCAATTGCTGATAAATGGTAAGGTTTTCGCCTTCTACTATCGATATATTTCACTCATAAATAGATTGTAGATTGACAACAAATAATTCTAATAGCAATGCCGAAAAAAGTTCAATGTACAATGCTGACAAAAAATATTCATAATTTTCCTTTTTTTTTTTTTAATTTTTATAGCAATAATTCAATGGTGTTTTTGACACCACACCCGAGCATGCTATTTGCATATGCAGGGAATTCAATTTTATTTGCTGACAATTTTATCACATTGTTTTCTTTGTGAGTACAATTTCGGGCGAACGAAAAATTGCGCATAGCTAAAAGTAAAAACAAGAAAACAAAAAAATTAAAAGTAAAAAATCCACAGACAAACGAAAAAACCGACATATCCAAACGTTTCAAAGTCATAATTATCAGCTTTGCCTTTTATGGTTGCACATTGCTATTTTGAATGCTGAAAACAAAAAACAAATCCCAATAAAAACAAAAAAAAAATTCTATATAAATCATTCGTTAGCTGCGTTTCGCTTAGAATTAATTCCAATGAACTTTGGCAGACGTCGAGCCATTTGCAATTTGTTTGCATTTATATCTACAAAAAAATAGATGTTTTTAATGTTGGCTTTTGGCTTGGCTTTCGTATTAATTTCGGCGCCAGCCAGGATATAGCGTGCGCTTCATGGAAATGTAGCTAGCATGACTGATGACATAAGAGGTGGAAGTATTTCTAGGCTGGTTGACTTCAAGGTTTTTAGGTTTGGGCACATGAGTTGACGCTGTGTCGATTTTCAATCGACTTAATTACTATTGTGTTCCTAATTAGCTCGTATGCTAGTCAAGTCAAATCAAGTTTGTGTCTTAAGTCTTTTGTTTTGGACAATGTTTCTGAGACATTGTTGAGCCAACGTCAGTTTCTTTCCTTTCATTTATTTTTTCAACGTGCTTAATTAAACCATAAACACCTCAAAACACGCTACCATATTCAACATATTGCCACCCATATGACAAGCGACCCACACGACTTTTTTTCAGTTGTCGTTTTTTTGTCTTTTTTTCGTTAACAATGCCAATTCGAAAAGAGCAGTTGAAAACTGCAGTGACTACACCTCCGTGGCGAGCAGCGACAGTCAGTGAGCAGTCAACACTCGACAACATAAACGAAGCCCAACCTAGGACAAGTTTTTGCTTGATGTGTTGTGGGCTTGCGTTTAGGTTAATCAATTTAAATTACCTTCAATTAGGCTTTTTGTTTCTTTTCGGGCATTGTGAAAGACGGCGCTGAACAAAAGCAAAACGAGAAAACAAAAATATGAAAACAATTTGTTGCATTGTCTGTGCGCAAACGCCCAGCTAACGGAGCTATTTAGCAACTCAATTGTGAGGCTGCTGTTGCTGCCTGTGTGCTCTTACATAAATACATCTTACACTACAATATATAAGAAATGGAAATTACAATTTTATTAGCTCTTGATATGCCGGCATGCCTCCAATTTGTACAATAAAGAAAATATTCATTCATTTGCCGAGCAGCTGGTCAACAAAATTCATTTATGCATATGTATGTTGCTTTATTGACCCAGCCAAGCTAAGCCAACGTTGCCCAAGCTGTCACACACGGCGCTTTGCTCTGGCAATTAAACATTTTATAGCTTCATTCGATATGCATGCTGCCCCATGAATGCCAAGAAGTCTTGCCTCGTGTGCAACATGCGCTGTGTTGTGGGTGTTGGCTCGGTATGTATCATAAAATGCAAATTTCTTTGAGTCATAAAATAATATGAAAGAGAATTGATTGCCAGTAATCAGCTCAATCGGGACACATATAAGTAGGGGAGGGATGCCAGAATAAAACACAAATACAAGTTTTTTGAATTCTCCATAATTTGCAATGCAAACTTGCATGGTTTATGCATCAGTCGGCTTCTTGATCTATAAAGCAGATTTCATTCCCGACTCTAAATTACTTTATGAACAATTTATTGAAATTTATTTCTTCTAATTGGATGCCACAAATGCAAATCTTAACATGAGTTCAATAAAACCAACAAAGCTCCTCAAATAATGCCATCAACAAAAGACTTAGGCAACAAACTTGCACAAATTCGCAATTAATTAATTTTTTTGATCCACTCGCATTGCGAAAAATGTAGATTGTCAGGTGAAAGTTGATATATAAATTACATGGTGAATTGTCTAAATATCAAAAAACGTCGACAGCACGTCAGCCTGCCATTACAACGTCACTCGATTTAAATAAGCAATCAAATCAGCACCTAAGCAGTGTCATTGAACCAAGCAGCCAAGCAACAAGCCAACTAACCAACGTCCAGCAAATCAAAGCCGCTTAACAAAGCAACAAAAAAAAAACACAAAAAGGCACACAAAAACTTATAGTTTACGACTGCAGTCACACAAATCAACGGCGATCGCCTTACGACTGACAAACAGCACAAAGTCGCTCAGGATTGATGACAAGTCGGCGGCAATGGCAAATGGCAATTAACAGCGAGTACGAGTGTACTCAAAAAGCCTACCAGAGAGTATCATAAAAACATACGCAGAAACCAGAGACTTCAACATAAATATCACAAAAAATTAAGCGAAATGTGTTTATTGACGTCATTTCATGAAATCAGCAAACAAAAAATTGCAAAATTGCGGAGAAAATTCGCCAAGACAGATCGCAGACCGAGTCAAGCCTATCTCGATCCATCCCCATTCCTATTGCCACCCGCTGGGGTTGTATCCACTAAGAGCGAGCCGTTTGCGAATTGTTATAATTGCAAACAATTACAATGGCAATAAAGACTGAGACTGCGGCCATTGTCTTGTCCAGCCTGTTTCGGTCTCATTGAAGACAATTTCTGATTATTTTTTTGTGTGCTTTTTTTGGCGGAATATTTGCAATGACTAGCTAAAGCCTGCCTATCACATGGGCTAAGCAAAAAAAAGCAACAACCATGGCAATCCCATTAGACAGGGTCCAAGTTCGACCAGGTCAGCTCCTGCTGCTGTCGCTCATTTTTTTTTCTTTTGCATAATTATGTGCAGAATATTTTTGTTTGGCTTTTTGCTTTAAGTTTGTGTTTTTCCTTTTTTTTTTGGGAGAAGTCGCCTCTTGGGTCTTGTTTTTTTTTTCGACTGTGCTGCCAATTACCGGCATGAAGGTCTTTGACTGCGCAATCACCAAAGAAAAAATACAAAAAAAAAACCACGACGACAACAACTAGAAAATTTGTAACATTTTTGTTTTAGTCGGGGCTCTTCAAGTTTGTATTTGTTGTTGCTGCTGTTGCTTTAGTTGCTATTATCCAAGTAGTTTCGGTATTTTTTATGACTTGTTTTTCATGCTTTAATTTGTTGCGTTGTTGTTTTTCTCTTCTCGTTGGCTTTTTGTTGAGCTTTTGCCATGGCTCACAATTATTTTGCGGTTGCGTTGTTTGTTGTTGTTGTTGTTGTTTTCAGTATTTTCATATATACTTATGTATATAATTTTTGTTTTATTGTTGTTGGAGGCTTTTACATTTCACGCTCTTGACTTGATTGGCTTGCAAAACATTTCAGTGGCAATGAAAAAAAAGTGTTATATCTCTCAGGGAGATATGTATTTTGAATTAAATGCGAATAGAAATATCTACCTAATAATTATCCAACTAATCTTCTTTTAAATGCCAATTACAACAGCTTGCAACTCCAGTCCGAGTTTGCATTTCACTTACACTTTCTGCTGGTGATTCAATAAAAAAGACGATAAACATTCAATAATCGACAGCAAAACCATTTTTCAATTAACCTGAACCGCAAATGCAATTAACTTTTACACGATTTCTAAAAGAAAACAACAATAATGCAACTTCGCTCGCCATTTTACCCGGTAACCCAGTTATTCAATGCTTTAAACAGATGTTTAATTAAATGCTTGAAAAGTTTATTATGCTGCAGCAAATTAAATAAGTAATTTGAAAAAACCTTTGCCAACGATAATTAAGTTAAAAATCATTATTAAGCAACCAGTCTTTATTTGATGGAGTTAATCAGTCAACTTCATTAATAATTTGTATGCAATTAATTAAAAACTTTTCATTAATTAAGCCATAATGGATTTTGTGTGTTTAATTGAATTATGGTAGCAATAAAACTGGAAAATATAATGAAAATAATTTTGATTTCTATAAGAATGGACAATAAGCCTATTATATATTTTGTGTTCCCAAACAGTAGTAAAAAGTGTTGAAAAGCCTAATTAAAATAAAGAATCAACAATAAGCCGCAATTAATGTGGTGTTAAACTTGACCTCTAAACCATGAAATATGCATAATGAAAAAGGGCAAATCATGCGAGTTGAATGCGTTTCTCGTGCGTTTTTAAACGCTTCAAAATAAAACACATTATTATTATTATGTATTTCAATGCCTTCGTTTTAATGGGACGCCATTTCTATGAGCATGAATGAAATTGTTTGACTTTGGTAAGCAATTTGGCCTAAAAAATAAAACAAGTAAGATTTCTACGGTCGAGTGTGCTCGACTGTGAGATACCCGCTATGTTATTTTAAATAAAACTATATTCTGAAAATATACCGCAAAAATACAAAAATATACTGAAGAATATACATATATGGTATATTGAAAAAATACTTCATTCAAAATCGTTTTAATTGTTATTGTATGTACCATGAATCGCAACTCTCCCAAAAAATACTAAAATATACCGAAGGCTATATATAGTATATTCTTATAATACTTTATTCAAAATAGTTGTAGTTGTTATTGTATGTACCAAGAATCGCATCTCTAGTGCTTCGCTTGTTATTTTATTTATTTAGTTTTGCAGGGCCGATAGCATTTGCTTCTTCTTCTTCTTATGCCTCTATCTCTTATATAGTATAGTAGTCTCAGAGATCTAGGTGTTCATAAGGACGGACGGACAGACTGACATGGCTGCTATATCCCCACGGCTGTTGATTATGTCTAAGAATATATATAATATATAGGATCGGAGATGCCTCCTTCTGTCTGAAGGCACAAAGTTATAATACCCTTCTACATTTATAGGTAGGGGGTATAAAAAAGTTCAAGTTTATAGTTAATAATGCGGGCTAATTGGGAATTATATAAGGGGCTACAATATGTAAATTGCAGGTTGCATTTGACCTAGAACTACAACTATTGACAAAGAGAGTACTTGAGTGTGCGTTGGTTTGCGTGTGTGTGTGTGTGTGTGTAAGTGAGTGTGTCTATTGAGGTGCGAAATGTAGGTGAGGAAGTAAACAATTTTGGATATGAATTTGCTTATTTGGATTTGGGCGGCTTGTTGTGTTGTGTTGTGTTTACCCGCTAATAGAGCTGCTGCCCTGACCTTCAATATTAATTGACTGTGATGTTCGAGTACCTCGATCGTTTATGTTGTTATTATTACTTGTGTTTAGTCATGCTGCTAATGAGCAGCCACCAGCCAGGGGCAGGTTCAATGCAGGTTGAGAGAGACCAAGCTAATTTCGGGGGGATTGGCCACAGACACCGCGTGTGTCTGACTGGGCTGACTTTGCCTGCAGGCCAACATCAAGTATTTAAGCTGCTTTCATAAGCGGCGTTACCTAATCTCAGTAGCAGCTCTCTTAAATTGCGGAACTGCAATATAATTTTCAAACTCTTTGCTGCAATTGCAGGTTACAACTTTGTAACAATAAACATCATTTTCTTGAACAAAAGCAGCATTTTTTTTTTTTTTGTATCATGTTTTCATTCTCTCTGTCGTCATCCACATCCACATTGCCATCGCTTTCACTTTTCCACTTTTCCTTACAAGCTCATTCGTATTGATTATTGCCTATTGATGACTGCGCCGTGTGATTTTTGCTCATTTCGTCTGAGTTTTTTGGTTTTTTGCCCCAAGTCACACACATTTCTCATGTCTTGGTCTTGGTAGCCGAAATGAAAAGTTTTCGCTTTGCTATTTGTCATAATTAATTTTTTGCGCTTTATTATTTAATTTTAAAGACAACTAGCCAGCGACTGGGCTATTAAAATCCATTCAAAATCATTCGAATGCGAGTGTGATTGACTTTTTATAGCCGCTCTAGTTTTGCGTTTAATGAAGTGAAAGATGTTTGTGCACCTTTGTTGTTGTGTTTTCTTGTAATTGGGGTGCCTTGTGGTGTTGATAAATGAGCCACAGCGAAAGCTCATATCAAATTTAAGATTTACGATGAGAAAGGAACCTTTGAGAGACCACCGAAATGGAGTCATTTAGGTGTTGAAACTAAATGCATTTTTCTTTGGTAATAAATTTACAAAAATCGGATAAGAATAGTCAACTTTCAAAAGATCATATCTAGCATATTTACATTTAAATATAATGATGTCATATTCAGAGAAACACAAAATTGCACTTCTGAAACTTATATCAGATTTAAAATAGGAAAGGAACATGAAAACGATCATCGAAGTAGAGCAAATTTGCTGTTAAAGTAAAATTTACCTTACTTTGGCTATAAATAAATACTTTAAATAAATCAGATTAGATCAGTCAAATTCTTTAAGATTTTCTCTAGAATATATAAGTTGAAACATATTTCTTTCTATTCAGGAATATTTAAAAAATTATACTGCCAACCATATCATCGGAAGCGAAGATGAATTTTATAATTTACGATAATTTAAATAATCTACGATAATTAGAATATTACATATAAATTGCAAAATTTCTTAGGTTATTTTCTAGCATAGTAAAATTAATGTATATTGAAATATACTTGTATTAAGGGAAAGGCAAATATTAGACTGCGAGCAAAAGCATCTTAAGTTAAGATTAAAATCTAGGAATAAAATATCTGATACCCAAACATCCAACTTCTACTTCTTCTCTAGTATACTTAAAATGAAATGTATTGATTTATATTTAGGGATATATTTTAAATTATTAGCATGTACAAAAAATCGTTTTAAGCTCATATCACATTTATAATTTCCGATAATTCGAATATCAGATATAAATGTTAAAATGCTTAAGATATTTTTTATTATTTTTAAAAACAAAAAAAATGGTGATGTCATATCTATTGAAAGAAACAAGCAATGCTGAATGATCACCCTATGTGAGACAATACACTATTGCAGTTCTCTGAAAGTCAAACAAAGCTGCAGCATGACTAAGCCAGGTTCACTTCAAGTTTGCCAATCCCCGCAAGCCATGGCCAGCGTGTTAATCAGCAATTTAGAATATTTTTGCACAAGTTAAATGCAAACAAAGCGACCAGAGCAACAGATGTAGAGAAACTAAGGATTCGAGTTCCCTTCAATGCATTGCCATTTCCATTTCCTGCAACATTTGTTGGCCCAGCTGTTCGAGTTTTGCTGTTTGAGTGCTGTTATGGCATTGCAATGCATTTATCATTTGGCTCACACAAAAGACCCTTAGCTTGGCAGCAGCAGCAAACAAGCTGTGCATTGATTTCCTTTTTGCTATCTTGACAGCATTAACTTTGTTGCTAGGAAGTGAGCACACAGGAAGGGGAGAGGGGAAGGAAGGCAGGCAGGGGGCAGGCACTTCGACAGAGACAAACGAAATAAATGCGCGATCGGGCGATAAACTATTTTTAAAGACAGCTTCAGAGGAACGAGTCAAAGAAAAGCCAAATAAGCTGACACGAGAGATACTCTACAAAAAACTGAAATACTATATAAAAAGATAGTTTTCATAGTTGTTGTTGTTTAACTGATCGATCCTCTTGCATCGATCTACAGGGTATACAAATAAGACAAGTCAAAATGATTTCTTACACAGTCAGAGGGAGACAGAAAGAAAGCTGTGGCAAAAAAAGCCTAACAAGCTGTAGACTAAGAGCTTCTCCTGCCAAGCCATCCTCTCCTCCTACAGCCTTTAGGTTGTATTTGTTTTGCTTTTTCTTTAAGGCCTTGGTTAGCTTTAAAAGGAGTTGCAGCTGAGGCCAGCTTATTTCCTGCTGCAAAATAAAAATTCTAAGCAGCTGCCAGACTTGACTTGAGCCTCGAGAGCATCCTTTTGTCTTGGCAAAAAATGGAAAGAAGCAAAAGAACTGGCAGACGAAGGAAGGCAGAGCTGTGAAGACTTTGGTCGCTTGTTGGCTTGTAAGGAGGAGGCATTCGGTTCTAGGTCTTGTCTTGCCTGTTTGCTGCTTGCTTGCCTGCCTTTCTGCCTGCCTGCCATTTCTAGTTTGTCTCGTTGACCATTTTTAGCTTTTTAAGTACTCTTTGGTCATTGTTAAGTACTTTTGCGTGTCTGGCAGCTCAGCTCGACAGGCGCTGCCTTCTGGGAGAACATGTTTTAGTTGGTTATTTATGGGCAAAGTGTCAGCGCTAATCAAATGGCAGCCATCTAAAACAATTTGGTTTATATAGTATATACGTATATAAGCCAGGCAATTGGCATTGTTTTGGCCAAAAAGGTCATAGAACTATGTACGTAGCAAATGCTACCATTCGGATCTCCATCCTCATCTCCATTTCCATCTCTGCTTGACCACCTTCTACTCAAATACTCTCATAAAGATACAAATCTTTATAGTTGAGACGAAGACGTGCAATTGAAATTTGGTCATTTCCATATTGAGCCAGTTCCAGTTCCTCAATATTTTCCGAGTGCTCATAAACTGCAGTTTTATGGGCAACGTGTGGCCAGTTGTGCAAATGACGCAATGCCAACAGCGGTTCTTTTTTTTTTGCGGGCTTTGTGGTCTTTGATCAGGGCACACGTGTGTGCGATATTTGTCATCATCATCATCGAAACGCCGCCCACGCGAGTAGCATAGGGGGAATGGGAGGGGAAGGGGTCAGGGATTATAACTGATCCGCATAGAACGTGGCATTAGGTAACCTGAGCTCACGGAATTGTTGCTAGAAAAGTTGAAGCTGGTTCGTTGACTGGCATTCATCACTCATACGACGCGGTGTCCGAACCTTACTCAATCACAGATGAAAGAGTTTGATGGGAACACGGCTTTTGCGAATTGAATTGTGAAACGAGTTCTTTCGCTACGACGCGTCGGGTCAATGCCATAGAACAACGGCATATACTCGAATTGACAATCGATATGTAAATTAGCCAGACTCTTGCTGTGTGCTTGAGAAAATCATGCCAAACAGCGAACAAAATAATACGAAATTGTGAGGGATGCGAATACTTAATTTCATATGGATTTATTTAATGAGCTATTAAGTTGGATAAACATCGTGACGTGATTAGAAATTATACCCGAACAACTGTACAATAAACAAGAGAAAATGTGTGTGAAACAACTTATGGAAATAATCTAGTTTTGAAATGTTCATACGAGTATGTAGAAAGAGATCTCTAATTCAATATATTCCCATTTGATTTAATCGAAATTGAGTCTGTTGTATCAACTTGTTCTTGTCAGCAAAGAGATTTACTTGCCCTCTTTTGACTCTACTATGATAAATGATATATTTCTTTGTGATTTCTTCACTTTACATCTTATCTTTTGCTCATCTCTCACTTTCCTTTTAGAATACATGTGCTTTAACAGATGAGCATCGATTATATATTTTCTATAAATAAATATGCATTTAATTATCGATGTGCTAAAACATGCATTCGCCATGTCCATCAACGAGATCATCCTTCGATCTCTCTCCATAACATCACAGTTGATATATTTTGGCACCATTTATGTAAATCCGCTTGTCAGTCGCTAATTCGGAGCTATCTGACCAAACTGCCATCCGATTTGCTTAGCTTTCATGCAAAAATCCGCCAACTCGCCAATATGCAAATCTGGCTATCTATTTTATGTAGCTGTTCAATTTTTGCATGTCTTCAGTTTTTCACTATCCAATTAAGGGCATACAAAAGACTGAGGCGACAAACTCGGCCGAGACAACTGCAAAAATATTTTGCGGACATTCAGTCTCAAGGCTAAGCAACGGCAATCAATCAACGCAAAAACAGAAAGCACAAGAAAATAAAAAAGCCGCTAAATTATTATGTAAATTATAATTTCTTATTGTCAGCTGAGCACAAAAAGTAAAAGTGTTAAAATCCATAAGCATTCATGCAAAATTGTATGTTGTGTTGTATGCAAAAAGATTAAAACCAAAGACCATTAAGAATAGTCTTGAGCACAGCTTGGAGATACCATTCAGTTAATGAAGTTGATTATAGTACTTTTATTTGAAGTTGAGCGAGTGAGGGAATTAGAAATCCTCTTGACAACAGCAGCATTGAAAAACCAAATACAATTGTATTGTTTGCAATATTTACTTGTCAGTTAGTAAGATTAGATAACGAATACATTCAGATTATAAAACGACTTAAGACTTATTATTTAAGTATTATTGTTGTATTGTTGTATTTATTTAATTTATTTGATATATTTTGATTTGAAATTTGACAACGACTCAAGTCAGATGAATGTGTTGCTCATTATTCTTTGTGTCTTCTATTGTTTTTAATTAATATATTTTATACATTGCGATCACATTGAAAAATACTGAAAACATGTGCATTTCTTTTCTATTAATATTTATAACACCTATTTAATATATATGTATATTATATTATTTTATATATATTTTTGTGATTAATTTATTAGTATCTGAAATTATTATTGTTATTAGTAAATATTTTTGCTCTTATTCAAAATCTCACACTCAAGTGTAATTTGCTTTCTTGTTTTTAAATCCAGCTGTAGTATTTGCAGGGTATTTTGGTTTTTGCAACTGACCACAGATAAGCCAGGTCATATTTCACTTTCAAAAAAACACGAAGTGTCCAAGCCAAGCTTTTGACCACACACACACACCACACTTAACAATTCGCTGTCGTTTGCGATGTAGGCGTCGTATGTAATTAACTTTTGGCCCTACGAGGGCCATTCCCGATGCCATTCCCCCCTCTCGGCGAATGCAACTTCATGCGAACTGACGTTATGTGGCAAGCGCTGCTCGTTTTTCTTTCGTTACGCTTCATTTAATATGCAGTTCCTGAAAACGTAGCATATTTTATTTTATTTTACTTTTTTACTTGAGATTTCTTTTGTGATTTTGTGAGTTGTTCGTGTTGGCAAACGGTTCATTTATTTTGTCACATTGGAGCACATGCGTGGGCGTTTTCCAAGGGGGAGTGGCCGTGAGTAGTAACTTATGAATGTTGTCTTGATTTCGGGCGTCTGATAAACGCCGTTTGCTGACTTTATTTATTGGCCTGTTACCATTTTGGCAGTCGTGCCTGAAGGCGGCCAAAACGTTGTAAACTTTATTAGCAGGATATGACCAAAATGGCTTCCAGCAATTTTGAAAGAGGTTAGCTCAATAAAATTGTCAATTTGAAGTATGTGATTCACTTGATTGAAACATAATTTACAAATATGGAGAGCATTTCGTAGATTCGTTAATTTTTATGAGTGTTGTAAAAACATTAAAGTTATTTAAGCATCTTTTTTATTTCTCTCATTAAGTGGTAGAAGATGTCTGCCCTTCAATTTCCCTTTCTTATAATGGCCTCTTCTGCTGTTATTCGTGTAGAACTATCGTTTTATTTATTACTTCAATTCCAGCACGCAAAATATCATCTCAATGTATCTGAAATTGCACACAACTTACTCTCAACATAAGAAGAGAGCAGTAGTAAAGTAAATATTGTGGAAGAAAAACAACTTTCACCCACGCTTCTTTCAACTGTGAGAGATCTCTGATCTCAGATATTGTTGCGGCACTTTTGTGACACATTCTACGAGATTTTTTGCTCGAGCTCTTCTGGAGTCAAAGTCTGCTCCCAATTGTCAACAGCGATACAATGGGCGATAGCAACAACTTAATCAACGACAAGTAAAGTAATGTAAATAGAGTAAAGTACTCTCCGAGTATTCGTCGTATGGGTGCTCTATAATTATATGCATGGCTGGTAACATGAAAGTCGTTTGTGGGGCTTTAAGTGAAGAAAGTTAAAGATTTGTTAGTGCCATTGTCAACTGGCAAATGGCCGGGATAAAAATAAAAGCAAATTTCACACATTATTCAACTGTTCTAGCAACAATACAAATGAAAGTGTGGCATCAATAACAGAGTAATAAGAGTACCGAAACACAACACAAAAAAAGGGGCGTTTACAGCCAGCCAGCAATGACACTTAAATTGGCAACACTTAAGTGACAGTTGATGGACAGCAGTTGAACGAGGGAAAAGTTGACTTAGGCACAATTGTGGAAAGTGGATCAAGAGCGCAATCCGAGCAGCTGCACTCCAAGTGATTTGCTCTCCAAACAGAAGGTATATACGATACGATATAAATTCCCAGAGTTGACACGAACTACAAATGTTTATTTCCGTTTCAGGGCATTTCAGGCTTTTAATCATATGCAATACGGCAGCAGCTATGGCCTATTAAATATGCAAATCGAACACAGTTCGCAATCACAAAGTTATCACATAAATTAGTTAACAAGTTTGCTGGCTATTTTGTTTTGGTTTTGGCTTTTCGCTTTTCGCTTTGGTTGTTTGCTGTTTACAATTCGATGAATCTAATCTTATCGTTTCTGCGGGCCAAAACAAGCAACCATTTTAAGTACTTCCATAGCGAGTACGTCATTGAACTTGACTTTGAAGGCGTTCCAGTCGTAGCTTTTAGCTCGAGAGCTCAGCTCAAGTTATGACACTCGATGTCAGTCGTCTTCGTTGTTGTTGTTTTTGTGCTGCACGCAGGGCGGACAGATGTACAAATACAGATGCAGATACATATATGAAGATAGAGATACAGATGCGATGCGCTGTTAAACCAGTTTATTAAAGTGCAAGTGTAGCTGGCTAAGCATGATGGCCATTTAATTGTAGCCCCAGAAGGCAGCTCGCGAGATTCAATTTGAAAAGCAGCTGCATAAATCGTACTTGAAACTCTTCGACGTGTAGGTGTTTCTGGGTCTCCGAAGTATGTCGTTGTCTCATGCCTCGCATTTGTACGCTAATTAAGGAAAAAACACAAACACACATACTTATGTATCTGTATTTGTGAAAACAGGCTATGTAAATTTCGTCGATTTAGTTCACAATGCGCTTCGCACATTTCATCATGAAATTCTCCCGCTTTTACGCAATGACTCACAGTTATCAACTGTCCAATTTAGTTAACACAAAAGAATAAGTAGTCACAAGGGTATTTTTTGCCAGTTAACAACTTGTTTTTTTGGTGTGCCCATTACATCAAGTTCGTTGCTTAAGTCTTTTGTTTAACTGGCATCAGAAGAACTCTTAAGTGCGGCATGTTAATAAAGCGCAATGACGACTACCAAAATCGTTGTATGTTGGTGCCGTTGCCCTTTTTTTAATGTTTTGTTGGTCGCAACAAGTCGAAATTACACAACTTAACGGTTAATTTAATTATACAGCCAGATACGAAACGAGACGAAAGGAAACCGAGTAGCATTTTTTTGTGAATGCATTGCAGAAAAAGGAAAAGATAAGCAACAACACAAATGAAAAAAGAACAAACGAACTGTCAGGTAATTCGTCAATCTGTCAGCTTTTTTGACAGGCCAAATTGTGTGGGTTTTTTGTTGTGTTTGCCAAGTGTGGTTCTTTGTTTGATCTGCATTGTGAATTCAATTGGGTTGCAATTTATCAGTTGCATGCGGAAATAATCAGAGCAGCTGGCATAACTTCATTATGATGTTTTCAACAAAGATTGTGATTATCATAAATTGCCAAAGACTTTTGAATGAATTCTGTGTGATTCACTAAATGAATTTCAACACTAGTTCACTTTCACACTCAGCCAAAATAGCTCGTCACAATGAATCAATGAAATACTCGAACTTTGGGTGGGGGAAAAATTACACAAGCGAACGCAACGAGTCAAGTTTCATGAGACATTACGCATACGCATAGTCAGTGTGAAATTACGCATACGCTCTTTGAGCGCAATATGGGAAATCGACACCAGTTTGTGGGCGTTGCAGGAAGTCATAAAATGTAATTTTCATTAGACGGAAGATATCGCGGTGTCTATATAATATATCTGTTACTTTTGTCACAAACAGCAACACGGATAAATTATAACTATGTTACAATTACCAGTTTTTCAGTTTTTTTACATTTCATTTTTCGCTGCAATTGTGGGCAGAGTGTGAATGTCTCGAAGGTGGAACCTAGCAAGCTAGCTGCGAGCATATTCAACAAAGTGTATTCAACCACTTTTGGCAATCCAAATTATGTAATTTTGTAAGCAAATTGGCCAAGCCAAAGGCAGCTAAGAATTGTCTCTCAGACTAAACAAGTTTCCATTCATTTTACAACTCGGAATATTACAATGAAAATGCCATAAATTTGTACTCAATAAATGTCACTTAATTAAATGCAATTGACTCATTTAGCAAATTAATCAATGCAAAATAGCTACAACAAATCGACGCCCGCAACAATCAAGTGCGGGTGCCCAGCAACTCACCATATAATTAAGCGATTTGCGCATTTGCCTAACCAATACTTCCAACTGTTCCTCAGTGAACCAGGCGGAAGTCGCAACAATCCAAAAGATACATTCGCGTGTGCCTAATAACAGACGCTAAACGAAAGCATTGCGGTATGCTCTGACCACAAAAAAGCAACAGCAAAACAGCATTGTATTAAAATCGTATTTATTTACCAATAGAAAAAAATTGCCATGCTTTGGGAGTGTAAAAAGCCTCAAACAAAAAACAACATCTTAATACTGAGTTAGATCTATAATAAGTACAAACTGTGGGGTCAAAGTGACGCAGACGGAAGCACAATGGAAACTTGTGGTTTTTTATGAGTACATTCACATAGTCTGATGAATAACATATATATCACTATATATCAGTTGAAGTAAGGGGAGTTCTTGTTTAATGTGCGGCACTTTAATCAAAAAGTATTTATAATTGAATTGTTGCCAGAGTTTTGTGCTGAAAGATTGAGCCAAAACATCAAAGCGATCATAGATACTGAAAATTGAGACATGTATTGTAAGGCCCAGATCTACTTGAATACGAGTATATAAAGCGGTTTTCAAGATTGATGTTGAAAGGAGAGCAGATAAGAACCAAACCAAACCGAACAGAAATGACATGAGCAAGGAAGTGAACAATTGTTGTTTGGCAAGAATATGAAATGATTTTACAGCACACAATATAAAGATTTATGAAAAACGATTAAATCTTTCTGTGTTCTTTACTGGAATGTATCGATTGTGTTTGTTGCTATAGTTTAATGAACTTTATTTAAATCTTCACCTAATGATCACTGTAAATTTATTCGAGAAGAACTATAAATAAATGTGAGGTGCACTTTCAAAATCAAATTCAGTAACTAAGCAAAGAAATAGCTTACATGCTCAAACATATCTTGTTAGCAACCAAGTTTGTTGTCAAAGTCTTTCGTTTTTGCTACGGCTGTCAAAGTGACGCATTGGCCGACACGCGTTTGCTTCTGTTTGTGACTGAGTCAAAACTTTAAACCAGAACACCAGAGCCAATTATGCAAATCTTTGCATTCAGCAGCAGCAGCAGCAGCAAGTGAGCTGGAAACTGAAATAACAAAATTTGCATATCGGTCAATTGTTGCACGATTTTCGCAGCGCACGCGCTAAAAATAACAAAAATGTCGCTTATCCGATTGTGATTGTGAAATAAATTCTTCAAACACCGCAATTGTTTAATTGACAATTATATTTACTTGTACCTTTGCCTCTCTTTTCATTCCAAATCTATTTACGCACTTTCAATGCCACCGAATGTCTTGAACGCCTGCGCAAAACTTGCATAAAACATTCCACATATAAAAATAAGCAATTTTTCAGTCGAAGCGCAGCCCACACATCATTTATTTTTAAACCAACAAATAAATCAATCAGCAGAGTAACACCATTTCGTATTAATTTGTCAGCTGTAACACAAAACCAAAAAAATTCAGATTAACCTAGATAAAGAGTGTTCATGAGTACAATATAAGTTTAGGCAAATTTTCAAGTGCCACAATTACGCATCGAATTGAAATGCAAATACTACATAAGTATGAAACATCTGTCAAACAATGCCAGCCCAGTTTTGGCCACAAAAGCCACAGCAAATGGACTTTCGTTTTGGTAATGAAGGAGAAAATAAATTATTATTATTTTTGTACCTCATTGCGGTTGTTTCGCATTCATATTTCCTTACGGACTAATAGAAAAAAAAACTGTAAAAACGAGCATAAGAAATTCATAATAATATTATCATTTACACTGACCTTCGCAACAACTGGCGTTATACATTGTATTCGAATATGTTCGTAAAAGGTCTGCCATGATTACTAAGTAGACTCGAATGTCTCACGTTCGTCAGTGGCGACTCCGGGTGGCAATGTGGTTTTTTGTGGTTGCATTGCAAACTGGAACAGAACCGAGTAACACGCATTTCACATTCGAGTGGAAAGTGGTATGGGTTACACTCTCCATGGACTGCAACGGGATTGATAGAAATGATCTATATGTGTACGTATAATATAAGGCAAATAAATAAAATTGTATTTGCATTTTTCTTTGAGGAGCAGAACTCAATGTTACCAAAATAATTCAACTTTTTAATTTATGTTACGACATCATGAAATCCTCTGTTTATCTCTTTGTTTTATTTAACTACAAAAGAAAACATCAAATCCTTAAATTTACTTTGCTCACCCGCTACCAATAGGGTAGAAGAGTATTATAACTTAGTGTCTTCAGCAAATGGATCTAACACTTAGAAGGCGTAATCTTCGAGTCTGTCTGTCCGTATAAAACATTGGATCTGAGAGACTATTTTGCATGCAGATCACTTCCCACTTCCAGCCCCGAAAAATCGAATTTTTGCTATATTAAAACTATAGTCTTTCTCATATTATTATTTGATTATATGAAAATTGTAGCAATTATTTAAGAAATATTTGTATTTTGGATATACCAAATATAGTCAACGGGATATTAAAATATATTATAAGTATATTAATTTGGTATAATTTAAGAATAATATCTCACCGTTTTGCTCTTATTGGGAACCGGATATCAGTCATATTATGATTTTGTTACGATCAGATAAAATTTTTAGAATTAATTAAAAATTAATGTATACTCAAAAAACGATTTCTGTCTTAATTGCTTTGGTATATTTTGTGAATGTATATTGAAAGTAATAGTATTTTGATATACCAAATATAGTCTTCGGTATATTTCAATATTTTTTCAGTATATTAATGTAGTATACCTAATACCTTATTTTTGTTGATTTTATTAAAATGGGCACCGGGTATCCGGGAGAGTCTAGCACATTCGACTGTAGCTTTCTTACTTGTTTTGTTTTCCTTTTGAAAAATAACTGCAGCAATATCTCAAGCATAGGGTGGGAAGAAAAATTGTAGATTTAAATTAGAATGGCAGAAGATAATAATAATGTTTCTTCCAGTTTGCAATATCAGTTGACTGTGGCAATAATCGGTGAGGCCATCATTAGTATACGCTCGGTCGGCTAATGCATACGATTTGTTGGGATAAAGCTAGCTGGCAGTAACCTTTTGCGATGACAACGCAAGCGATAAGGCCAATTAATCAAATTCTAACGATAAATTGGCGACTTTATTGTGGGGAATTGAGAGTGTGTGTGTGTGTGTGTGTGTGGAAGACAACGGGAAAAATAAATTGGCAACGGTGCGGTGCACAGCATTTCAGTGTTTATTTATGCGCAGCGAGCGAAGTCTAATTACACATAATTGCGCATAATTAAAATTTAATTAACACAATCAAGCTGCTCGCTGAGCTGACTGGAACTGCTATGTTGAGTCGAGTTGAGTCGAGTGAAGCTGCTGCTGAGCCTAGCAAGAATTGAAGTCAAAATAGTGAAACCGGCAAAACGTGTCCAAGGTGCTTAGATGTGAATGTGTCTTTCGGCCAAGTTGCGTGCTCTGGCTCTGACTATGGCTTTGGCTTTAACAGGGAAATAGTGCAACCGAAAAAATAATAACAACTTTTATTTCTAGCCCAAGTGTTAAGAGACAAAATAACGCACACCGAAACGAAAACGAGTGCAAGTTCAACGGCGAAAAACGAGTTTCTTATTTTATTTGACTCACTCGTATTTATTTTATTTGTTGTGTTTGTTGTGCTTTTATGGCAAGCGTAACCAACTCTCCAACTCTCTGAAACTTCAGCCATGGGCATTGGCAGCGTCATCGTTGGCATATGAGGAAGTTATTGCCTCAGCAGCAGCAGCACAACTCGCTCGACGCTCGAAACGCCAAGATCAGCGAAAGAAAACTAAGTAACAGTTACTATTTAGCGGACCAGCCAGCCAGCCAGCCAGCATATAAAATATGCAGTAAAATTGCTTTTCTTTTAAACTGACCATGAGCATGGAGAGCGAAAAGGGAGCGGGAGGGGAGCGACTTGCGGCTATCGGCTGTTGTCGGTGGTGTACAAAGTGGGTCCGTGTGGTGGGATTGCATCGCTGACTCGGCCCGTGTGCTAAATTTGGTTTCTTATTTAGCTTAACTGGCGTTTCAGTGTTAATGCTGCCGAACACTTGTTTTGACAGCACTGGCACAGTGGGGCAAACTTGTATATTCAAATGGGATAACAACTAAATTGATGCCACAATGTTATTAAATATGAGAAATTAAATACACTTCTTACGTGTATTCAATATTTAAATGAGGTCGATTTGAAAAAAATATATATATTTAGCAATGGAAAAACAATTTTAAACAATGTTTAAAAAATATATAAAAATTACTTTGAAAATATTGCAATATGTAATAATTAAAGCCACAGATTACAGAACCTACTTTGTTATAAATTGACAGCACTCTTACAGTGAGACTAAGTTGTATACTCGGATGGTATCAAAATAAAAACTAAATTGTTGCGATAACGCCATCTGCTTGATAGGTAATGGAAGTAACACTTGTAGCACTTGAAAGTTGAAGTTTGTAAATTAGGTCGGATAAATGCAAATTTATTTAAAAAAAAAAATAGTAGTAATAGTCATAGTCTTTCAGCCAATGTTATTAAAAATACTTGGGGATATACTATAACTGTTGCTCATCAATAAGCTGAACACTTGTTTTGACAGCTGAAAAAGAAAAACTAAATTGAAGCGACAATTAAAAATAAAGCGTAAAATACTTTGATTACTTGGTCCAAATCCAACTGCTGTTCTAATAGCAAATAAAATTAAAATAAATTACCATTTATTATAAATAAATATTAATATAAATCGACGAATGAAACTCTTCTCGAATTCCATTCACCCAAACGAAACGAATATATAAATAATTTCGAAAATATAATTTTAACATTATTAGAATGATGAGACCAACGCTTGATACTCGCATATTGAGGCAAAGTTGGAAAAAGAAATGAACATGTATCTTAAATTTAACTAAACGTTTTCTTGTCAAAACCGGGCTTGATAACACTCTCAAAGTAAGGTAAAAAATACAAATGTAATAATGTAAATTATGAAACAACTGAATCACTGAAATCGCCGTCTGCAAAATATGATTACCGTGCAATTTTTGACAATAATTAATGTATGTTGTGTGTTGTCATTGTGGCAAGTACTCGCTGTGGCGGCTTGGTCAGTAAATTCTACGCCTCTATGCCTGTCATCAAAAACAAATTAAATTAAGTACCTTTGCCAGAATCAGACACATGTTACAAGCCGGCTGAATGACTGACTGGCTGTTGATCCAAGCGGAAATAGACTGTGACATCCGCCGAGTTGCTGACAGCTTCAACTCGGCTGATGAGGTCTCTCTCTCCGTTTGTGTTTGTGTGTCTGTGCCTCTGGTTCTGGCATATCCGCTGGACGTTGGCCGCAAATTTAATTAGAAATCTGCACGGACTTTGTGTTGGAGTTGGAATTGAAGTTGAAGTTGAAGTTGGTTCAAGGCACTCGGTTTCCGGTGCTGCCACTGGCGAAACGGCCAAAACGAAACTAAAAAGAAATAACAAAATACCAGAAAATAAAGAAAAAACAACACATTTTCACACTTTGCAAATATAATTAACTAACAAAATTTCTTTTCATTCTGCTCTTGTCATTTCAGCAAACGCAAACGCACAAGCACACACATAGTCAGACTCAAATTAGAGCGTGAAAGCAATAAAAAAAAGCACACGGGCAGCAAAGCGTGCAAAAGGAAAAGCAAAGAAAATTATCATAGTTAGCATAGAAGCAAGACGGAAAGGAGGAAGCGAAAGGGGGGTTATAAGTGTGCACAGTAGCATGGCTAGAACGTCTAGAAAATGATTATTATGATAATAAATTAAACTTGCCATTAATTTAGTAACGAAAACGGCTGTCGAGACGGCGGAGAGAAGACAGTAGACTGTAGGTAGCATAATAACAATAAATAATAATTTGAAATAGGCGAGCGAGAATAATACACACACACACACACACACAAAGAGAGCGAGTGACTTGGGCCCAAGCCACAAACTGAAGCCCAGTGCAGCAGCCCCAGAAAAAGAATACGAATAAACCAAACTAGACGACGAAGAGCAGCTCGAGCGCGTCGAGCGTGCAAATTAAAAGCGCACAGTAGCACGAAGACGAAGGAATACAGCACAGCACACAGCACAAACTGAAGCAACATGGAAGTGGCAACAACAAACAATCACAGTCAGAGCCATCATCATAATCATCATCGCAGCAGCAACAGCAGCAGTAACAACAACAACAACAACAGTGGAGGAGGCGGTGTTGCCGTTGGCAGCGGTTCCCGTTCGCCATTTCAGCGCGAGGTGCGTGAATGGCAACGCATCGATCCGGACACTGGAGCCCTGTTCAGCGGCCGCTTGGAGGCAGATCGCTGGATAAATGGACCACTGAACAGCTATGGCAAGGTAAGAGAACATAACCATACCAATATTATTTGTGCAACTTGAATAAATTACTCCCCAACTGCAAGCGAGATTTTAAATATGTTTTTGCCAATTTAAAATGCATTTGTCTTGCACTCGAATTTGCTCACTGAATTTTGTTCAGTGTACTCAGTGTATACTGATTGATGCCCCCAGACTCAAACTCAGGCCTAATTGTTGTTGCCTTCTTTATTTGCCAGTCTGCTGCTTGGGCTCGAGCATCAAAATGAAATTGAAAGGCACGCTCCGGGGCAACCTCGACTTCTCTGCACTGCAGTTGAGCGCTCTAAATGTAGAGGCGTCTACTAATTTAGTGCACTCTGCATTGGTGCTTTTGTGCCTGATTGCCAGTTTGGTTAGCTGCCTTTCGATTTTAATCGGTTAATAGTTTATTTAGCTATCAAGCGCATGGCCCGCCCCCACAAAAGCATCTCAGCTTTGGGATGCTAGTGAAAACGAACTTGGGCAGTATTTTCTACTTCTACTTCTAGTTGAATCTGCTGGCAGAAAATAATTAAAAATAAAAAAGTATTATGATGGCTAACTATATTAATTGTTTTAATATGAAATAGATTCATTAACTCAGATGTCCAATGGAGAAATTAGTAGTTTTCTTAAAGAAGTCTAGTTGCCTTTCAATAAAATGATTTATTTCAACACTCGAAGATTATTTGTGGACTATTATGTTAACTTTGAAATTTGTTGTTGATTAATTGAAATATTATAACTTGTAATGCAAAATGTTTTCACATACTCAGACTTTCAATTGTGAAGTTGAATAATTTACTTAAGGTTGTCTTTAATACTTTGAATTTTGTTTATTTTCATATATTCTAAGAATTAACAAAGATGAATTTAGTTGGCACTAAGATTTGATGCAATAAATCATGATTTTTGCGGTATATTAATTTAATATATTTTAAGAATAAAACATTTCTGTTTTTATTGTTTCTAATTTAAAATGGGTAGTCGATCACACTTTACTGTAGCTTTTTTATTTGTCCTAAATATAATTTCAATACTTATTATGCAGTAACATATTCAATCAAAATTAAGAGACCAATTATTACCTTAATTCCTCAATAGAATATTTGCTTAAAGTTAAGTGTTGTTAATTTATTAAGCGTGTGTAATTACGGTTTTGATTAATTAATTGGTCAATAATAAAATGCCAATAGCAAAGATTAGAATTCGCCAGAAGAACGCATAAACTACTATCAGATAGAAAGTAGCTAAGCAGCATCTTCTTTTCCCTCCTCTTTTTCTCTAACCCTCTCTCATTCTCTCCCTCTCTCAGTTGTTTACAATTATGAATTTACAGTTCCACTGCTCATCAGGCAATTACCCATAGCAAAAATTCCAATGATGCCACTGGGCATGCGGTTCGAACCGTTAGCTACGCATAGCGAATAGGAAAAACACTTTGATAGATCTCCATCGCACAGCAAGTTTGTTATTCTGTCTGGTTTGGTTTGTGTGTCAGGCAACTCCAACTCCAACTGCATCAGCATCAGCGTTCACATCAGAGAGTTGACCATCTTCAGTGAGGCATAATTAACAGGTCGCACGCAATAATAACAAAGAGACGTCAATCTTTTGCTCAGATGCTCAGATACTAGATACTAAACACACACAAGTTGTGTGTGCCACTTATTAATCGATTTGCTGGCGAATCTAAATGAATGAATCTTTTTTATTAATAATTACCCAAAAAGTGAAACAATGCGCATGGCCAAGACACTTGAGAAAATTCCAGCAAATGTTTGTATTGCTTTTGTTTTGATTTGTTTTATCTAACTTTGCCTTTTTTTACACACATACACACACACACTCATACACCTACATTAGTAATTAATGCGAGCTCTTCAGATTTCACTTGTCTTTTGGGCCATTGATTGCTCCAGAATTTGTCGGTCCTCAGACCGCTTGGCAATTATACTATATGCTTGCTCATTCAACGCTGAGAGAATACAGAGCGGCTCTTTAGTGAGCCCCAAGTGCCGGAGTCGTCATCGTCTTGAGTCGTGCGTGTGGCCAAGTCAAGTTCGCGGCTCAAGTGCTCTGATATATATAAAAGATAAAACTGAAATACCCAAACATCTGATGACATCATCGCAGTATAGAAGCATTCGCACATTCCTTCAACGAATTAAAAGTAATCTATGAAATTGTACCATATGAATTTATTTGTATTTAACAAGTCTCCACGTTATCTTGATCTTCTGTTTACACTTTTGGTCTGATCATAATTTGAGAGATAAAACTGAAATACTCAAACATCATCAAATTCCTTCATGAAATCAAAACTAAGCCACAAAAATATGCCATATGAATTTATTTGCAGTTGAAGTTCACTTTACACTTTTGGTCTGATCATAATTTGTGAGGACTTGAGCACATTTCGTTGCCAAGGATACCAATAGAATCCACCGTTGTAGGGACCATTGAGATTGCTGTAATTAAGTCACAATCATTTCAATATTATTCTTATTTCAATTCACGAATTACTTACCAATGATAGCAATTGTTGAACCACCATCCAGAGCTATTCTCATCCGCGCAATTTCTGTTGCTTCTATCGTTATCTTGATCAAAGGTTGAGAACTTCATGTTGTCGTGGAATCTTAAGCCATCGCCTGAAGTGCCTGAGAACTTGCCAAGAGAAGTGATTTGGAACGATGCGTCGTCATTGCCAATCGAAAAAGTATCGTATTTAGCATATCGGGTCTCATTGTTCAAGTTCTGAAGCACTATATAAAGCTCGTGAGGTTGTGAATTGGTGATCAGATGCAGTTTGTCAAGACCAATGAAGAATTCTCCTCGCAAATCTCCAAAGCCCCTTTGATAGTCTCTCCAGTCGCGGTTGAAATTCTCCTTGCCATTGGTGCGACGCTGAATCACTGTCCACCCGGAGCCGGAACCAGCTATTGACGAGTCACAAGAAACTTGGAACGGTTCTGCTCCAGGTATTTTGATAGTATGTAGTTCAGTTTCTTTACACAAGCAGCTGGAGGAGTGGCATTTATTGGACTCAAGCACATATTCGGAGAGTTGAGACTTCAATTCCTTTATTTGCTTTTCTTGTTCCTCAATTTGCTCTGTTTCCTGAGCAGTTTTAATTCGCAACATTGCTATCATTTCATCCTTATTGAGTGCCGCTTTTTCAAGTTTCTCTACTTCACCACGTAAAGTGGCCACTTCTCTTTCCAAACTTGGAATAGTGTTCTGTAAGTTTATTGATTTAAGTAAATGATTTTGAATACCTTAAAACAAATAAATACTCACTGTTTGAGCTCCATAACAAGTTTTTGAAAATGTTAAAATCGCAAACAAAGAAAATACAATCGCACTTTTCAACATTTCTTTTAAGTAATTTTATAAAATCAACCGATGACGAAGTCAGACAAATGAAAACTAATTCAACTTATTATTTAAACATCGAATGAAATTTCGAGTTGAGTTCAAATCTATTCCGTCTCTTTACATATATTATCAGCTATTTATTGTGTTCAGAAATATATAATTAAAGTCTATGTATTTATACAACACATTTGAATGAAGCCTAGGTCATCAATACGCCTATCACCTTCTAATCTACTATAAGACTGATTTTTAGTTTATAACATATGTATTTAGAATACAACAATATTTATTATAAATTTTCTTTATATGAATGTATAGTTTATATGTAATTTTTTATGTTTTAAAAGCATAGGTTTTTAATTTTCCCAATAGTTGTTTTTAATAAACTTATTTCACAATTACTTTTGAATTTAATAAGTCTATATATTATATATTATTATTAAATAATTACCTTAGCTGGCTGAATTTTATCTCTTTCTTTGTCCCATAGCCACTCTTTTTAGTCAATTTCATTTCTACAGCCGTAAGCAATGTGCTTTAGGCCTAGCTTTGATATTTTGGGCTTCATTTACTATTCCTATTCATTTTTTATTGTACTTCAGATAGAAGACCTTTTGCCAATTGTTACAATCACTCACTCAAAGTTTATATGCCCTTTTGAATTCACTATATGGCTGCAGGGTATTGAGAAACTTGCTGAAATTTGTTGTTGCTGCTTTAGTTTTGTTGCTTTTTCTATTGCTGTGCTGTGAATATATATTTTGTACTTTTCTGCCTAACTTATCGCGATTGAACGTTGTTGCCACTGCTGGCTGCCGTTGTCGTTGTCGTTGTCGAAGTCGTTGTCATTGTTGTTGCCGATAGAAGCAATCAATAGAATCGAAAACAATCAAAGAACCCTCGAACTAGAAATTGGAGCCGTAGTTAAAGTCAAAGCTGAAACTATTTGGAGTGGTCACTTCCAGTTGAAATAGTCGCACAGCTCGGTTGATTGCTTGCTCTGCGACCGAGACTGAGACCGAGGATTTATATCAATGGCAAGTCTATTGACTGAATATATATCCCGCTGTGTTTGTTTGCCGACAAAGTCAAAGGGAAAATTGCCGACGCGATGCGATGCGATGCGATGCGATGCGACGAGATTCGCAAGCCCACGAAAATTTCAATTGAATGAGCTCAATGGGAACGATCTTTGATTTGGTGCCAGAGCAGAGAGTAGAGCTGTAGAGCTGAAAATAGAATAGATCAGAAGACGCATCCCAGCTAAGCTCAGATACCGTTACAGAACTCAAAGTCATGGGTTGCTTCATTAACATTATGGATAGTTGCAACAACAACAAGAAAAAAGCAAATTTACATTTTACCAGAGCGCTCGCGACATGCAGCATTTGAATTATTTTTGCCAAAGTTGGAGTTGATTCTTGACGCTAAGGCTGAAGCTGGAGTTGGAGTTGCAATCACCGCGGGGCAGACGTAGCATGTGGCAATCCAAGTGCAGAGTAACGGTAAAAAAAGCCGCTGGCAGCAAGACAGACAATTTTTGTGGGTCAGTAGGTTGCCAACCAAGACAGAGGAAGAGAGCTTGAGACTATTGAAGATGCCTGCTCCAGCAGCGCAGCGAATCACCCCCTTGGTCATTTGGCCATTTGACGCTCTGCAAGCCATTTGTGCTATGGCTACTGCTCGTAAATTACATGCAACTAATTGAGGATGTCATCTAACGCGACTCACTTCAATTAAGCACCGCCACTTGTTAGTTTCCTGTATTACTGCATCTCGAGAGCCCACAAACCGACCATGATGCGGTCTTGAGCAGCAAAAAAAAAAAAAAAGATCTTGTATATATTTAATACATACATATATCTATGATTTAGTTGCACAAGCGGAAAGTACTCGCACTCGTCTAGTCGTAAAGGCAGCGCACGCTGTGCTCTATAGAGATATAAAGCCAACGAGATCGTGACAGAAATAATGCATATAAAAATGTATATTATTAGCGTTTAAGAGGCGCAGAGCAAAGCCACAGCATGGCCAACAAAATGGCCATTGTTAGGCCAAGAAAGCAATTTAAAATGCAGCAACGCACAGTGGGCTCAAGGTAATATAATTGGCCGATCATAAATATGGCATTGCAAGTAGCTCATGTGAAACATATTAATAAGAGATACATACATATATGGTGGTATATAAAAATACTCAATTTAGTTAATTATATTGTATATATTTTATATTTTTATTGTACTACATTTTTTGCTTTTTTATATTTTCTTTGATATACAATATATACGACATCTCTTAAAGTTTTGTTTCGTCAGTGGTAGAAGAATGGGAATGCGCAAAAGAGAGAAATAAAGTACGAAGAATAATAGCACAAAGTGTAGTGCACAAAATGTGATAAGTTAAGTTTGACTCTGTTTGCATCTCCTCTTTTCAAGTAACGGTAATTTCAACTAGGCTGCACGAACTTTGCTTTGCACTTTGAGTTAGTTAAAAACCGAGCTGTATTTTAATAAAATAGAAGTATCTTAAATGAGAAACTACGAGATTTATTTATTAATTTAAATTTGTTTATTTATTTCATACATGTTTGTATTTTTTAATTTCTATGTTATTTACTCATATAGTTTTAAATGTCAGCAGATATCTGATTATTATTATTTGTACAATTTGTGAAAAAATGAATATGAACTTATTAACGTAAAATATTTCGCTCTATTGTTTTCAGTTAATATTATTAATTTAATACATAACGAAATAGAATTCTTATCACATATTTTGTTTTTGTTGTATTGAAAAAATAAGAAAATATGTATGAATTTATTAATAAAAAATGGTTAAATAACGATTATAGTTGGGGAACGTTCATTTAATAATGCGTATAAAGAACACATAAAATCAATAAATTTTAATGTTAAGTTATAAAACAACCTTAGCATGGCTTGCTAGTTTTCACTCAGGTTGGTCACACTGTGCGCGCAAAGTCAGCTAAAAATAAAAAGAGTCAACGCTTTGGCATGTCTATGCAGCGATCTGCGCAGCCCTGCCGCCAGAAAAGGCGACATGCATGCGCAGACATGGAGCATATGGCAGGCAGAGGCTGACACGGACGGACAGACAGAGAGGCAGACAGACAGACAGACAGACAGAGAGTGAGGCAGCCCATAAGCTGAGATAGACAGTCAATCTTATGGCTGGAGACAGCCACGAAGACGTTGACGTTGTTGCGGGCAGCAGCATCATTAAATTCGTTTAAAGCATGGCTTGGGCGAAAATATTTTGGCATAGGTCAAGAGACAGAGTCGGGGGCTGTGTCTGCTGTGGCTTCGGCTGTGGCATAGTCTGAGTCTGCGGCAGCATCTACAACGTCTCTACAACATCACGACTTTGGCTTTGGTACTCACTTGTAATATATGCGAGCAGCGCAACATTTGCTTTTTTTTTGGTTGGTTTATTGCAGCTGCCGCATTTCGTTGAACCTTCAACTTGACTTTGAGCAGAAAACACAGCACACAACCAACCAGCAGCAATAAAGCCGTTGAGCATTTTTTCCTACTGCTGTTGTTGTTGTTGTATTCAATTTGACTCGTATCGAGCATAAGGCTGGTGCTTTGGAATCGGGTTGCTTTATCAGCAAATGCGAAGCCAGCAGCATGGGGGCTCAAGTTCGAGATCATGACACTGATTCACTGATTGTTTTGCCGTGCCAAAAGAAATATTTTCAAGTCCCGCCAGCTGCTGTTTTGATTAGACACCCCCTCTAAAGCTGTGTGCATGCAGATTGGCACAGCTTAATTAGCTGGCAGGCGAAATCAGGCCAAGTCTGGCCATAAAACTGCATTGAGCGGGCCAAGTCGAAAATCCTACACATGTTCTCACTGGGGAAAAAGAGGTCATCGATAGACAGACTACATATAACTGCAGTCACTAGCAACAGCAACAGCAAAAAATGTAATACATTGCCAAAAGGAGATTTAAGACAAAGTCTCTTCAATTCTCCTTCTCCTTCTTCACCTTCGCCTACTTCTTCAACCTTTACTTCTCCTGCTGCCATCGTGGTGGCGTGAGAAACTCAACGACAGAACGTGCATAGCCCAAGGGTTCGAAACCCGGCTTATAATTTATGTCTGCGGAACGTTGCTGGATATCCAAGTACCCGCTTACCCTTGGCTGCTGCTCAAGGATGAGTGTAACTTTAGGGAGCTGCACATAAAAATGATTATGCATTTGCAATTTGGCCTGCGGTTAAATGCGGCGATCATAATGCGGCCAAGACCGAAATGAATTGTTATTTCAAAGTATCCCCCAGTGACATCACTTTTGGGAAAACTTGTAGTTGTTAAATAAAACGAAATACTCACTCCACACATCTAGGCATATTCTTGATTCTTTTATGTGGTAACAACCCAACAAGCTCAGCTTTGTCTTAGTCACTGAACAAAAACCCATGACTCAACTCACAGCATCGATACATTTTTTATGTTCGTTGTTATTTTTGTTGTAATCAAATTTAATGTTTGCCATTGTTGTAGAGATTGTTGTTGTTGCTGTGCATTTGCATGGAAGTGGAGCATTGAGAATGCATTTGATTTGGTCATTGACACGAATATGCCCAAACTGAACCCTAATACAAAAAATTCTAACGCTATAAATCATAGTCATAATCGATTGCCACAATCGATCTTTTGGGCCACACAGCCCCGCACACTCAGTGTTTGTGTGTGTTTGTCGCTGGTCATGGCACGATCCAATAAAATAAATAAAAGAAACTGTTAATTGCTGTGAGTGCACACTGAAAAGGGTGCAGTGGGTCAGCGACTGAGGTCTGGTCACGTGTGCAGCTGTTGAGATAAGAGCTCAAAGCAAAACACTTGACGTTCAAGTGCAATTGGCCAACAACCTAATGACCAATGCGGCGACTATTTACAAGACGCATACGCCCCGTCAAACACACCCAATAAAAATGCATATTGCAAGCTGCTGAAATGAGGGTAAATGTTGTTGATTAGATTATGCAGTTATTTTATATACACAAATGACAAGTATTCATATACCTTTATAGAGATCATTCTCTTTAAAAGGTATCTTGACATATTAAATTAGCAAGAAATGTTCTAGTCCTATTACTAAATTAGAAATATTTATATTTCTTAATTAGGAACAAGTTTGATTTTGTAGACTAGATCTAATTAAATTAACATTAATTGAACTACAAGTGAGTTAATCGTATGGGCACGACTAACTTTGTCATATATTTTATTTAAAATTCAAATAAATTCACTAATTCACACTGTAAAACGTGGAGACCTTCGTCAAATAACAAATAAATTAGATTATATCTTAAGCATGTTTTGATTTGAGTCTTATAAAGTTTGATTTAATGACTATTATTTAAATATAAACCTGTTGATTTGTAATAGAGGGTATTATAACTATGTGCCAGCAGGAAATGTATGTAGCATACATAAGGAGGCGTCTCTGACCCTTTAAATTATATATAATCTTTATCAGCGTGAACATCCGAGACGATCTAGCCATATCAGTCTGTCGTTCTGTCTATCCTATGAACACATAAATCTCAGAGACTCAAGATTTGATACGTGTAATAATAATTAATCTTTTATGATTCCTGAAAATTTTGTTAACGATCAGATGAAAATTACTACCCAACTCAAAAGTATTACTATCGTATACATGCAATTCTGTTCTATTCAATATTATGTAGACAATTTCGATTCTGTCAATTAACACGTGGGCTGAAAAGTCCGGGCGTTACACATAGATTGTGCTAGTTTTATTGGTGTCACCTTTTTTCAGTTAATACAATCCTTCAGAAGACAGCTGCTAAAATTGCATGATATTCTATTCAATAGTTTGTAAGTTATTGAGCCAAAAGTGACACTACTTTTTATTTTCACAACAATGGATCAAATGCAATTTCGTCTTCTAATCTTACAATGCTTCTTGGTGGGAAAAATACCGTTCAAGCAAGGTTTTGGCTTGAAAAGTGTTATGGGGACTCCTCTCCATCAGAAACAACAACAAAACGTTGGTTTGCTGACTTCAAACATGGTCGTAGAGACACCGATGATGCAGAACCCAGTGGACGTCCAAATGGGAGGTCACACCAGAAAACATCAAAAAATCCACAAAATCGTTTTGAATGATCGAAAATTAAATTTGCGTGAGTTAGCTAACATCGTAAAGATATCAAAAGAACATGTTGGCTTAATATTGCATGAGCATTTTTGACTATGAGAAAATCTCTTCAAAATGGCTGCCGCGTTTGCTCACTTTTGAACAACAACAAGAATGTGTACAATTTGTCTACCAAACACATTGAGAAAACACTCATCCGCCCTGTGGACAGCAAGTAGACCTACTAAACTTGTCAAAAATTGTACTTACAAACTTACGATCATAATACAATACAATTAATACAATCCAAACACATTATCCTGCTATCACGCCAAAAATCCTAAACTCTGTCTCTCTCTCCCGCTCTCTTTGTCTCTCTCTCTCTCTCTCAGATATCCGATTCCCAAAATATCTCACAGCCCAATGGCACACAGCACACACAGCGCAAACAGTTGGAGGTGCTGCGCACCGCCAATGGCGCCATGCAAGTGATCCGCACACAGACAGTACAAAAGACATCCTCCACATCCCGTTGGTCCACCTCCTCATCCAGCACCACCACCCGCAGCAGTGCGGCGCCCATGGCGCTCTGGGCGTCCAAGCCAAGCCAAGGCGTTGACATCTGTGAGCTTAGCAACGACGACGATGACGACGACGACGACGATGATGATCGTGACGCTGGCGTCGCTGTCATCGTCGACCATGAATCGCCAGCCACATTGAAGTCGAGCCACAACTATGGCCATGGCCAGAAGGAGCTGGTTGATGATCATGTTGATTTTGTTGTGATTAATGGCCACTCGGACGACGCTGACGAGCGGCAACACAGCCAACTCGATGTCGACGACGACGACGACGATGACGACGTACCTCATTTGCACAAACTCGGCCACAATTTGTTACCCGATACTGCGCCAAGTTTGAAATTGAGCAATCTAATGGTAAGTTGTGTCCACGTACCCCTCTCTCACTTTATCTATCATCCATCTACCATCGTACCAAACCCTCCTCCGCCCACTGCTCCCCAAGACAGGCTCAAAATGCGGTAGTAGCAGTTTGCTTTGGGCCGCAATTTTTCATTTGCTTGTTGGCGGCTCATTAGCATGCTGCGATGTTTGCTTTTTGTTTTTCTCCATTTGCTTCTGTTTTCTTAAATGTATATCTCTTTCACTCTTTTGTTTTTTTTTGTATTTTGCTTTTGGTTTTTTGCATGGCAATCGGCAAGTCCCGACCATGGCAATGACCGAAAAACCATCTGCTTAGCTTGAGCAACGCTTAAGTGGAGGAAATCATGAGAAAATTGTAATCTTGAAGCTTACATAAATTATCATAACGAAGACTTTTATTTTACCTGTAATAGAAATGGGTATTTATATTTAAAGAGCAAATACAAGGGTTTAAATAAACACTGACAAGGCTTTTAAACGATAATTGGAACTTAAGAGTTATCTGCAATATAAAAAGAATATACAAAATACAAAAATAAAAGCTGCACATTACCTCTTATTTATGTGTCAATAAAAATTTAAGAACATAAAAGTATATAATCCTAAGTTTTTTAACTAAAAGACAAAAGTAAGATCAAGCTTTCATTATAAAAGTAAACACAGCGCTTGAGAAATATCTTTAATCAAATTGTTGATTCAAGATCAAATTATTTTGCGTAAATACTGTTAGATATATTAAAAGTAATTTTTTATACCCGTTACCCATAGAAGTAGTCTTAATAGCTGTAGCTAACAATATATGGTATATAATATAATCTACTGTATATTTTGAATGTGGTACTATATCATTAATAGCTGGTATCTTACAGTCGAGCACATTGGATTGAAGCTTCTAATTTACAAAAAAAATAATGTAAGATGTTTTAGAACAAAGTAAACTTAATGCAAATATGTAAGTCATAAAAGTTATTGCGAATTACTTTCTTTTTGATACTTTCTACAATTTAAATAAGAACAATATTTAAAAAGTCAGCAAAGAATATTATCATGTGAGCTTTTTTTGTGTTCCCTATTTGCACTTATTAATCCAAAAATTAAAAGAAATTTATATGTGCACATTGTCTAGACAGAAATTTGTTAGCTATTGAAACTTGACCATGGCACATCGATCTCTCTCAACATGAGATTGATGCCAGGCCCAGACGACCACGCTCTGAATGTGATTCTAATTAAGCGCCTGGCAACAATCGATACTAATAGGCGAGCTCAATTAAGCATTTAACACTTAAGCCAAATTTATGAAAAGCATCCAAAACCCATTTTGGCAACCCGACATTTGGGTCATGACTACAAAGGAAATTCTGGCAAAGGCAAAACGTTGGATGGAATCTCCGCTGGCTCGGTCATTAGGCAAACAGAAAAAAAGTCTTTAATTATTGGGTCTGCCAAGGGGATGTTGAGGGGCCCAGCCTCTCTTTCTATCGCTCTGTCTCTTTCATTTCACAATACTGCTTCAAAGACAAGACAGAGAGAGAGAGAGACGTGACTCTCGAGCCAAGTTTTTTACACCCACCTGAAAAGTGGCCATGCCCATCAATCTTGACACGTTCAGTTTTTTCTTTCTTTATTTTGTTGTATGTTGTTTGCGGATTAGTATGCTTTTGGTGAAGTAACAGTACATGTTGTGGATATAATTACAAATGATAAATTGGATAATAGGCAATACAAATATTTGAGAAATTAGCAAGTTAAATACAGAATAGAAAAAATTTGATATTTATGTACATACGAGCACATTAGCTCATTTAAGATATTACGAATTAAATTGCTTTATATTATTTATAACGACATATTAAAATTCTCTTAAAGCTTTTAGAAAATATATATTTATTAATAATTATTTCAATTCTTTGAAGTCTTAATTTTAAAAGTTTAATAGGAATCAAAGCAACTGAACATTTGTAATAATTCAATTCTTATGAGTACATTTATCTAACTTAAAAAGAGTATAGAATAATTGTATATTAATATATTTTAAAACACAAATCATCATTAACCACAACAACATATTTAAGTCTTTTGATATGATTTTTATTTTAATAGGCTGAGTTGTAGTTAATTCCGAACCCTCTTTACTAAGGATAGTTGTATAAATAATACTAAATAATAACAATATGAATTAGATGCTATAACTCTGAATTTCAAAGTTGATTATTTTACATTTAAAATGTCAAATGTATTAAATAATATATATTGATATATTTAATAAAATGTAACCAATAATAATATTAGAAGAAACTTTAAGGTCTTACTTATAAAAAAAAAGAAGATGGAGCGCTTCTAAAATGACTTATTAAATCAGATTCTTGTTGGCTTTTTGATCCCTCTTAATGCTAAGAATAAGTAAAATTTTATGAATGACTCTCCATATCTGAAACCGTCCCAGCTTAAGAAGTAATCAGCAATTAATGCGCTTATATTACACGGAAATCCATTAAAGAGTTTAGCTGCAAAAGAAGGACTTCCTCATGGAACTCCTTCTGCACTGCGCCCACACCAATAAAAAACAATAAGAGAACAACTGAAAAAGAGAGACAGAGAAAAAGAGAGACAGAGAGAGAGAGAGAGAGAGAGAGACAGACACTAATGCGTTCCAAAAACTGCTTTTGTTTGCCATTTACAGAAAAGCAGTTCGAGTATCTCCAGCCAAAGCAGCAACAACTCAAATTTAACAACTGCAGCGGCAGCGACTGTTGGCAACACCCACAGAAATGCGGGTAAAATAAGCCTACATGCAATTGTTGGCCAGACGACAACGACAACAGCAGCGGCAACAGCAACACCAACAACACCATCCACATCGTCATCATCATCATCATCATTATCAACGTGGCCCAAGCGACTGGGACTGACGGAGCAGGCTGACTTATATGGCCAGAACAACAACAGCAGCAGCAACAGCAACAAACGTCGCGTGGGTGTCCCAAGTGAAGCTGCTGGCGATGCTGACGTAGCCGTTGTTGCCACGCCAACGCTGCGTCGTGATTTGGAAAGTTTCCGGCATTATAACGATGACGCCGCCACCGCCACCACCACGACAACAACAACAACAACAACGAGAGGCGACAACGACGATGATGATGATTTGCGGTAAGTGTTTCGGAATTGAAATCGAAATATTCATGGCATTATTCGATTGAACTTGCTGCCAAAAACACTTTGCAGACTCAGTGCTCGCCATCAGCGTCGCCAACAGGTGTCCCAATCCGTCTACGCCCCGCCATTGCCCGCCAGCTTTGGCCACCTTGGCAGCCTGCAGCGTTCGCGTTCGATATCGACGGATGATCTCAGCAACGATTGGCCCGAGGACGCCGATGAACAGCCCTGCGGCGATTGGCGACGTGTCAGCAAACTGCGACGCTCCTTTCAATCCCAAGACTATCACAACAAAGTCCCAACTCGACCACGTCCGCGTCCCTTGGATTTGCCCAGCAGTTCGGTAAGCGTGGCCCGCATCAGGGCGGAGCTGGAGAACGGACGACTCCTCAAAAAAGGTCATGCACAACAATCACGTAGATCTGGCAGCCCTCGACAGCATTCTGAATCCCAACACTGCCTCCACGGTCACGCTGTCTGCCAGCAAGCCGCTGGTGGCCAAGCGCAGCACATTCCTCACAGCCGAGTCGCTGCAGGAGATACGCGGCCAAGCTCAAGAAACTGTCCGACGAGAGTCTCTACAAGGAGGACTTTCTGGCCCATCAGGCCATCACGAAGCCAGCCGCCGTTGCAGTGCTGCAAACCCCAGAGCCAGCTCAAGTGGCAGCACCACCTTCCGCCTTCCGTGCCGTCCACAACACGCACAGTCTGGAGACGCGACAGCGGCCCAAAGACACCAGCTCCAGTGAGTGGCACTTGCGACGCAAGTCCTACGGCTTTGAGAAAATGTCGCCACCCGAGAGTCGCAGCATCTTCCGTGTGGATGCTTCCACTGACAGCGGCTTGGGTCGCTCCGGCGAGCAGCTGGGCAACTGGTCACCCACCACAGATCGCACTGCTGCCTCAGCTGCCAATGGTGGACCTGGCTCCACGATCATCCACTTTGGACGTCAGCAAGCTGCACAGTCGCCAGCTAGTCCCAATGAAGCCGAGCTGAGCAAACGACACTCGATTGCCGTGGAGGAAACTTGGCGCGACATTCGCAAGACATCGCAGGTGAGTGACAACAAAAAAACCGAAGAAGAGACTACAATGTTATTGATCTGCAAATGTGTAACCTTTAATTCGCAATGATTACTAATGTTGTTAATTTACATGTCGGTTATTCAATCACTACATTAAGCAAAATCTGACGATTATTAATTCTAATGAATCCAAAAAAGTTTATATTTTTAATATGTGAGAAATCATGTTGCTCAAGGCAACATATGTAGAATCTAAGTGTGATCACACATGCAATGATTTATATCAGACTCCACAAAGTATGCAATACTTCAACAATATTCGAAAATAAATCACAACTAGACAATCTCAATAAGACAGAGAAAACATTTGAAACAGCTCTTTAGAGTTGAAAAGGTGTTTTAGGGATCTCATTTTTCAAAAGTCAATTTGTGTTGACTATAATAAACCTTACCATTTTCACATTAAATGTATGAAAGATTAAAAATACATTTTTATACTATTGTTTTTCGGAGGATTGTATAACTATGAAGACTTTTTTCATATTTTATTCTGAATAACACTTTTGACTTTTTCTTAATAAAGTTCCTTTATTTCTGTTAATCACAACATTTAGAGCTGATAGTTAGTTGTTTATTTAAGTAATTCCTAGTTTGGTATTGTAAAGATTATTTAAATTGCATTTAAATGAAATTATATTTAAGTGTTGATCGTAAAATTAATTAGAACTAACTGATTTTTATGGACACTCTCAGGTGCACGTGAATGGCGGTGTCGTGAACGGCAGTAACAGCAGCAACAACAACAATAATATCAGCAGCTCCACACAATTGCAGCGCAGCAGCGCTCAGAAGCGTGTGGAATTCTGCAAGACAGAGGTGCATTTTGCAGCCGAATCGGGCCGTGTGAATATTGTGGAAACCGATGGAAAGCCGCCGCCCACGCAGAACTTTCGACGACGTCGACGCACAGCAAGTGGTCCACTGCAAAGTCTGGTGAAATCGGCCAGTGTGACCAGCAGCATCAGCAGCACAAGTACCACAAGCTCTAGCAGCAGCAATGTGACGCACTTTGGCGACGATCCCACTGTGCGCAGCAAGCCAATTGCCTCGAGCACTGTGGCATATCGAGCCATGCTCATGGATCCCCCAGAGCTGATCACACAGCCTGTGGCTGGCAGTCAAGTGACGGTGATAACGACGACACCGAAGCAGCCATCATTGGAGCCTCGCTACAGTCTGCTGGAGACAACGAGCTCAACGTCCAGGCATAGCTACACTTCCACCAGTGGCGTGGATACGACCGACAATGAGACCGACGAGTTGGCCAACATACGTGGCATACTGAAGAACAAACCGATTAAACCGAAACCTTATCATCTGGGCGAAAATATCGAGAGTGCCGATGCGCTCTGGAGCATGCCAGCTACGATCAAAAGTGAGCGCGAGAGTAGTCCACCAATCAGGGAGAGCGGTGAGTCATCAATTACTTCAAAATCTATTAATAAACATAATTAAATTGAAATACAATCAGTTTTAAATTCCCAAGTGCTACATGTTTAAACAAAACAATAATTACTTTATAACTTTATAACTTTAAGATACCATTTTCAAAGCAAAGCTGTGCGGAATTTATTATTAAAATATAACAAATTAATATATCGGTAATACTGGTATATTTATATAGAACTACAGTCACAATATACCGTAGAGCACAAAAATAATACAATGTCTGCCAAAGCAACCAAGAACCGTAATAAGTAAACATCTATTTCTTAAATAACTTCAACAATTTTAATGTGATCGCGCTCAAAACTAACTATAGTTATTATTGTCTGCTCGAGACGGTAGCTTTAAGTTTAAGCTTGTTATGGATTTGAAACAAATATAAACAGAGCTGTCGAAAAAAAAATATCTCTATCTCTTAGAGTCTCTGAGATCTAGGCGTTCATATGGACGGACAGTCGAACGGGCCTATATCGTCACTGATCACAAATATATATACATTATTGGGTCGGAGTCGACTCCCTCTGCTTGTTACATACATTTCATGTAGGCACAAAGTTATATTATATTATATATATTCTTACCTATCTATAGTGGGTACGCACTTAAGCAAGTTTGAATTAACCTTTTAACATGCTAGAAAATTGATTGAATCCCAGATAAGCGATCACTTTATAATGGCAATCAAATGAAGGAATTAGATTAACACAGTTGTAAAAATCTAACAAGCTAAAATAATTACAGTTTATTAAACTGGATTTACTCATTTTGTATTTGTATTTGTATATCTCTTCAGCCACTGGCGATCACTCACCGATCACCACTAAATCGGTGGCTGAACGTGTGCGAATTGTGGAGCAACGGCAACAGCAACCACAGCAGCAGCATCAGCAACTACAGCAACAACAACAGCCATCGCCTGCTGGCAATGGTTACTCCACAAAGATCAATGTGAGCCTCGGAGCATCGGAGGAGTGGCTAGAAACAGGTTGGTAGAAGAAAAAAAGAAAAAGAAATTAACTACTCGTACTTATTTTAGCTATTGTTGTGCCTGTTGTAGTAGCTCGTAATTATTGTTATTATTAGTGTCTTATATTTTGATTTGTCTTTGATTTATTGTATTGTACTTCAACGCGGTTTTGTTGTAAACTCCTCTACTTGTCTCTCTCTCTCAACTAGCGCCAAGTCTCAAAGTACTGAATACTCATACTCAATACTTGAACTCGTAAAGCATGCTGCTTCTAAATTGCCGCTTCAACTCGTACTCGTACTCGCACTCGACTCGCCAATAAAAATCTCTAACCCTGAACATACACTCACTTTCTAACCATTACCAAAGCCAATCTATAGACCGTTAATCACGCTAATATCAAAACTACTTTACCCATGATTGGAACATGATTGAAAAACATTTAATGCTTAATTCGAATTTCTAGTGCACAATGACTGCTTTGCTTATAAATTGACAAACATAATTTTGAATTACTGTCATAATTATTAAAAAGTTGAACAAAACAATGAGAAAATATTAATTTGTGCAATTTCAAAACATTCTTTACTTAAATTTAGTTTAATTTTTATTCAAACGTTTAAATTGTAATTATTTGAGATAAAAATTTTAAAATAAGAAAATATTTAAAGATTTCAAGATCGTAAAATGGCTTTATTATTAAAATAAATGTCCATTTTTAATTCTGGTCTATTGTTAAACTTCAAAAACTTAAATGCAACTAGCAAACTGACTGAATTTAATAAATGAAACAGAAAATTATTAATTGTGAAATTTGTAAATAGCCAAAATATTATTTTCCGTTCAATCCTTTGTCGATTTAAATTTTCAAATCATTTAAAATGGAACTATAAATGAATATAGTTCTTTTTTCCAATTCAGTTCGGTTGTCAAACTGTAATGACTGTAACACTCAAATAAAGTAAATAAATACAAATTTCCATAATGCAATATTTTTATATAGAAATTTTTTAAATATTTTATGAATTAAATAAATCCAATATAAAACATACAAATTCTAAATTTTATAGTAGTTTTTAAAAAAGATTTATTTTTGATGTTTTAAATTCCAATTAAAGCACAAAATTTAAGAACAAAAAGAATTCATGTAAATGTCAAATATTGCAATATCTTTCAATGGCTCTACTAATAAATTCAACTTGCATTTGTGATTCTGTTTAATTTTACAAGTCATTAAAAGAGAATAATTAAAAAAAATGATTCAAATAAAATTTAATTAGAATCAAAATTGCAAAATAAATGATATTCATAAATGGCAAATTCTACTTAAAAATAAAAAACAATTATCCAGAAATTCACTAAAAAGTAAAAAATTGCAGATTACAAACATTTTGGAGAACCTCACCAATTTATTTAACTTGCTTTTTCAATCCTGAATCCATCATTTTGAATAAATACCCCAACACTGCTACTAATCCAACTGCAAGTCATTAAAAAAATCCAACAAAAAAAAAAGCAAACCACCAACAACATTTTTCGCACATTTCGCTATCACAGGTTCAAGCTCAGGCTCAGGGCCAGTTCGTCGTCGCAGCAGTGCCCAGGAGCTGCTGCTGCAGGACTTGCGCGTTCATCAGCGCATCCTCGATGAGGGCCTCAAGTCCACATCGCTGATCATGAAAACAATGCGCTCGGCCAGCGAATTCGATGAGGCCATGCGTCGTCTGAGCATAGCCTCAATCGAGTCCGCCCTAATACAGCCCACAATTGTGGTGCCCACGCCCATGTTGCGCTCCCACAGCTATCAGGAGGAGAGCTCGCGTCGTACCTCGACCACATCGATAACCAGCAGCGATCTCTTTGGCAGCACCCTCTATGACTCCTTGCCACGTACTCCGTTGGCACCGCCGCGTCTCAAGCTGCTGGGCAACACGCAAATACCCGTTAGTCAGCAGTTGATGCAGCTGCGGCGTCTCTACGATGCCGCAGAGCAGGAGGAGGACAGCGCCGATGAGGAGGTGAAGCGCTATTTCCGCGAGAACAGCAACAGTGATAGTGGAGGTGGCACTCAGGACAGCTCCTCGCCCGAGGATGTGGTGCACAAGGGTTGTGAGTACTCGAGCAGCTGGAGCCGGCTAAAGGCCAAGCGCACCATCTGGAAAATCGAGGCGCAAGAACAAACGCTAAAGCGTGCAGGTAAAACTAGTGAATCTTCGTCGTCTTCAAGTAGAGGAGTTTACTTCGCGTCTAGGGCCAAGGCAGATTTTCCCCGTCTTAAATACATTATCATGCTTCTCCTTATGGTTCTTTTCAGATCTGCCCAAGTCCAATGTGATGAACATTGCGCTGCATGCCCCACGGCTGCAGAAGCCAAAGCCAGCGCCTCCCACGCTACGCATTGGTCAGCTGGTGCCTGTGGCCAAGCCTCGCACTCTGCTCGTCCAACCGCAGCCACAGCCACAGCCGCAGCTCACTCAGCTTCCCGTGGATAATGGCGACGAGTCGGGCAGCGAGTCCTTGAAGATTGTGAAGGAGGCACGTGGCGCACGCAAGCTGCGTGAGCATGAGCTCTCCTACTTTGGGGTACAACATTCTCCGTCACCCAGCCAAACCGCCAAGCTGTCCACCAATCCACGACGATCGCTGCCGTCACGCAGCAAGCAAACAAGCCACAACGAGGAGGAATCCAGCACAGCAACCACTACGACCACCAAGTGGCAGTTGTTGAACGATCGACCCGATTTACTTAGACACAGCCCACAGGGCAACGACGAAAGCAACAACAACATCAAAGACTACAACGAGGATGACGAGCATTGCTATGAGAACATTGCCAACGAGTTGACCACCACGTTCCGTGTGAAGTCGCCATCTCCGAGCTACGAACGCAAAGCAGATTTGCAGCGAGATGCGCAGATTCTTAGCGAGATGACACGCAACGCTGATCAGACATTGAAGGTTCATCATCAGCCTCCTTTCACCACCCTTTACTTGAACTAATTCACTTTACTTTCACAACAGGCACTCTCCGATGAGGCTGCCTACAAGGATCAGCGACGTAGATCCTGCTCGCTACAGCGTCGCAGTGCCAAGCCTCTGGCCACCATCGACGAGAAGGTCAAGACATCGAGTGTGACCCGCGGCACCTTCGCCTCAGAGGCACGCCGCAATTCACGCCAATCGACGCCCTCGCCAACTCGAGCACGCAGCTCATCGCAGTCATCCATTGAGTGTTGTCCCCGCGATCGCTCGCGTTCCAGTTCGCGTGAATCCATGACCCAAGGTGGCAACTCGTCGGACGACAATCAACTGAGCAAGCAGCGCGTAGAGCGACTGCGCATGCGCACCCCGAAGCGAGAAAAGTCTCGCCACGAATCAAACGAACAACAGCGATCATCACGACAGAGCAGCAAGCCACGCAGCAGCTCCAGTGCTGTCACCCATCATCACAGCAGCAGGCATCGTGAGAAGGAGCACAGCAGCGAGCACTCGGGTGTTAAGCACAGTTCGGCCTCGGCTGCCGTCGTTAGCTCGTCGGGTGGCTCGACACGATTGCTGCGCTCATCGCGTGTCAGCGAAGAGAGCCGACCACGCACCAGCTCTCACCGCACCAGCGACCGAGAGCGCAATCGCGAAAGAGAGCGAGAGCGTGAACGTTCGCGCGGCAGTGAGAAGCACCGAGAAGAGCTGTCACGTTCACGTGGTAAGTCGCTTGTTTGCCTAAATATCGCCATCGTATTCATAATCCCTTGCCATATGCGTACTCGTATACTCGTATCTATTGCAGACTTGTTTGTTTTGGGCTTGCTCATTTTGGGTGCCACACAGCCGCTTAAGCTGCGCAAGCGTTTTAGGTTAGCTAGCCGCGACAGTCAGCCATTCAAATCGAAACTAAGCCCCACCAAATTTGCAGTTCGGGCAATAGATCAAAACTTGTGGCGACTGATCGAGTCAAGGCTTCAAGGCTGTTGCTTACTTTTTCCACTTGGCACTTGTTTTTCTTTACACCAAGCAGCTGAGAATGAAATTTAAAATGGCTAAACACACTTTTGAAAATTAAAATCAAGAATAAGCTATTGAAATTGCATTTAATTCACCGAACTTAAAGATATCATGCAGCATTACCTAATTGTAATTATAATAAACTATCTTAAAAAAAGTATTCTAAAATGACACTTTGGAAAACTACTTATTTTAAATCTTGAAAACTTTAACATTCAAATAAACTTTATAATTAAGGGTATCAAATTTAAAAGTTGAGATTGTTTCTGCCCTAAAAAACCAAATTTGATATAATTTCTAATATTAAATCTTAAAAATTCGAATTTAGAGTTTCAAATATATTGCAATATTATTTAATTGTCATTATTAAAAATAATATTTTAACTAAGGAAGTACTCCGAAAAATGAATATTTAATTCTAGGAGTATATTTGAAGAAGAAAATCAATTTAAAATGAGACGTATAATTGTTAATCGCAAAACAAAAAGAATTATTTTTGAATTAAATATTAGTAACCATACAAATTGAAGTTACTCATTCTCAGTTGCCGCAAACTACAAAATTTACCACTCACATTTTGGCACACACACAAAAACACAACAATTAGTCTTAATCAAGTTAACAGTCGTAGCGAAGTTCGCAAATTGGTTAATCTAACACTCTGACAACTTGAAATCGAATTCGCAAGCTCATCGTCTCCATTGACATTCACACACAGGTCACTCCAGTCGCTCGAGACACAGTGAACAGCAGCAACAGGCAGCAACAGCGGGTCACAAGTCGAGTAAAAGCGTTCGCAGCAGCAATCACAACGACACTGCACACACAACGTCGTCGGCACACAGAAAGTCTGCGACTGGCTCTAGGACAACAACAACCACAGCAGGCAGCACAACAAAAAGCACAACAGCAACAACAACGCACAAAGCAACAACAGCTACAACAGCAACACCAACAACAACGCACAACGAACTGACGTACGTATACGTAACGAATTTAGCCAATACACAAACCGCCGAGGATGCAGACTATGCCAGCATAGATGAGACTGCCGCAACTCCGCTCCCACAGCCGCCACTGCCACCCCCTCGCCGCAAGCGCAAGCAGTCTCTCATACCCGTGCCCATCTCACAGCCCGCAGCCGCCTACGAGCATCGCGTTAAGCTGGACATGATTCCGGTGGCGCCGAGCTACTCGAATCAGTCGACGCTGCGTTGCAAGTCTAAGCCTCAGCCTCGCAAGCTTTCGCTCAAGTGCACGCAATCAACGAGCTCAAGCTTCGCCTTTCTGCCCTATTTGCCGGCCAAGCGCAACTCGAGCGTTAGCCATGTCTATGACAATTATTTGCTGTACGCAACTCCAGCGGCAACGTTAACCGCAAGCAAGTTGCGTCCCTATCAGCACAATTTGAGCAACGAGCACGCTCAACTCTTTGGCAGCAGTGGGCGTGGTGGGGCGGCGAATGGAGGCGCAACTGCTGCGCTGGCGAGTCGGCTGGGCAGTTGGCCAAAACGGTTGCGCAGGCGCCAGGTGCGCAGCAGTGTGTCAACGCATCAGCCCTTTGGCATCTGCACATGTTCATAGTCAGCGCTGGAGCATACAACCAAAATAGCAAAGTCGCACAAGGATGGGCGCAACCGGATCTCATCGCAGTCACAGTCACAGTCAAAGATTTCTCTCACGTTACTCACTCCTATGCACTCCGAAATTGTTCTTCCTACTTTACTGTTTTTTTTTGTTTTTGGTATAATTTTCTTGTTTTTGACTACCTCAATGCACGCGAAAATGTCGAAACGAAGCACGCAATCAACACGAATAATTAAAAACCAATTCTCGAAAAGCTCAAGACGAATTGCAAATCGGCAATTGGCTCTGTTTTCTAACCCGTGTTCCCTCCTAAATACTAATACAATAAAAAATAAATCCCCATGGCATTGAGAAACAAAGAGGGAGACAGAGAGAAAGAGAAAGAAGAGAGTTTTTGTTTGTTGTTTACTCGGAGCACACACTCAATGGGAATGCACAAAAAACAAAACAAAACAAAACAAAATATCACACACACAACACAATGAATGAAAATGGTTCTGTTTTTACTTTTGACAGCGTAAGCCAAACTTCAAAATTTTGAAAACATTTTTAGTTAAGCAACACTGGAAGCATGTTGTGGGTGCATTAGGAATATTTAGAGCTAACACCAAATCTTTGCTCGTCTGTAGAACGTTGAATGCTAGACTAACTTTCCAAAACTAATCAACTTTTCTACAATTTTCTCCTCTTAAAACTACTTTTCAATTACAATTTGAAAAACAAAACAAAAAGTATATCTAAACAACTAGAAAGTAACGATTTAATTTATAACAGTAGATGGATTTCTAAAATGCATGTTTGTAAAGAATATATTTAACCAGCTAAAATGATATTGGAAATTTCTACTCTATGCTAACATTCGTAGCACAACCTCTACTACACTTTAGAACACTATTTCTAGTATCGATTCTAAAAAACTGACTATGAACATGTTGCTGCAAAATCAAAACAAAAAACAAAAAATATATCAAAATAAAAATCAAATCATCAATGAAATTGGACTGAACTGCAAATGAATCAAAACATCAACATCGCTCGCTCTACTCTATTTTCTTATTGTACCAGAACACTAAAAGCGGTACTTTAGCAAAACTGGAACTACGTAGTGGAAGTAGCACATTTGGTATACTCTATAAACAAAAAGGATGTTGTACTATATATTTATAAAAAACCAAGTAGCAATGCATATTAAAACTGTATTAACAACTAATACCATTTGGCGTAATGCTAATTAACCTCTTTATTTCCCTCTCTATCTCTGCAGACACGGTAAAAGCACACTGAATGGACATCATCATCACCATCAGCATCATCATCAGCATAGCAGCAGTGGAGCCAGCAAGCATCATGGAGGACAACAGCCTCAGCATCATATGCACAGTCTGACCACAACGACAATTGCGGCCACAAAGCATCAACGCGATCGCCATGGCAAGGATAGAAAATAACAATAAAGAATGGAAAGAAAAAGAAAGAGAGAGAGAGGGAACCTATCAACGAAGCAACGAACTACTAAACCTATACTAAATAATATAAAAACTAACTAAGATATATATAATATATTCATATTTTATGGCGTGCTTATTTTTAAGGCGCTTTTACGAAGCCAACTTTATGTGCATAAATCTGGTAATTTTTGAAATTTTTCTCACACTTACAAAAATTTCAAGATAATTACTTAAATTGGCGTATAAACAACAAAAAAAAAGTGTTTACTAATCCCACAATTAACATTTTATGCGTGCATCTATTAAAGCGATTTCCAAAAGCAGTTCCTTCAGCACATTCATACATACGATATATACAACATATAATATAATAATTAACTCAACTAATTTATACACCAACATGTTTTGGCATAAATTCAAAATTCAAGTATTATAATATGCCAACCCTGTTACAATATATATCCATAATCGTACCTAACATTTTGTTAAAAGAAAAACAATATTTGTCCTTTATGTTTACAAACATTCATAAATGAAAAAATGCATATAAATTTAAATAAATAACAAATGATACTCATATATATTCTTTAATAGCATTAAGTTTTGTAATTTGCATATGCGAAACGATTTTCATTTATACATAAATTTTTTAAAGATTTCGCACATGATTTAGAATCTGTTTTTCTGTAAATTCGTATAAATGCTACATTTCGATATATTATTTTTTAAAATAAAAATAAATATTTTCAGAATGACATGTGTAGAAGGTTTTTCTTGTTCTACCAGCTAGCCAATGGGTAGTAGGGTATTATAACTTTGTGCTGACAGGAACTTTAAGTAACAATTAGAAGAATCCATCTTTGACCCGATAAAGTATATATTCTTGATCAACGTCAACAGCCGAGACGATATAGTCATGCCCGCTTTTCTATATGTTCCTTCATTTAAATAGTTAGTTGAATTGGCTATCAATCTGGTATTTTTTACACTCCATGGTTTATTTTGAATGTAGTACTTTATAAATAAACCAAACACACCCTTTGGTATTGCAGTATATTAATTTGTTATATTTCGTATCTTTCTTATTAGTTCAATTTTGTAAAATCTAAACCAATTTTGCATTTCTAACAGGTAATTCTAAAGTCGAGAAAACTTTGACTTTTTATTTTAGCTTGCTAATTTTCATGTTATAATTTTACCATGTATAGTACGTGGGCTTTCGTGCCACATTTTTTATCTGTTCACTACACATGCACTTATAAACAACTACAACAATTTCTCAGTATTATAGTATTTGTAAGTACGTCAGGTAAGTATGAGAGTGATAACGAAAAAAAAAGCGGGAGCGTCAATGTGATTTTTTTTAGAATGAACGGGCCACTGAAGAGGCCACCTCAGTTGTCGTCCAACCGTCGTTACCAACGCCAGTTTATCGAGCTGTTCGCCGGTTGAGAAGTAAGTATGTTAAATACGAACAGAACCGATGTCTGACGAATTCTCTCAGAGAGAAAGATAGACGAACCGTTTACGACAATGACATTTGCAATTCCAATTGTAGCAAGTAAATAAATAAAAGCGACTCGTGCCTATAAATGAAATGGAAATTCATTATTAATAAAACCAAAAAACAAAATCGTAATCAATTTTAGGATCTAGATTTCATCGATGATTCATACTTGTATGTCGACATGAGTTAATGAGTCAATGCTAGGGCACCAGTTGAGCGATAATATAAAAGTGTTCCAAAACAAAAGTGTTATAAAATTAGTATAAGACAGTCAATTGCTAACAAATAAACGAGTCTATCACATTGATGTGAACAGCTGTGCGATAAGGTGAAAAAAGACTTCGCAATATTTAATTTTGTAAAAAAAAAACGTTAGTACCAACTGTGCAAATTAATTGGCTATGCTACTTAAATTAAATTAAAACTTGTTTGCAGTGAAATTTGATAAATATATTGAAAAAATAAAATAATTTTAAGACATACAAACATCTTATCTGAGTAAATAATTAAAATAGGTCAAGGCATAAATTAATCTGGTTTAAAATGATTTTTGAGTTGCTTTGATCATCGTATTGATCCAAACAGAAGTGCTATAAATATATCATAACAATAATAAATATTACGAAAGAGAATATCAAAAGTGTTGTAACCGGTTGATTACATATGTATTTAATTTAAAAGTCCAGTATAGATAAGATAGTGAAAAATAATGAAACTTATTCAAGACACGAATTGCTCAAACTATTGACGTGTGCTTAAATTCTTATATACTATACTTGCTATAAATTCCCACTGAACTCGTTTAGTATTGATATCGATTTTCTCGGAATTTCGCAGTCCGACAATTCTAGCACATTTAATTAGTGGCATGCAACAAACTAATTTCGTTGCAGCTAAAAGAATAAAATACATTTCAAAAAGTCTTCTATGCTTACTAGTATATACAAAAATCATCAATATAATAATATTTGCACAGTTTATGCGTAAAATGGAGTGCTGTGTCCGGGAATTGGGCATTGTTATCTTATCGGGGCCAAAACGAGTTTATCTTGTCTGAGCTGCAACAACGACAGGTACTTGGTAGCTGACCACATTTGGCTAAAACAAAGTGTTTGCCATATCGTTTGCCGATAAGACAACATTTTGTGATTAGAAACAATAGAACGAACGAAAGTTGACTTTGGGCTCTTCGAACGGTCTGCAACGCCAGTTATTATCATTCAGACTTTAATTCGCGGCGGTTGTGCTAAATTTTGTTATTTTACAGTAAACAAGACATACACAATTAATCGAAAAAGGTGCATGATAACTGCCCATAATAAATATAACAATATTGAAATTGTGACTCCCATTTCAGAATTTAATTTACTAAAGCACCAAAATGTCGCTTCTAACGGGCAGCGCAAATGCCGTGAAATACACGCTATTTGGATTTAATCTGATCTTTTTGGTAAGTATTCAACTATATAGTACACCAGTATTTCTAATATATATCTGGATGAGTCATCGAGCCGTGGGAGTGCTTTCAAAGCAGAAACTCCAATTAATAATTGCCAACTATCTATATAATTCGGCAGATAAGATAGTTACAACTCTTCATAAATAGCGTTAAAGTTTATATATATTCAAATTGAATAATGCTGTCGAATATTGAAGCTTATTAACTATCTCTTCGACTGCTTTCAGTATCTTTAACTACATATATACTAAATATCCAAAATACATATATACCAAATACTAAATATACTATTTAAATACCATTATGGCTATAAATGTATATACATACTTCACTACTCTACCTAATTTTTTCTAAATTTACAAATTAATCATAAATAACGTTAAATTTCAGATACATAAAGCTGCCGAATATTCAAACTTATAACCTGTCTTTTCCACTACTTTCAGTATCTTTAACTAAATATATTCTAAATACAAAATATACTAATTGCATATATACAAAATACTAAATATACTATTTATATACTTCACTACTCTACTTAAATTTTTCTTAAATACACATTATTCATTACCTATATAAATTCCAGTGCAATTTAAAAATAAAGTTAAGTTAAAGTTTTACCAATTTATAAGCTTGTGGAATTCCTTGTAGGCTCTACAATCTAGATTGGTATGGCTTAAGTTGACATTGATTAATTTGAAAGCATATAGATAAGTCACCATTTGAGTTATCTGCCATTGAGGCCTTTATTGGTTTATTGTTGATTGTAGACGAACAAATACCCTTTTTTTTTATTATTTTAATATGTTATTTATACAAATTTAATATGTATTTCTTTTGTTTAAATAGATCACTGGCATCATTCTAATAGCAGTCGGAGCTGGAGTTGGCGCTGTTTACACTGGCTATGAACTCTTTCTAACTGCCAAATTCTTCTCCATACCAACATTCCTGATTGTCATTGGAGCGTTCATCATTGTGATCACGTTCTTCGGCTGCTGGGGAGCATTGAAGGAGAACTATTGCCTCATCCTCAGCTTCTCCATAATGCTATTCATCATCTTTATACTGGAACTGGCAGCGGGCATCAGCGGTTATGTTCTACGCAATGACGCCTATAGCTTGATCAATTCAACACTGTTTGATTCGTTGTCGGAGTACAATAGCGTTAGAAAGACTCCAACGACTGCACTGTGGGACAATGTGCAGCGTGATTTCCAGTGCTGTGGTGTCACCAACTACACAAATTGGAGCGATAAGTTCAAGAACTCTAGTTTGCCTATCTCCTGTTGCAAGATTCCTGTGGGAGCCTTGGGCACCTTCACTTGCGAAAATGATACTTTGAATGATAATCTGAACACAGACGCCTGTTTATTGGGTTTCTCCGACTATATCTCCGATCATGCTGTTAGCCTTGGTGCCGCTGGAGTTGTCATTGCAGTGCTCCAGGTAATTTCCAAATACAATATCTCAACAGATACAGATTGTTAACAATTTTGTAAATTATTTCAGTTCTTTGGTGTCATCTTTGCCTGTTACATTGCGCGCGAGATCAAAATTCGAAATGGTATCACTGGCTTCATGTAGATAAAATCCCTCCTATCGATGGGGAGTCAAAAATGCATGTGAACTTTATACTCTGTAATCAGGGTGTTTATTCTTAAGGAACATACCATACGTTGTACTTTTCTGCTGATAAATTATTGAAATGTTTCTGTAATTTTAATAATTCCACTAATAAACACAACTTAGCTTTTAAATCCTCACTTGCACTTGATTCTGTAGTAATTAATTCGCTTTATTGCACTCACATAAGCAAAAAAAACTTAACAAGCGGAGCAATCGGAGCGAAACAAAATCCAATCTAATCGAATTTGTTAACAAAGGAAAGGTATTATTTCTTTTTGCGTCTTTCTTTTTAAAAGTATAGAAGAGATAAGAATCGACATATAAAATATACCGAAAACTGCGAATCATTCTTAAGACAGACAGAAATTATTATTTTTGCATAAGTATGTAGGAATTTGTTTTAATATCAGTTTTACGCCCGTTGTATGCTTAAAAAATATTCTAAATTTATTTGAAATAATATTGTGCTTCAATACAGAATAATAAATTAAATGAAAATAAGTTACAAAGTCCCAGTCGAGTGTGCTCGACTGTGAGATACCCGTTATTAATCTCTAATAAAAACATATTCTACAAATATACAAGAAATATAACACAATAATATTAAAATATATAGAAGGCTTTATTTGGCTTATTGATATAGTAAACATTACAAATATACCATAGAGTACTAAACATTCCAGATTGTCAGCCAAAGCAGCTTAGACCCATGGTAAGTATGCGTTTCTTGACATACAAAACTATTTATTAAATAACTTCTAAAATTGTTGTCTGTTCGCAACAAAATTTTTAGGAATCATAAATAATATACCGACTCTAGCTTTAAAATTACGCTTGCTATACAATTTATTTCAATTTCGAGGGCGGAAGTGAGCGTGGCAAAAACTTGAAACAAACTTGATCCGCTGTCGAAAAAGAATGATAGCTCTATCGCTTAGAGTCTCTGAGATCCAGTCTTTCATACGGACGGACAGACAGACAGACATGGCTGATTAAGAATCACATATACTTTGTGAGATCGAAGATTAATTTTTATGCCTGTTACCGTATGGATGCGGCTATAGCAATTTTGCAAAGCTCCTCTAAGTATGCTATGAAAAGGAGGAGCAAGAAATTGATAACTAAAATGGAAAAATCAGTATCTCTGATAATTACCAACATTTAAAATTGGTATCTTTATTTCTACACGATAAGGCCAAGCACTTTAAATATTTGCTCGCTTACTCAACCTAATTGCTGGCACAGTCTATGCTATGAATATACGTAGTTTGCCCAAAGCAAACTTGGACTAGACATGATGAAATCTAATGAATAATTTAAACTATTCGAAATAGCACGAGTAGTATTAAAAAATCGATAACGTCAACGTTGTGTTGACTCATTTCAAATTGATAAATAATCGATAAGTCATGGCAGACCCCACATCTGACCTTGCACTTGAAGTGCAGTTGAATTGTAGAAACAAACAACAATGAGAAATTACGTATTAAGTTCAGTTAAAATAAGTTTGTGTATTTGGCTCAACAAATTTCACATTTTATTGCAAAATAAATATATACTATACATATATGTATGTGAATGAATTATGCGCCAATCTTATCGCTGGCTTTTATCAACAACTTTTAGAGAAAAGAAAAACATTGGACATTTGTTGGCTGATAAGCTACGAAAAGAGCATAGAGAACTGCCACAGAGAGCGACAATTAGTGTGTGGGAGAGAGTCAAGCCAATTTGGCCGAGAGCCGAGAACCAATTGCGATTGTAACTGGCAACGTTTCACGTTCTGGGCTCGCTCAGTATACGTCTAGCTACGAAAAGTTAAAGTACGTTTTGTGAATAGTAAAATATTAAAAAAAAAAAAAAAACATTAAAAATAATTAACAAATAATTAGCTAAATATATAATATATACAAATTGCAGTTAATTGCAGATAATTCTATCGAAAGTTAACTAAAAAGCAAAAATGGCGAATCGGGAATTGGAACTGAATTCCGGAATGCGTTGCGCTAAATACATGCTCCTAATTGTGAGCTTTATGTTTGCGGTGAGTTTTTGATTTTCGAAATTTAATCAAACCTATTTCGTACTCCACTTTCGTGATTCATTAAACGACGCCATTTTGATATTCTTCCTACAAGAAATAGTATATAGTACATACATGAGTGTATATATCACAACGCTGATAAAAAGGCGCTTTTTCGCTCTTATCAACAGTTGAGCAATATTTTTATTTTTTGTCGTACTTGTGATTCACATAACACGTCTGAGCACTTGCTCCACAATACAATCCCACAAATATTTAATAACAGCTGAAGAGAGTTGCCAAAGAGAAACGGATCAAAATGCCTATTTGCTTTTCTTCTTTTATAAAAATAAACTTGACGACTCGAAAGACCCTTGAGTAGAGTTTCACTGATCGAAACAGATAACAAACTTTTGCAATGACGGCATGAATTTCACCTTAGTCTATGAATCAAATATATTGATATTACAATAGATGGCTTAGATAACAGTAATTACCAAGGCGAAATATGAAAATTAAACTAATTTAAATATTAGCCTACTTTATTATTAGATTCATTTGTTGAATCTAATGTTATACATACACACTTATTAATATAGGCTGTTCATCATATGTTTACCTAATAAACACTGATAAGATAAGTGACGCAGAAACATATTCTGACTCGATAAGTTCAATACTCGTACTCTTCCCTTAAGTGTATTGCTCTCATTATATCCAACTGACGCAATGAATTGGTGAACTAAAACAAAAACACCTGTATGTTTAATAGGCTTATTTATAAATGTACTTCAAGCTTTAGTTCAAATTGTTTAATGCCCTATTTAGTCAGCTCGAAATGCCTAAGCTTTTGTTTTTTTATTACAACTAATTACAGGTACTTCGAAGTACTTAAAATATACTATATATATTATCTTAAATAACATGATTTCAAGGCCAAAGCTTGTTGACATGCCACTGTACATTATTATTATAATATGAATCAATAATCTCAATTAGACATGCACTTTTATGCAACAAAAAAAGAGTATTTAATATAATACAAATAATGTACAAGTAATGTATTCCAAAATTTTGTTAGATTTTTCAACTAAGTGTAATAGGAGCTTATTAAGTTTGACAAACTATATATAATATTATATATTTTGATTTAGAATATTTTCGAATAAATACTTAGATCTCATAAGACTTTTTTTTTACAAGTTTATTTTAGAATATGAAAGTTCTCAATTCCATGATAATAACAAGAAATATCCGTATTTTTCTAAGATAACTTATGTGGCGACTAATATTTTGAATTCTATATTTTCTATACAAATTTCAATATATCCGAGAGACAGGAAGGTAATAAAAGTTCATAATAAAATTCTAGAGTAACCGTTACTTGAGATGCAAACAGAATCAAAAATATCATATTATGCATTACTCATATTATTCTTCATAATTTATTTAGATCTTTTTCGTTATCGAATTTTGATACAAGAGTAGAAAACTTTAAGAGGTTTCGTATAATTTTGGACAGAAGGGAAGTCAATATTTGACTGTAGTTTTCTTATCAGTTTAAAATAATATTGGCCCTTCTATTAGGAACTTATATACTATATATAATGATGAGTACCAAATTGCATAATGCCGACTTTCCTTTTTAATTAGAGCATTTCTAGAAATGACGAAAATGCTTTTCTCACTTGACATGAGTTCGCAAACTGCTTTTGTTCTATTTTCTATTTAAAATGTCTTATTATTATTTCACAGCTGACGGCCATACTACTGATTATGGTAGGCACAACCATTCAAACGATCTTCGGTGACTTCAGTCTCTTCATCGACGGACACTTCTCGTCGCCTCCCGCGCTCCTCATTGCCATTGGATTCATCCTGATCGCTGTAGCCACCTTGGGAGCCTATGGAGCTATCAAGGAAAGCGTCATGCTAATTAATTTGGTGAGTCAAAAAATAAACATCGAATGATGAAGGTTTTAACGATGTGAATTATAAATTTACACAGTACGGCGTCGCCCTCTTCCTTGTCTTCATCCTGGAAGTGGCTGCGGCCATCGCTGCCTTCGTGATGCAGTCGCAGGTTCGTGAGATGCTGATGCGCACCATGACCAACGCTCTGTCCGACTATGAATCGGACACCAACGTGGAGGCAGCTGTCGACTTCATGCAAACTGGCGTAAGTACAATAATTAAGTGGTATCTTTAATGAATAGGCATATGTATATAGTTCCTAAATTGAATGCATAAAGAAGAATTGAAATTCGGCCAGTTACTGTTCAGCGGATATAGTCCTGCACAATATTTTTTTTAAAGAAAATACGAATGGAAACGCGCAGAGCGTAAAATGTCGTTTTATATCCAGCTAATTTAAATTATTATTTAGTCAAAGACATTGTTTTAGAATATTAGTAGATTAGTGAATGAAACGATGTTGATTAATATGGTTTTGCGTACGGTAAGGCAGAAAAACTTCACTCCTTAAGTTAACCTCGTGTTATTTTTTACTCACACATATGGAATGTTGATATGAAAATGCTTTTGAACCGACTTGCGAATATTTGAAACCATCCCCGGATAACTAATACAATTAATATTATAAGTAACAAACTTAAAAGGAGACAATTTTTCAAGTAACTTATTTGGTTATCAGTCCTTAATATTACAACTTTCGCAAAAATATCTTTATCCGTGATAAAGGAAAAGACAAAACAAGTTTTTATAAATTGGTCAGCATTTTCAGCTTTAATTAATAAAATGTGAAAAGAAAAGTGAAATAGTTAAATTTTCCTAACATATTTTTTTTATTAAAAATACGATTATTTGTTAATTAAATTTTGAACATATTAGGCACTTAGCCTTAAGGTCTTAGTCACTCTGGCTCATCACATTGCAATAAGGAATTCCTAAAATAATCATAATAATAAAAATAATAATCCAATAGAATCCCGTCATAAATTTTATTTTATTACTATTTAATTGTTTCTGTATTTCATTGAAAATTTTGATAAACGAATTCAGCTATTTCCTTATTCTTATTTATTATATTAGTGAATATTTCCTTGTCATCAACAGGATTTCTGTTTTAATTGCGCAATATTTTATGCACCTACTAAATTTCGAAATTAGGCTGCATAATGTGAATTTTTTTAATTAATTAATTAATTTTATTACGTATTGCTTGCAGTTGGGCTGCTGCGGAGTTGTCGAACCCGATGACTGGAGGGAGTATTATTCGTACAACAAGAACGGAAGCCATCTGGAAGCCGACGATGTCGTGGTGCCCCTCTCCTGCTGCGCCGATCTGGACAAGACTCCCAACGACAACAACGACTTCAATTGCCTGGAACCCTACGAATATGGCTGCTTCCGCAAGATGAACTTCATCATGTCGCAGAGTGCTATGCTGATTGCCACCGGTGCAACCACAGTGGCCTTTGTGCAGCTGCTCGGCGTTCTCTGCGCCTTCATGTTGGCCAAGACGCTGCGTCGCAACAAGTCGATTCGTGAGGCACGTCGCTGGCAGCTGCAACAGAGCCTGGGAGTGCTCATCTCTGGCGGCAAGGTGGGATTGCCAGTGAACTCGGCCATGAGCGGATACCAGCAGCTGGAGAGCAATGGCGAAGTGGGCACCCATGAGCCATATACTTATACACCACAGAGTCCCAGTGTGAACTAGAAGCACAGTTCACACACTGTAAAAAACATTAAACATATACAAGTATAAAAAAGAATTAACATTTATTAAAATATTTACAACTTTTGTTAACTATAATTGAAGCCAAAGCGACATTCAAATAAAACCAAAAAAACAAGCCAGTCCCCTCGTCTAGGACTGCTGGCGCAATTCCTTGTCCAGTTTCTTGAGTAGTCGCAGTTGTTCCGCAATGCTTCCGGTCGAGGTGCCTCCAATCACATCGTACTGCTGCACATTGTTGCCATAGTCTGCCACGCTGGCAATATCGGCACCAAAAGCAGAGCAAATCTGCTGCAGTTCACCTAAAGGCACCTCGGTTATGTCGACGCCACGCTGCTCCGCAAGTGCCACAACGCGTCCAATGTGGTGGTGAGCCTGCCTAAAAGGCACGCCTTTGCGCACCAGATAATAGGCCTGAAAGTCACAACCAATTAGCCTAAAGTTAAGATGTGGAATAGGTGTTCTGCTACTTACCCAATCTGTGGCCAGCATATCTGGACTCAGAGCAGCTTCGAGTTGCTCTCGCTGCACTTTCATGGTCTGAACTACGCCCACGGTCACGTCTAAGCTTTGGGCCAGCTTGTCGTAGGCCAGGAAGCAATATTGCTTATCGAATTGCAGATCCTTGTTGTAGGTCGAGGGTGTGCCTTTGATGGTCATCATGATACCCGTCAGATTGGACGGGATCAATCCAGAGATGCCTCGAATCAGCTCCAGACTGTCGGGGTTCTTCTTTTGCGGCATCAAACTGCTGCCACTGGTGAAAGCGTCGTCCAGACGTATGAAGTCAAACTCCTTGGTGCTGTAGAGGATTAGATCCTCAGCCAGACGCGACAGATGAAGACTGACCACAGATGCGCAGTAGATAAAGTCCACTGGAAGAACAAAAAAACAAGTCTTAGAATGCTGGCATCGAGAGGTGAGTTATAAAAGTCCAGCCACTTCTTATTAACATTTTTATTATTAATAGAATGTTAAAATAACAGCTGTTCAATTCTATCCAAGCTTTCGAAATGATATATTTTTTATAAAACGTACACTAATAAGTTATGTATAGTTTAAAAGTTGTAAAAATGCCCTAGCTGAATAGTAGTTATCAAAATTAAGATGTTTGTTAACTTCAGTCCCATTTTACATAAGCGCTTTGTAAGGAATATAAATAATTAAGTGAAAATATTGAAATTATTGATTGAAAAATTGGAAATTGCAAAGCTATACTATTTGTAGCTTCTCTATTAAATTAATTGTCAAAATTTATTATGCGATCATAACAAAATATAGAAATCAATTAGAGTAACACAAGAGATAGGCATAGGAAAAAAACTAGGATAATTTGAATGCACACCGACGACAATGTTTTCATTAAATAATTATTTGGTCAAGAACAATTTACAAATTTTACAAATAAGGCAAGTTTTTTGAAAATTCTATATTGATCTTGAATAAATATATTCTTTTATAAAGTAACGAATTTCCATGTAAAAGACCAATATTTCCAATTAAACCCCTTCATACTTCTAATTCGAACTAAGTGATATCCTTCGAACCTATGTGTATTGGGTCTATTTAATATGTTCTCTACTTACCCACAAAATCACGATCGCCCACTGCATGCATGCTGTTGCCAGTAACCGCTGCGAATCCCAGGCGCTCGGCTAGCCACAGTCTATCGATGCCTAGGGGATTCCCGGCAAGAGCGCCGCTGCCCAAGGGCAGGACATTGGCACGATCCCGCAGCTCGCCCAGACGCAGGCAATCCTCGCGCAGGGCAAAGGCATGCGAGAGCAGCCAGTGGGAGAATTGAACCGGCTGGGCACGCTGCAGATGTGTGTATCCGGGCATGAGAACGCCCAGGTGTGACTCCGCCTGCTGGGCAATGGCGTTGATGAGCAGGCGAAGACGTCCCAATGTCTCGCGGATGGCTTTGCGCAGCCAGAGCTTCATGTCGGTGGCCACCTGATCATTGCGACTGCGTCCAGTGTGCAGACGCTGACCCAGCTCACCGGTGAGATCGACCAGCATGCGTTCGTTGACCGTGTGGACATCCTCATCGCTGGGCAGAAACTTGACGAGTCGTTCGATCCAATCGTAACGTATCAGCTCCAGACTTTTCACCAGCTTATCGCACTCAGCGTCATTGAGATGACCTGCTCGCTTGAGTGCCTCGGCATATGCTTTGCTTGCGTCCAGATCGTCGGCATAGAGACGTGCATCGAAGGGTAGACTATTGTTGAGTTCCATTAGAGCCACGTTGGGTTGGCTATTGAAACGTCCTCCCCACATTTGGTAGTTGTTGGTACTCTGATTTGAAGTCATCTTTTGTGTTGCGCTCCTCGACGTTGATGATTGTAGACTGATTGCCAGCTGTTCGGCTCGTATTGTTGATTTCTATAAATATGAAAAGTGTATATATTTTGAATTTATTGTGGACTGTTGCTTTATGTTATATAATCGTCTTATCTTTGAAAACTTACGTTACTCTTTTATACGAGTTTATGAGCTCTGTTTGAAGGAGACAAACCCAAAGTGCTGTGCGATTACAAATGTTTATCACAATTTATTAACTCTTTACGGTATTAAAAAAACTACCCCAGAATAATTTTCCGAGCAGAGGAGATAATAGACAATAACAATTTCGGTTTATATTCTAGAATCTCATATGCTTTGAAACATTTTATTTAATAGATTACGTGCTTTAAATTTTTATTTAACTCTCTCTTTTCATAACAATAAGTTTTTAGATATGATAGCATACGTATCAATTAAGGGTTAAACCCAAAACAAATCGTTATCATATTTTACACTACAGTAGTCATTGGATATGGGCATTTAAGGAATATTCTAAAACAAAACCACAAAATTGTCTAGCACAGTATTATTAACGACTGTACAATTCTTTGGCATTATTTAATATTAATATTTTAACAAATTCAAATTGGCATTGTAATAAGTAAATTATTTAGCTTTAACATTGATTAATTTTAACTGAATAATATTCAAGTTATTGTATTTTAAGTACGTAGTAACTCTATAACATTGTGTTGGTAATTTCTTGAGTAATTCATCATAAAACAACACAGCAATTTGACTTCTAAAGGCCTTGTTTTAATTTGTACTCTTGACTTAGTCTACGGAGAAACAAAAGTATACAATTACGAATACAAACAGAACGTGTTATCAGTTAAGTATAGCCTCTGACGTTGCAACAGATTAGAACTTTTTTTCTTCGGATTGTGATAAGCGAGCGACTGACAAGAAGTGTTAGCTGATTTCTTTACTTTTGTTGTGGTTATTAGTTTGTCAAATCCTCCAGAAAGAGCTTGTTCAACTCGCAGCACAGACGATTCAATGGCAGACCCATCACACAGTAGAAGTCACCATCGATGCGAGGAATCAACGCTCCACCCGGTCCCTGTACTCCATAGGCGCCAGCCTTGTCGCTGTTGGGGATAACATTAGAGATTAAGTGATCTTTATATTGGACTTGGGTACTCACAGTGGATCACCGCTGTCCACATAGCTTTGGATTTGTGCCGCCGACAGTTCGCCAAAGTAAACATCGGCCGTATCCGTAAATTGACGTACTCCGTTAGCATGTTTGAGGACTACGCCCGTAAAGACTCGATTGCAGGCACCTGATAAACTGAAGAATCTTTATAGATTGTGTTTATTATGAAATATAATTGAGACTTACTTTGTTAGCATGCGGACGGCATCGGCGGCATCCTTCGGCTTACCGTAAATCTCTTTGCCTAGTGTGACCATCGTGTCGGCAGCTATCACCAGCAACTGTTTGCCATCACCTGTGCTGCTCAAGCGGCTGAAGACTTCCTCCGCCTTGCCTAGTGCGGTGGCCTCAATATAGTCGGAGAACTCTTTAAAGTCCGCCAAGTTGAGGTTCTCCTCGAATGTCGAAGGACACAATTCCGCATTGAGACCCTTTAAATCAAAAGAACGATTATTAATCAGCAGTTCATCAGTTGTTGTCGTCATTGCACATCACGATTGAAGTGCACAGTTATTAAACTGTAATTACTTGTTTTATTTACCAACATTTGCACCAGTTCCTGGCGGCGAGGAGAGCCACTGGCCAGCACCACACGATAGTTACTCAACAAGTGTTTAATGGGCGCCAACATAATTAAAATGCTATCACGAAATTCTACGCGCGCGATGTAAACAAAACAAATACATGTGCTGAGGTAATTAGGGATGGAAGCGCAATTACCTTTGCGTTATCGATAAATATGAATTAGCAACTATATGTTTCGTCGATAGTCGTGCACTGCGAGAAAAGAATTTAATTTGTATATGGCTGTAATTTTTGCATAAAATGAGTATAAATTCAAACGAGAAATATTACAAATTTTGCAATTAATTGATTGTGACTTTAATAAAAGCAAATATAATATTCTTAAATATTTGTAGCGTAAAAGAAATTATTATTGTGAGTCAATAAAGATGTTTCAAAAAGGCAAATATGTATAGGTGGAATGATATTTTTAAAGTAAACAGCAATAAGTTTGAAACAAACGCAAATACTAATACATTAATGCAGAGTAAGGTATAATCTTTTAATAAGCAGACCATTATAATGCATCATCACGCAAATCAACAATTAAATTGCATATGATTTTTTTTAATTAACTTCAAAAGTTTAAACAATACGAAAATAAAATCGAAATTTTGAAAAATTCAACAATATAATTACTATATTATTCGATAGCACAAGACACCGATGCTCGCCATAAAAAAATGCGATGATTTCAATGCATATCGATATATCGATAGAGGCATCGATGTTTCTCGCTTCTAACAAAACGCGAAGCAATTCGCGGAATGCGATTCAGTTGCCGAAAAAGTTTTGTTTGTTGTGCAATTGCTGAAATAAAAAAATACAAAACAATTGAAACGTGCGAGAGGCGAGTGACAATTTTAAACGTTAGTTGTTGGCTGTGTGAGAGGGAGAGAGAACGAAGAGCAAAAAGCAACGACAACAGTGAACGTGAATCAAAAATTTGTGTTTCCTTGATCGGAAAAAGCGCATAGAAACAAGAATAAAATCGAAATGAAGAAGCAGCCTGCATTTCTCTAGCATTCTTGTGTGTGTGTGCTCGCGAGTGTGTGTGTGTGTGTTTGTATTAGCTTAGTGATATTTTTAATTGTGTCGCCGACATTGTCGTGTTGCCCGTTTCCCGTTAGCCGAATTAATTCCGCTGTGGCGAACACATTTGCCATTATTCATTCAGTAGCAGCAACAGCAACATTTACAACAGGCTCGTGTCTACGTGCCGCAACAAAGCAGCGTCATCGTCACCTTGAAGTGCCACAGTCAGCTGCTTCTGCCTCTGCAGCAGCAACAGCAGCAGTCACAAGGCGTCGTCGTTGGTTCTTGTCGCCGTTTCCTTTTCCGTCGTCAACTACAACAAAGTCCCAATTCTCGCAAAACTGGTGTCAAGGTTGGTAATAGAACCCAATAATAATATTAACATACACACACTTAAACATTTGTGTTTGATAAGCATTCTAATTGTTTATTGTACTTTCATCAGCATTTACACTCTAAAATCTAGGGTCTAAATGTTTGTTTACTTTTGCCAGCCACTGTTAAGTGTTAGAGTAAAATTCACAAAATATTGCGTAAACCTTTCGCCGTTTTAATCAATGTAAATGCGAGGGTTGCTTCAAAAGTTCATATTATAAGTTCTATTGTTATACCATCTCCCATCGTTAAGTCACATTTATTCAATAATAAAAAAAAACAAATTGAGCCAACCTACAAATAAATACTCTAATATTATTTAATGAAATCTAATCTAATACAAGGGAATTAATTTTTTCAACTATGCAATTAAAATATAGAGATTCACATAAGTGTTTTTAATAACATTAATTTTAGTTTCCGAATAATTCTAACTTCAAAAAATTCCTTTATTTGAGTTCCACTTTAATCAAATCTTAGTATTGTGGCGGATATTAAATCAAATTAATTGAAAAATGTGTGCAGACCTTAAAAAAAAACATAAAAATGTACACATTCCTAAATTAGAAGCACTGTTTTTAATTAAACAAATTTTAATTGTATTAATTTTTGATTTACTTTTTAAATATTTAATTGTATTTTTAAAACAAAACAACGATAAACATCGTTGTGCATGTGAAAATAATATGACCAGTTGAAAGCTTCTTAAGTTTCTGCACGTATAGGATTAAAATATAAGCAAAATAAAATAAATGATACTAACATATTGAGCCTTTAGACATGATTCATTGAGTATGTGTCTAATTTAGTATATTATGAAATTAAATTCACATCAATATAAACTGCATTCACGTTATCTCTACATACGCTATGCTTAAAGTAGATTATTATTGATTTTTTACGACCCTCGAATAGTTTTTGCAAATTGATCAGGCACATCGGAAGTGTACAATGTGTATTTATAAACAAAATACAATTTTCGCAATTTATGCATATTATACATATATTATATTATAGTATACGGCGAACCAGACGCTCTAATCTCATTAAACTTTACTGCTAAGTAGTAAATACTCGTTACCAATTTGCAAAAAAGAAGAGCGTCATTCATAAATAAACTTGAAAAGTCTAGATAAATCAGCCTTAGAGTTGAGCATGAAATTGATTGGTTTATTGCCCAGAGCTATTTAAACTGCAATCATCCTAAGCAGTGACTTTAAAACTGTAGCGTACTTCTCATTAACTTAACTGCAAACACATTCGTATTTGTATTTTTTGTATGTAAGTGTGATTGCGCCTAAGCAATACGTCAACTAACAACTCTCTCTTGTTCTTTTACTCCCTCTATCTCTCCTCAGGTATAGCGACAACACACGTATATCACGTGTTTGAGGTAGACGACAACATTGTAGTCAAATATCACGCGCTCGCTCTCTCGCGCTCTCTCTCAATTGTGTATTTTCGCCTGCTCACTGAGTGTTGTTGCCATGTTTTCGCTACAGCAGCTGATCAAAGCGACAGCAACAACGTCGTCGTTAGGTAGCGGCGGCGTGGGCGGCATCGCAGATCTATACAAGTTCCTCAGGCAACTCAACAGCACAGCAGCGGCAGCTACACGCAGCGTGACGTCATCAGCTAAAGACACAGCTACAGCTACAACTACAGCAATACCAAAGCAATCTAGTCAAGCGGCGTCGAGCGAATTCAACTTCAGCGACGGCAGCGAGAACGGCAGCGTCAGTCACAGTTCGGCATCGATAGCGCACGGTTGCTGTTCGAGCGAATCGGAATCGAAATCGAAATCGGAGTCGGCGCACGACGTGATTATATCAAAGCAATTTGTACGCAATTTACTGCAGCAACGCAGCCAGGACATACAGCGATTTATTCATACGCAAGGCAACGTCGATAGCGCCAAGTCCTCGCATCAACATCAACCTCATCATCATCACCAACAACAGCAACAGACAAACAAGTTTGCCATGTCTTCACTGGCAGCCGAACCACTTCAGGCAGAGATTTCCACCAGCGATGGCAGCAGCAGCACAGTTTCCACTGGAGCAGCAAGCGATGCCACTTCATGCCACGAGGCAGCCTCCAATGCTGGCAAGAAGCCCTGCTTCAACACTGGCCTCGCCGACATTCTGCAGTTCATGGAGCTCATTGGCAATCTCAAGGTAAGCACACAAAGCTGTTTAAAAAATTGAAGTCAAAAGAAAACCAGTTCACTTAGTGTCAGTCTCTCTCTCTATCTTTATTTCTCAAACGTATTCGCATCGATTTTTCCCCAAAGCAGAACCAAACAACCCCAGGATTTGTTTTTGCTCCTCTTCCTCTTCTCGCTGTTGTGATTTATATACAATCCCACAACACTTTGGTTGTTTTCTATTTCTTCCAATGCTGATTGTTATGGTCGGAATTATCGCGTGACTCTTAGATTAATTTTTATTTACTTTAGTGAATTGTGAAAGCGAAATACTCGTTGTTGAATTTTATGTTTGACGCGGAGGAAGCTTCAATGCCTATGGCAAGGTTTTTATATTCGACTTGAATTTTGTGGCGTCGACCGTGAAACTTTTTTCAATGTTAACAATTTTTAATTTTATAATCCACAATATTGTTATATCAGCCTTGAAGAATCAATTCAATCACAATACTTATGCAAGAAAGAGTGTCAAGCTATAATATGATATTCCATTTGTTCTAGAAAAATATATAAATTTGTAATTTTTATAATGTAGATTGTAAGATTCTTTCCGTACGCTTAGAAATATGATAATCTGGTTCGTCAAGGTGTCCTCAAAGTAATAAGCAACATTCAGTTTGAACAGCATTTTAAAAGCGAAAACAATGCAAATTCCGTTTTGTTTTGTTGATATTTATATTTTCTGTTGATCTTCTGCTTTTCGTCTGTACCCAGAAAAGTTTTTTTCTTTATTTATTTTTTCATTCTCGTATTGTATAATATTTGATAAATTCTCTCTCACTCTTCTCTTCTCTTCTTTTCTCTGTAAGCGTTTCGTATAGTTGCTTGCCAAATATATATATTCAAAATAGATTTACGAATATACACAAAAAGTGTATTCTATAGATTGTGTTTAGCTTGCTATTTCCAATGGCTGATGCGGGGTTTCCCTTCTAATGTGAAAGACTGCCACACGCTTAGATAGATAGGCTTTCCCCATTACACCTCTTCACTTCGATATCTAATCAGTATAATTGATAATTTCAATATGACGAATGGCGCGTTGAGGCAAATTAAACTAGCCAAACATTAGTCGCATTTCGTTATCGAATGAGTCGTTTGTAATTTGAGTAGAAATCGATTTTGAAATGACATTTTGCTCTATCGAACTTTGAGCTTAGTTTCCAATTGCATAAGCGCATCAATAAGAACCGGATGCGATAAATTGAAAAGCGCAATAAGGCAAAGTTCCAAATGGCTCACGTGCAAAAGCCCCAGCAAAAATTTTCCTTGTATTTTCAATTTTATTTTTACTTGGAACAATTCTGAAATGCCTGAGGCAAACAGTCTGTTTTCATTTTCGTTGTTATTCATTGACGTATGCTAAACAAGAGAATTTGACAGAAAAAATTGCAAGGCAATTTGGCAAAATGTTAGATATACATATATATTTATATGTGTAGTGTATATACTTTATAGCTAGTACATATCTATTCAGGCAATATCTAGAGCGTAGAATAGCTAAAAGAAAACACACAAAGTAGAAACGCACCTTGTGACTTTGATCTTGGCCTTCAAAATGTAGATAGTCTTCTTAAGGGTGAAGGGCATTAGGTTTCTGTGTCTTTGTTACTGATAGAGACAACTTATAAGTAGAACAGACACATCCTTAGTTAAACATTTGGTGATTCAATAGTCTTCGTTCTCTTTGTGTAAAATATTTCATCATGCAATCCTAAAATTGTTGTATGCTGCTGACAAAGCAAAAAAAAAAAGTTTTGCTGATTGCGTTGAATGAGTTTTGGCACATTAGCGAGAGATTAGAACGAAATTGAAGACAAAGACAATTATATAACTAATTATAATGCATTCTTTTGTCGAAGTCCACAAAATTAAATCTCTAAACTTTCTGCAACGTTTGCAACGTTTGTATCAATTACAAAACATTTATCTATTTACTCAATATTTTCTCTGGTTTGCATTTTCTAGATCTAATTTTCGGTATAGAAGCGAATTGTTACTTATTTCAAAGTGCCTTGAGCTGGCAGTTTTATTTGAAAACACGCGATCTTCAAAGAAGAGATCGTATAATAAGCTTGAACATACATCATTACGAAGTCGAACATCTGTTGCTTTGGTGCTATATTCTTTTTTATTCTCAAAATCTGTATTTGAGCAGACTTATTATCGACTGAATAGAAATGTTCTTTCTGCCTCATAACAGCTGTGCTGTTAGTCTGCCCACAACAATTAGTCTCAATAAAAGCATTAGCTTATCTAACTTTTATGACTCTTATCTGCTCTACTCTTATAACGACTGTTTACTTGTAATTTTGCATTATAATTAGGGAAGTTGTGAATATTTGCAAATACAATTTGCTAGAACATTTGTAGTAAGAATGATAAGAATTGGGATTGATAAACACTCAATTGTCAAGTATTACGTGACTTTTGCGAGATAAACCACAGCATTTGATAGCCACATGTAATCAACAATTGCATTTCTCTTATATGTAAATGGAAAATCAGCTGTGTGATTATCATCGTAATCGGGCATTGTAATACAAGAATTTAATTAAATGAAACTACGTGGTCCGAGAAGCGGAAGGAAAACAGTGGTTGGCAGTATCTTTAGCAGCTTGTTTACCGCATGGTTCTATAAATAAGCAGTTTATTGATCAAATAGCAACAGCCTACAACCCCAGTCGAGGAGGAGGTTTAAGTTGAAGGCCTCTTGGCCTAAGGGGCGGCCTTGGTGACGATGTCACTGACAGCCGACAACCGGCAACGTCGTCAATGTTGTTCCTCTTGCTCTTATGTATTTCTCTTTAATTATACAAAGTGCTTTGGGAAGAGCTATGCAAATCAGAAATTAGTGCGTGACAGGATCATAAAGCGTAGGCTGTGCAAACCGTTGATATGTTTACTAAATTGTGAGGAAGCTTTAAATATGAATTGCGATGGCATGAGAAGTGAATCATATACAATTTATTAGGAATTTCTATTTAATATTATGAATTGCGATGGCATGAGAAGTGAATCATGTACAATTTATTAGGAATAGCTATTTAATAGTTACTTACTTACTTCAATCTCTTCTACTCTTTCAGCATACCAAACGCACTGGCTGGGTTCTTCGCGATGTGAACGACTGCGAGTCCATCTCGGGACACATGTATCGGATGAGCATGCTTACTTTTCTGCTGGACGGCAGTGAGGGTCTCAATCAGATACGTTGCATGGAGCTGGCATTGGTGCATGATCTGGCCGAGAGTCTGGTGGGCGACATTACTCCGTTTTGCGGCGTGTCCAAGGATGAGAAACGTGCAATGGAGTTTAAAGCTATGGAGGATATATGCAAACTAATTGAACCGCGTGGAAAGCGTATCATGGAACTATTTGAGGTAACACACATTCACATTCACATTCAAAGTTTCTAGTATTTAATGTGAATTCATTGCAGGAATACGAAAATGCACAGAGCCCTGAGTCGAGGTTTGTGAAGGACTTGGATCGATTGGATATGGTTATGCAAGCATTTGAATATGAGAAACGCGACAATTGCCTGCTTAAGCATCAGGAGTTCTTCGACTCGACGGAAGGAAAGTTCAATCATCCATTTGTTAAGAAGTTGGTCAATGAAATCTACGAGCAACGCGATGTGCTGGCCAAGGCCAAGGGCGCCACGCCGCCGCCGGCGATTGAAGTGCCTAAAATGGAATCCACATTGTCGCCCACAAATGTAACCAATGGGCATGGCAGTTCAAGTTGAACATAGCAGACTTGCAACAGATCTGTCTGTGTAATTGTTTTAAGTTTTGAGATCTAGGTTAGCACGCATACACACGGATACACAATTTCATACACACACACACACATACAAGCACTTAATTTTTAAGCCAATCCAACTAACAAATGATTGTTAGGCCTACCTCGACACGCTCATAGTTAGAATTTATATTTATCATTTTAATTTATTAAACCTCTTGTTTTTAGCTTAACTAATGACACGGCACTCTTGGCCATGATTTGTTAAACACTTTCCTTTAGTTCAATTCTATTTGATTAAGCGTTAAAGTCATAGCTAAATACGAGATTGAAGGTGTAACACAATTGTACATAAACCCAAACAGAAATCTTAGCTAATTTTAAACGTATGATGGCAAAATATTTTACGTAAATGTTGTTAGGTGCAAGTTGTATGCAAATCAAAAGAAACAAGAAAAAATGAGGAAAAAGAATCAGAAAAATATAAACTGTGTATGTCAAAACATAATTTTGTAATTGAAAAATCAAATATATTGATTTTTATAGCTTACACAATACAATTTATTTTCCTTTAAACTACTTATTCGTGAACAAAATGTCGTATTTTAAAATTATAAAAGAAATTAGGCAAAAAAAAAATAATAATTAAAGTCCAGCTACAAATGTGACTAAAAGACAAGACAATCCTGTGTTTTATTCAATGGAAATAAACTTTATTTAAGCAGATCAGGGATTATGTTTGCGGATGGATGTGGATAAAATTTTAACGTCTTGAGTGGACTTTAAAAATTAATAACGGATATTTTAAAGTAACGACACCAAGACTCGCATCAACATTTCTATTTCAAATTCGCAACCTTTAATTAAAAAACCATTTGAATTGCTCACAAAAATAAAATTTTATTATGACAACCCAAAAATAGTATTGTACAAGCAAATTGTAAAATGTTTCGATGCCAAGCAAAAACTTGTGTCTTCGAGTTGTGAGCAATGTTCGTCGTGTACTCTAAAATATATAAATAATATTAAGTATGCAATTAGTTGACGATCAATATTGAAAACAGAACTACAGAAAATGAATTGAATTGCTTTTCATTATGTTTCATATTCACCTTCTATGACAATGTACTGATTGTCACGTGTTGATGTTTGATGTGAATGCTGCACATGCTTTTGGCCTTATCTATAAGAAGATTTAAATTTACTTTCATCACAGCATTATGTTATTGTAAACTTACGGTGTAATGTAATACTGCGTTCTGTCTCTCCGATTGCATTCTTGGCAATGCATTTGTACTCGCCAAAGTCTCGCTTGCTCACTGGACGTATCGTGAGGCGCATGACAATGCGATACACATGATCAACGGCCATTGACTCGTAGGTGCCACCTTGAAGCAGATCTTTATCCTTAATCCAAAAGTTGACAGATGCTGGCTGCGATTCACTAACGCATTCCAACGTCAGCTTCTGTCCCAATCCCACATAGATGGTATCGTACCGCGTCCAGATGGTGGGAGCAACTGAAAGTCAGTTGGATTGTTAAATTAAATTCATATTGGAATTGTGCTCCACTTACAATTTACAACTAACATGACGCGTTTGCTCACTGTGGGCGGCACTCCATTTGAGGCGATGCAGAGATAGGCACCCATGTGGACGCGCTGCAGCTGCCACAGTGTCAGATTCTGCCCCTCCAGGCTATAGACTTCGCTGTCCTCTGGCTCCCCCTCCGGCACTACCAAGAGCGGAGCATTCTCCTCGCGTCGCCAGGTAATTGTTGGCAGTGGAACACCTGTCGCACTGCAGGTGAGCGTTACATTCTGGCCACTGGATCGGACCACATCCTGACTGGTTTGGTAGTCCACAATGTCGGGCGGCACCACCACATCCAAGTAACCCATTTGACTCTTCATGGGGTCCGTGTTTATTTGGCACATGTACCTGATTGAAAAATATGAAACTCGAATATAATGCTAACAAATACTTTTTATACCCGCTATCAATAGGGTAGAAGGTATATTTTGTGTATATTTTAATGTTTTGTGGTATATTTTCAGTATATATGATATGTCGAGTATGGGTTCATTGAAAATAGGAAGCAGATATCTCACAGTTGAGCACACGCGACTGTAGCTTTCTTACTTGTTTTATATACATATTTTGATTAGATTCAATCTGCGGAGGAACATCCAAGAAATTGGTACTTAATTTAATGTTTGACTAAGGCATAATAAATCATACTTTAGTATGTGTTTCATGTTTAAATTTAATAGCAATTGATTACAAAATGAATTATTTGCATCATCGATTTAAAATACGCTTATGATTAATATTTTTTGGTGTGTTTTAAGTGTGTTTATATTATTATTTATTATTAAGGGTTTTATATTCATTCTCACTTTATAAATTTTATTTTTATTTGATGACGAAATATACGAGTGAATTATTGGCATAATTAACAGATTATTCATAGCATTTTATTATTTTAAAATGGAACCCACAAAAAACTTGATGCTATAGTAATATCATAAGTAAGGTTTACACGAACTTGATTTTTGTCAATTTTAGAATAGATTTTACAATCCGAAGTATTATATATGATGATGATGATATTCAAATCTCTTCATTTTTTTTACTTGTCAATAACAACTTGAACTAAAACTGCTCGTTTGTATTCTATCTATTGGCAATTTGCTATCTTATTGTTTCATGTTATTTATATATTTACTGTGTGTCTATTAACCAAATGTGTCAAACATCATTTTTATTAACCACTTTAATAAACCAAAAATATGAAGCACTTATCTTGTTGTTCATATCATAAATTATGGGACAAATAAACGAATTATGATGTACTAGAGTTAAATATATACTCTATAAAGTAGAATAGGATTATAAATTAATTCGAACGGATAAGGTAAACAGTATATAAAAAAAAGTATAAATCAATTACTTTTTCATTTGTCAGCTGCTCTTTTCATAAGAATTTTTTAACAAATATCGAAACTGATTTCTATGAAAATTATAAGAGATGATTTCTATATTTACGCTTACATTATATATATTACGCTCTTTAGATATAATTTTAAAATAACATACGTATGCAAGAAATAGTCTTGGATTTGAAGGGGGAAGGAAAATTAAAACCAAAATTGACTAGCTTAAAGAACACAAAGTTTAAACATCAAATCTAAATCTTTTTGATTATACATTTAATAAATAAAATAAATCACTTCTAAAAGTTAATAGCAGTTTTGTGCACTACTTTAAGACCGATATTTTAATGTTCTTAAACGGACTATTGCTCTCCATATTATAAACAGAGGCCATTTTAGGCAAACTGGAAGTGTATAGCTAATATATTCTCTTAAAATAATGTACTTTTATAGATGGATAGTGCACATAAACCCACTAAACCATATTTTGTCGTAATAGGTTATATACTATATTTTCTTTAAAAAATGTCACTTGCAAAATGCGTTACCCCGTGTTTTATTCAAATTATTCACTCACCAGCCGCGATCCGATTCGTGAACATCGCGTATACGCAGCTGCCAAATGCGATGCTCAGTGTGCGAGATGCCAATGCGATGATTCTTGGTAATGACATGATTCTGAATGCTCAGTATCGTCTGGGTATCGACCCTAAGCCAGGCCACCTTATAGCTAACCAGATCGTGGACGATGCACGTGAGCAGCGCATCGCGTCCCACGGGCACAGTTACATTGTTGATGGGGCCACTGAATTTTGGATCCGCTGGAAATGTAAGAGCAGGGTTGGGTTGGGGGTTGGGGTCAGGTAAAGCAAATGGCTAAGCAAAGTGGTTGACATTTATGAGTCAGCTCGTTAGGGGATTCAATGGCGCAAGCGATTTAAAAGGTCTTCGCCCAGCCAAGGATATGTTTACGAGGCGTGCAAATATTATAATTTGGCATTTGTTGTATGACGTGCTAAATGTTAAAGATGTGTGCAAACAACAATTTTCATATACGAGAATGCAAAATATAAAATATGAAGAACATTTTCGTAAGATTCGACACATTTTTAGGGAGAATATCATAGCTTGTGTATTCTCAAGTAAAAATATAAGAAATTATTGAGGAATATTAAATATTATTGTTCTAATTAATTTTGTATTGTTATTATATGCTAACAAACAAAACAAATTTACAAAATTTGAATACATTTAAGCTTAAGGTTAATAATTGAAATTATTAATTTAAAGATATTCCATTGAAAATTAGAAAAAAGTAGATATGATAAAATATATTTGGCTTAATAGATAAATTGTCTTTGGGAACTTTCTTCAATTACTTTAAAAATAATTGGGTTCAAAATTAAATATAATTTACTTCACACAATGTAATTTTCATACAATTATCTATATTAGTTAAACAAATTTAAATTAGATTATAAATAAAATAAAAAAAGGTTTTAATTATGAATTATATGTATACTTGAAGGATTAATATAAAAATATTTTGGCCAATCCAACATTATTTCAATTTAATTTAATTCTGTCTCTGTAATTTCTAATCCACAATTATGTGACATTTTTAATTTGGTCATTTCTGCGAGTGTCTGCAAAATATCAACTGTCCAAGTAAATATTGTCTAAATTTTTCCAGATGTCCTTTAGGCCAGTCAAAATACGTTTTCTAGTCGTTTTTACGCTCATAAATTTTATTACATAAACATTACGCGTAGTTAGCAGCAAATAATCCAACAATTAGTTAAATTAGCTTTTTAAGGGTGACTCTTGAGAAATGCAACCCAAAAGCCTAAAAATGTTAGGATGTCCATAAATTGGATCGGAGCTTGGGGGTGTATACTTTGGATTATGTCTCAAGTGTTTCGAGTTAAAGAGCAAAATGGAAACCTGCTGGGTCAGAAAGTTATGTCTTGGTTTTTCTGTTTTAAACATTCATAAATATTTTTTTTCGTTTTAGAATATATTTAGTGGAAAGTTGTATTGCAGATTTAATTATTTATTTTTTAAACTGACCCCTTTTTTTTTGTTATGCTTTTACCAAATCCTTACTTTATTTGTAGATGCAGCCAATTTGTAGAAAATTCTGAGAACACATTTTTTAATTTAACCGCAAGTTGAGAGCACAAATTTCATGCAACTTCGACGTCCACATTTGAGGCTAACTGATAATTTTGGGGTAGCCGCATTCAACTTGTTACCGCTGGCCGTAAACATTGGCGTCAACTTGCCGGCCATAACGGTAAACCATCACGCCCACAAAATGCGAACCGAACCGAACCGAACCGTAAAAAATCACATCACATGCCTAACAAGTAGCATGATTTTGCGGCTCGCCGACGCCTCACACACAGCAAATACCTAAATTACAATTATGACCAAATAATAACCCGAAAAAGAGCAAAAAGAAAAAACTTGAATGTACGAGTATAGTAGAGACCGAAGGAGAGCATATGAGAAATAGAAAAAGGGACAAAGGGTGAGAGAAGAGTCTTCAGTCAGTACCTAGAAAAATGTAAAAAGCCACTGCCAATGTGCGCTCTCTACCTTTTTATTTACCCATTTAGCCCTCTGATTGCCATTGCAGTGCGGGAGCTCTTCAATGTGTGTGTCTGTGTGAGTGTGTGTGTGTGTGTGTCTGTGTGTGTGTGTGGGGTAACTAGCTTCAGCAGGGGCCTATGGCATGCTATATAGCCTATAATTTGCGATTATGTTTGGGTTCGGGCAGAACGTCCCTCGCTTCGTCCCAATTGTTGAACGGTTGGCCAAAAGACGCCATTGTTTGAGCCGCTTTGTTGTTGCTGCTGTTATTGCAATTTGGCTATTGCATGTTTGCATATTGAAACATTCCAACGTCTAAACAGTTTTTACCATATGAACTCGATGAGTATACCAAACACTCATACAATAAAAGAACACGTTCTTCCTATATGTGTAGTATATGTTATCCCTATAGCATGTATGTCTGGTAAGGTCTAGCGACTAACTTTATTACCGCAACTTGCTTGATTACTAAATGTTTTGTTGGTTTGCCTTTTAAGTCGAAGAAGAGAAAAGAAAAGGCTATACTGAAGAAATGAAAATGGTGACATGAGCTTTTACACTAAACATTATAAATTGTTGATATCTCGAATGTTGAAATCGAATCTAATATATCTCAATTTCCAAATTTTATTTTTTAATTTGGAATCTTTATTTATCTAATTCACTAATTCTTCGATTAATTTTCTTAATTTTTGACTGGTTATTGGAATACTTTGCTATAATAATAAGAGAATATAAAAAAAAAAATGTAATTGAAAACGAAAAGAAAAAAAAACAGTCTTTATTACTTATTGAACTTACATCCCATTTAATTATTTTTTAAATAGTGAGAACAAACTATTTATATTAAATTATTTTAAAAGGTATAATTAAATTATATTTTAGCAAGTACGAAAACTAAGTCGAGTGTGTCCGAATGTAGGATATCCGATTTGAATAAGAGAAAACCCGTATGATATTATTATAAAAAATATACAATATGTAATATGTAAAATGACAAAAATATACCGAAAGTTGTATATTGATACAGAAATTCATTGAAAATATACAAATCAGTACAAAACATACCAGATTGTCAGCTAAATCATCTAAGACCAGTAGTTGATCAGCACACTTGATCGTATAAATACCCGTCATCATTAAAATATTTAATATAATATTTCTTTTGTAAAATTTAAAATAAGTTGAGAATTGTGTGATCTGAACTGTGAATCAACAAAATTTCTGCCTTTAGAAATTCTAAATTCACCAAATTCTAATAAATAGTTAGGTAAATTGAGAATCAAGTTGGATATTTATCATGTTAATCTTGTACTTATATAACAAATGCATTATGACAGGTTTTATAGTATTTTTGTTTTTAATTTAATTTGTAAGATTTACAAGCACATGCAGTATGACTTATCAAACGCATAAACAGACGCCGCAGGTTGTCCGTCGTTCTTTCAGCCAACGCCAAGTTCTCCAACTCTAGCTCTAGCTCGCCTCAGACTGCATGACTCTCTCACACCGTTGAACTTGAAACGGAAAGTGAATGTCCTGTCTGTTAGACACTCCAACTGTCTGCCATTTGGCAAATGCAAGCGAGGAAATCGCACAACGAAATATGTCAGCACGCAATGTCTGCCAAAAGCACTGCAGTTGGTCGCAGCTCTCGCACTCCGCCTTCTGAAGCCTCCATTCCTACCTCAACAACAAAATGAAATGAAACAACAACATTCGAAGTAAAGAGAATAATACCAGAGTGCCATAGGAAGTACAAAAAAAAAACGTCGCCTTTCCGCTTTGTTTGTCTGCCCCGCACCCCTCTCACTGACACCCTTCAAGGGACTTCCCCTTTTCTTATCGTGCGTCGGCGAGCCTGCCAATTTATTTTTCTAGTTCTTGACACATTGATTTAAGCAACAATTTCTGATATATTTATCAATATTTGCTGCCAAATTTAAGTAAAATTGCATTATTTTTTTGTTTACAATTTCTACTGTCTTTGGTTTGTTTAGGGGAATGGGACTTTATAGGGTTGCAACCCCTAACAAAAAAAAAAAACGGAAGTCGCTCGTCGTTGGCCACTTTCCCAGTTTTGCGATATTTGGCCGCAGTTTATTCACTTAAAGAACCGTTGGACTTCCGCTTGTTAGAAGAGCCCCATGTAATGGGTTTTTGTTTTTGCTATTTTTGGGCAGGTTGTTAGCATTTTTGTTATATATTTTGCACCTTCAACGTATTTAATTAGCAGTACGTTGCAGTTGCATGACACAAACTATATAAAGTAAAATTTTAGGTCTGCTTCTCAAAATTTAAAAGTTTTTTTTTGGTTTTTCGACTTATGCATATTTACAAAAAAAGTTGTGGTATGGTATTCTATGTTAATTGATTAAAATTATTTAATAAATTATTCAAAATCAAATTGGAAATTTATTATTTGTTGACAACACAATCTTAAATTCTCTATTAAATAGTAAATCAAAATAAAAATTTCGAAATTATGTCCGTATTTTATATGTAATAACGAAAGATTTGTATATATAGTATTATTCTATTTTATTTTATAGAAATAATTTAAAAATATAATCAAAGCCAAATTTTAAATTTACTCATAATTAGCATTATTTTAATTTTGGTATTTAATTGTGATGCAATATGAATTGTTATATTTATTTACAATTCAAGATTATAAATGAAATAGAAAGTAAAACAGAAATAATTTTTTATAAGAATAAGAAAACAAAGTAAATGCAGTTAGATAATAAGATTTATTAGTACGAAATATTTTAAGACAATAATGTGCAAACCTTCTTAAGAAATTTAATATTTGGTAAAAGTAAGTAAAGTAAAAGTAAGTAATGCATTATTTATTAAATATAAATGGCCTATTAATTTGGCAAATTTAATTAAAGTAATACTTTTTTCAGTTTGCTTGTAACTTACAGTTATTCAATTCTGAGAAAGTTGCTGTGCCCAGAAAGACAAACTGTAATATTAACAAAACATAAACGAAGCCTTTTTTCATATTCTACGCTGACTTTCACATTAACCAAAAATTTGCAAGTTGCCAAATGCGAAGTGAGTAAAATAAACTTTCTTTTTCGCACACTTTCACTGCCAAATGGCCAAAGAATTTCCGCTGCACTAACGGCAATTTATTTTTTCCGCCTTTCACAGAAGTTTGCTTTCCGATTGCCCCGTTTGTCAACAACACGTCTGCACACAGTTGAAACTGGCCGCGAACTGCGAATGGCGAATGGCGAACTGCGAATGCCGCTGATAATCAAGTGTCAAAATTCATATTCAAAATTCAAATGTTGCCAGGCGCTGACTCCGACACTGGCTCTGACTCTGACTCTGACTATTGCCACTAGCATTGCTGGCGCTGCGCATGTGTCTTGAGGGCTGCCAAATGCTGCCTCTGGCTGCTAGTTGTTGTGTGAGTGTTGTTGCTAATGGTGGTGGTGGTGTGGCATGCATCAACCCGCTGGGCAGTCGCCAAGGTGCCTGTGCCTGTGCCTGTGCACCATACACGCTTTCCGTTTCTGTTGCTGCCGCTCTTCTGGAGGGCTGGCCAAAGGTGCGGAATAGTAAATGTTTCATTCATAAAGTGCAGAGCGTAACATTTTCATATGCACGTGTCGCGTCATACTACACATGCGTCTATATGTGCATACTCCTAGTTGTTGCCATTGTTACACCCGTCTTCTGACACCTCATAACAGGTCTGTCATGACTACACAACTCTATCAAGGATTGCAAGGAGCTTCATTTGCACCTTTTAAACCATTTAGTTCGCCAGAAGCTACTAACTTTTATGTGGTGTATTTCATATTTTATTCGTCTAATACTTTGATCAACAGAGTTCGCTAAATTTATATAAACGAATTTATGTTAATTAAAATATGAGAAAGAATTTATATGAGTTTGAAAATATTTTTAAATTTTGATTTCAATAATTATGCAAGAAGATTAATGTATTTTTGGATATGATTCACACACAATTAATTGTATTTTAAATAAGGTAATACATAATTAATGTTTACACTTTAGTAATTGAAAACCTAGTTGCATCTACATAAATAAAGTAAGATGTAAATAGTTTAGTTCCCTTACATATTCAATGCTTGCAACATTTCATTGAAATAAAGTCTATCCAAATCCAACTTACGACAACTTGCTCTTTACTTACGGGTATTTTTAAAGTCGACTCCCTATCTTTTCCCATTTGTTTCTATGTATGTTGCTGCTGCGCATTCTGATTGAGTTTTAAGCGAACTGCCAGCTAATATTTGCCACCTGACAACACACTTTTTTGGTGGCAAATGCTTCGGCAACTCTCCCTTTCGGTGAGCCCCAATTGCTGTGTAATTAAGACCGAATTCCCAAACAAATTTGAGTTAAGATTTTCTTCATATCTTTTGTTTACGCATTGCTTTTACTTTTTGTGCCACATATGCACTTTTCTTCTTTAGCGTATGGGTCTGTGTGTGTGTGTGTCTATGTGTGTGGTATGTCAGCGCCCCTAAGTATGCTTTATTATTTGCGCGCAATTAGCGGATTTTCAATACGAATCAAGTGTAATTGTTTGTTACTCGATTTGTGCTTTTGTTGCAAGATGAAAGTTACTTACAAATTGTCTGTGTATTATGATGATTTCAATCATGTCCGCTTAAATTTATTTGAGTCTTTTCATATGATAAAATCGAGCCAGTAATTAAATATAATTGCGTATTTTGATTTTGTAAAATTTTATTCAGATTAGAGCATAGTATTAAGTGGTAAAATATAATATTATTTCTTTTTATATTATAACTTTGTGCCTTCTGAGAATATGGTATATTTTGTTCTCTATGGTATATTTTGTAGTATATTAATTTGTTATATCTTATAATATGGTTTTATTTTAAATGGGAGATGCTGCAGACTAGTGAGCTCGACTGTAGCTTTCCTTACTTTATTTATTTGTATAGAATCTTAAATTAGTAAATAATTATTTAGAGCATTTACATGTTAAGATTTAATTGAATAATTCCAAATTATCAATTAGAATTATGCATTTTTTTTTATAGTTTTATTTGCAATAAGCGAGTATTTATTAGTAAAATCTGAATACCTAGTTTATAGTATGTAAAAATAATTTGTTATCGTAAATAAATGTATTTGATGATTACGCTTGGGGGAAATTATTCTTGACGCAAACCTTTGACAAGCTTTTCACCTCACAACGTTGTGCAGAACTTTTCCGTTAGCTAAGACTCAAACACATTTTAGCTTTTTCGAAGAGCAACAGAACTAAATAGTAATCATAAAGAAAATATCAATGCATTGACTAAAATAAAATGAAGATTTATTACAAATGTATAGGAAAATACTTATAAGTGAAATTCATTTATAGAATTATTATTTTATATATCTGCAGATGTTAGCCAATTATTTCTTGGTGTTCAACTTTTAACTAGAAATAAAATTTATTATTTATTATTATTATTTCTTGGTGTTCAACTTTTTAACTAGAAATAAAATTTAGTTATTTAATGTAATATTTTAAGTTATTTTAAATCACTTTCTGCGCTTCATTTGATTTACTTAGCTCCATTGCACAAGGCTCGATAATTGTATTTAAATTAATTATGCATTTAAAGCACAAAAACACAAATGTGGACGTTTGTTTGTGTTAAATTAATATAATTACATGGTGCTTAATTATAAAAACAAAAACATTTAATTAAATCAATGCAAAAATCTCATTAGATATTCATACAGAACGATGCGAGTATCGCACACAAGCAGCCACTTGTAATGAGTACTATGAATACACTCGACTTTTGTGCCCACATACGTTCGATGTTGTTGCTGTTTTTTATTTGCACAACATCAACAATAGCAGAGGCTATAACAACAGCGACAGCAACACCAACACCAACAGCAACAACTAAGTACAATACAATAAACATTAATGCTTAAACGCAGACAAATAAACATAAACATTTATGTCAATAAAATGAACTGATGCTTGACCCGGTCGGTCAGATAAAACGTCGGTCTGCCTCACACACACCCACACATGTTTATACGAGTGTGCCAAAAGGCTGGCAACATTTTAGTTAATTGCCAAGTTCAGGCTGTAAACGTGTGTGTCCTTTACAACATCTTTGTCGAGTGTTTTCAAGCGTCTAAATATTTTTAGTCAAAGGCTGCATCGGCACGCACGAATGCTCAGATCTGTCATCCCTTCTCCATCTCCATTTTTATCACTATCTTCATCTCACACACATCCTTCGGTCCAAGTCATTGCCAAAGTTCATAGCCAGCAGCAGGTGTTGACCGAATACTATTCGATTTGCTCACTCTCTGTCTGGTAATTGTTAGAGTAAACGCTCAATAGCCAACTTCTGTTGATGTTGCTGTTGTTGTGCTATGTTTTGGGCCTAATTGAGTTTGCATTTGGTTTTGCTTTGTACAATTAGATTAGCAGCTCGAAATATTGAGCTTCAAACCCTTCCAGCTTAATTATTATAAATAGCCTATTGTTACAATTAAATCTAACCATTTAAAAGTGATAAGATTGTTAATAGAATTTGCAGCTTTGTAAGAAATTCATTTTCAATTGAATATTTTCTTAGACTAAATAACTAAGAAAGTAAGTAGTCGAGTATTCTGAAAATATATCAAAATGATATCACGAGAAAAAAAAAACTAAAATATGCTAAAGATTATATTTGGTATATTAATTGAACGGAATTTTCAGAAATCACAAATTCATTAGGTATAATTATTAGTTATATTATAAGTATTATCACTCTGGCTATTGTATTTTTAATTGTAATAATAATTGTATAACTAATTACTAGGGGTCTTAGTTGCTTTGGCTGACAATATATTGTGCCGTTTATGGTATTCTTTGAATGTGGCACTATGTCGATATGCCAAATATACCATTCGGATTTTTTTTTTAGTATTTTCTGTATATTTTGAATAAAAATACCGCAATATTTTGCTTTTATTCAAAATGGGTATCGGGTATTTCACAGTCGAGCGCACTCGTCTGTAGCTTTCTGACTTGTTTTTTCCTCGACATGTGTCACGCAAAAGATTGCATTTATAAAAATTAAATATTATTATTGAGAACAGATGAGGTAATAATTTTTGAATTCAGTTAAAAGTGAGTAAAAAATGATAATGGGAGAAATGAAATGAAATTTTAATCTTATTAAAGTAGCTCGACAAAAGAAGTACGGCAATAAACAAAATAAAAATATTCCTCGATAAATGATTTTTTAAGAAGATTTATTATGCTGGTCAGCTTATAGTTTTAAAAGATCGAAATATTATTAATTTAATTACCATTATTAATTATATTTTGTTCTTATTAAGTAGACTGCACTCTCCATAAAATATGTTTGTAAATAAAAACTCTTAAATTTATTCAGCTTAAAAAGTGAAAAGGCGAGTGAAAGTTTTTCCGCTTTGGGTTTTTGCATTTTCTCTCTCTTTGTTTCGCTCACTTTGTTGGCCAACATTTGTTGGTTGTGTTGCTCAAATTTGTAAATGAATACATTAAAAAAGAGATTTAAATTAATTAGTGAATTTGTTTGTTGCACAAAACACAAATAGTATGCGGTTACTTAGTCGAACGAACTCGGACAGTTCATGCACTCCTACACACACATACACACACACACACATACATACTCATTTAATGCGTTTAATGTAAATAGCTACTGCACTTTGTTTTGCAATTGATGCAATTTAACTTTTATTTCAACTGCTAAGTAGTCGTTGTAGTACTGGATTTTAATTTAAAATTTGTATCCCTTTTATGTATTTAAATTTTAGTTATATATGTATTGTTACAATATTATTTTAACTTTTCTTTGAACTGTTAAGCAAAGGAAATTGTTTACAACCGCTACCCATAAGGCTATAGGGTTATTCAGCTTAAGTTTTATTCCGTGCTCGAAAGTCGACTAAAATCGAGTAACAAGCGTAGACTTGAAACTAGAAACGATTTTTGGCACATACAATATATACTATAGTAGTTATTTGGATGTGATTAAATTAAAATTGTAGAAGTTAAGAAATACTTTTGTATGGCATACTTCGAGTGTACTACAATATTCATATACCAAATATAACCTTAGGTATATATTTTTGGTTTTTGTGTGGTATATTAATATGGTATTGTTCTTATTAAAAATCGGTGCCGGGTACCTCACAGTCGAGCACACTCGACTTTAGCTTTCTTACTTGGTTTTATGTAGTACTCGGTTTAATTTGTATACTTTTTTTCTGAATATTTATATTAATTATATGTGTATTTATCGTTATTATTTTAGCCTTTATTTCAACTACCAATTTCACGTTCCTAATTCCACACTGCATTTATTTGTTTAGTTATATTTCTAAGTACTTGTTGATATTATTTGATTTATTCATTTAAGGTTGAGCAACATTGATATATCGAAATTAGGATCTATCCATATTTCACTCTATACAGATAATTTTCTATTATTATTAGCCCAGCAAATATTTACAAAACACAAAAACTTTAAATGATTTTGCATCGAGATTTGAAAGGAAGCGGGAACACACACAGAGGCACAGCACACATCGACAGATGTATCAATAAATATTGAAATACGAGTACTTATGAATCTAGGCGAATATTTCATGATGCTGCTGCCACTGCTTCTGTTGCTTTTGTTGCCCCAGATTCCCACATGCAACTGCTCCCTGGTGGCAGAAAGCTGCACGAAATGTAGAACATTTTTCATTTCAACACGAACAAAATTGCATTTTTAAATACGTGCGAGAATGGGCGGGTGAACAGCAAAGAGAGAACGAGAGAGAAGAGTTTTTCACTAATAAATAAAAGGAGAAAATAATAAATATGCCACAGCAAAAACTAACAAAATGAATACAACTACAAACATAGCTGGCAATGCGAAGCAACACAGCAGTTGAAAAACAGCAACAAGAATTGCAACAATAACAACAGGGACAACAACATCCACAAAACCAGAAAATATTTAAAAAAAGCTTTTAAGTGTTATTGATAGTTGAGCATAGTAGTCCCTCCTTCTTCCCCCATCCCCCGTCTCTCGTCTCCCTCTTGCTCTTTTTGTCCATCCCAATCTCTCACTCTCTTCATGGCAATGTTTAAGAATTTTGTTTCATTTCCCTCGCTTTTTGCTAACAATTTTTGCATTTGTTTTTCTCTTGATCTGTTTCCTTCGCGTTCGTGTTGTTAGCTGTTGGCATTGTTGTTGCAGGAGGAAGGTTTGTAAAGGGAAGGGGGCGGGGAAAGCGCTTCCGGTTATTTAAATGCTAACAAATACAAATTGTTGGGCGTTTGCCGGACAGCACTCAACAGTTGTTTGGTTCTCTTCGCAATGCTTTCGCATGGCTCGAATTGGGTTTCCACTTTTTATCTGGCTGCCAGAAACATTTTGCATATTTGGGTTATATTTCAATTGTTGCTCTCGGTTTCGCTTCTTCTTCTTGTTGTTGTTGTTGTTGTTGTTGATGTTGTCCGAGTACTTCTGTTTTCAATTGTTTGCGATGCTCTTGATTGCTTAGATGTGATGCAACTGGGCTTCGTTACACTTTTAATTTATTAAATCATTTCGAGGGTCTCAAATACTATACCAAATAGATAAGGGCCACATATTTAATTATTGCTCATTTATATATTTGCAAAAATTATAATTTTTATAGTTTAATTAGATTTTTTAAATTTTATGTTGATTTTTGTTTATTTAATTTTATTTTTAATATTAATTTTATTTTTAGTTTTTTGCTAAAATATATTTTTTTTTCATTTATTTAATTATTTCAGTAAACACTTTGGCTTTACTTTGTAACAATTATTAAAATTTTATGTTTTTTCTTGGGTATTTAATTGTATTTTTCAAAATTATTTTTGTTATTAGTTTTTTGCATAAAAATGTTTGTTTGTATTTATTTATTTTTACTTTAGTTTTTCTGTACAACAATTTCTAGCAATTTCATTTTTCATTTTGTTTAGTTTTGATTTTTTATTTTATACATATTTTCATATTCATCTTGAAAATATTTTTGGTGTTGTTTACCATTTACTATTTTTGTTTTTTTCTTTGTAAATTTTTTTTATATATTTACTTTATTATATTGTATTACATTATTTTTTTATATGTAATTACTTTGTTAAATACTTTTGCTTTTCTTTTACTCATTTTTAATCTTATAGATTTTTTTATTGTGTTTAAATTATTTGTAATATTTATTGACTTGCTTTATTTATTTTTATGTTGATTATTATTTATTTGAGTTATTTAATTCATTCGTATGTACATAGATGCTGTTTATTTTATTAATATTTGTTGCTTCAATTGATTATTTATTTATGACATTTAAAATGCTTTATATTTATTTACTTTGTCTATTTTATTCATTTGAATTTACAAATGGTTTCTTCTAAGGATATTGATCTATATAACTTGTTTATTCAACTCTTCGGTTATCAGAGCATTCAATCGTCACTATTCTCAAATACATTTATAGCTAGTGCAACTTATGCCACTTTGTTAATCCATAGACAAGCACTTGGTGAAGAGAACAACAACAATTGGACGGCTTTCAGAACACGCTTTCACGCCGTATCAGGAAGAAGACCTGGCAAAACCCACCGATGAGTGCATAGTAAATTGTGTGCTCGATACTCGGACAAAATTTATTGTTTTCGTTTTGTTTGCAGTATGTATGTGTGTGTGTGTGTGCACTCTATTGTGTGCATTTATTTGTACAATTTTTTGGTATTTTGTTTTGTACACATTGTGGTCCATTGTTTTTATCAACATACCAACACTTCGGAAGCGCGCCGACTATTTTGTATTTTGTATTTTGTATTGACCACTAGAAGCAGAATCGGAGTGGCAGCTGCGAGCGGCAAATTCAATATTCAATGCATGCAATATGGTCACGTGAACAAAGAAAAATGCGATTAGTTGGCAAGTGTGTGGTTTATTGTTTCGTTGAGATACTTTAAAGAGCTTATCAAGTTGTGTCGTTGAACCAATCCGACAGAGAGAGAGAGAGAGAGATGAAACATTTGACCCACATGCATGTTTAGTTTGCACCTCGAGGCTCGAGGTGCTTCAATTATGCACATTATGGCAACTACTCTGGCAGTCAAGTGGGCCATGAGATTCACATAATGCTGCACAATGCGAATGTGTCATGCAGAAGAAGGAGAAGAACGTTGCTGCGTCACAACAACAAGTGTCAAGAGTGCGGTGGAAAAAGAAGTGCGTTGCATACTTTAAGGCGCTTAAATGCTCAACGCCAGGCCACAGCGACAGTCACATTTGCGCCATAAATAAACTGGCATATGCAACAGCAGCAGCATCAGTTCTAATGCAGTTACAGCTGCTTCTGCTTCTGCTGCTGCTGCTGCTGCACGCTGAAGTGTCTGTTGAAGTACGCAGTAGAAGTTGCAGCGTCCTTCGCGTGTGGCAAGATAAATCTCAACAAGTTTTTATGCATTCGCATCGCTCCTTCTGTTTTTTTTTTTTTTTTTGCTTCACAGTTTTTTCTTTTTCTTTTTGTGGCATGACAAAAGTCGACAACATAAGCCAAGCCAAGCCAAGCCAGGCAACTCAGAGTCCTTTAAAAAGTGCCAAGTCAAGCAAATGCGCCAAAAATGCATATGCAGATTTTATACATAATACGGCATATTTGAGATGTGTCAGGGAACTAACTCTCTTACTTGCTTTGATCACTCGAGCTCTTGTGCGTATGCATTACGTCCAACTGGCTCATTTAACAGACAAACAAACATCGAGCATACGCCACGTTGACCTCATTTTTCACCAAAGTGTTTTGCCCTGCATTCGCTTTGCTTTGCTTTCGTTGTACTCGCCTTCTATTCTCTCCGTTGTGCTCTGTTTTTTTTCGGGATCTCTGTCTTTGTTTGTGCTTTTTTTTTAAGGCATTTCGATTTTACTTTTGCCACTGTCGCATGCCTCCGTGTATTGTCCTGTTTGCCTTTCGGCGTTTTTTGCAAGGCCTTTTGGGCATATGCTTTGTAATGCAAGCCAAAGTCTACGAGGCTGTTGGCATATGCAGGCTACTTAGTTGCCTGCCATTTCTTGTTTATGTTTCGAAAATAAATGCCACTTGTTCGCGCTCTTTGCACCTCGTGCTCTTAACAGCAAACTGGAAGCTTCCAGTTCGGATTAAGAGAGTTCTAACGCAGAAAGAGCGTTTTACTCTCTTTTCAATGTTTGTTTGCTATTGGTGGTTGTGTGCGTGGGTTTGGATTGTTGTTGGCCACCCACGAGTTTCTTCAGCTTGCTTCGTTAGCTGCGAAGTTTGATTCGATTTACACTCGACGATAGATATGTCTAAAAGATGGTTTTGTTAACGTGCAAAAAACTCGAAATATTTTATGTACTTTGAATCATATTTTATTTGTTTGAATAGTGTATTTTTGTTGTTGTTTATTTTATTTACTTTATTATTGTTAGTAGCATTTAATCAGTTTTTATTTACTTAAATATTTTATTAAATATATTTGGAGTTTGCATTTTATATTTAAATTGTTTCATGCCGAAATTCAAAAAGCGTTTTATTAGCTCAGTTAGCTAAAACGCTTTTGAATTTCTATGAATATATTTTATAGATTAAGTCATATAAATGGGTTGAAAACCTTTGTTTATATTTGTGTAATAAATTAAAAGTTGCCTCACAAATTTAAAAATATTCAACTCTCATAAAAACGTGAGAGAATTTTCGAATAAAGCTCTTCAGAAATGCACTTAAAGGATTAAAAGTGCCGCACATTATTGACACAATTAGGTAAGCACTGAAGCACACACTTCACAGGCATTTGGGAAAAAGTGTGACATTGTTTTTGAAAATATTTTAAAAAGCATGCATTTTTTTCGTTTTCGTTTTGCTTTTGTTCTTTTACTTTTCATTTTCTGGTAAGTTTTTGTTTTCTGTTTTGTTGATCCGGATTGGCGTTCATCAAAATGCAAGAGAAAAACTGAAATTGTTTGCCCAACAACAGCAGCTGCAGGGCTTGAGCACAGGAATGTTGACATACTGTAGCTGTAGTCGACACAAGTACGATATAGTGGGTGTGTACTATCTATAGTATATATTATATAGTATGTTTAGGACTGAGCGTGGCTCACAAGATAATTGCCAAAAGTTGTTAAAAAAAAAAGTTTTGACCAACATTTTTGCAGCTAGTCAAAAAGTTGGACCCTTGGGTCAAGCTGTGTCCTGGCCCCAAAAAAAAGTTCGCTAAACATTTTATTCTATCTAATTGAGTGTGTTTAAAGTTTAAAGTATGCCAAAGTTTGTTCAGAAAGTTGCCGATTTAAGCCAAGTGAACGATTGCATCTTTATAAAGCCAATAATACTCACAAACTGTTGCTCACTTTTGGGATCCATTATTATTATGGCAATTTGTATTCTTATTATTATTATTATTACTGCCACATGGCGTTTGTTATTGTTATTTTGACTTACGCATTTTGATTGAGTTGTGCGCATTTTTTAATTTATTTTACACGTTCGTCCTTCGACCGGAAATGAACGCGCGCATAAAAATGTCGACGACCATCGACTGACTGTTGTGCCATTGTGTCCATAAAAAGTACGAGTGTGCGTGTGTGTGTGTGCATTTGCCTATCTACATATAAGCACAAAATAATAAAGCAACACAAATCCCAATTTCCGTCAATGCACACTGCGCATATCGCATGCACGCGTCGTATACGCAATATGAGTTTCTGTCCTGTTGCCGCTGACGTTTCTGTTGCTGTTGCATGCAAATGTGTTTTGCTATAGAGAACACAAAGATTGTGCACATATTTTGCTATTATACTCACAAATGTTCGCTCTGTTTTTGGTTAATTTTTTAATGCTTTAGCAGTATATGAAAATTTATTTGATTTACTAGAATAATTTTGCTTATTTCATAAAAGATAATATTGTTTTATTTTATATTCCTACCGTAAAGAACTTTTACTACTTACTATTTATAATTTGCTGAAAGCTTAAGAAAATTGTGTTGAAATATTGCAATATTGCATTTTTCAGTTGTAAAATTTTTGACTTTGGCCACAAGCCGACATTGATAACAATTACGAGTTAACTCAGACAAACTTTGCATATGATTTTAAGCTTAACTGTAATTAAAGCTTCCTGGCAAGTGCAGGACAACACCAACATCAACAACAACAGCAACAACAGCAACAACTACAGAAAGGGCAACAAAAACCAAACTGCAGCATAAACTTTGTTGGCAACTCATAACTTTTACTTTGAGATGGAGCAAAGTGCAAGGAACAGGATCTGGAGCGGGGCCACAATAGCCCAAAAGAGAAAAACTTTATAACACTCTGTACTTTTCTCTGCACAAGTGTGTGTGGTGTTAATAATAAACCAAATATGTGTGAATTGTCTATTGTTTCTGAGAGCTCGACTTAAAAATAATACGTAATCAGCTTAAGCATTATATAAGTTACTTGCGAAAAATCCTTGAAACCTATATTTATTTTGTATTTCAACAAAAAGGGTAAACATTTTTTAAATACTAAAGAAAAATATTGGTATAAAGTGCAAAGCATTTCTTTCAATATTTATGAATATATATTTTAAACTCAATAAATTATTTAAAAGATTAACTGCAGTAAAGTAAATGTATCGCTAAAATATAATGTACAATTTTTGATTAATCATAATATATCTTTATACAAATACAACAGGGTATATTAACTAAAAACTTTAGCCAAAGCAAATAGGTTGTTGTTGTGCTGTTGGAGGTTTTTGTTTTTTTTTGTTTTATTTATTATTTTATGTTGCTTCGTTGGTTTATTTGTTGCAGCTGCGATTCTTATGCAGAAGTGTTAAGCACGCGGTTTTTGGGCTGTGTGGCACATAGAAAGTACTTTTACTTCTGTTTTGGGTTCACAAGTTTTAAGAGCGAACTTTATGCTCTAATTTCCGAAAAGGAAAAATTAGCAAAGTATTTTGCGCCATTGCCATATCATAAACTGGCAAAAAGCACCAAAAACTGAAACTGGAGCAGCCATATAGCCTCATCTTAGACCCATGTGTGCATCAGTGTTCGTGTATGTGAGAGTTGCTCACAAAAGTCACATAAATTTGAAATGACAGCAGCGTTTTACAGTTTTTCGAGGTCGTGTGGTAATAAAGTTTTTCAGAGAAAACACAAATACACCGAGAGAAAATGAGAGAGCGAGAGCAACAGCTGCTCAAAGCGACGCATGATGACAGTCCAAAGTGGCAGCTAGTTAGACATTGGGGCAGCAACTGAGCCCAACTTCAACCTCAACCTCAACCTCGAGAGCGAGAGCAGAGGGCGGGTCAGAATGAAATGCTGCTGGTGGAGGGAGGCTCATGACTCGTAAAATATGTTTATGTCTGCGTTGAGTTTCCTAGGCCTGGCCCAAAACTATGTGCACTCACAATTGCTCTGTTGAGCTGTTCTATGAAATTATGCAATGGGGATTATTTTAGTTAAATTGCCCGACTGCGTCGTGGGTCACTCTGATACGGCGGACTGTCAGACAGACATTCGCATTTGCTCTTTTAACACAAGTTTGAGCCTGCTAAGGATTTAGCTGAAATGGAAAAGGAATTTGAATTGAGACAATCATAATAGAAGACAAAAATTGAATTACGATTTTTACCAACAAAAAAGTAAATACTTCATTAACAAATGCTTCTATTGTAATCTTCATCAACGTTTAATAAAATCATATTCTAAAAATATATTAAATTAATATAACGAAAAATACCATAATATACTAAAGACTATAATTTGTATATAAAATGATACCAAATTAATATACAGAAAATACCGAAATATACTAAATACTATATTTGGTATAGTACTATATTGAAAATATACTATAAAAATATAATGAGCAGCAACGTTTTTAAATTGTTCATTTCAATTCATATGCTTTTTTATAAATATTGCCTTTCGATATTAGCAAGCAGATTAAATTCATTTGAATTTATCAAAAAAATTAAAAAAAAAAGAAGAAAAATAAATGATTTGCAAACTGCCATTATTGAAATGCTTTTAAAAACTCACATTTAAAAGTGCTTAAATTAAATACTTATTTCACATCACTGGCGCACTGAAAAAAGAAAACCGAAAAAGGAAAACCACAACACAAATCAAACCACTTGTAAAAAGAGAGCAACAAACCCAAATAATTGCCACAAACAGAATATGTTTAAAATAAATTAAACAATGTGCCAAAATGCAGACCGCATAACATGCGAAATTCTATGCATCGTCGCGAAATGTGCAATATAAATTGTAATTAAATTGACAGTCGTCAATACTATTCTCCTCAACCCAGAGTAATTTGCACTTTAATTATGGCAAATTGCCAAAACAGCCGCTGGCTGATGGGCAATGGCTAAGCCCGTCGTCCACTTTTGGCCAATGCAGAGCAAATGTCGCTCAATGATGAAAATCAAATGACACAAATCAATGACGGACCTGCGAATTGTGGTCACTTGGCCATTAGAGCAGCGGCTTTTCCAACGCCAGTTTCAGCACCGATTTAGCATTATAGAAAATGCGGCACAGTGGCCACAGTTTGGTTCCACAACTTACCCCGTAACCCCTTCTACCCTCTAATCACGGCTCAATGTTTTCGATTTTGGCTATTTATTAAACTAGATGCTGGAGGTTATAACATATGCTTCTGATGTTAGATGCCATATATGTTAGTTAGGAACATTAATTTAAAAACAAAGGCCTTTGTCAAAATTTCAAGAATCTTGCAAAAAAAATTGCTGATATTTGATTTGCTGATTCTTATATAAAAATACAAATATTAGTTTTTTTTCCGATTGTTCCAAAGTAGGATAATCATTACTGATTATCTAATGTAAACAAGCAGTAAAGCTACAATGCGAAAACATTAAACCATCTAAAGTATACTACTATACTGTAATATTGCGAAAGATAAAATAGGTATATTTAAACAGTTATGTTGTACTAAATATATACCAATGAAATACAGAGATATACCAAAAGCTATAATTGGTACGTTAAAGTACTACTAATTATTACAGCTTATCTAATTTAAACAAGCAGTAAAGCTACAATAAGAAAGCATGAGACCGTTTAAAATTTATAAAATTAATATACTAAAATAAAAATAAAAATAATATAGATATGTATATAAATTAATAATAATAATAATGTAAAACATAATAAAACGAAATATTCAAAAGTGTCAATTAAAACAATTAATTTATATTTTATTCTTTAATTATAAAAAAGATAGTTCTAAAGTAAAACTTTTTTTGTTTATAATGCATATCTAGATTTTAAAAAGTTTGCAATACTTTTGTTCAGTCAGTTATTCAGTTTCAATAGCTTTTCTATTAAAAACAGTTGGGCGATTTCTGTAGCTAAAACTGAGATTCACATTCAAGTTTGGTCCGCAGAATTGACCCATTTAAGCTAATCTGACTACAAGTCTAATTAATGCAAATTAAGGAGACCCATTCCAACATATAAAACTGGCATTTAGAAACCGCGTACAAGATTTAAAATGGGCGGAGGATTCCCCCACATTACAACGAAATTGAGGCTTTCAAGAGAACGACTCTGACGACAACTCGTCGTACAACATAATTAGGCTTATGGCAGTGACTTTTATAGTCAAGTGCCACAGAAATCCCGCTACTTACTGCTTGCCGCTTGCCACTTGCCACTTGCCACTTGTTCTCAGTCCCCAAGCCTCGATGGCGCCCATTTGCGTGCGTCGCTAATTAGTGTAAAATGTTTCCTGTTATTTACCTTTTTCGGTTTTGCAACAAAACAGGCGACGAGACCTAAATTGTGCATACTCGTGGGCTATACCAACTGGGACAGGGAGGCATTGGGGCATGACATTTAGTGGATACTTGTATCGGTAACTGTAACTGTAACTGTTTTGGTTACGGTGTCGATTTTTATTTGTACGCTTTGTGACGTGACCTGTTTTGGTAATAAATAAATAGTCGTATTTATTTTGCAGTTGTAATCAACACAATACGAAAACAAAGGCCAAATCAGCGCTAATTAACTCGAAGTCCCTCCCTTCCTCACCCATGTAGTGAAATGTCCTTGCCATTTCATCGCTACTTAACATGCAGAACATCAACTCGTTCAACTCAACTCAACTCAACTGAGCTGAACTCGTCTCGACTCTGCTCGACACTCGAAACTCGCTGCTGCGTAAATTGCATTTTAAAATAAATTATAATGATTATTATGTTGCAAACAACAGATGTCAGCTCGACTGTAGAGTCATGTCTGTCAATTGTCGTACTGTGAAAACGGGAGCACAAAGCTCTCTCTCTTTCTCTCTCTCTCTCTCCCTCTCTCTGTTCCCTCTCGTTCTATCTCTGTCTATCGGATTGCTCATTGTGAACACTGGCAGCACAATTTTGCCACTTTGCCACTCAGGTCTTATGGGGCAAGCATAAAAATGTTAACTGAACAACATTAACGCAAGCATTTTATGACGTTGAACTTAATATTATTAAATCAGTGACGAGTTTACGAAGCTCTAAACGCTACACAGCACCATGATGTTCATTTCTATGTTCTACGCTCTCACAAATAGATAATCGCCAGTTGAATTGAGTAATTCCAGTCAGGCTATTTCTAGTTAAATTAACGCTAATATTCCACAAAAGACAAATTAAAGAGTTAACCAAGCAAAACTACGCAACAAAGGGAACTTTTTGTATAATAAAGAAAGAGAGATCACAGAAAATTCATTATGTCTTTGTGTTGTTAAGACCATTCAGCTATTTTGTTTACAAATTATATTAAATTCGATTTATAAATATATAATTTATATAAGCTCTTCAAAAATTCTATTCTTGACTAAAATTTATACAAATATCTATAGTTATACCCGCTACCCATAGGGTAGAAACTAGAAAGGTATCATAACTTTGTGGTATATTTTGCACTCTATAGTATATCTTGAATGTAGGACTATATCAATATTCCAAACATAAGATTTGGAATATTTTTTTTGCTTTTTTTGTGGTACATTATTTTGATCATTTAAGAAGAATACCGCAATACTTTGCTTTTATTCAAAATGGGTAGCGGGTATCTTCTAGTCGAGCTCACTGGACTGTAGCTTTCTTTCTTGTTTTAATGCATTTTTGAAAAGTTCAATGAAATCCTATTTTCATTCATTTTCAAATGAATTCGCCCAAATTAAGCACAAAACGTATGTCAGATAGGGGCGCTAACATGATGATGCGAAGTGTATTTTTATTAACAAAATAAATTAGATAATAAACAATGAAATTTAAAATAAGTAGAACAACTATTCCCATTTTAAGTCTAGTGTGAAAGCGACTTGACTGTTGGGCTGATGTCACAGTACGGGCGAAGCGAATAGCACTGCTTTCAAAAATCATTCCGCTAAAAAACAAACTAAGCCAAAAACAAAATACTCTTAGCTTAACATTCTAATTAAACTTTTATTGCATTAAGTTTAACTAAATTATTAAATTAAAAAAAAAGATTTTTAGACAAGAATCATAAATTACAAAATAAAAATAATATTTTCTACAAAAAGCGTAAAAATAAAAATTGGTGATTTTTAATAATTTTGGGAGTGTATACATCAAGAGCAATAAAACAGTAGATAGCGCTTGCCTTAGCACTGATAAGAGGTAGGCTGATGACTTGTTGTGAGCTTGACGAGAGTCAGTTTTAAATCAACTGCTAAACGCGAAGGAGTGTGAATTCGCTTTTTTAATATAATTTAAAATGAATTGGAATCTACTCCCATGTATATTGATACTTATACGTAGTTGTTATGCTACTGATTTGGTTAGTAAATTGCTGAACTAAATAAATTGTATCTAAAAAAGTGTGGATTACAGGATTGCGACAACGAGAATCAGTGCTCTCGGTATTGTTATCAGGTAGTGAAACCTCTGCTTCAATACGCAAAGAAGGCACAAGAAAAAGAACGCGATTTTTTGAAATTAAAAGAAATAAATCGTAAATTGGACGAAGAGAACGCTGCTCTAGCAAAACAACTTGTCGAAAAATACGAGGAGTTACAATTTTATAAAAATTATAGATCTAGTTGTTTAGATAAGAAATCTGGCATTCAAGAGATGACAGTTTCCTATGTTCAGACATTCCCAGTGTATTGCGACTCCGAATTGATCGGTTCCGAATGGACAGTTATTCAGAGGCGCAAAGATGCCAGCGAAAGCTTTAATCGAGGCTGGACCGACTATCGAAGGGGTTTCGGAAATCTAAAAAACAATTTCTTTATTGGACTTGAAAATCTGTATTTGTTGACCAATGAAAAGCCCCATGAACTTTATATATATTTGAAGCGCTCGGATAATGAAGTTCGACATGCTAAATATTCTCTGTTCAAAATTGCTGGCGAATCTGAGAATTACAAACTATTGTCGGTTGGAAATTTTTCCGGCAATGCTAATGATTCTTTAAGCGGACATGTTAATATGAGTTTTTCTACCTATGATCGGGATAACGATGAGTCGAAGTATAATTGTGCCTTGGAATGGTTGTCTGGCTGGTGGTTCACAAAATGCTTCTTTAGGTAAGTTATGTGTATTTTAGTATAATTTTGACAATAAATAAAACCATTAATAATTTTCTTAATTCGCAGTAATCTCAATGGGCTTTACAAAGATAATGTGATAAATCTACAAAATGGAATTAGGTGGAACTCGTGGAACTCTGGAAAGGAATTGACTTTTGTCCAAATGATGATAAGACCGATAATCAATTAAAATATTGATCTTTTAACATGATGTCAAAAAATAAATGCATGTCTGTTTGTACAAAGAACAGCTTTAAATTTCATTCTATTCATTTCATAATTTCTTCCCTTCTTAAATTTTGGTATAATAATTTTTTCTATCAATTGTTTCACAGTTTAATAAACTATTTTCATAAAAAAAAGTAAGACAAATTTTGATACTGTTTATTTTTCAATTAAATGATGAATCAATAGTCATTAGCATGAATATCACGTGAGTTTGTTCGCCTACAAACATTGTGAAATATTTAAATATATATGTAAAATATTTGCGATAAGCCATATGATCAGCAAACATATTCATGTGCAGTTTTGTTCTCATTGCACAAGCTTCAAAGGGCATTCGGATTCGTGCGAATACCCTTCAATCTGCCTTGTACTATATGATTTGCATTGCCATTGCTCTCAGCGTTGCCACCAACATTGATGAGCCGCTCTTTGTTATCACGGCTACGACACTCTGCGTTTTTGTGTAAAATTATTGCTGGTGTAGCCGTTTCCCATAGAGTATTATAGCTTTGTTCGTATAGAAAATATATGCAACAGACAAAGAAGTCATCTCCGGCATCTCAATCACGCATATGATAACATTTGAACTACTGATAAGAGAGAGAGAGAGAGAGAGAGAGAGAGGGAGCGCATCTAATTCTTTTCATTACTAAGTGTGCGCTTGAGATGATTCAGTTTTAGCTGAGCTGCTTTATGAGAAGGAGTCTAATTTCGCGTTGATAATATAAATTAAAATGAATTTGAAACTTTTATCATTTCTCTTAATACTTGTGCATAATTGTTTTACTTTTGATTTGGTTAGTGTTTTGTTTAACTAAATGAATTATACCTAAAACTATTTCGATTACAGCAATGCGCCAATGATAAGGCTATCGAAAATCAGTGCTCTCTGTATTGTTACCAGGCAGTGAAGCCTCTGCTTCAATTCGTAACTGGGGCACAAGAAAAAGAACTCGAGTTCTTCAAATTAACAGAAACAATTCGTAAATTGAACGAAGATAAAGCTGCACTGGCAATACAACTTGAAAACAAAAATAAGGAATTAGAATTGCATCGTGAATCATTGATATCATGTAAACTAAATATGGAAAATGTAAAGGCTACTCAGTGCACTGATGCAACCCAAAAGTTTGATCTCAGAAATGGAAATACATATTCTGTAAAGATTCAAGAAAACAATTCAAATATGTCTAGTTGTTTAGATAAGAAAGCGGGAATTCACGAGATGACAGTTTCCTATGTTCAGACATTCCCAGTGTATTGCGACTCAGAATTGATCGGTTCTGGATGGACAGTTATTCAGAGGCGCAAGGATGCTAGCGAAAGCTTTAATCGAGGCTGGACTGACTATCGCAGGGGTTTCGGAAATCTAGAGAACAATTTCTTTATTGGACTCGAAAAGCTTTATCTATTAACCAATCAGAAGCCCCATGAACTTTATATATATTTGCAGAGCTCGGATAATGAAGTTCGACATGTTCAATATTCGCTGTTCAAAATTGCTGATGAATCTGAGAACTACAAACTATTGTCGGTTGGAAATCCTTCGGGAAATGCTGAAGATTCCATGGCCGTTCATGTTGGTATGATGTTCTCAACCTATGATCGGGATAATGATAAGTCGAGTGATAATTGTGCCTTCGAATGGAACTCTGGCTGGTGGTTCAGCGCTTGCTACCATGGGTAAGAATTAAGGAATAACTGTGCAACAAATGCAATAACAATTTCTTAAATTCTCAGCAATCTTAATGGGATTTATAAGGATAATGTGACAAATCTTGAAAATGGAATTAGGTGGAACTCATGGGACTCTAAAAAGGAATTCACATTTGTGCAAATGATGATTAGACCAATAGTCAATTGATTGATTGACTCTATTTTAAAAAAAGTCGATGGTTTTCACTGGCATTTCAATGAATTTTTATTTAAATTTTTCTTCTCTTTTGAATATTGTTAATGATAATTTTAATAATCTACGATTAATTTCTTACAATATTGTTAAATCTTTTGATTGTTTATATTTGTGCTGCTTACTCTTCAACTAAACTGAAAGTTAACAAATAACTCTATTCAATTGATTCTTGTTTTATGACAGTAATATAATTCATTTTTGTAAATAAAGGTTTGATTCTGGTGATTATATTTATTCCCGCTACCTATGGAGAGTGTTATAACTTTGACATTGCAGGAAATTTATGTAACAGGTAAAAGGAGGCATCTCCGTCAACAGCAGAGACGTAATATTTGAACGAATGAAGCCGTATACCAGCACACTGATCGGACCTTATCAGTGCGGCTTCAGACCTGGTAAATCCACCATAGACCAGATCTTCACATTGCGCCAAATCCTGGATAAAACCCACGAAAATGGAATTGACACACATCATCTCTTTGTCGATTACAAAGCTGCATTCGATAGCCCGACAAGAGAACGCCTATTTGCCACCATGTCTGAGTTCAGTATTGCTGCAAAGCTGATACGTCTTTGCAGGATGACATTGAGCAGCACCATCAGCTCTGTCAAGGTAGGAACAAAACTCTCCGAACCTTTCAATACCGTTCGAGGTTTCAGACAAGGCGACCCCCTGTCGTGCAACCTCTTTAACTTCGTGATGGAAGGGGTCTTGCGGAAAGCTGGTGTACATCGAGCTGACACTATTTTTATAAAGCTCCTTGTTTACGCTGATGACGAAGTATATGCTGTCGACAAGCAGGGAGGCGCGGCGCCTAGACTCCCAAGTGGTAGCAGACAGTGGTCAAGGAGTTCATCTACCTTGGCACTGCCATTAACACCAAAAATGACGTCAGCCTGGAGATCAAGCGAAGAATGACAGATGGAGCAGCGCTTGGAGTGTTAGAGAGAAAAATTCTTCGCAAGATCTTCGATCCCGTTCGGATTGGGGACGACTTTCGCATTCGGATGAACCACGAGGTGTACGAGTTGTACGATGACGTGGACGTGGTCCGGCTCGGTCACGTTGTGCGTATGGATGAAGAATCTCCAGCTCAGAAGGTATTCCAAGCGAGAGTCGACTACTGGCGACGACGAAGGGGACAACCAAATCTCCGATAGAAGGACCAAGTAGAGCAGTACCTCAGGTATTTCCAGTTGGAGGAGGCGCGCGAAGAGCAGAGGCGCCTGGAGGGAGACGCTGAGGTCGGCCAAAAAATTGTTAAAGTTATTCATATTATATGGTGAAAATCTCTTAGTTGTTTTGTCTGACAATCTGGTATATTTTGTACTCTATGGTATATTTTGAATGTAATAATATACAAATATAGCTTTTAACATATTTTAGTAGTTTTGCGATATATTTACTTGGTATATTATAAGAATGCCGCACAGCTTTGCCTTTATTCAAAATGGTCTCACAGATCTGCACACTCGACTGTAGATTTCTTACTTGTTTTCTTTCGGATACTATTACCTTAACAGAAAGCGTGGCGACCACAACATGCAGATGCTATTAAACACCGAATGTGGAATAGTTTGTTGACCCAGAAACATTGCAGAGTTTAAAGTAAAATATGCAGGACATGCCACATAATCAGCAAACATATTCATGTGCAGTTTTGGTAACCACATCGTGTAATTAAGTAAATATTTTCGCATATTTTTGCCAACAAGCGAGCGCATTCTGTGGAAGTGGCCGCAAGTGTAAAGTGATATGGCCATGAGGAGAGAGATACTGCAACAGCTAAGGGAAAGAGTGAATGTAAAGGAAGTATTCGACGATGGCCAGCAGGGTTGCATATTTGTGGAATGCGAATGAGATATTTGGCCGTAAGGTGTGTGGATGTGTGCTTCATTCGCAGATTTGCTACATAATTAAGAAGCAAATGGGAATGGGCAGCGCGCCAAATTAAGTATACGCCACGTGGCTGCCCTGCAATGCAGCCAAGCAAAATTAAAATAACCGCAGCCGTACAACTGCAAGGCGTCCGTTAATAAAGTCAAGCTGCAGCCCCATGAAGCAGAAGCATTGTGTTTTAATTGTAAGTGGATTACACGTGTGCGTGCATTATAATTAGCTGCAAGTGGCAAGTGGCCAGTTGCAATGGGTAAGTGGTCAGTGGACGTTGCAACTGTTGCATTATTCTGCACCTGCAGTTAAAAATATTTGAAATGTTGCTTTAATAAGAGTATGAGATAACAAAGACGACAGGTCACTTGGTTTGACATTTTGAAGACTTTAAAGTGAAACAGTTGCCAGAGTTTAGCAGGCCGCAGGCTGGGTGAACCACAAAGTCAGTGCCCGAGTCAGCTAGAGCGAAGCTAGCATATTTCCCAAAAGACGAAGACAACGCCATGGAAATGGAGACAGCAACCGAGCATCACACTTCGCCCTCGACTTCGACTTCCACTCTGTCTTAGCTTAAGAGAACGACACAAGCAGGCGAAGCAAAGTTCAAGTTATGAATAATTAATGTCTGTCTAGCTGTGACACTGTGTCTGTATGTGTGTATGTTGAGGTGTGTGGCATTCTCTACACGGAAGCTGAGGGGCGGACCAAGCCTGTTTCTCAGTCCATTCGTCTGTCTAAATGTCTGGTTGTCCGACCATTTTGTCTGTGCTACGCTATTCGTGTGAGCGAGTTGATAATTTGTTATAATTGCCGGGGGACGGCCACAGGTCAATTTTGTGGGCATTTATATAAATTTGCAGAGACAGCAGCACTGCGACAACAAAAAGTCACAGTCACAGTATACCGAATCAAATTAGTCGAGGGCTGATGTCTGAAAAACTTTGTGAAGGATGTTTGTAATGCGACAAGCATTGCAAATTTATATTCCAAGCTGTTCTCTTGTTGTGAGGGAATAAATAAATCAGCGATTTAGATGTTTTCTTCCAATGTATTAAAATATCATGTTAATTATGAAATATATAAATGAATTTTAAATTCAAATTTTTTAATAAGATTTAATCACTATGTATTAGTCAATTTATTATTCCCTATTGATTTTTTCGGGTATATAAAAAATCACTTGATTATATAATATTAAGAGTAACATTTAATTTCAATAGAAAACATTGACTGATATATTTTTGAAGTTCGTATTTCCAAATTAGAAGAAACTTATTTCACATTTAATATTTATATTTTAAATATTTAATTATCTTCAATATTTAATCATATTTCAACGCAACACCGCTTCAACTTCACATTCGAATCAAGATAAAAAAATGAATGAGGAAGTTCTAGTGTGGCCAGTTCATTTATATAACATAGAACTAATACTAATGTTATCGAATGGGATATTTCAACATATACGTATTTATATTTATGTTTTAATACTTAATTTAGGTCATCTGCTTCAATGATCCAGTTCGATGGTGAACGTTTTTACACAGAAACTACATCACGCGAACAGCTGTTTAAAGGTGACAAAGTAAACAAACTCAGGTAGGAAGAATAGCAAAAGCAATAGAAATACATCAGCCGACAATTAGCAATTTAATAGATTATGCGAATTATGCCTTCGAAAAGTATAAATATATATATCTATAAATTGAATTTATTATCAATTGAGTCTACTTATTTCTGTTTTATATCATAATAAGCAACTCGTTCTGCAACGATAAGATTTCTGTGCAAAGTTGCCAAATTGACGTCTTGTCGATTTTCTTTATGCCTCTGTATAGGAGTATTTTCTTTTTTTTCGACATATTTAGTTTTTTTTTTTTAGAATTGCTAAGAGATTTGAAATAATTTGAGGGCGTTAAAAATTGTAAATCGAATAATCATCTGATTTCCATCGATATCGTTTTTTTTTTTCGATAAGTAAACCAAAGTACGACTACATTTTCAGAATTATTGCCGCATGAATGATGCGGCGGAAGGTTCTACTTACCGGAAATTTCAATGAGTTCAGTTCAGTCTAAACAGTGTATAAGGTGTTGACAAAATGTATTTAACCTACAAGTTGAACAATAATATTTATTAAACGAAACTGAATTCAGTAGATTTTCTGATGGGGTTCGGCTTCTACTTCCATGTGTTGTTATTGTGCAATTTCCTGCTGAACGTACGGATTCTACACTTTCAAATAAAATTTAAAGAAAGTAGATTTTCTTTATAGCATTGTAATGGTATGTTTTTAGTGATGTTAATCTTTTTACACAGACATAAGAAGTTGTGATTCTGATTGTCCATTTCATGTTTATCCATGTTCTTTATGTTCGACTTTTTTTCTTTTATTTTTTGAGTGCACGCTACGTTTAAATGTGTGTGTCGAGCTCAAGTTGACTAAGCACACACTTTTGGCCGGCAAAACTGCAAGCACAGCTTGAAACAGCAAACATCAGCCGTGAAGAAAGACAGCAGCCCAAGGTTGTGTGTTTGTGCCCGAAAGACATAATAACTTGTCGGGGCCGGATGTTGGCTCGCCTTGGCTGGCCGGCCACACCTCGTGCTTGGCTCACTCTGGCCATAAATACCTTAACAGCTTTTGCGTAACTTAAGTCACCTCAGCACTTAAAAGCAGAACTCAACTCAACTCTGTTCAACTTCAGACATGACTGTGACGGAACTGGAACTGAAACTGAAAATGCGTCAAGTACTGCGCGGTGTAAGCGCATTAAACTCATCCGCAGGTGGGAGTTTAAGACTCGCATTACGTTTAAACGCGCACAATGCTCAACTTTTGCAACTGCAATGAAATAAGCGAGTTAACTCAATAATGCACTTGGCCAGCTTACACACAAGAGAGTACAAGAGTGCAATTGCCAGGAATCGCATCACCCTCATGCCCGAATACCTTTTGAGCGCTATTTCATATGATTTTAAGCCCATTCATTGAAACATATGAAATACTCCACGTATGTCATTGCCATATAAATGGACTCTTTACACTCTAGACTTTTTTTTTTCATTTTTATTATTATTGCTTGCAGTTATTATTGTTGATGTGTACTTGGCAGCTTTTATTTTTCTTTGCGCTTTAATATTTCCGATGCAGATATCTCAGCGATTGACATTCGTGGCGTATACTTAATGTCGAGTGTACTTTACTGTCAATGACGGATGACATGTAAATAGTCCATTATTGTCAACGGATAAGTAAGCAAATCTGCTGCTACTTAATGAGTTAATTATTCGCACAAGTGTTTTCAATTAAATGACATTTCATTTACCAGCATTCATTTTTGCAAAAGGCAATAACAAAATAAATGTACTGTATTTTTAAAGTAAACTCGGTATTGTTTGCTTATTTTAATATTTTGCTCACATCTGAAATGAATCAGGAAATTCCCTCAGAACTCTCTCTTTGCAATTTGGACAATTGCATTTATTGAGACCCGATTTAAACCTGCATTCCCAACTATAATTTGGCTTATTTTACGGACGCAAAAATGTCATAGCCAAATGCTCTGCGGCTCAACCTGACACACATAAAGACATGGGCTACATAATAATGTCAGTTGCCATTTTATCGAAGCCAGTCAGTCCTCCCACTCAGCCTCAGCTCCGAAAAAAAAGCCGCAAAGGATATCAATGAACAATCGATGGGGCGATGGCGACACACTAGCCACAATACTCTCCTGCTAAAGTCCCAACTCTAGAGTTACAAATACACGCACATCCACGTCTTACGGGCATGGATACAGATACACAACTACAGGATACAGATACAGATACGTTGATAGCAAGACACGGTAGTCGTCGCAGTGAATTTGTAAAATACGTGACAAACATTTGCAATTTGGTCAAAGTCGCTGTAGATGTCGATTGTCGTTGGCGTTGGCGTTGTTGTTGTTGTTGCCGTTGTCATTGTCGTTATCATCCCGTTCTCCAATACTCGTACATTTTCAACAGTTTTTCCTTTTCTTTGTACTCCGCTCTGATATTTACAATTCAATTGTTCTAATTTCATTTCGCAAGGTTCTCATTTCTCCTCGCTCCAAAATAAAACAAAACGAAGTTCAATTGAATTGACAGCCTGTGAGAATTAAATACCCCCAAAAATACTTTTTCGACCCACTTTTTATTTGTTTCATGTTTCACGTCTAAATTGATTTATATATTTTCGTCGACTCGTATAGTTTTTTCGTTTGCTGTTTGCAGTTTTTCGCACTTTTCGCCTATCTGCCGCATTTTTATTGTCTGGTTGACCACATTTTGTGGTTGCCTGGGTTATAAATTTATAGTAATTTTTTATGCCATTTTAAATGGCAACATAAATTTAAATTTATTACCCGTCGATTTCCGTTGTGGCTTGACCGGTGCTTCTTTTTCTCTTCTGCTTTCGCTTCCACGGAGTTGCAGCTTCTGCTTTGCGGACTCTGAAAGCCGCAGTGAGTCTCTTCGTCACCACAGGAACTACGATTGCCTGCTGTGATTTTTATGCACTCCTGTGGTCTTGTCAATTTCACTGTAAATATTTCAGCTTTCACTTGTTATTTAATTTATTTTAAGTGAACCAAAGATTGACGAGTTGAACTCGTCTGTTTTTTGTTTCAGCTATCTCATAAAAGTAGTAAAAAACAAAGCAAATGGTTGAAAAAAAATGTGTAAAAATCATAAAAAACAAATTTTTAATAATTTAGAGAGTTGCAATTGATTTAGTTAGTCTTTTTGTTTACACCTTATAATAAAAGTAATTTTAGAGGGATATGCTCACAGAGATGAAATTACTGAAAATGAAGTGAAAGTTTATTTAGCCATAGAAATGTATAAATCTCTGACATATTATAGTTGGTTGATTCCTTTTTAATTTATTTTATTATATTTTATAAATAAAACATTAATATTAAAATAAAAAGATTGTTTTTAAGAAAACAAGTAAGAAAGCTACCATGAGTGTGTGCTCGACTGTGAGATACCCGCTACCCATTTGTAATAACTTAGCACCATATTCTAAAAACCTAAAATATACCGAACGCAATATTTGGTATATCGATGACTGTTGCATACATATCCTGTAGGCACAAAGTTATAATACAATTCTACTCAATGTGTATTGAATATAAATATTAAATAAACACAACTACCTATCTAAATTAAATATTTAGTTTGTAGCGCTGGCAATGTAAATTAATAAATAAAATTACATAGTTTCATTGCCAAATATTAAATAAGAAATTAAATCAAAGATAGAGTGCTATATTTATTTATTTTCTCCAGGTTTTATCGTAAATATTTATGTCTAGTTGCTGACAACAATTTTGGCTAATAGATCAACACTTTGGCAACAAACAGTTGACGCTAAAGTAAGTGCTTAGCATACCACGTAGCTAAGAGCAAATTTAATTAATTTACTCACCACACTTTTTAACAATAACGACAACAACAACAACAAGCAGAGGAATGAGTTTTCCTTATGACTCGGACAAGCCATAAACTCGAAAGTTACGAAGTTGCGAGTCTTTCTCAGCAGCTGCAACTTCATTATGTGACTGATGATGTACAGCAGCACTAAGTAATCATATTTTTCCTTTTTTTCACTTTTATATTTTTCGCTTTGTTTTCAACAGTAAAACCAAAAAAGAGAATAAGGATGTCGCAGGACTTGCAGGACAATCTCGACAGCGTTGGGACGTTGCGAAGCATAACTGCATAATGGCGAGAGAACAGCAAAAATTGGCATATAAAAGGTTTTTTAATGAATGGAATTAGTGTCTGAGCACTGCACTGCACTGACTTTGTTAAATCGTCCGGGCAGCGCCTCCAAAGTCCTCGAAAGTGTCCATCAGTAGCCATCCTGTGCACATCCCATTTCCATTCGCATTCCCATTCCATCAGTTCATCAGTTAGTCAGTCATTCAGTCAGTCAAAGTATTTGGCATGCCAGCAACGTCTGTGTTTCTCCTTCTCACTCGGCGTGCTTCTGTTCTCTGCTCCTGTTTCTGGGCTAACAAAATTAGCGCTTATTAGTGCCAGTTGGCCAAACTTGTGCTGCGTTTTTCATTTTCGACTTTTACTTGCCATAATTTCCCTCGAGTGCGCCACTGAGAGAGATCTCTAATTGTTTTAAACGAACTTTCATCAAAGTTGATGTACCGCAAAATGTTTGCAACGCGGCTCTGAAATTAATATGTTGTTTAACGAGTATTGTTTTACAAGTTGCGCCGCATTGAATGCGTTTCAAGTGGAAGTGGAAATGTGGAGAAAATTGCACTTACTTTTCTTGCACTTGCACTTCAAGTCGATTTGAATTGTTTTCAGAGTTTCGCAAAAGAATTTTTACTACTAATTTAAATGTATAAAGTGAATTGTTAAATGAAATTGGATTCTTAATTTTTTTTATGTTTGGTATGCGAGTTTAAGGTGCGAGTATTGGCTGTTGAGATCTGAGGCTTTATGTGGCTTCGTATGCCTTGATAGGTCTACTCATGATCCTGCTTTTCGTTAAAAGAGAAGTGAATGAAGTTTGTTTATTAATCATTTATTATTTCATTACTTAATCCAACCTATCGTAAGCAAGTAAGAAATCTACAGTAGAGTATGCTCGAGTAAAAGCAAAACAGTGAAGTATTACTTTTCAAGTATAACTAATTAATCTGCAAAAATACTTAAGTATACCGAAGTCTACATTCATATGACACTATTGTAATTATTTCATCCAACCTATATCAAATAAAGCGTGAAATCAGCTATGCTTTGATTTCCATTACAAAGAAGGTTTCCCATTTTATGTCATTAAGACAGTATAAGTCAAAAGAAGAGAAGTAAAGGCGAGTTCGTATAAACATATAATCCAGAAAATGCGACATAATCAGGACATGACTGCAATGCAGTCATAAACTTGCACCAAATATCAATTTATACACTTAATTAAGCGCATATGTGACTGCGCCATTTTATGAGACACTAATGGACAGAGGGAAGCAAATACACACACACACATACACTCATGGCATCGTTTATATATGCCAGATTGATCTATACACAAGCACAACACACACACACAAACAGAGCTCAGAGTCAATTGCAATTTTATGAGCTGTTGAAAATGAAGTGTGTTACTGAGAGAAGCGAGAAACGCGAAACGAGAGGCGAGAAATGGAAATGGAGAGAAGCGAGAAGCAAGAAACGAGAGACGAGAGACTTCACTTCACAAGCCATTACGCTGATTGGCTTTTAATGTTTATCAATACATTACGCAGTCAGTATCAAAATTGCTATCCTCTCTGACTGACGTTGAGAGAAAGGCCTCATTTCATCTGAGGCGTTGACTTGACTAATGCACGGGTTGAGGTTGCGAGTTGAGGTTTCTGTGGCTTACCCAGCTACGAAAAGAGACAAACTGCTTAAAAATTCACGTCCTGTTGATACTTTGGTTTGCCTTCCCTTGCATTCTATTTTTCGCTTTTTGTTTTTGGTCCTCACTCGTGTCGTTTCGTGTCTGTGGCATATAAATTTCCATTATCACATGCTAACATTTAGTCCAGCTATTATTTTCATACAAAAATTATAAGATGCAGGCAGACACAAAGGCCAGAGACACGGACCAGTTTCAGTTCATTTTTGTGGAGCAAATGTCGGCAGAGTCCTCAGAAACCATCGCCTGTCCTGGACTGGGGCCGAAGTGCATTTTTTTTACTGCAATACATAGTCCTGTGCATAATTTATCTGTCAGCGAAAGTACTATAGCGAGTGCAGGAAAAGTAAACGAAACCAGAAGCATTTTTATACCCGCTACCCATAGGGTAGAAGGGTATTATAACTTTGTGCCGGTAGGAAATGTATGTAACAGGTAGAAGGAGGCATCTCCGACCCTATAAAAAAAATATATCAGTATCAACAGCCGAGACGATATAGCCATGTCCGTCTGTCCGTATGAAACACTGGATCTCAGAGACTCTAAGAGCTATAATAATTCGACAGCATTTGTTATGTTTTCCCGGAGATCATGTTTGTTTCATATTTTTGCCACGCCCACTTTATCCCCGGCAAATCAAAAAAATCAAATGACCAGCGTAATTTTAAAGCTAGAGCTACGAGTTTTGGTATATACAATAATAACAATAGAAGTTGTGATTCTTGATTTCGAAATTTGGTTGCGATCAGATAAAAGTTGTCAAATAACTTAAACAAATACTTTTGTATGGGCAAAAACGCCTACTTACTTGGGATGTTAGTGACAACGAAAACGAGACGAAAAGATAACGTAGAGAGTGATGACGCGCTGATGAGTTCTTGATTTCAACTGTCTTTATAATTCTATGCTAAGTTACATTAAGCCTAACTTAACTAGAGCGGCGAAGCGAGGCGAATTCGCTCAGAGAGCAACAAACGAAAGCTTTATTGCGCTCTCGCTTCCCCCTAATTCTAACAACTTCATTTGGTACTTCATGCTCTTAACTAATATCAATCAAATGCGCCAACAGAACCGTCTTTGTTATATTTCGAATGTTGTACTATATCGATATGCAAAATATACATTATTATTATTAATAATTATTATATATATTATATCGGTATATTTTGAGAAGAATACCGCAATTTTTTGCTTTTATTCAAAATAGGTAGCGGCTATGGAGCACACTCGACTGTAGCTTTCTTACTTGCTAAAAATAGGTATGTTTAATGTATTATACATAAAAATATTATCTATAATGCGTTGAATTTATAATAAACTTCGCCGCATTACCTAGTGTGTCAAGTGCAGTCCAGCGGAACTGCGATTCCAACAGCACAGACTTTGAAAAGGATTCTGTACCAGATAGGCGAAGTACTAAAAAAAGAGTAAAATTTCACATGTCTGGAAGTATTTCAAAAGATCAAGGGAGAAAAGCTTGCCAAATGCCTTGACTGAGGTAATGAGTACGAGTATGTTACAAGACAAGCGTCAATACGTCAAAATTTGTATGCCGGGAAATTTGTATATCGGAGACAATCGATGACGCTGTCGACACTATCGATTGGTCAAAATTGACTATAGTCGAATATCGACTAGTATCGATAGATCTCCACCTCTAAATCATTTATTATATCAGTTCAAATTGATTAGTTTATATGAATATTATTTCAGTTCAAATTGATCTAAAAATTTATTATCCTAAAATTGCAGTGAATGTGCTGTGTTTGTTACGAGTTAGGCTATACGCACAATTTATGAGAGCTAACATCTTCCTTGATGAAATTTAAGCCAATATGAGATTTTTAAAGTGCAATTTTTAATGAAAGAAGAGAGATAATCATTATTGGTTAATAGTAATGAACAAATTAGTAAATCTTTATATTCTTGCTTTTATTTATTGTTTGGTAATTAATGATTGGCTGGTTTCTTTAAGTTTTGGTTTTTGATCTCCATCAACAGCATCCTGATATCCTTCTGTCGTTGTTCATTGAGATCTTTTTTTTCCTTTTCTTTAATAATTTTAAGAGCTCGGGCAACAGTCTGATTTTCAATTGTTATATTAAATTGATTCAAATCCTCCGTCTCATGCATTTCAGATTCCATAAATACTTGACTTCCGAGGACATTATCTCCTTCATTCGCAATACATTCAATACTCTGATTTCTATGCCTCTGACTGTACACCTTCGCCCGATTCTTTTGTTTTGGAAATATGGATATATAGCTATAGGTATCTGCATGGATTCTCATTAGTTTCTTAACGAAGCGAATCACACGTTCCATTCGAGGCGAACTCCAGTCCAAGAGTTCTTCATAATTGTACAACACATTTGCTCGACAAATGGCAGCATTGATTTCCACTTGATCCCGAATAGTCTTTGAAGCATAAGAGAAATAATAAATAGTGAAATAAGCATAAGTCAACAAAAAAGTTGTATACGGTCGTATAAATAAAAGCTATAAGATAATAAATTAATAAATTGAACAGATATATTTTTTAAAATATACCATGGAGTTTTTTCAGTGACACGGATCGACGGGCATAGCTATAATTTCTTGGTTGTTGACGCTGATATTTTATGGATATAATGATAATGACTTCTTTAGCCTGTTATATAGATTCCCTGCTGCAATAAAGTCTTAATAATCTGCTTTCCTATGAGGAATGGGAATAGAAACACAAGTTTTTGTGGAAATACTCAGACATGTCTGGATACCGTCTTTGAATTTCTGAGACAAACACTTCTAAACTAACATACGGGCAAACGAGATGACATGTCTCAGATTACGTAAATAATATATTTACTTATGGCACACTGAACTTCACTAACCTGCGTATCGCCGACAGCCAGGCCGCCCAGTAAATTGGTCAGGACCATGACCATAAACATGAATATGATCACCACAAAAATACTGAAATATCCATTAGCGTCGATATTATCATATTCACCGTTGAACATAACAATTGTCTTCAGTAACGATAAACGGAGTTTCGCAAAGGAGAGACTGAAATCTTTAACTGTTGAGTTCGCTGAACCAGTTAAGTTCGCTGAATCCATAGTATTGGCTGAATCCGTAGAATTCGCTGAATCCGTAGGGCTCGGTTTGGAAAACAGTACATAGAAGCACAAGCTGAAGCTGAACAACAGCATGGAGTACTGCAACAAGCTCTTTGCAAAAGTACTAGCCACCTGGCGCAGCATAAGCATGTGGGTCGATATGGCACGCACAGGTAGGGCACTAATAACATCAATCAGCTTGGTGGACATCAGCAAGATGGCGAAGACGGTAATAATCCTTTGGTTGTCATCTCCACACTCGATGTTTGTGAGGATGAGCATAAAAATCAGAATAAAATTGATTAATCTGCCCCAATGTTTGGCTATCGCAAAACAAAAGAGTTCCACAATGAGAAGATAGCCAATCAGCACTTGGAACAGACTCTTAACAATCCAGATAGGAAGCTCGTTGTTGTGACGTTTAGGGAAACGCAAGCAAATATGGATCCACAAGATCAAACTTAAGATGATATTGATTATTAAGTGGGTGGTGATAAAGATGGTATTAAGTCGATTCCACTTCAGCTGCAGGAAGCAGGTGATCAACGGATGCTCCAGCAGTGTATACAGCTCATTCGACCGGGCCATGCAGGCAATGGGAGCAATATCGAGTTCGTTGTTCTCGTTGGTCATATTCAGAAAGTTCATTATGATCTCGTAACCCTCATGACTGGTCTTCCCGCCTCGCCCAGTGATGCAGTAATCGAAATGCTCCTCCAGAAGCTTGGCATCCATATCCTCGATCACAAAGCGATTGTTGTCATTGCGCACTCCCAATCTGGCGCCCTCCCTTAAGAGCACTCTTATGGCAATCTCATTGTGGCAGAGCACCGCATAATGCAGAGGCGTTTTGAGCTCATTATCGAAGTCATTGATATACTGCCGCCGATATTTAAGCCATTGCAGCAAACATTCCTGGTAATCGTGCCGCTGCAGGTCATTGATCAGTGGTTTCAATTGCACCTGTTTAATCATTGTTTTTAAAAACGTGCTCTTGGGCACCGTCATTAGAAATTTGCTCTTAAGCAATTGAAGAGCAGTCGACCAGTTACCAGCTTTGACAGCCAATTCCACAACATACCCATTTTCCTGAGGCAAATTATTTTCCAGGGTGGCAAGCAGTGCTTCGAGTGCATTCTCAGTATGCTTTGTGATGTGCTCCATAAGAAAAGCTCGCAACATTTTCTTGTTATCCCAGTTTGTTGGGTATAGCTTCAGACTGTGGAGCATTCGCCAAACAGGCTGACTGAGTATCTGACGCACTAGGAGATGGTAGAGCTGGTCACTGCTACCATCGAGAGAATGCATCAATAGAAAATCGAGTCCTTCGAGATAATTGAACCGACTGAGTTCGGGCGCTTTTAGAAACTCTGAGATCAAACTCGTTCGTATTTCTTGCGAGATTGTTTCGTTGAGTAGCACTTGTTGCATGAGAGATTTGCCATCAGAATCAACAATATTGGGTGAAGCACCTATGTCCAATAGAATTTCAATGGCCATAGTGAGACTGGGAGCATTCTCTTTTTTTAGGCTTTTGATTAATCTACTTAATGCTGTTTCCCCCTCGTACATATGATCAACATCGACTTTGACGTTGCCTTGAGTCACCAGCACGGAAAGATTGTCAAAACTCCATGAATCGATTGCATAGTGGATGGCAGCTTTTTTAAGCTTCGGATTAACCTATTTAGGGTTTGACTTATATATTTTTAAATATTAATCACTATCTTATTCACTTACGTAATTGGGATCGCAGTTAGCACGGAGACACACTCTTATAAATTTAGCACATCCTTCTGTTGATAGGGCCTTCTCAAAGATGGTCATTTGATTGTCCTCATCCCTGAAGTTAGGATGAGCTCCATAGCTGATGGCATCTAGAAATCCAATGAAATTTCCAGCTTCAAGTGCATCCTTTAGCTCTTGCTGAGCATCGAATTTGCCCTTCGCCATTCCTTGTTCTTTCTCAACTAAAAATTAAATCCGTAATAAGCTAAAATATATGGAAGTTAGCATGGGGGTAAATTCTGAATCATTCTATAAATTTTGCTTTAGGGTCATATCGGTTTTGTATACCCTAAAATTTAGTTGATGAATATGTATGAATACATCTGAGTGCATTTTGAATTAAATGCTGAACGCGTTATATTAAAAATTGTATTTATATCATTGACAAGTAAAAATAATAAAAAAAAATAATGAATGAAATAATAAAAACACAACTCCATAAAGGTGGAACAAAGTTCGCCGGGTCGACTAGTTGGTATATATAATTCAATGAGTAATCAGTACAGTAATAAAATAAAAATAAATTCTAGATGCGGGATGCAGTGAAATTTCTCTTGGCCGAACATTAATAACATTTAATAATTAATATTGTTATTTATCGTGTCGATCAAAGCAACCATACATACATACAAATATATGCAGGTATGGGTGTACCTGGTTTGCGGGCAATACAGCCATATGAAATTTTATAATTAAATACAAATTTAAAACTATAATTTGCCTAAATACGTTATAGACATGCATTCTTAATTGACTGACATTGATATTTTGTACAATAATCATGCGGTACTTGTACTATGCGGACCTCGATGTCAGAAGAAGTACGGAGCAATCAGTGGATGGATATCGGCGAGGCTGTAGGACGCATGTGTTTCTTCGTCAGAAACCAATGTTATCTCCAGCCTTCTTGAAAGCAATTCTCCTTCGCTCGGTGAACGTCATGCAGCTGTCTCTGGCTACCAAGATATTTGCCGTCGTTTATGCAGATCATCTGTTTGTGGTGTAGAACCAGCTAATGCGGCCAGCAAAGCTGTGACGTCAAGCTTTTTGTTTTTGGCCGTTAAATACTTGTTTTAGTGTGGGGGATATTCATCTTTAATCAATTTCAGATTTCTCCGCATTTTTTTTTGTTAACAACGAACTAAGTTTTTTAAGGTTAAGGTTTTAACTACGTTTTAAACTTCATTTTTATACCCGCTACCCATATGGTAGAAGGGTATTATAACTTTGTGCCGGCAGGAAATGTATGTAACAGGTAGAAGGAGGCATCTCCGACCCTATATTCTTGATCAGCGTTAATAACCGAGACGATCTAGCCATGTCCGTCTGTCCGTATGAACACCTAGATCTCATTTTATTCATTAAGAAACCCAACTGGGAAACGCTCAATTTCAATACTATTTTAATCTATTTATATTATCATATTTAATAATAATGTAGTTATCTTGCATTTTATTCTCTAATTTGTATATACCTTTTCTAGAAAACAACTGTTAAATAATAGTCTGGTTAGCTTATAGCCACACCAAAGGTCTCCGGCAACATGTGCTGTGTGGACTTAGTCAAGTCATCAGAATGTACAATGGCTTGAACTACAAAATGAATCTCTAATTAAAATATGTAAAACAACTTCATGTTAAATAGTAATGAAGAGAAAATTTTAAATAATAATCGCTCTACAACATCAAATAAATTAATCAGTAATTCCGTAAACTCTTTCGATTTATCCCATTGTCCGCGCAGTGACAAAAAAAAAAAAACTATGGCAACACTTGCAACAGCAACAACTGCTGCTGTTGCTGCTGTTGGCTGCCCGGCTAGCTGGCACATGCATCATCATCATGATGAGGAGGCATCGAGGCTACAGAAACTAAATCCTATTATGAACTTTGAGCTTATGAAAAGACTTCAAGCGGCGCATTGTCTGCCGAGCTGCACAGGCGAAATCGCAGACTGAGACCCCTATGTGTGCTGGCAAATGCTGCTGGCAACGTTTACACTTCTGCATAATTAAGTTATGTGCACAATACACGAATACACTCACACACACAGAAAGAGTGAGCGGGAGAGAGAGAGGAGGGGGAAAATACCTTAACGTTTTTGCCATTAGCCACTGTTTTTCATTGCGCATACGCCGTGTGAGTCACAGTTGGTATGCTGTTTGGTCGCACAGCTGCTTAGGCATCTTTAATTGTAATAAATTGTTGCAAAATTAGCTGTTGTTGCAAGTTTGTTTAAAGTTACACAACTTAAAGCTACCCCAAACAGCAGCTGCCAATTGCGAATGCAGCTGTCGGCAATTTTGCAGAATTTCTTGCTTGGTTTTGCACAATTTCCGTTTGCAATTTATCTGAAGCATAGCAGCCAAGTTGTTGTTGTTGTTGTTGTTGTTGTTCCTGGTGGTATCGAAAACAATTGGCAGCTAATTTTGCGCAAAATTTGCAATTTTTTATTTTCATCGTGTTATTGTTGTTGTTGCTGCTTTTGCTTGCCATCCGGTAATGAATTGAGTACTGCAAAAATTGCACTGGATCCTTGCCAGCAGCTCTACCTCAAACTTTGCCACCATTTCATCCTTTGCTGAGACTCTCAGCTGCGCTGTTCTGTGTTCTGGGTTCTGCAGTCATGGCTTTGAGTGTCGTAAAATGCAAAATAAATTTCTAATGAATATTGAAGTGTGAAATTTGAATTGATTGCATTTGATTTGCGGATTTATAGCTGGATATTTACATTGTGGTAAAATCAGTGGCATGTCTGTTTCCACAGCTGGACAACTCAAATACTCGATTCAATTGAATTGTTAAAACGGGTAAGCAGCTTTACTCAATTTCCCAGCTACTTTCTCACAAAGTATTGCAACAGCTTTTATGTTATTTAAGCTACGAATTCCGCATAAGTTGAATGCCAATGTGGGTTATGCGGCATTTTCAATTGCAATTTTGGAAAACAATTAATTTTCAATAAATGGAAATTCGTCGTATTCCAATAATTATTTAATAATAAACCTGTTTGTGAGTATTCTTTATTATTATCGAATTTAATTTTGTTGCATTTATCTGAAAATATTCGTGCATGCTGTATAAAACTGAACATAACAGTTTAATAAACAATTTTCTTTTTCTTTTTCTATGAAGTGTGGTATAAAATCCATCTTATCTTCGTCGCCAAGTTACATCTTCTGCGTTGCGAAGTTTCCAAAGCCATTATCCTTTGAAAGTTAATTATTCCCTTTCCGCCCCCGCAAATCGAAGAAAAATTAAAAAACCAAGCGTATATATAGTATTGTTATAGACAATAATAACTATAGTAGTTATGATTCCTTAAATTTAATTCAATCGCATAAAAATTGTCGAAGTTATGAAAGAAATATTTTTTGTATGGCAATTAACGCCAACTGATATTGCTTTGGCTGGCAGTCTAGTATATTTTGTTTGGGCTTGGATACTTTTCAGTATTTTAGTTTTATATGAATTTGCTGCTTTCGCTGATTGTCTATTTAAAGTATATTTTGTTTTCTTTAGTATATTTCGAATATGTTCCTACATTGATATATTAAATGTGGTATTCCGTTTATTTCAGTATTTTTGCGGTATACTAATTCTAAAATACCGTTCTGTTTTACTTTTATTCAAAATGCGTATCGGGTATCTCACAGTCGAGCAAACTCAACTGTAGATTTTTTAATTGTTTTTTTTTTTTGGTATTATTGTTTTTATTATTGTTATTATTTATTTAAATTTTTCTTGTATTTAATAATTATTTATTAACTTTCATGGAATACATAAGAGACTACTTCATTGACTGGACTGAGTTTGGAAATGAAATATATTTAATTTCCCCAGAAAATTTCTCAGTTATCGTAGGCTTAAAGCTAAATCATTTCAAATTGTCTAATTTTAGAGAAAACAAATCAACACCAACTTCGTGTAGCATTTCAAATAATTTATCAAATAAATTATAATTTAAAATTCAACAATTCATGCACGCAACTCTAAATCTTAGAGTCTGTACTAAAAGGATTAAGCTTAGTGAAAGATCTGCAGGCCATACAACATGAAACTAAGTAAAACCAAATACCAAAAGCAATTCAAAGCCTGCCTTTATGTTGCAATGCATGAAAGTGGTTTTAATTCAAGCGTGTTATTCTTGTAATTCAACATTTAATCTGTATACTCGATATACACGTAGCTTGAACTACTTAAAAACCTTAGAGTATAGAACATACCAATTGAATTGCCAAAACCACATCGAACGGGTCGAGGAGCTGGGCCATTATCTTGGCATTTGCGATTGCCGCATAATTGCAAAACTATTACAATTTGCCCATTTCCCAGCAAAATGCAGAAATTTGTTCACTCTGGCAAAGAGTTTAATTGAATTATGTATGCGGCAGTTTTTGGGAAACGGAAGGGAAAGAAGGGGAAATCCTTGGCAAACTTGGCACGGCCACAAACGAAATTGTTGCCAAAACCAAAAGAGATTCCTTCACAATGCCACAATCCCTGTGCCTTGTTTAATAATTTTATAACAATTCTAACGGCGGCAAATTCAATTTTATTCAATATTATTAGCTGCGAGGCGTGTTCGTCCTGTTTCGTCCTGTCTCTGCCGCCTTTCTTCAGTTTTGCGGTAGCCAAGTTTCGCTCTGTTTGCCACTTAACCGCAGTGGAAGCTGGTTGCCATCTCGACCCTGTTCGAGCCTTGAGTTGGGGATTTGGGATCTCTGGAATCCCGTGCAGCATCTGAATCTCAATCTCTAGGTGTAGGCAATGTCCGTATGTGGTCTCCGGCTAGCTTTCGTTTGTTTGACTTGCTGTTATGCCAACTTGGCACGCAAACTTCTCACAAGTTTGGCTAGTTAAGCCAAAAACCGACGGCTGCCTGGCTGCCTGGTGTATATGGAAATTGGGTCGCAACATCGTTATTGTCATCATCATCATCATCATCGTTAGCATCCTCCGTTGGCTCAACTTGGCTTGGGTTTCGACCGGGGCAAGGCCAAGACGGCAACTACAATGGCAACTTTGTAGCCCTTGTTTGGTTAGTAATCTACTTGGGGCTTTTCAGTTGATGTGGAGCACACATCTCCACACCCATACCCTCACACACACACACCCATACACATACATAGTTTATTGAAGTATGCATATATTTGTATGTTCAACACACACGCTTTCATACTGGGCGCTCCTCATGTTGATATTGTCGCGCTGTTGGTGAGAAGTTGAGAAATATTCCCAAAGGGTTAAATTAGTTAATTTGCTAAAGGTTAAAGACATCTTGTCCTTTGTGCTCCCGATACAGACTCATTTATAATACATATGTTACAATCTGGCAATTTTATAGTCAAATTTATCGTAATAACAATTAACAACACAAAATATAGAGCATACGAGGAAATGCTTTTATCAAGAAAGACTTTAAGCGGCGCCACAAATTTTTGAATGTGATTATTGGATTGTGGATAAAAATAATACTAAAAAATAAAGAATTCAAGCAATATTACGCAGTTTTTAAGTTGAGATTAATACTCTTAGAACATTCTTTTTGGAAGCAACAATTTATTTTCCTAATATAAAAAAATAAGAACGTCTTGAGCTCAGCAAAATATTTTTATTATTATTATTTTTTGCAGCGGAAGCAAAGGACTAAGTTCGGTAAATATTGAATACATTGAACTATGTCTTAAAAATATGACTGAAACATAACAAAAAAAAAATAAATCAAGCATAATTTTTCACTGAAAACGCAAGACTATATTAGAATATGTTAGATCCCTTTGAAAGTGGTTTTTGTTTGTTTGCTTGACATAATATTGACTGTTTCTAGATTCTTAAATATCAGCCATATCATTTTCTACACTGATGACTTAAACACCCTTTCAATTAACTTTCAGAATTCATTCCAAGCTAAGCAAACTTAAAGCCCAGCTCAGTTACTTTGGTTAGCGTTTAAATGCTCATTTCAGGGAAACAGCTGTTTTAGGTTCTCTGGCTGCTTTTGCTGAAATCCGAGAGGCTCACAAATTATATGTTAATGCAATTGTAATTGATACAAATTTGATTTCGGCAAAAGCAGAAAAATATGTTGCTGGCTTTCGTTGGAGTTGTTGTTGTTGTTGTTGTGGTTCAGCGTGGCATTGAAAATGAGAAATCATTTGGCATGGAATGGTAGGTGTGGCATATGTCGGCATAATGTGGCACACGTGGCAAGCAGTTGGGCGACTCTTGGCAGCTGCCAGTTGCCTGCCACACAGTTGCCAACTGTGGGTGGGGGGACGTGGGTTAGAAAGAGTCGAGTTCCCTTTGACTTCCTTTGCTTCCTCGCTTTCATTGCCTCGCTGCCAGCGAACGCGAGCTCTCAAGATAACGTAATAATTTATATGAACTTTACAGGGTCATTAATTTAAAGCTTATTCAGTTGTTCAAGATTTATTAAATTAACTCAAGTTGTGGCAGCCAATGGCAGGAGAAATGAAACGAATACAGTCCACGATACTTTCTCGACTCGGTGAGTTCAGGTCGATGGGTCACAAGTCAAACACGTATGTACGTAAAACTAACAGATTGTTGATTTTGTGCTTCACATTGATAACGATGAATTATTAAGAGATTATTTGCCAGGGGCAAGAGAGTCAATGTTAAATTTGTTGAGGTAGTTCCAATTAAATATTATCGGTCAAATTTCACACACAAACATACTTCAAAAATAATTTTATTCGTTAGGTAATTGAGAATACAAAATTGGGAAATATTTAAATATATAGTAAAATTGATTTTTTGAAAATTATTTCTTATTCTTTAGTTGTCCTACACTAACTGCGTCCTACACTCGACTATGAAATAATCGCCACCAATTTTCAATCAAAAACACGGTGATATTATTCTTTAAATATACCAAATAAATTCAAAATATATTAGATATATTAATATACTATTTCATTTAAAATATACCATATAAAATATAGAAGGTAATATGTAATAAATCTATCTTAAACGAAAACCACAAATAAACAACTTAAATATAATTGTGCATTTTTTTTTCATACACGATTTGCTTAAGTGAATAGTCAATGTTGGTTTTCTGCCCATTAAAGATTTTCGATAATATTTTAGCTAGAGTTTGCCTAGTCAATATAAATAAATATTCGATTATTTGCATTCATCTTCAAGAGTCTGGACTGGACTGAAGTTTATGCCAAAACCACTGGCAGTCATGTTGATTCAACGAATCACTGGTTAAACACAATTAAATTAACTGCATTGTAATTGTCTGAAGTCAAAACGAATAATAATAAATTTATTTTCTTGTGGCATGTGATGATGACGGTGGATGTAGGGACGGGAAGGGAGAATAGGGGATGCAGTCCAGAAACCGCAATCCAATTTATTGCTCTTGACCGCGACTAGGATTTGGCTTGTTGATGCTGCTGCTGCTGCTGCTGCTCCTGTGTTTCCTGTGCTGCAGGATGCCGTCTGCCTCAAAATTGCAATTTACGTGCTACGTAAATGTTACAACAATAACACAGGCAACAACAAGAAAACCAACAACAACAACAAGAGCAGTAAATGGGAAAGGTAAGTTCGTGCCAGGCAACATTTGATTGAAACGCTGCAATTTGGCGGGGTGCCGGATGGGGAAGGGGGATGATGGGGATGGGACGAAGCTGAGCTAGGAGAAAAGGATACTTCATAGCGTTGTGAAGGTTTTGTGCAAATGGTCGGGAATTTCAGGAATATTCATAGCATTGCCAACGCTTGACTGGCAACAACCACAAAAATGCATTGAATTGAAAATGTTTGAATTTATATTGCAAGTTTGACTTGATTGAAGCACTTGCTATCGTTTCCTTTTGACAGTGCACCAGCCACTCCAAAAACAACTCCCCTACCTTTCCCCAACAGGAGATGAATACAACAAATAAAGAAAAACCCGAAATCCTAGATGAGAATTTGACTGAATGAAATGGAATTCGGGGACGCCTTCTTCTAACAAGCTGCGTCAGATTGTGGATTTGGCTGACACTGAAAAAAACCTTGTACAAATCGCAAATCATTTGCGTTCGTCAGGATTTCTTAATAAATTAAGGCAACGGTAAGTTAAAAGCTTGTTGAAATGGTTTAGCAAAGGGGACAATTAAAATGGAATAATCATATAACTTTTGAAATGTACTAAAAACAATACATCTCAATATATATTAATTGGATATTTATAAATTATATTAATAATTTCTGTAACAACAAATGAAGGTCCTTGAATTTAATTGAATCAATAAAATAAGTTGGTTTTGGTAAATATGCAACTTGGGACTCACAATTTATTTTAAGCAAATTTTCTTCAGCTACCAAAGTAACAACTTAATATTAAGAGCAATGGCAAGGAATATAAAGAGCAAACTTTCTGATTTAAAATTTTTAATGCAAATTAATGATTATTGTAAAAACAATTATCGAATTTATTCAAATAAAATTAATATTTTTTTATTATATATCAATAAAATTAATTAATTTATTGGTTGCGGCAAAAAACTTTTTTTTGAGCGCTGATTGGATTTTCTGTGCAGTGCAAAAAAAAGTAGATTTTTAGTTTACTTTTGTTTATAGAAAAAGCAGACTTGAGGTTCGGACTCCTTCTTCTATTGATATTATCGGTATTTCATATGCAGAATATTTCTGATGAGCTTAATACCCTATTTAGACCAAGTGCATCTATTTTAAAGATGCGATTCACCATTCATATCAGAACCAGCCTTTAAAGCGAATGTCTCAAAATAAGTAAGAATACTATGTATTCTAAAGGACCAGCCATTTCTCTAACTTCTCAAAGTAGTAACCGGAAAATAAACTCTCTTATTGAGATGGCAGAGAAATTAGATTGGAGAGGTTAGAGTATTGATAAGCAGGAATTTTAGCTTAATTTTTTAAGTACAGTAATCAAAGAAACATATTGTGACAAATTCAATTTTATTTTCCTTAGTTCTAATTATGTTAAAGTTATGTTACAATATTTCTAGCCTTGACATTCTATTATGTGCCCAGGCCTTCCTTTTACAATTCACGTATTCTTTTGACTTTCTTAGGTTTTTTGTTAAGCGTACTACAATTACAATGGCTATGTGCACATAATTTGTCTGACCTTTATAATTGTATATATCAACGCTGATGTCAACGTCAGCGAAATCATTTGAGTGTGACGTCAATGGCAATGTTGAGTTTTATGGTCAGTGGGCCACGCCGCAAATCCTGTGAATAATAAAAGTCGCAATTTAAACATTAATTAGAGCCATTGAAGCGGACTCATGAAATACTTGCATATTGATGGAAGTCGATTCCAATAGCGAAGGACAACACGTCGAGCATATCAAATGCCAAACACGTACCTATAAAGCAAAGACGAGGCGGATGCGGTTGCGAATGCGGTTGCGGATACGCAGAAAACGACAATGAATACTAGAGAGATTTTTGCCTTGGCCAGAACATGGCTCAAACTAACCACAAGACCAAAATCCGTTGAAGAAGTTTACAGCTCAAGAGAGAGAGAGAGAGAGAGAGAGTGAGCGAACTAGAGTCGCACATTTAACGCCATTCTATACAATGCGTTGATTTTTACGACATTTCAGCTGCGATTTCCATGCACACAACTTTTTCTCCGTGGCTCCAACTGTGAACTCCATAAAACTACAAGATACGAGTGTTACCTGCTGCAAAAAGTTCGTTTTTTTTGTTTTGGCCGTTCAATTCCAATAAACTGGCTGGCACAATATTAGTTTTTATGGAAAAAGTAGAAAAAACGAACGATGAAAAGAAAGAAAGTTTGCTAACAAAAGCAAAGCAAATATAAAACTGAAAGAAAAGAACAAAATGCAAAATCATTTAGGTAAACAGTGAGTGACTTTTACAGAGTTTGCCGCGACGCCAACCAGAACGTATCCGCCAGATACAAGCCAACAATCTACCTATAGTACAGTGCAAAAGTGATAGAGAGGGAGAGAGAGGAGAGAGAGAGAGAGAGAGAGAGCGAGAGTATGCCAAACTTTGTGCTATGTGACTTTCAGAATTTTTAGTTTTGATTTCAAGTTTGCCATGGCCTGTTGTCAGCTCTGAGCTTGCAGCTTAGCTGAAAATATTGCAACTTGCGGCAAAGTCACGTGCAACTTTACAGACATTTTTGGTATTACGCGAAGGCAAACGCTGCCTCTGCCACGAGGTGCAAACTGCAGCAAATGTCCTTCAAATTTAAAGTCGAAACTAAACTGAACTGAAGAACTGCTTCTGTCTGCAATTAAATAAATTTCCATTTAACAAGATCAGTTTTTTTTACATTCGCATTCATACTAAAAGTTGAGCTCACATGAAATAATCTCCTTTTTTGTCTGTATAAATCTGCCACGTGCTCACAACAATGTCAGCAATGTGTTTGGATTTCTGTTCGTGACGGGCCTAAGAGCCGATTTCTGACTGCTTTTGTTACCACTAATTGCAATTATTTCGCTTAGGCAAAAGCGCTAAACAAGTGCTAAGCACTCGTGGGCTTCTTTGTTACTATTTGTCCACGTACGTATATAAATTCGAAGAAAACATTAAATGAATTTCCAGAACAAAACTATATATTCATATAAAATATCGCAGATTTTCATGAAAACGTATACGTAATATACTAAAAATATTGCATACATACATACATAGGTAACAGGATCCAATGAAGTATTTATAAAAAAATTGTTAGTGCAATGAGTATTCCCATTGGGGGAAACTTTATTAAATTGATTGCCTCTTCAGTTAGACATTTTTTGTGTGACGCTGCCCATGGAGCATTTTTTAAACTCTTTAATAAAACTCTTTTGGCAGACATCAAGTTGACCAGAGATTGAAACTATTTACGTTTGAGTTCTATGCTATAATAGTTTTATTAGGGAAATAAAATAAAGGATATATTAGAATGAAAAGAAAAACTGTCGTGCAACATTAAATAATTTGTTTGTTTGTTTTGTAATTGAGTGTTACACATAATTATTTTGATTGATTTAAATATTTAATTAAGGTAAACATAAATTAAATGAATAAGTAAAAATAAAATTTTTTATCGAATGTATGTTATAATGAAATTATTTCCAATACTGTTACATTTGTTATCATATCTCATATATAAAATGTTATTTTATAAATCATTGAAGATTTTACCATTTATTCATAAAATTTCATCATTAAAAAAAAAAAACCCTTTTAATGTATAAATTTTCCAACATTTTTTAATATTTATTTTAGTCTTCCTATGACGTGTCAAGCTATCAAAAATTTTTATTAAGATTTACGATTCACGATTAGACTAACGGAACAAAATTGTTAACAATCTGATAACTTATGCAATTCGTGTAGTAATACACGTAAGTAATTCGATTTTAATAATAAGTTAATGGTCGTTTTGTATCTGAATCTGCAGCAAAATATGAATTGATTTTATTGTTTATTCATATTTATTTATTTACAGAAAAAATAAAAGGAATTATTCATTTCTGGGAAACATTTTGGCAATGTGTGTCCAAATATTCAAAAATACTTTCTAACGTATTTCAGTATTTATTTTAGTTTTTAACATATGGAGATTGTTCAGATATCAGAAATTTCTTTTGAGATTTATGTTTCCATTGAGTTACAAAGAAAATCTGAAACTTTGAGTACATTCTAGCAGTAATATAAAATATATATTTCAACTATCACTAAGTAACTTTATTTTAATTATAATTTATAGATTTTGCATATGAATTGCAAAATGAAGATGATCTAAGCCAAATCACTGCACACAACATGCTATTCAAATGACACTCCATAAAACTACCGTTTTGTATCCGCATCCGGAGCAAAGAACATCCGTCAGTATCGCATCCGTATCCGCAACAGCGGCGACTAAACGATGGCAAACTGTTCAACACCTTTCGCAGTGAATGGAGCATAAGGAATCATATCAAGCGCTCCAGCGTACGGATATAATATATATAACAATTTTCACACAATTTTCCTAACACGTTATTTGCGCGTATTTCATATATCCTTACTGTCAAGACGCTTTATGTGTGAGAGTGTGTGTGAATATGTGTGTGAATTAGCGGCAAACGGATGTTGAATTGGTTTGCCTTTGGCTTGGCTTGCCAGTCAAGTGTGAAGCAAATGGGTGGTGGGGGTGGGCAAGGAGAGCATCTTGTGGCAGGTTTTCCTTGTCCCGATGTTGACTGCTTGTTTTTTATTTCCTTTTCACTGCTCCCTCGTACAGCATATGCGAGTATGTGTATGCTTGTGTGTGTGTGTGGACGAGTCCTGGCACGTTGGCACGCTTAAATCAAAGCAATTTGCCGCGTAGCATGGTGTTGTAAATTATCGCTGCAGGATTTTGTTTTATTAAACTCGAGTGTTTCATCTGGGCGCTATTTGGAGCTTGTGCGCGACCTGAGATTCTTTAGCCTTCAACATTCTTATACGTTTGCGTTGGGGTTTCGATTTTGAGGCGAAATTCCAGGCAAGCAGCCAAGAAAAAGCCTTTAAATTGTGAATTTGTGCTCTTCAATAAGAGTAGTATTTTTGTAGCTCTGCAATGTTATGGAAAAATTTGCCATTTAAGTAGTTTACACAATGCGATTAATTGTCAAGCTCGCCCTTGTATCAACTACTTAAGCGTTTCATTTTTCCAACAGATACAATGAAAACAACGAATTTGTGAATCAAACTGATTTGCATTTATTGCACTTGCTGCAAGTAGTAAATTAAAAGGTTGATTTCATATTCAAGACAACCTCTTAATAGTTACTACTTAAAGCATATACAAAACTTGCGACAATAAATAAATATAATTTAATTGCTGACTAGATCTCTGAATGACACAAATTGAACTGACGGCAGCTACTGCCCAACTATGTCAATTTATACACAAATTTTTGCAGGTCTATTTTGAAAATGTTATCTTTTCTTTGTCCGTCTATAATCTCTTCTCTGCTTTCACTTTCAGCAGAAAAAGATTCAAATAGGAAATTTCCACAACTATTTGTATATGATAGGAATGCAAAACATTTCCATGATTCAATGAAGTTAAACCAATTATTCTATGAATTCTTCCAATTAAATATTTATTTTTATTTTATCATTATTTATAGAACTGTTTGAAATTATAGTTAGTATTTTTTTATTAGAACACCTAAATTACCTTGATTTTATTTATTTCTGTAAGTTAATTCTATGATATATAATCTGAAAGAGTACGGATAAAGTCAAAAAACTTAATTTCATTGTTCTTCAATATACTTTCTTGATTGTGCCGTGGAAAGCTTTAACCATTAGTCATTTGAGAGTATTCCTTTTGTTGCTGTTGATTGGTAATATGACTTTTTCGATGATGCCATCGGTGAATCGGAGAAATTTACATACATAAATCAGTGGAGCGATAAGGTTAATAGGTAAGCAAAGCACAAGTGCGTCTGGTTTTTGCCTCTAGGCATAACTTCCCCCTCCTGTTCTCCCCTCCCCACCCCATAACTGTCATTCAGTCTCACACCAGGTCAGCTCCTTTCGTGGCAGTTTCTCTTACTTAACACATCGTTTGTGTTTGGTAAATCGGAGAGAAAAGGCACAGAGAGCAGGCGGGCAGACAGACAGACGATTTTGACGACACACGTAACAATGTTGCCAAAATAGCATGACAACCCCAACAACAACAACGACAACAACATAGCAAAAGTACAAAAATGGCATTAAAGCTGCCATGGCTGCCATTTTTCCACGTGTGCGCGCTTTGACAATGAAAAGTGTGCGTGCCATTTATGTGAATATCTGGCCATGTGAATGGGTGGCAATGTGGGTGTATTTCAGAGTGCGTGTGTGTTTGTGTGTTGGTGTCTTGGTGTTAGAGACAGCGACTGTGTTGCTTATGTGTATGATTTTTCACTTTGCCGAAACATTTTTATACATTTTGACAGCACATTTTTTTGTTCGATTTTGCATGGAATGTGATAAAAATGTTTTGTTAACTGAGAAGACAGCAAGAATCTTTATTGTGTGCGGCATGAACGGAATGTAACAACTTAACCAGCTGAAATATTTGGCAGCCTTTGGCTGATGAGACTTGAGAGCTGACTTATCCAATTGAAATGAGCATTCTATATTGATATATTCTTTAAAAATGTTGTTAGTTATCTGATGTTTTCTTAAGAGTGTAATATAATTTTCTTTTCTCAAATAGAGCTTTGTAATACCATTTTTTTTTTTTTATATATATTTCTGCTTAGATATACTTTATAAGAGAAATCTTAATACAACAATTAAATATCTTTTTCACTACCAAAAATGTTAAGACCTTTAGCTGTCAGTTAATTAAATTAATTAGATATTGGGATCATGTTCATTTAGGTTCATCTACCTTTTCAAAGAACTGACAATCGAACTCGCCAATCAATCAAATAATTCTTTGAACTTATTCTCTGAATTTGTCTATTTAAAGGTGTAATAAAAATACATTTCATTAAATAATATTCTGCTATTCTGATGTAACAAAAAAATGTTATAAACATACGTTTCAAAGTTTCTCATATATGCCGGCATCTTATATCAAGATATTTTTAATCTTCTTTTCAATCTGGATAAAAACATTCGTAAAGCAAAATTATAACCTTAAAAAAAATGTTTTTAATCTTAAACTGCAGTTTAGCATCAAAATCTTGATTTAAGATTCTTTCAACCAAAAAATCATATTTCAAGATTTGCAATCTACTTTTCAATCTGGATTTTTTCACTCCCTGCAGAAACGTTTCTCCTTCGATGCAATAATAAATACTCATAATTAACTGACTTCCTATCTAACCTGATTCGATAAATTGTAAAATAAGAATTGTCTCCCAAACTTTACGATAGCCTAAAAAAATGAACTGTCAACGGATCTGTAAAGTGGTCCCATTAACAATAAGCACAACTGGTGGCGGCATAATAATAAACTAAATAAATATTATAGCTTCATCAAGTGTCAAGAGTCGAACACAGTTCGGTAGTCTTGAAAAATTTGGAGCAAGTGTTGAAGCGCAAAGATTGATGATAAAAATGAAAGCGAAAATAAAAATGAAAATGAAAATGTTGGCCCATAATAACTTTGCTCATTTAGCTGCAGACTGTGTGCTGAAATATTTTGAGCAAGTGAGAACAGCTCCTTTGGTGTCTTTTGCTCCTTGCTGCTTGGTGCTTTCTGTTTGCTGCTTGACATCATCATAATGCGTAGCTAATGTTGACATTTTTCCAACGGTTCAATGGGCATCAGAATTTCAACGTGTTTGGGTTCTTATCTACGCCCTCGGCCACGCCCACCCGCTGGCAACACAACTGAGGAATGTGAGCAGTTGTTTGTGTTGTTGTTGTTGTTTGTGTTGTTGTCGTTTCTGTCCCATTGTTTGATTGACTCGACTTGGCCTTTGTTTCAATGACTCGAAACATCTTCATGATAACTTGTCAAAACAGTCGGAGCAAACAGAGACTGAGATAACGTCGAGATGGCATAAATAGGATGAGCAGCTGTGGAAATGGGAAATCGAAACGGGAGTCTGGGCTTTTCTTTCTCTCCTGCTCTCTCCCTCTCTCTTTTTGGGACGTGCTGTTTGATTTGTTGGGTCTTTTTCATTTGCTGGTTCACTGCACGGCAAAGTAGTTCAATATTTTCAACGTCATTTACTTGTCATTAAACGAATATTGTCGACAAAAATTTCATTGGCTGCCAGCCCATTTTCTGTTTCTTATCGCGCCGTCACATCATTAGGTAACGCCCCAAAGTCCGTCGACAAAATCCTCACAGACAATGGAAAACTGTCAAGTACTGTGTGCCTGTATTTCTTCTATCTACCTCTGTCTGTCTGTCTGTGGATTTGTTTGCCCGGCAATTATTATCCTTATCATTGACACAAATCACAATTTAATTAGTCCAATGCTTTGGGTGTCTTATTTGCGCTTCTCATTGATTTTATTGACATTGTCCCTGTCCCAATTATGTTTCAGTGGCTCTGCCGAAGACAGCTGAAAATGTTCATTTTAATGGTTGATGATGAGACGAGAGCTAGATTCCAATAATTAAGCTAAGAATTTTAAAGAGATGACATTTTCCATTTTAACAACAATGTGTTTTATTGATCGAATATTATATTATTGAAAATATTTCTTAAAGATGTATAAATTGTGACAAAAAATCACTTGCTTAAGGGTAGCTTACCTGATTTTATTCATATTTCATTTTATATTATTATATTTTCATTTTCATTTCACATTATTTTAAATAATGAATTGACTAATTTATGTGTCTTCGGTAATAAACTACTATATAGCTAAAGCACACAAAGAGCACAAAAAAGGTTAGAAAACTACAGTTGAGTGTGCTCGATTATGAGATACCCGCAATCCATTTTAAGTGAGAGCAAACAATGCAGTATTATTATTAATATATACCGAATTTATATACCTCAAAAATACTAAAATATACTCAAGGCTACATTTTATACATTATATATTGCTAAAAATACCAGAGTACTAGTTTTTCAGCTAAAGCATCTAAGACCAGATTGCAGTATGCGTTTTCTTGCCACACAAAAGTTCTTCTTAAGTATCTTCTACAATTTGTATCTTATCACATCTAATTTAATAGGAACCATAAACACAGAAGTTAGTCATTTTTTTTTCTTCATCTGCGTGCATATGTTATATAACGAATGCTCTCGACAAATAGCTCGCTGTTTATATGGACGGATAGACATTGCTATATAGTCTGATGTGTTGACACTGATCAATAATACATGTATATATATATATATAGGATCGGAGATGATTCCTTCTGTCTGCTGCATACATTTCCTGTAGCCAGAGAGTTATAATACCCTTCTACCTTATAAGTAGCGGGTATAACTATAAAGCATAATTGCAAAATTCATTTACTGACCAGCTTTTGAGAAACTTGAAGCACTGCAAGCTGGACCAATAAATCACACGGGCCCGGAGCGAAAACATAAATTACAATTAAAACTAAAGAAGGTATAATTATGTTATCTGTGTTTTAGAAACACAGGCAAACGGAGCGACGGATGGACGAGCTTGCAAAACATTTGCCACACAATGCTCCACCTATTCGGTTGTGTAGCCTTTGTGTTTCACCTTTTGTAACTATTAATTATGAGAGTGCGTCTGTGTGTGTGTGTGTGTGTGTGTGTATGTGTATTCGGTATTAATACGAGACTGTAGATAGTATATAAAGAAGAGTTGCGAGACTTGTAGCAATGTTTTGCTGTTGTTGCAGCCCCATAAATCTGCATAAAATACAAATGCCCCCAGCCCGGTGTCAAGGCCAAAAGTCCGAGTGTCACATAACGACTTAATTAACATCGAGCCCGGCAATGTGGCACCAATAATTTATACGGCATGCAAAATGTTCAATGCAATTACAATTGTATCTTTAAGATACATATTCGCACTCAGTGCTTGGCATCTAAGCCGCTTAACGTTGTGCCAAATACGATTAACTGACAGCGCTGACTTTTAGCTCTTAAAATGCAGTTGCAGTTGCTATACTCGCAAAATCGAAAGCAAGTCAAGCGTCCAGCTTCTCGAGTAGCATATGGTCAAAGGGTTACGTCCCTAACCAAATCCCCATCCTCATTCTCATTCCCAGTCCCTTTGCCTTCCTCAGTCTGTGTTTCCGTCTCCGTTTTGGTATCTGTTGTATGTGTCGCCGTATTTTATAGTTAAACTTTCGCCTAGTCACGCCCACTTTTGGGAGAAGTGAGTTTTGTTGTTGTTGTCGTTATCTCCTTTGACATTCCATGCCACAGTTCATTTTGTTTTCACTGCAATTTCTTCCTTGTTGTACACAATTAACAGCTATTGCTGCTATGCCACTTGTCTCAGCCCCTCCTCTCTTTCATCCTTCGTGTGTTTGCGTACTCACTTGCTTTTGTGGGCGTCAGCATGGGCGTAGGCGTGCCTCATTGTAATATGCGCTTTCGCTAGCAAACAGCAAACAGAATAGAGTAGGCAGCAGACAACACTCAACAGGCAACAGGACAGCCCCCGCTGCTGCCCTGAGCCTATTGAGTTTGAATCCTTTCGGTGCTCCTTGCTGAGAGTTGCATAATGAGTTACATGTTTGTTGTGGTTTCGATTGTTTTGAGACCCTCTGTTAGGGTTTGTTACAAGCCAGTCATCTGAATTTTTAATTATTTACCTTACTCGCATTCCCAATGGGACCCAAAATTATGCTAATAACCGATTACAGCAATATTATGAAGTAGCAATGCTCAAAAATAGTACTTGATAATTATATTTTTAATTTGAATTCATTTAAAATCGCACTTAAAAATTATTCTTTTAAACAAATATAACTGTGCTTGAGATATAATTAAAGTATTATACACAAAGCTATTAATAAATAATAATTAAAATATAATAATATATACAAAATGTTGTAATTAACTTCAATAACAAATAATATTTAATATCTTTTCAAATTGAATGGTTGATGCATTATTTTATTTGTTTCTTAAAAAGGACTTTAATTGATGTTATGTACAAAAGATTCCAATCGATTGTAAAGTTAAAAAATTTTTTATATATTCTTGTCATTTTTTAGAAAGACTCATTTTGTGCTGGATTTCAAGAAAATACATTTTAAAATCGATAATTATTAAACGCCAAAATTTCATTCGATAAGGTAAATTATTTCTTAAGAAGTATTTTAATATATTTTAATAATAGGAAAATAAATTAAGTGTGGAGCATTTTCATTTATTATCCGAAATTCTCTATTCTTATGTGTTATAAGAATAGAGTACTTCTCACGCATTGCGCAACACTGATAACTTGCACTATTACACAGCACTTTATTATTATTAATACAAACTGCACAGAACTATAAAATGGAAATATCGATAAGAGTGGGAAGAAATTATCTATCGATAAGAAAGGTCCAATTTGTGTGTGCTCAACGCTAGTGTCATATCATAAAGTGGAGCGCAAAATAATAATATCGTAAATATATAGAAACACTGATTTGAAATATGAACATTCAACTTTTGCTTCTCACTTTTTATATACATACATAGTCTTATTTACATGTGTAATTATTTATAATAATATTTTAATTTATTTTTAATTTTTTTTTTAGATTTTTTGCCTTTTTATGGTATTTAAAAATTTGGTATATGTGTAATGCATAATCAATCACATCACTTGGCCCTACTTTTAATCAAAAACAAAACGAGAATTGAAATTCAATCAAACATGTTTGATGTCCGAGAACTGTTTCCAGCCGAGACGAGCTGAGCTGAGTTGGGAGCTGGGAGCTATGAGCATGCCGGTGCTATTGCAAGTGACAACTGGCAACTGGCAACAAATGATTTAGAAAATGATTTATGGCACATTCATCTAATTACCACAATGCCCGCAGAGCAATGCAATGCAGAGTTGAACCGAACAGTATCGTCGTCCATTGTGAGACCAGAGAGGCAAAAAGCCGAAGCAAAGGCAAAGCCTGATGACAATTGTGTGAACGTTTTGTTGTGCGTATACTAGGACTCTATGCTGGCTGTGTGTGCGAGTGTGTGTGCGTCACTGTGTGTACAACACCATTGCTGACATTAATGACGCATGCCATCAGTCAGCAGCACCAAGAAGGGGGAATGAAAAGAGTGGCAAACTGGAAACTGGAAAATGGCAAGCCTGTTGCTAAGCCTTTTTCCGCGAATGCAGCGCATCAATCTCAACATCAACTGTCTGTTCAGTGGTGTAATGAGAGGGGAGCGAGGAGGGCGAGGAAGAGATCCCGGCCCTAGGACGCGTATTAATATCGCATCAATTATAATTTTCATCTGCCAGCAAACCAAGTTGACATCCAAATGCGTTTTAGTTATGTGATTTGTTGCAATTTTTGGTCCCATTTTTCCTAAACTGTTTGTTGTTCGTTCTTGTTCATGTCTCCATTTCACTGTGACAATTTAGCCCCATTGATATTTAATTTTGTTTGGAAAAACAATACTGTTTGTTTGACAACAACAAAAAAAGGAGAAATGCAAGTTACATGATTTATTATTGATTTATCATTACGGTTGTGTTGTGTTTGTTCGACATTTGTTTCGTACCAATGTAATTGACAGATTTGGCTAATGATTTGCTGCCACCTAAACACAATGATTGAATTGTTGCCCAAATTTAAGTGTGATTTGCCATCAATTCAAGAGAAACTATAAATCTTTTCTGATAATATTCTTTATCAAGTTTTGAAAAAGGTTTTCTAAATTGAACGATCTGTATATATTTTACATTTATTTCTCATATTAATTCAGGTTTAAAAACATGAATAGCAAATAACGTATCTGTCTCAGAAAATGCCTAATGAAAAATATAATATAATTAGTGATGAAGGCGAATTTAAAATATGAGCCATTTATTTTTATAATATAAATTATGGATTATAATTTCAGAGCCTAAAAGATAGGCAAACATACTATAATTGGGTGTATGTATGTAAGTATATTGTGACGATACTCGTATTTAAATATAGCAAACCATCTATGAATTTTTCTTTTATATGTATATAATTATTTTACTTCAACAGTTGCAATGCAATTTATTTGTCAACGTTTTCTCAGTTTCTTATGTATTCCAAAATTGGCTTAAACTAAAGTGTAAAAACTAAACAAAAAATGTTCTATATTATTTTTCAATCACATCATAATAAGCAATAAACAAAATACTGTGAATTATTGTTTAAATTAAACTTTAAATTGCGTTTTTCGTACTGATTATTATCTGAGCAAAATGTAAAGTCTCCTTCCCCGCTCTACGAGCTGCGGCTGACAACTGCTTAAGCATATCAGAGGCAGGAATAAATTCGAAATTTAATTCAAATCAAAACTTCTCATAGCGCTTAGAGGAAGAACACAGAGTTTCAAAGCTTTTCAATGCTGTTTTCCCAGCATCTGTCAGAAAAATAAACAAAACTGCAAATTTTATCGTGCTGAACGTTTATGCGCAAATTGCTTCCAGGTTTCCGTCGCCATCGTCGTCGTCGTCGTCATCGTCGTCGCCGTCGCGTTTACTGTCGGTGTGTCGCCTTATCGAATTTCAGGGAAGCGACCCCGTGAACGCTGTGTGTGTGTGAGGATGATGCCAGGACTCAGTTAAGGAGGACGAGAGACTTTAGGGCTCGGGACTCAAGCTGAAGACGACGTCGCGTCTCGTCGCCAGTTTGACAATGGGCACAGATTTCTCCATGGCGTGCTCCACAGCATAGTAAAGTTTCGTTGCTCAAGGCGTGAAATGAAATCGACAGTAATTTGTGTTTATCTCTGCCAATATGTGTGCGTTTGTCTGTGTGAATCTGTATCTGCATCCGTGTTGAAATAACAATTGTCACAACTTTTACTACGGCTTGCAATTCGAAAAGTTGTGCGACAAGAAATTACTTTAATTTGTGAACTTGACTTTATCAAACTATCAGATCTCCCCCCAAAACGGATGGCTTGTGTTAATGCAAACCAAACAAATATTTCATCTGCGTCTCTGATTCGTATTCAGTCAGTCAATATAAAGCCAACTTCATCATATTGCCATACGAGTGCGTCTATTTAGATGTGGAAGGCTACCAAATGGAAATGGAGCTACGAAAATCGCTTTGATGGCGCATAAGTAAGTGCCTATGAATAATTCATATCCTATTTATACAAAATCGAAATGATAATCGTGCACTTTAGCATTTAAATCAGAGGATGCTGACTAGAAAAGGAACGTCTTCAGACTAGCTGCTGAAGGGTAAAGAGAATGGCAAAATACTGTAAAAAAAACAAACAAATTTACATAAATGCGGAGAGAGTGAGGGAAATTTAAAATGGTTAAGCTATTGGAATGCAGACTTGTCATTTGGTTAAGACTTGTGTAATACTGCTATTAATAATATTGTTGACTTTTGGTTTAAGTTACTTTGGTTTCTGTTGGTATTATAAAATGGGATTAAATGTGTAATTAGTACTTGAAGAAAAAACTTTAAAATGCTATGAAAGGTTGGAAAGGGCGAGAAGTAGTGAAAAATGTAATATATCGATTAGGTTAATTCATAATTACTGTTCAGCGAGGCACGGTGATTGTTCCTTAGAAAGTAGCTAGTTCTAATGCTTAAGCTTTTAGCTTTAGTTACACATTCCAATGTATAAATCAGTTATAAATCAGTTGCCCAGTAGCTTAAGCTTAAAACATGTCTTTTGACTTTGTAAAGTTATTTATGTTTTACTGATTGTGTGATTATTTGTGTAGTTAAACATTTATCATATTATATAATTATTCTGAATTTAATGATTTTCATTTCAGATATTTAAAAATTAAACTAAAATATATATGAATTTTAAATTAAAATTATTTATAGTTTGATTTTTGTAGCAAATACTTTCTTTCGCCATCAGATTGATTTGGCAAATTTGCAAAGTGAAATTGATTATGCTTATCAAGCCATAGAAATAAACAGCCATCTATAATTATGGCACTGCAAGTAGCTGCAACCGCATTTCATTTCCTCACCATTACCGTTACCCATCCGGACTTGTTGCCGCTTGCCACTTGCCACTTTGCGTGGGCCAATTGACATTTATGGGTTGTGCGGGCATGCAAACTCGGCGATAACACGCCTCACTAAGCTCCAAGGAATACTCAAGTTGAAAATGCCCGCTGCAGATGCGAGCGAGTGAACGAGTGTTCAATATGTTTTCAAGAGCTCAAGTTCCACTACCTACGAGATGCACGAGTACGTATTTATTCATAACTGTAGTGGCGCTTAACCCTTTCGCCACGCCCCCTTTCCCACTGACTCTGCCTCTGTGTCTGTCTCTGTCTCTGCCTTCGCCCTGCAGCACTCACGCATTGGCAGGCTGTCAAGCATGCATTTTTGCATTAAATTGTCTTGTTGAAGGGGAAATCGCATACACTTAATGTCATAGTAAAACCGATTTGCAAGAGACGCTGGCATGGGCTGGATGAATATGGATGATATGGAGTTAGTGCTGAGGGAAGAGAAGGGAACAGAGACAGAGAGAGAGAGAGAGAGAGAGAGAGAAGCAATTCACTTCGCATTGTTGTCAGCAGCTGCTGAAATGCATTTCGCTTGACAGTTGATAAACGACATCAGTACTGAGCTCTACAAGCACTGAGTGCCGAGTCCTTAACTAGATAGTCGAGTTTGCTTTTGCCCCTACACACACACACACACACACACACACACATGCAAAACAAGGACTCCGAAATCCTAAAATACATTTGCTTCATTCTTTTATTCAGCTTGGCTTCAAGTGTCCAACTGAGTGATGATTGTCAGACAGTTGCTTCATTTTTTTCATTTCCCTATCTCTTATTGTTTTTTTTTCTTTTTGAGCTTATCGCTCACTTGTTGCCGAGGCTTTGCATAATTTATGATGTTTAGTGTAATTGCCCTATTTTATGTGGGCATCCGGGAAGGATTTAACGACCTTCCCATATTTGTAGGCGTTCTCGTCGTCGTCGTCGTCTGCTTATCATGTGCCACATTACGTGGACTACAACCACGAACTAGGACGGGGACTAGGACTTCAACCTAAACGAAAGGGCTGTGGCACTTAAGCCCTTTAAAATTTATGTCAAATGCATTTGTAAAATATGCCAAACGTACGAGTGGCAAAACCGATTTCTGCGCCATTTAAACTAACACAGTGCTTAGCACAGTGGGTTGAACACTGAATAAACTGAATTAAATTAGACTTTTAGATTTGTTATAAATATAAATAAATGCACCGACATTTACTTGGGCATCCAACATAATTGTCAAAACAAATAAGAAACCACATTTTACTGTAAGATTTTTAATAAAAGCAAAACAGTGCGGTATTGTTCATACCAAAAATATACCATATACATATAATATGTGCAATAATTGGTATATTAATATAGTACTAAATTAAGAACTACCATAGACTACGAATTATACCAGATTAGCAGCTAAGAGCCGTAGTAAGTTAGGGTTTTTCCCCATACAAAAGTATTTCCTAAATAAATTGGAATTTTTACCTCATATTGTATCTAGCTCTAGCTGTAAAATTATACTTGCTATTTAATTTTTTCGATTTACGAGAGCAACGTTTATGAAATGTATCAGCAATTATTTTCTTGTACCAAATACTAAATCTATTTGTTAAAATGTGAACTTCTGATTTTCAAATAGCTAGCATTTACCATTGTTCAAAGCAATCGAGGAACCGCCAATGTCGCTGCCAATGGGAAACGTTTTCTGCCAACATTCGAGTTAAAACAAAGCACGATAAAAAATAAAAGAAGAAAAAAAAAAACAATAAAAAAATCTTTGTGCATTTTCGTGCAGTTTGTTGGTTGTGGCAAATGTTCGTGCAAAGAAAATGTAATTTTTACTGCACGTTTGAGTTCGGAGCTGGCGCTGTTTCCTGACATATGGAAGTACCTTCAATTCTTATATATATATATACATATATGTGCCTCTGTGTGTGTGAGTGTGTCTGTGTGTATGCATATAAGACGCAAATGCAACGAAATGGCGACAAGCGACCACGTTCCTTGTCTTTCAGTGTGTGTTGTCTTTATCAGCAGAGTCCTCATCTTCCTCATCGTAGTTTGTGTTTTTGTATGTTTTCTTGGCTTTTATAGAAAAGACATTTTCACCATTTTCACATAAGTAGTCGCATACCCTGTTAACATTCAGAACTACAAATAGTATTGCTCACCTATAAAAGTATCGAAATACTTTAGCGTATTCCGTCAGTCATAATTGACATCAATCAACACACATGAATCAAGTAAAATATTAACTGAAATAAAATATACTTCGCCACTCGAATTACAAAACAAAAATAAACCATCTGCATTATGGCGGCTAATTTGAATTTAAGACTGTTGAATTATAAAAGTTATGACGATTACTTGAATTCATTTATCAAGACCGAGGACTATCGATACATTGGCAGTATTGCAATAATAAAAAAGCTCGTTAAACTTGGCTATCGATGTTCAGACAAAGTCTACGAAGAGAGCGAATTCAATAAGTTGAGAAACAAAGTGCATGATCACTTAAATCCGAAAATTACGAGTGTGCTTTATGGCAAATACTTTAAAGGCACCGATGATGCATTAAAAGCTCTCATGGAACGTGAGGAATACAATCTAGCAGGAATTTTATCGGTAAGATACTATATACATTAGTTTGGAAAAAGAAAAAAATTAAATAAATTCTTTTTTTAGACTATTATATTTGTGCAGATACGACAACGAAATGGTTTCGATGTAGCCGGATACATCGACTATGAGCAGAGACTGCGAGAAAGCAGTTTGCAAAAGCCAGACTGCACAAATTGGAAATCTGTTTTCGAGGGCAAAAAGCTATTAAAACCAAAGAAAAGTGACCTGAGTTACTATGATTGGCACAAAGGTCGCATATACTATAATAGTACGGATAACTTTCAGACAGTTAGCGGAGGAGTGGGATTAACATTTATGCACAAGGCGGATCACAAGCACATTCCTGTTACGGACAAACCAAGTAAATATTCCATGAATGTCAATCGCATTCTGATACCATCCGATTTATATGGAAATATGATTTTGTACGATCATTTTGTTAGATGAGTTCAAAATTTAAATAAAAAATTTGAAATAAAAAAATTAATACACAAAACTAATTTTTTGCCATATTTTCATATTTATTCCAATGCAGTTAATTAAAAAGTTCTTTCGTTAAAAAAAGTTGGATTTCCATTATAATTTTATATTAATTATATTAACAAATAACTAAATTATGTACATATGCGACACCATTTACAGTGACAAAGAAAAAACAATTTTCAAAATAAGAAAGGATCATTCTTTTAGATCTGGGTTGGCACTACGTTTAGAGCTAAAATTAATTGAAATTTTTCTGTTTTACGATAAAATAAACAAATTCGTCCATTTTGTGTAATTCGTTCGAATTCGTTAATTTCAAAATTCATCTATATGTTTTTTGTCACTTTAAACATTGTTTACCCATACTCAAAATTAGTTTTTTAATATTTATTATAAAAGCTCTTAATTATGTGTTCTTGTGTTCAAAGGTGGAAATAAAAACATGATATTTTTGCAGGTTTAAATATTACAAATAAATATATTATAATTTTTCAATTTCTTTTTGCTAGGTGTCTCTCCGTTGAGTGCCAAGTTTCTACACATTGCTTCGTTGGTTATTTTAGTCTTTTATCCAATGCAAATAATGCATGCTGCATGCAAAAATTTCTTTCCATACATATGTAGCTAGCTTGTTGGAGATAGGCAGGTGTGTATGTCATTTACACATGCGATAGTGTGCTCTAAATTTGGTCACGAATTGCCAAAAATATTTTTTGGCATTAAAGAAGTGCAAACGATGGTGCTCAGATGCTTTCATATGACAAGCCATTCATCCATCCTCTTTCTGTGTTTGTTCTCGTTCTGGTTATTGGCATAACTAAAGTGCTGTCTTAAATTTGATTTTTAAATGAAAAACGAAGGAAGGCAAAATAAAAATAAGGAATTCAGTTGTGCATATAAATCAATACGCACTTCTGTGCAAATACTCGTTCTCGTTCTCGTTCCCGTTCTCGTATATTTGTGCGTGCATGCTCAATATATATTGTGCAAATAAAATGGCACCAACAAGCACGCACCATATTGTATTTATGTAAATTTATTTCCGTTACATTTCCGCCGTTCAATTGAAAATCGTCGTGTGATTCTCCTTCTTTCTTTTACCCTTGTGTATATTTATTCTGTTGTTCACACTGGAGGCTGAAGGCTGGCCCCAAAAACGAGTCGGCACTGAAATCACAGCAGCCTGGCGAAATATACATTAGCACAAGGCAAAAAAAAAAAACGCAAGAAAATTCTCAAAAAAAAACTACAAAATATGCATCATTCATTTATAATATATTCGCATGATTCGGATCGATTCGAAGGCCACACTGTGAGTTTGTTCTCTCGGTCATGTAAATTGTAGCAAGTCAATCTCAGCGTTGTTCCCAAAGTAAAATGAAAATTATTATATCAATTTAAAGAAAAAAATGCAACAAAATGTTATCATTGCAAAGGTGTTATTGTGAAAAAGCAATAAATAAAATTTATCATTTTACTGAAGTAAGAACAAATATATTTTTGTAATTAAACATATTGATGTATATAAGTTATATATTTTTTGTTTTATTTCATTTATATTTAAATACCAAAATCTTTATTTAATTTGAACATTTTATTCAAAAGTGTTATGCAAATGACAGCGACTCTCAAATATAATTATTAAAAGACAAACATTTTAGAGTTTACTTCATTTTACTTTAAAAACAGACGATTTTGGACATTCAGCAAACTATTGATTCAGCTGCATTGAGATTACTTCATTCATTGCTCTATTTTCTGAAGCATAGTGATACAAGTTTTTCTTTTATTTTTACATTCAACAGCTTTCTTTGCATACGTCGCATGATAAGTTTTTCAGACTCGAACTAAATTCAATGCATTTACCTTATTGTGATATCTAAATTGTTTGACTTTTGGCTTTTGTTGTTGCTCAAAAAGGCAAACAATGGAATGGCTTATTGTTTTTCAAACAGATGCTGACAAAGCCAAACTTTTATCACACCCAGACTCGAATACATAAACACTCGAGTATATGTTGTGTATGTATGTAATATACATACTTATACATGCATTGTTGTCTATTCATCAGAGCAAAAGGCCGATAAGCAACAAACGTGGAGCTGATGAATAGGAAATTACAGAATTCTCAATGCACATTGTGCGCTTAATTAAACGTCAAGAAGCAATTTGAACTCGCTGTCAAAACCAATGTAACCAGTAGCGAGTAACGAGAGCTGTATAACGACCAGAAAAGTTCATCAGTTGAGCTGCAGCTCATTTTTGTATATGATTATTTTTGGGCTTGTTGCCGGACCTGAGCTGAGCTGAGATGAGCAGAGCAGAGCTTCTGCTCGACCATATCGAGTTGATATTCCCCTTGATGCCTATAAAACAATAACAATAGAAAATGCTCATCAATGCGGTTGGTTGCTCATCAAAATGTGCACATGGCGTTGACGATGGCGATGGCGATGGTGACGACGGCGGCTGTTGATGTTGCAACAGCCTCAACACATGGATTTAATTTCCTGCTCTCTACCGGCTTCTCTCCATGTCCCTGCATCCGTCTCCGTCTACTAACTATTTAAGGTTTAATGCGTATGTGTTTGTCTGTCTCTTGGTGCAGGCTGACAAACTCATTTACCATTTACCATTGAGCATTTATGCGAGAGACCGTCTCATCTTGTTACACTAGAAGAACTTTCGTGTTGATAAAGTTGCAACATAATGGCCTTGCTTGGCTTCGGCTGCAACGCGCTTTGGTTGCATGCGAATGTTGCGCCAAGTGTTGCCTAATAATCCAAAAATGGACCAACTTGGCGGCCGCAAAACTTTTGCCAAGCCGAGTGTGCAGTGTAGAAAACACCAGCAAAGAAGTTTGCCAGAGTGTAGCCAGGATAAGTTGAGACTGCTCGAATGCTGCTTTAATGTTTGTTGTTACTGTTGTTTGTTGTTGTTGCTGCTGTTGCTGTTGCTGCTGCTGCAGGCCAGAAACATTGGCACATTCATCATTTTTGAAGCTGGGCAGAAGGCAGCAGAGTGTGGCAGCAACAACAACAACAACAGCAGCTGTTGCAGGCAGCCGCGGCAAGTTCTTGTCACATGTCACGTCGCCTGCCTCAGCCAGGGGAAAGGAGTCGATGCCATTCTGAGGCTGAGGCTCGTGTTGGGTTGGTTTGGTTTGGCTTGGGTCTAGGAACTATCACTGTGGCCATGGCTGGTGTTGACGAGGGAACAGAAGGCCTCTAGCGTTTTCACCACTGGCATTTTTCGCATGCTGTTGAAAAGTTTTCCGTGTTGGCCAAAGAATTTTAGCATGCAGTGTATTAACGAACACTTTAAACTTTGCTGCCACTTTAAATCGCATGCGACAACTTCAACCACGATACTTGCTCAATAGCCAATTTAAAGTGGCCAACAAGAATGTCACACGATAAGTACTCGTTTATGGAGAATGGGTCAAAGTGTTCTCAAGAGTTGATGAGTTCTAAAATAATTATACATGCATGATCTGCTTTTAAGGAGTTTTTGGCTGTTCCTTAAAGTGGTAGGCTGCCAATTCTTAAAGGTGAAAATGCTACATTTTAAACTATTCTACTCTGAATCTTGCATACAAATTTAGTTAGATCATTAGACGGAATTTTCGGGCAGTCATGATTTGTATAGTTTGAAGTAAATCTTATAATTAATTTCTCACTTTATTAATTTAACGCTATATTATATACAGTCATTTGCTGCGCAGTTAAAAAAATAAATAATTATAATTATAACTATTTTAGTATGTTTATCTTTACTTCTACAAGTGTTTTTTTTTTATTTTTAAAGATTTAATTTAATAGAAAGCATATTTAATTGAGTTCAAGGCATATGCATTTAAAAGTATAAGTTTAAGGCATATGCATTTGAAAGTATATAATAATTTTTCCGATTTACTTGAGTTTTCATGAGTATTGGATTTTTCAATTTTGATAATTTCAACTTACTCACTAAAAACACGTTTATTGGGATCATTTCAACCAACAAATTACAACAATATGTAACATACATACATATGTACGTCAAATTAAACACATCGCTACGTCTTACACGAGCAACTTTTCAATTGAGATGAATATTCCTTCTTTCCCAAATTAACAAATATGTTAAATTTTCCCTATTTATTTTATTTTTAGTGGTGTGGCCATGAATTAGATTTTTATCGTGCCAAATTTGTGGAGCTTGCGAAGTATAATATATATGTAGTTTTTTCTCAAGTCAATTATTCTGTTCATCTGGAAACATCACGTAAGTGAAACTTAGAATTAATATATATGTATGTTATATACATAATTCTAATATTTTACCTAATTTCAAATTAGTGGCTGGTGATCGGCTCAACCATCAAATTATTTCACTACTCTACATCTATCATAATGATATATTTATTTGATATGAATTGAATAAAAATCATTTGTTTTGGTTAAAGTGTGAAAATATATTTAGGATATTTCGTTTTTTACAAAGGGCGGAAGGTGGAATAAATATAACACATGCATCAATCAGTTCAATGCTTCAATGCCTTGTGTGTGTGTGTGTTAGCCTGGGTGTGTGTGTGATTCTCTGTTTAACTCCATTCTTTGTTTTGCCGTGTGTTCGTTCCTGTGTCCTGTAGAAAGTGTCTTAACCGCGGAGTGGCCTGCCACCACGTCTCCTGATCGTGCTGCGGCGACGGCTGGGGCCACGACGCCTGCGGTTGTTGGGACCACGACGACGACGACGGTTGTTGCCATTGCGACGACGACGACGAGAGTTCCTGGTGCGGCTAGGACCACGACGACGGCGCACACGACGAGCACGGGCATCATCATTGCTTGGCTTCACAATGGTCTCCTTGAGGTTGTCCTGCTTGCTGACTGCGCCGCTGTGGTTCTGGTTAATCTGAAGGGTGTTGTTCTCGTCAGTCTCTTTGTCCTCCTCCTCTTCGAGTTCCTGTTCACGCTTTGCCTCAACTTCATTGCCGTTCTTGGTCTCGTCGGCTGCCTCAAACTCGACGGGGCGAATGGCGCCATTGCGACGCTGAGTGGCTGCTTCGGTGGCCACCAGGCAGCAGAGAGCCGCCAGGACAAAGATCAGTGCGCATTTGGATGACATTCTGAGGTCCGATAGTTGCTTGTAGAACACCGGAAGTGTTTGTGATGCTTTCGTTGTGGCACAAAGGGCGTTTTATAGTGAGGCATTCGCTTGACTTTGGCTGCAGCCAGCAACTGTTCAAATGTTTATCCACTGCAGTTGACACTGTGCCTCCTACCACTTTCCACCTCGTTCAACCTCTTTCGTTTTAATAGTTGCCCCCCATTCCCCCAGCCCCGTAGCAGCTGTGTTTGTTGTTCCTCACAGCCAAAGTTGTTGGTCATGCTATTAATTTGATCTTTTGTTTGCTGTTGCCTCTTAGCTGCCAGAGATACTTATTTTCTATTCGATGCATTGCCTTGTCCATGCTTTTCACTCTGTCTCCTTCCTCCTGGTTTCATTCGCTTCATTTCCTTTTATATTACTGGCGCCCTTTGGCTGGCGCAACTCCTTGCTTCAGATAATTGGTTTCACCATCCAGCTCTAGACCAGACCAACTCCATTGCAATCCAAACACGCTAACCCGTTTGCCAACGGGAAATATCATTTAAAAAGAATAACGTAAATAATCGAATTGTGCACAAAAGCGTTTCTAGTTGCGCTTTTCCTTCTTCTCTGTCTCCCTTCGACTCGCGTTGCAAGAATTCAGCACATGGGAGTGCGGAAAGAACACGTTCAAAGATAATTTATTTCTATAGCTTAAATATAGGAAAATATGAAAAACGGCATAAAAAGTTTCTCCACACAAAATCAATCTTATATTTCTGAATACCACCCATTTTCTGTTTTCTCATTTTCAATAATCGTTTTTCCAATTTTGTGCTATAAAATATTAATTCAGAAACTTCCAAAAATATGAAAAAAACCTCAAATGTATTTTCATGAATAATTACAATGTTTGTATATTCTTATTTAACTGAATTTTGAAAATAAATATTTATGCTACACTTTTTCCATGATATCAATAAGAAATATACAGGGTATAATAACTAAAAAGAATAATAATGTTTTTTTTTTTTGGAAGTTAATGAAAGGAATAACTAAACTTGAGTTTCAAAATATTTTTTTAAAGTTTCAATATTATTTTGCATATAAAAGTAAACCTCTAAGTACTGGGTATCTCATAACGAATCATTTGCAACTGCGATTTCTCGCTGTTTACCATTCTGACAGATACGAATCAGCGTCTATTAAAAATCTGCAGGGTAAACAGCTTGAAGCGATTTACTTGCGACTTTAAATGAATTACAAATTGGAGTTTGAAAATAAAGGAGATGAAAGGGCAAAGAGTTGAATATGCTAGCTTCTCTTCTTTTTTTTGTTGGTTAGTTGCCAGTTTTCAAGCGTATTTATTGCGCTTGAGCGAGATGCCAATAATTTGTGCTTTGGCAGCTGTTCATGCTTGGGCCGAGTGGGCACGAGGCTTCGCGGGCAATGCAGGAGAGCACGTGCAGCAAGTGGAAATCACGTGGCGGGCATTTGTTGAAATGATTTAGCACTGTTTATTATTTAGCCAAAAAGCAGCTGCTCTATTTTCCCTTTTTTAAGCCAGCTGCAAAGTTTTTATTCTTTTCGTCTATCGCTTTTCACATAACTCCCACTTTTTGGTAGTTTGTCAAATGAATGGGGCCAATCGATGTGAATTGCTAACTCAATATGCTGCCACCTATTCAATTTTTACAAAAGCGCTGAAAAATCTAATTAAAATCCAACGAATTTCAGTCAACAAAAGCTATTGCATGTTGTATGAGATGTGGTCAAGTAATTGTTGCTGCTGTTTTATCAAAAAAGTATGTTGTTTGAAGCCATAGTCAAGTTAGCTAATAACGTGTATTATAAGAATATATATATATGTAATGAATTACAGAAAAAACCGCAACGACTTATAAAAAGACTACCGAAAATTGTATTGCTCTCGGAACAAGTTGTTAATATGTTACAATGTTGTAATATGATTTTGTAAATATGAATTTAAAAAAATTATAACAAGCCACAAAACTGCAGTCGAGTTTCCTCGACTGGAAGATACGCAATACCCATTTAAAAAAAAAAAAAAAAATATTTCAAAATAATAACAAATTAATATTACATAAAAATACAAAAATATGCCGAATGATATATTTGGTATATTTATATAGTACTATACTCTATATTCGGTATATTTGAAGAATAATGCCGCGATGTTTTGCTTCTATCCATAATGGTTACCGGGTAGATTTCTAACTTGTTTTTTTTGGAGGCCTAAAAGCTAGAATATACCCTTTGGGTAGCGGGTATAAATAATCAAGTAGAGATCAATGTTGTGTCATAGAACTATAATATGAATTTAAATTATATTTTTAAGGTTTGCTTAAATAGTAATCTTCTTTAGCTAATTAATATAAATTTTGGCCTCACTTTAAACATTTTCGTGGCACAGATGCAAAATACACAAATAAGATTTTTATCTGTTATTAACTTATAGTTAATTAAATTAAGGCATATACAAATTTCATTTCATATACATAATATGTATATCAAATATATCTAGTGATCCTGGACTTTTGGCATTTCTCGAGTCGACGTAGACAGACTGAAAATCAACTCCATTAATAGTACATTCGATACGTGAGATCGAACTCAGACCGGAACATAAAATAATTTCAATAACATTACACTAAAAATATATATATACAAACGTAAAGATGTCTTTAGAAAATCTGGAAGAGATTGTGGGTCCCATGCTGAGCGCTGAGGATGAAATCAATACAGATGTGGATTCGGAAGACGAGATCAACAATGTGCCAGCCGCGAGCGGAGTACTCGTCCATGTAGTGGGCACTTCGGGCGATTTGAGCGAGTTCCGCTGCATTGTGTGCAAGATGGTGCCATTTTCAAAGATTTACCAGTGCAACAATGGACATCTCATCTGTGCTGGCTGCTATCAAATACGTGTGCTGGACAAAATGCTCGGTTCCCGGATGGGCACGTGTTCGCAGTGTGGAGTGCGAATTTATCGACAACGAGTAAATCGCAATACAGATGTCGAACGGCAACTAGCTGAAGTAAGTGTGGCCTGTGAGAAATGCAATATGCATTTGCCGCGCTGTCTGCTGCGTCTTCATAGCCTACAAGACTGTTGCAACCGGCTGACAACATGCAAATACAAACGCATCGGATGCAAGTGGAAAGGCACAGTGGGCGTGCTGGAGGAGGCACATAATGAGAATTGCGAGTTTCGCCACAAGAAAGCTGAAGAATTGCTCAATGAGCTGCGTAAGATGACAGAGAAACGCGATAAGAAGACTGCTCTGCGGGTCAATGTAATGAGGTTTCTGCAACTGCCGCAGATCACAGCTCGTATGGTGCACCTCAATCCGATAGATGAGATATTTTCGCCAAATATTTTTACGACCTGCCAAATATTTGATGCTTTCAATCGGCGTTGGTTTGTTGAATTCATGTGGCGGACGGCCAACCTTGCCGATGAGCCCAACGACGAGGAAACCGATCCATGTACTCTCTTGTTTCAATTGTGCTTGGACAGCACGGCTACCGAACGTACACCTCTGGGACTTTCTTACACACTGCTCAGCAGCCCCTATTCGGATGTCCGATTTCAGACGAATCTGTGCATGAGACACGATTTTAGCAGAGATAATCCCAATGGACCAGTGGCGATAATCTATGAAAACTCTTGGTATAACATCAACAAACTTCTCAACAAGCGGGGATTCTATGCCCGTCTACTGATGGCTCGTGTTTAATATATTCCAATCATTTATCAGATGTGTTTAAAAAAATAGGTAAAATTAAGGAAATTCATTTAGTTAAATAAAAAAAAAAAAAAATATAAAAATTTATTTGTATTTGTTTAATTTCTAAGCAAGATGATAATTTAAAGTTTCTTTTATTCCATTTTCAGTAGAGTAGCTATAAACAAAATATCATAAACCTTAAATGAGTATATAACATACACAGAAACAAAAGAAAGCTACAGTCAAGTCGACCCATTCAATAAAAGCAAAGCATTGCTATTACCTAAATATTCTAAAATATACCAACGGCCATATTTGGTATATCGATATATATATAATATATTGCCAACCATAACTAAGATGCGACAGCAGAACCCATTTTTATACCCGCTACCCATAGGCCGACAATCTGGGACATTATACCGTCTATGGTATATTTTGAATGGTATACCATTTGGTATATTTTTAGTATTTTGCAGTATATTCGGTATATTTTGAAAATGATACCGCAATATTTTGCCTTTATTAAAATGGGTAGCGGGTATCTCACAGTCGAGCACACTCGACTGTAGCTTTCTTACTGTTAGAATTGTAAAATTCTTTCTTAAAAATATGTACCAGTTTTATTTAATCGACTTTTACATAATGGCCTAAGGCTGAGAATATATTGGTGAAATCAGGGCATTACTTTAATTGAACTTGACGCGAGAATATCTTGACAAATCTGACACGGAAATATGTGGATGCTGCGAAATAGAAGTGTCTGTTTCGGTTGGGAAATCCCAACCAAACACAACTGAATGCCTGCGTTCTTAATTATTTGAACTGAGTATCCAAAATAATTTAAATTATTAAAACGAAAGCAGCAATTCAAGTTCTTTGATCACACATGAAAAATAAATATTATTAGCTTATATAGGCTTTCTGACAATATGATCATATAATACAATAGTTCCAAGCGACGGAGAAAAAATCATTCGGCGCTTAGAAGTAGGATTACCCGATTTGTATTCTGGATCAATAATCTTGTGATCGCCCTTGTGCAGAAACAATAGTGAGTTTCCAATGGCCAACGTCTGATAATTGTCACTATTATTATGAGTGACTTGCTTCTTTTGCATATTGTAGTAGCTCAAGTCACTCGACTTGGGACGTAATTTTTGGTTTCCCCTGAAAAATTTCCTTCCAATTAGAGGCGCCAAGAACATTCAAATCAAATTGACGCAAGCTCATTTCGTAATCCATGTAACTGGATACATCAAAGCCACTCGGCATTCGTATAACTACGAAGATTATAGTCTGAAATAGATAGGGAATATTTAAATAAATACACAGGCTGCATTAATTTTGGGTTATAAAATATCCTGACACGTCAAGCTGGTTCTTTTGAACTAAGTATATTGGTTTTATATGTTTAAATTGTAATATACTAATTTAATAAAAAAAAAATGTATATGTTCAAGCTCTCTCTTTAAATGGAATTCTGAGTTAATTAAACATATTTTCAGTCTCGCAGATTTTTGTAATAGGATGGCATCTAAAATTGAAAGTAAATATGTGCAATAAGTGCACAAATCTATGCATGAAATTTCACTAAATTTATGCAGATGCAAGAAGAGACACGGATGATGAAATTATTCTATCACCATTAATTATGAGCTAAAATATATATAGTACTGCTTACTGAAAGTTTTTTCAATAAATTCGGCGTTTCACGTTCCGCCAAAGCCCGCAGCCCCGGATCATCACTTTTTTACCAAATGTCCGCTAGTAATACTCATTTTAATCTTTGGGTTCATTAACTCTAATGTCTTCATTCTGCACAATTTGAACTCATCCTCATTGTAAATTCTGTTTGTATTTCGATATCCAAGTTTTGCCAATTCATTTATGGCTGACAGGCAACCGAGATACCTGTGATCCTTGACGGTCTGGAATGATTGCAGATACTCCTCATAGGTTTCAAAATTAAGTAAAGTGAAGTCCGGCCTCAGTGTAGTCATTTTTTTCTTCTTTTATATGTATGTTTATTTTATTTTATTTTTTTTTTTGTTTTTGTTGGTTTGTGTGATGTGTTTGTGTGTAAGTGTAATAGTGTTATTTTTTGTTGCCTACATGGTAGCCTACTATGTTGGCTAAATTTCATTGATTTCTTTGTATATTCGTCCAATTAACAATGCAGAAAGTTGCTCTAATAATAATAATATAATTTTTTATTAAAGGGAAACAATTTTTTTCTCACGGTCTGCAGACTTCATATGTTATGACTTTTGAAATCACGTCTCTTTGTTCCATTATTACGTCTATTATTTGAATATTTCTTTTTATTTTTTTACTTGACAGAATATTATCGCACAAATCTTCGAATTTTATTAATCCCTTTTAAATATATGTTTTATGATTTCCATAAAGTTCTAATTCATTTTGACAGGCTGATATATTAGCGAGAATTGTAATTGCTGACCAATGAAGACCGAATCTTATATTTGCTACTGTGGACAAAAAATATATACAAATATATATTTTAACATATATTTATATTTCAGCGGAATGATCTGATCAATATTTATTTGATATTACATCATAATTTAGTAATACAAAAGAGATAGCTTATTCCGGAGACATTGTATCAGATTAAAGTTGAATGAGTTTCTCTCTAACTATGGGTTAAATTTAAGACAGAGGTGAACAGAATATTTAAAAAAAATAAATAAATAAATAAAACGAAAACCAAAAATAGAAACAAAAATTTGTAGTATATTTAAAAAAAACTCAAAAAGTCTTCGTCACAATCGTATTAAATGTGGAATGGGCTGCTTTAATGGATATGAAAAATTAAAAACTTTTTAAGTTATAGCCCCAGTCTCAATGAATCAATAAAAATGTATGTATTTTAAGAGGTGATAAAATAGATAACAAATTACATTAATGAATTTCGAAATAAAGTATAAAATAGTAATAATACCATTATACTACACCTCTGAGTAATGCACAAAATATAATATTTTTGATGCTGTTTGCATCTCCCGTTTTCATGTAGTGGTAAAAAAGAACACTTTTCATATAAGGAGATGGCAAATAATTTTGGACATGAGTGTCAATTACTATAGTTAAAAAAGTATATTTTTTGGAAAAACCTTTATTGTTGTAGAACTATGAAGCTTTCCTTACAATGTGATCATACAAGACCACATTATCGTACAAAGGCGATTCAATTAATGTACGCTTAACGTTATCCTTATGGACAGACTCCAGGATTGTGACGGGAATAATCTTATGATCTCCGTAGTGCTTAAACATCAAAGTAGTGCCATACTGCATGGTCTCAAAGTTGTCACTATTATTGAAACTCACTGTTCCCGTGTGCCAGTCATAGAAACTCAAATTGGTGCGATTGGGACGCAGCAGAATTCGACCTTCAAAAATAGCCTTCCAATTGGTTGCCCCAAAAGCATGGATTGCACAGTTGCGAAGACTATCGGCATAGTCAATGTAACCCGAAATATCAAAGCCATTCTTCTGTCGTATCTGTAGAAAAATAATCGTCTATGCGCAAAGAATGGAATTCATTATATTTGTTATTTAAAATATCTCATTACATACCGATAACTTTTTCTGCACATTCCATTGCTCACGCTCTGCTAGAGCAACTAATAACGGATCATCTCCCACAAGGTATTGGCTAAACAATTTGCTTGTGACCGCCTTCGGATTAATCAAATCATAAAGATGTTTCTTAATTTTATAGAACTCCTCCTCTTCGTACACTGTTGCATTGGTACTGTAACCGAGTTTCACAAGGGACCTAATGACGTTCATACTTGAAAGGTAACGATAATCTTCGACTTTTGTGAACGACTTGAGATAATCAGAGTACGTTCTAAAATTCATCAAGTTGAAGTCGCTTCGAGTTCCCATTGTTATTAAAAGTGTTTTAATCAGTAGATAATTGATTTTCTAAAAAAAAGTTCAGTTTTTTTGTGTATGAGTTTGTTTGTGTGCCTCTGAATTGAATGAATCGAGCGATTTGCCCTTATATTTCAAAGCATACAAAGCCTACTGGAAATTGAAGTAAAAACACTATTTTATTGAATATGTTATATATTTCAGACCCGGTTACACGTCATTATGCAGTTCCAGTTGAGAGGAAATAACGAGGAATGGAAGATATCCAAGTCGAAAATGAGCCGCACGCACTTGGCTTTTGCCTGGTAGCGTAAATTACGCGCATAAAATGAACATTAGATTCATATTTTAATGTGCTAGAGCGACATGCAGACACACTCACACACACACACACACACTCGCACCCACACACACACACTTGTGCTCATAAATAAGAGAAGGCTAAGTGCACACACACACACACACACACTGGGAGTTCTAGTCCTGGAAATGGCAGCGACAGCTACAAAAAAGGTTATGCCAAATAACCTGCAGCTATTACAAACACAAACAGGCACCTACACACTTCTACATCCATACGCACATACAGTAAGTACGTGTATGTGTGTGTCTACTTATTTCCATTACAAATGAGCTTATTATGCGCCCGACTCACAAAGTCATTGCGACTTAAAAGGATTTGCATGTGATTAGCAGCACGAAATGTAAACAAAATTCTTGTGCCAAAAGACAAAAGCCAACAAGGAAAACGAGTGTCTTCCTATAAAGTGACACACATATTTGTTACCCTACTTTACAGAAATACAAAAAAACCATTTTAGTGTATGTTAAACAAAAGTTCATTTGTTTAAAACTCAAAATTTCTCAAATGAAAACTTTACAGGATTTCATTTTAAACTAAAATAAAATTAAAAACTAAAATAAAATAATATGTATAAATCTCAGAAACAAATAATGATAGAAAATGCTGGCGAATTCCTATAAATTATATAAGCTTTCTAAAAAATAACATATGTTTACATATTTTTCTTTTTAAAATATTTGTTTTTTAAATGAAATAAAAATACTGATTTCAAAAAGAAAGTATGTAGCGTGAAAGTGCTAGTTTTTCTTGTATAGTATATTATAAAAATTAAATTTACAAAAAAATATTTCACATATTTTTATAAATTCTGTTATTAAGGTATTTATTTGTGAAAGAAAATAATTGAGAATACATTTATGTGTATTAAATATGAAGTATTTCTATTCTATTATTAAAATACTTATTTGGGAAAGTTAATATTATTCTTAATTTCAGTAAAAATGAATGAAGAAAAATTTAATTTTCTTGTATAGTATCATGTTGTTCATCATGTGGAAATAAATATTTTACATTTTTTTTTTAAATCTTGTATTAATATATTGCTTTTTTTTTTCTATATTTATATTTTAAACGAAATGTGGCCTAAGAACACTCATTTCATGAAGGAATAATATTATTATTTGAAGAAAGAAAGGTAAAATGTATGCAAACTTGATGTGTAATATTTACGAAGTGTTACAAACCTTATCAGTTAGCTATGTTGACCCATTAAATATACTTGCAAGCGAAAGACGATTTGTAAGCACTTGAAAAGTCTAGGTGCTCGACAAGAAAAAGTTACAAATATAGTATGTGTGTACGTGCGACTCTGCCAGTGTGTGTGTGTGTGTGTGTGTGTGTGTGTGTGTGTGTGCAGGCACATTTGTTTGTATTGCGTATTTGGCAAATTGCCTTTTGGCAACGGGGCGCATTAAAACAATGAACACATCATAATCATAATTTTTGTTGCCTAATTTCAGGGGCAAAACGTATTTGCCGTATAAATATGCAGTGTGAGACAGCGAAAGAGTATGATTGCGTATATGTGTGCGTTTTTGTGTGTGTGTGTGTGTCTGCGTCTGACTGCTTGGAATACAATGCATAATTTAGCCTGGCTTTCGACCCAAACTGGCAATATGGAATCGAAATCCTTAAAACTCAACTGACAGACGTCTGGAAATTGACTTTGAGTGGCGCTTTGCGCTTCGATGGCTCTGCATAATGGAGATTCTTTTTTGCTTAAGCCGTGAAAATCTGCACAAAAGTAGCACCAAGCAAATAGAAAAGCCACTTTGCATTTTAGCCAAGCTGCTGACGTCTAATTAAAGCTGACTTCAAAAAAAGAAAAGCGCTAGCGATGGACGCTAAAAGAAGTTAACAAAAAAAAATATCAGTATCGATTAGCCTTGCATGTCGGAAAATAAAGTATTATTTAAACGTAGCTAGAATTTAAACTCTTACTTGATCATGCGGTCTTTGACTAAGCTGTTGGCAAAATACATATTTATGTGTGTCTACTTATAATGACGTCAACTGCTCGGTCATGGTGTAACAGCAATGACTTGCTCTAAGCCAAAACACACACACACACACCCACTCGCATCAAGTGAGCATTCGCTCAAACTCTTCACAGACATTCATAAAAAAAGAGCAAACAAGCAACAAAAAAAAAAGGAATAGAAAAAAAAATAAACGCAGACAGTTCATGAATGCAGCCCATTGAATTGGCATTTGGCACAAAAGACTAGACTCCAAGTTTAGCTAAAAGTCAAATAAGTAAATATATGAAAAAAACTGTTGTGCTTTTGAATAAATAAATCGTAGCACAAATAAAGGTGAATGGCAAGAATGAAGAAGCGAAGCATATGAAAAAAAATACTCAACTCTCTCGTTCAATGGACTGACAATGGAGTAACGATGACGTCAAAGTTCAGATTTGAGTTGGCTTAGCACTTGGCCAAGTTTGCGTTATTAACGTAAGTAAGCTTTAAATCGAATGGCAGCAATTTAAAGCACAAGACGCACTTCAAAGGGTCTCAGTTTATCAACGTAGTCGGCATCAAAATCAGCATCAACATCAGAGTCACCGTCAGCGTCACTTAAATTAAGCATGTATGCCACGTGGCTTAGGGCCGACGGCTATTAGGCAACACGGGAACACGAGAGAGTAAACTGTGCATAAAACTCAATCAAGTCGAGACAAGCAAAAACAACAACAACACGAACAAGCAAACATACACATCAATGGCCTTTAGATACCTCAACGCTGGAGCCAGTCGGTGGCACTGAGTGTCCTGGCATTGTCCCTGCAGGCATGTCAGCTCTAATGCCAACACTGACACGCTCTTCTTATTCCCGAGCTGCTTTGCTCTGCTTATAAAATAGGAATCAGCGTACAACACAAAAACAAAATCCATGCCCCGATCCCACTGTTTTGGCAACACAACAAAACACAACACACACAGCGGGTTAACAACAAAATGTTACTCCATATGTAGAACGAAGTGTGTTGCAACAGCAACAGCATCTTTTTGCCCTTTTGCTGCTCGGGGCCTTTGCGACGACTGCAAAACAAAAAAAGACCAAAAAGCCAAAAACAAAAACATGAGAAGAGAAGAGAAAAAAAAGTCAAATAACTTAAGTAAATGTGCGAAGGCCTTAAGAGCTGAACTTAAGTGTCTGAGGAGCAAAGCATTTCTCGCTCCCCCTCTGCGCTCCCCTCTCGTCCTTCCCCACTCGAGGCCGCGTTGAGAGCGCCTTAAATAAACATGTGCAACTTTCTTATGTTAATTTCATTTAGTTTGGCTGTCTGATCCAAGGACTTAAATGTTCTTAAATCTCTGTAGTTCTTCTTTTCGTGTTTGTGTATCTTGTAAACCTGAGTGAGAATATATTTAACTAGACAGACTTCAAAACCATATTCAAAAAGATTGTGCAAATTTAAAAATATTAACTTTAACTTTGACCTGCAATTTAAAGTTTCAAAAACAGCACAATACGCCCTACGACATTATGCTTATATTATTAAAAATCACAAAATAAAAGCTACTTGTTTTTACGACTTCTCTACAATTCACAAAAGTTTTACCATTGTGATGTTCTATTTACAATATAATGGAAAAAAAATTAGTGAATGGTGTATACTAAAAATGTAATAAACTTATTTACTATTATTTGCCTACCATAAAAAACTATTATAAGATTTACAGTAATAAATAACCATTTCAACACATTTTAGGGAAAAATTATTCAGGCTAAACTTCATACTCATATCAAAAGGCAATTTTTATCGCAGTTCACGTTTGAGTAAACGTTTTGGCGAAATCTTAACGCTTTAAGCTCCTTAGTACTTTGATAGGTGAAAGTCTCCTAGCGAGTCTACTTCGATGGCAAATTAGCCTGTCACTAAAGCGCCTCGTATGTCTGCCAATCTTCTTCTTTACAGAATGCATGTCAACTGAGTTAAGATTATATAACAAATGACTGGTTGTTGACAATTTCTATAAATATTCTAATCAAAGTTCCATTGTTGAAAGAAATTACTTTAATATACACAAAAAAAAATATTTAACTACACTTAGTTAGTTGCCTCTTTCGGTTGTAATCCGTTTCAAAATTGTGCCAATAGCTCATATGATTCGCAAGCATTTATTTGTAACCCTCTTTAAATGAAATGCCACAATCGAATGATTTATTTGCCATACATTGAACTCGATGGCAGCCATCCACATGTGTTTTCCATTGCCAATTTCCCATTTTAAATGCGAGCTAATTTATTTGCCAGTATCGAGAAACGAGCAACGACGACGAACTCAGAACAATCGAAGGCAGCACCTTAAAAATTTGTAATAAATGTCACACATGCCGTGGCAGACCAAAATTATTGCCACACATTTGTCACACGCATTTTGCAGTTGCTAAAACAAAAGCAGAAATAAAATTAAAAACTTTAAAACAAATAAATAAAGAGCGCTGCAAGGAAATAAATATAAAATGTAGGTGCTTTTAATTAAAACATCAAAGTCAAAAAGAAAAATGAGAAATTGCCACCGTGACATTAATATTTATGTTCTTCTGGAAATATTTTCCACTACAATGCGAACAATTTTACTACAAAAATCACATGCTTCAATTGAGACATGGAAAATATTCAAAAATGTGCAGACTTTTTTTTTTTCGATATTTACTAAAGTTATAAAGACGTTAGTCAAGTTTTTGTAGAACAATAATAGAATGAAAATAATAAACAAATATTTTAATTAAAATGAGTCTTTTTCGATAGAGTGTATTTCGATATTATTATTGAAGAAATTTTGTATTTTTCTTGCACTTTTCACAGGATTCACGAAATGAGAAAATACGAATAAATTGTTTTTGTCACGTTTCCATTTTGTAACGTGGCGGAATTGAAATATGTTTTGCAGTTTCTCGTCGATTGTTGCAGCAGCTGTTGCATTTTTAACGCTGATTATATAGTTTTCATTTTTTTACGCCCACTTGGACCGTTGTCATAAAAGCCAATATGGCCAAACGCCTTGACCCTTTCTGGATGTGGCACATGTGGCAAGCGAGGCATATGCCACACACATATATAGAAATTGTATACAACTTAATCGCAGCATTTTCATAAAATTTTATTGAATTTAAAACCGAAGCCCAACCAGTCAGGCAGCCAGTCAGCCACTTGGGCAAATATCATTTATTTTATTGTTCAATTCCGGAGACCGTAACGGACGACTGGCGATTTCAGTTACATTCCCATTGCGTCTCCTTGTTACAGCGACTCTTAAGATATTGAGTGTGCGTGTGTGTGTGTGTGTGTGTGTGTGTTTGTGTGTTGCGTGTTCATGTGTATGTGTGCTCTGATTTCCTGGCTGTCTGTTGGCAAGTGGCAGCTGTGCCATAAAAACTAAAGCAAACCGTCCACGAATACAACAAGTATAGAGTACGCTGTGTTATGCTCTGCTGTTGTCCGGCTCTGTTTGTGGCATGCGGCCATACGTAATGAATGTTTATTGCACCGGACATGGACATGTTTTGCTCAGTGCCCGTCTTTTGTTGGTCTGCCCAACAAGACTGCGTAATTGCTTTTGGTTTTTGTGTAGACATTTGCCATCTTAACGATTCTTCAAGGCGTACAACAACAATGCTAACAAGCCACGCTACGACAAACACCTAAACAATCTGTTCAGATCATTTAAATGCTTTTATCAAAGCACAATAAATACTAGACGCAAGTAGTCGGTCACTAGAGGCATTTTCAAACACTTTAATTTCAACAGTTCAACGTACTACACACATTTAAAATTTATTTAATATTTTACATTCTTTGCATTTGATTTACTTCAAATAAAATAAGTATTGTTATGGAAATAAATTGAAATGAATATTATTACTTGTATACTAGTAAATAATTTACTAATTAATTTACTTAATTTGATTATTAAACAAGATCATTCGATTAGCTCGTTTGATTTTGTTTGCTACATTGTTCATCGTTTGATTTCGTTAATATTCATTTAATAATACGCTGCTTTGGCTGAAGCACTGTTCCTAGATGAGCAAAATTGTGAACGTGCGGAAAAAAATATATTTCCCAACTTCCACAAATTGTTGAGTGTCAGTGTTTGGAAACCTTTATAACCCTAAATTTGGCAGGAAAGAAACACAAATTTATTGATTGAAGACTCAAACATTTGCCTATTAAATTAATGCAATAATTAAAAGATAAACAGATGAAATCACATGCCTATTTCATTTATTGTAAATTGGTTGCAATATTTTCTTTATTTTAAATTGCATATATAGTCTTGCGATTCCATAATATTAATTAATGCTTTTTCTTTTGGTGGATACAGCGCTTAAGTATCGAGCAAAATTGAACAACATTGCCAAATATCATTATTGTTCTTTCGTTCATGAACGACTTACGATTTTATTGTTATCGAGAAAATGTTCTTCATATATCGAAATAAATTTAAATGTTTAATAAATATTTTTGTAAAGAAAGAGAGCAGCCTACAAATAAACAAATAATCAAAATCAAAAACGAAATCAATTTGAACAACGGAACCAAGGTGAACTTATTTTGCTCATTTCACAAAGTCTCATTATTGTTCTTTCGTTGGCAAACAACTCAAAATGTTTAAAGAAATGTTCTTCTGAACATATCAAAATAGATTTAAATCTATTTAAATTTTTGTAAAGAGAACAGCCTTCAAAAGAACGAACTAACGAACAAAATTAAACAACTTAACCAAGAGAATGATCGACTTGAACTTATTCAGTTGCTCACTTCATAAAGTCTCAATATTGTTCTTTTGTTCGCGAACGACTAAATATATTGAACATATCAAAATTGATTTAAATGTATAAATAAAGACAGTTATCTCATATTCAATATAAATTCAAGTTATATTTAATTTAATAACGCTTACATCTAAATTGTAAAGGTAATATTGTCAAGGAACATAATGCGTTCAAGATGCGCATAAAACATATGTAATATTTTAATAATCATAAAAGCAAACAGCAAAAACCAAAAATGACAGCCCACACGGCAGCCACGATGAGAATTTCGAAAATCTAGTTTGATGTGCAAAGATGAAGGCAAACGTTTACCCACTCAAACACGCACACACACACATACTTATATACTAATATTAAAATGGCTTAAACTTGAAAACTCAGTGGCAGGCATCGACATCGTGGCTGAAGTTCTCTTGCCTCTCGCACAAGTCATTGTTATGCATGACGCCAACTGGCAAAGCCAAATCCAAAGTTGCTCGGTTGGATGGCAGCTCCCAGATACTTCTGTCATTTCCATAAACAGCAACAACGCCCAGGATCAGAGGGAGAGAAGGACGAGGAGACTCAGCAACAAGAAAAATATTAAAGATTCTCAAAACCATAATCTTATTGACGTGATAGGATTACACTTTGCTAAGTGAATTAATAAAGTATGCGTCGTTGTTGTTGTTGTAGTTGGTGGCAAAAAGTGTGTGGCCAACTACTTAGGGAGACCACTCAATATGAGATGCACACAATATTATGGTCGAAAATGAGGTGACAGCGGCATGAGAGACGGGGAAGCCAACTGAACGTGGCCTGATTCTTGACAAGCTATGGGGATGAGCTGCCTCCTCGCAATGTTCGCAATGCTTTGAGCAAAAAACTTTTGTAGCGCTCACAACTTTTGTGCAGCAACTTGCCCCGCATCCCGGGCGAAGAACATTATTAACATAATTTATCACGACAGCGACAAAAGTCCGCTAAGCAGCTCAATAAGGTAACACTTTTGTCGCTCCCACTCGAAAAGTTTGCCGCAGCAAAAAAAAAAAAACCCGAAAAGTTTCCAAACCAGCCAAGAGCAAAACATATTCATTACATAATCATTACTGAAGTATCAGAAATTTCTGGAAGCGAGTTTGCCTTCAAGCTGTCAATGGGTTTCATTAAGTTTTGCTGCCAGAAATAATTATGTCATGCCGCCAATGATTAATCATTGTTCGATTTGCCTGACTGCAAAATAAATTGGCATTTCGACACATTTTGAATAGACCGCAAAAACTTTTAGGCTATAACTATAGATCAATATATTCAGCACTCGATTGCTCCCCAGACACCATTTGTGAATTTATTTGCAATTATTGTTTTTAATGTGCGTGAAAACTTAAAAAAATATATTTATGTTACTATGGGGATACAAAAAGCATAAAATTGTTAGATGCTTAATAATTAATTGTTTGATTTAAGATTTGTTTCATTCCAAATATTTGAAGAGTTAAAAAAGTAACAAGTTATGCATTGAATACTTTAGAAGGATTTAAATCAAGGTTCCAGCTTCAACATCCCATTCTCATTGACCTTGAAAAAAAAAGGGACATACAATCGTTGTCAAAACTTCGCAACTTCCAATGCGACAGTCATAATTCGAAAAGTTTTTAGAACTGGCCAGAAGAAGTCCAGAAATCTAGGAGTTCCCCAAGTTCTGGCTATTAAAAAGTTACGCTTTTCATTTCACAATTGGCAAAGTCGAGGCGGCCGGCCCAAGTTGTAAGTTGGAAGTTGGAAGAAATTACAAAACTAGTCGTTGAGAATTTTACAGTTGGCCACCGAATGCCAAAAACCAAGAGCGACATTGGCCCAAACAACATGGCGTTAAAAGTGTTGCGCCAATTTTAGTGATTGTTGGCAACAGAAGTTGGCCAAGAAGTTAGCTGCCAATAAATGTGAATGCAAATTGCCAGCCAATTAGTTGCAAGTGCGAATCGCAATGTTGCTTATTAATTGGCCAAAGCAGCAAAGCTTAAAGCCCTCTGACTTTTGGTTAACGAAAAATATGAAAAAAATGTGTGTAGAAGATGATTTACCACATTTTTTCTGATTCTTAATTAATGCAAATTAGATATGCAGCAGTATTTTAGCATTTTGTTAGCAGCTAGCTTGGCCAGCAGCGAAGCGCTTCAAATGAGTTTTTCATCAGGTCTAACAACTTAATTAGCTCATAAAAATGACGCCCCGAAGCTGTTAACCCGGCCAACGACATCCCAACCTCCCCAGTGTGTCCTGCTTCCCCCCTTCCCCCCTTCCCCCTTTCCACTTTTGCCACCCGCCCACTGCGTGTTGTGGCCACTTAAACGCAGCACAGATTGGCTCCGATTCCGGCCGGAAATGCGGGGGACGCCAGGTCGTAGGTCACAACGTAGGCGCAAAGCTAATTAGTATTAAGTGCTCTTGCGGCACTTGAAACCGACCCCGTAATTCCCTTTCTATGTTGCTTTTTCTCTTGCTCTTGTTGTTGCTGCCGCTCTCATTGTGGCGTCTCTGTTGTTATTCCTGTTGTTGTTGTTATTGTCGTTGTTGGCTTCGCGTCGCCTCGGGTGTGGCAAAATATTTTTGTGTGTGCGGTCACTTGTGAAATTCCAGCAAAACGGTCTTTTCCAAATACAAAAAATAAATAAATAAAAGGAGAACACAATAACACAACGGCTTGGGAATACTCTTTTTCGCATTCATAAATTATTAATTTTCGTACGTCTAGAGATACGGTGAAAATTGTTGTATGAGGTTTTCCATTTGGTTGGTCCTCGATTTTGCCATTTTCACATTACTTTAAATATTTGTAAGTATTTAAGAAATTTCTAAAATTTGAATACATGTTTTGTGTTATTATCCTAAATTTATAATTATTTTGAAATTTTAAAATTGATATAAAATAAAAAAAGATAGAACAAAACTGAATATACTGAGTACAAGCAAACCAATTAGATCTTTAACTCAATTTATATATTTAAAGTTATAATCTTTTAAATTGAAACGAATATTTTAATTTATAAATGAGAATTTAGGAAAAGTTACTATACACATCTACAAAATTGCAAAGTGCGCTTACTACAATCGGGTCTTGGCTGCTTTGTCTGACAAACTGGTATATTTTGTCATCTACGGTATATTTTGAAAGTATCTCTAAGCATATTTACCAAATATGGCCTTTGGTATAATTTAGTATTTTTATTATATATATGCTTATATTCAAAAATGAAAGTGGAAAGAGCACACTCGCCTATAGCTTTTTTACTTGATTTTATATAATTTAGTGAATTATAAGTATTAATACCATTTATGAGATATAAATTTTTTTTTAATTTTTTATACATATTTTATGAATAATGTTTGCATATCTTATTTTTTTTTTAATAAACATAAATAGCAATGTAACTGCAACTTTCCTGGTGACAAAGTACAACTACCCTAGTCGAATTAAAGGGAAGTGAAATTCGTGCATAAAGTCCATTGCCGTGGCGCACTTATAAATACTACAAGCGATTTAATGCCGGTTGAGTGCGCAATGATCCAACACCGAATCGAGCTGGCGTTTTTGCCTAATTTGTGTGTTGTTGGCTGTTTCTTCATCTCATTTTGGGGTAGCTTCAATTGGCTTGGCTGCCAGGTGGATGCTGTGCTTGGCGACCGAGAAGGTCAAGTAAATATGTTTGATGTTTTCTTTATCGCTTTTCAAATCGCTTTGTGTCGCTGACACATTTTCAAGTCAAAGTCAAATTTAAGCTAAGGTCCCATTCCTAAATTGCAATAAGATAAGCAAAATACTTGATGTAACAATCATCGTGTGACCTTCTTAATCCAGCCATAAGTATCTTTGGCTTAGTCGCAATTTAACAAGCACTTACATCAATCCGCAAACAAGTCAATTATCTTATTAGAAGCCATTTCACTGGCTTCCCCACTTTCACTGTGCTTCCGCATTTTCTCTCCCATTCTTGCCGTACGTTGCCTGGCACGTAGCGTTTTACTTTAGTTCAACTCATTTCCGCTGCTCACATGACTTTATGCAATAACAGGCAAATAAAATTATCTTATCAGCCAGTGAGGAGCATTCTGCTGCGTGTGTCTTGTGCGTTCCTCTGTTCGGCTAATTTTATTGCATAAAACTTGTGCTTATTGCGCTGCCAACTGCCCAACTCTCCGTACTCCATAGTCCTTGGTCCAGGCTTGTGTCCAAGCTAAAAATTGCACGTTTCGGTCATACGATGCGAACGTGACCGCTTCGTCCGTGTTCTGATGGGAGCTGACACGACGCCCCTCTCTCTTCTCTTCTCTTCTCTTCTTCGCCTGTTGCAGATGATGGCATCCTTTGGACTATGTGTATATATATATGTCGTACATATCCACGTTCTCGTGTAATGTGCACGACTTAGAGCAAACAAACAACAACGCAAAATGACAGTTATTCATGGTAATTTTCTTTTATATTTTTCTAGTTGTAGCCACATTTAGTTAGGTCCGCACATCAAGATATTCCTCATACCCTAAAATTTAAATTTGATTAAAAATGCAGCTTTTAATTTACAATTTCTGATTTCCATCCATCCAAAGAACACAGACTCGTCCACTCAGCTAAATAGAAGATTCTAATATGCAATGTTATTAATTTTAATTTAGTAACATTTTAAACAATATACCACAGTACATACCAATACTATGTATATACATCACAGTATTAATTTTATATTTTACAATAAATGATTGTTTTTAATGCAGCTAATAGATAATGTGGAAGAACGAATATACTTCAATAATTTAGTAGTTCCATTATTGAGGATACATATACATAACTATTTAGCATATATAATAATTATATAATTTTTAACAATACACCATAATAATACTACACCCATATTACAGTATTCATTTTATATTCCATCTTAAATGCATTTACATAATTTTAATATGATTATTTCTTGTTCTTATTTGATTTAAATTTTCTTTTTAAAGTTTCAATGCTTACCTAATTTCGCATTTAGCTAAATGCTTTTATTCCAAGCTCTCACTCCTCGTCAACTAATTTGAGGAAAAAGTCGTACCTAAAGATACGATATAATCGTAGATTGAGTGAGGGAAATATTCCGAGAACGACGACGACGCTGACAACTTGAGGCAAATGTGTCACGTTCGCTTTTTGCAATGAAATGACAACACGTCGAGTACAACAAATATAAATGCAAATACACATTTTGCGGTGAACATTTGTAGCTCGTTACACTCTCACTGTGTATGTGCGTGTATGTGTGTGTGTGTGTGTTTTTTTTTTTTTATTCGGAGGAACTAGATCTAATACTAAATATAATAAATATAACATAACATTAGGCACTAGAATAAATACACATCGTTACTGCGGTGAAGCTCATTGCGGGTGTTCCCTTTCGAGAGTTCGTAGTGCGGTGGTCACTTTTCTGCATAGCTGCATACCGCTGACCAGTATTCCTCCTTCTCCAGCATACGGTTGACAATAGAGTCCGTGTCTACATCCTATCGCTTCTTCGAGCTGTCTCTCACTGCAAAGCGCCGACAGCACACTAGGATGTGTTCCGCCGTTTCTTCAGCTTCGGGATAGCAATATAGGCACATGGGTCGCTGTCGTGTCCAAATCTACATAGGTAGCTGCGGAAGCAGCCGTGCCCACTCAGGATCTGCGTCAGATGATAGTTGACGAAGCCGAAATTTCTGCTGACCCATTTGCCTATGTTTGGGATCAGAGCATGGGTCCAGCGGCCCTACTAGATGTGTCCCACTTATCTTGCCATTTCCTTAGGCACTCTGTCTTAAAATTGGTCGACATGTAGTGAACATCCTCCATCTGGTTAGCCCTCTTGTGATTGTAGCTGTGAGTCCTCTCTAACGCCAGAGTATCCAGTGGCATCATGCCAGCTATCACTAAAGCGGCGTCGTCCGATATGGTCCTGAAGTGCAGACTGCAGCGCGCAGAGTCGATAGGTCGTCTGCATCTTCCGCCTATACGCCTTCACCTCCATTGCTTGCACCCATACTGGAGCGCCATAGAGCATTGTTGCTCTAACCACATTTTGTAGCAATAGTCTCCGACCTTGCTTAGGGCCGCGCGTATTTAGCATTATTCGACTCAATGCCTGCCCTACGACAGCAGCTCTCTTACCAGCATAGTCCAGGTGTTCGCGGAAGCTGAGCCGCGTGTCGATTAGGACGCCTAAGTATGTGTGTGTGTGTGTGTGTGTGTGTGTCAGTGTAGTTGTAGTTGACTGTGGCTTGTATCCTTCGTCTGCTCTCTGCGTTGATGCCTAGCAAACCGGAAGTGTTGATTTTCATTATATTGGCGTTAGTTCAATTGGAAAAATATTGTTCTAGGCCTTCAAGTGTGTGTGTGTGTGTGATTGTGTATATATTATGTTGTGTTTGACTTATTAAATTAGCCTGGTTCATTGGCTGTGTTTTCGATTGTCTGCTACAGTTTGTTGTATCCAAACGAAGTCAAACGAAAATTGCTGATAATATTCTAATGCGCATCGCCGGCTGAAATTGACAGATCTGGAAATGTGGCTTCAAAGTTCGAACATTAATTTATATTGATTTCTTTCTTAGAAAGCCATAAATAACAACCAAGTGCTAAAGTAATTACTTTCGTTGAGGGAGTAAATCACGCACTTAGCTTCAATATTGATTTAGGTTTGTTATTCAAATATTTTTTTTTTGTTTTATTACATTTTCTTTTAGTTTTTACATCACAAACTATTCACCTTGCAATGAAGTTTCTTTTAATCCTATGCTCTAAACTGTTAGTAAGATTTTTAATTCCAAGCTGATTCTTAATATTTTCTTATTTCCCATGCAGCTGATTATTGTGTAAGGAATTTGCAAGTGCACATTGTATTCTGTTGGTTCAGAGGCGACATTCAAATCAAACATTCAAAGTAAACCCATAAACCTATTGTGTAGTCCAGTCGCAGCTGTTCCAGTAGATAAGCAACAAGAAGTATCTTGCTCTCACAATCACACTTCGAATGCATAGAAAAATGCAATTGCAATTCAACGAAGCTCAGAAGTTTGACAGAAAGAAGTATGAGCGCAAAATGTGAGATAGTTATGTGTACAGTTGTCACAAAAAAAGCAAGCGGACAATGGCAAATGCCAACTGAGGGAAAACATGAAAATTTATATCCAAACGGATGGTAAAACGAAATGAAATTTAAAACCAAATTCATACTTACATATAGAAATTGTCATTGTCAGTTTTGTCACTGTGTTTGCATATATAGTTGATATTGTGTAAATATTTGGACATAACAATATGTGTTGTTGCTAGAGGATGCTTCTGTGTCCGTGTCTATGTGTCTGTGTGTGTGCTCTTGAGTGTTTGTGCAAAATTTACAATTCATACGATATACTCAATTCAAAAGCATTTGGTCCCCGGCAAATGGAACTGTTGAGTGAAAAGGTGTCCTTCTTTCTGGTCTGGTTATTTGTTTGTTTTTCGGCTTTCCTATTCGCAGTTAATTTGTTAAAATTTCACTTTCTAAATAAAATTTTGTAAATTGTTGTTTGTCCAACAATAACAACAACAACAACAAGAGCAAGAAGAACACCCACAAGCTGTACGATGACAAGAGTCCATTTTAAGCCGCCATCTGTTTTGAGCCACAAGTTTTGCAGATTTACATAACTTCCGCTGCTCTTGAGGCCATAAATATGCACAAGAACTTTCAGCATTTATTTATGAAAATATCTCGGCGAAATTGTGTGCAACTGGTAGATTTGATTTCCTTTGGCCTGTGAAGAAAGCGCAAAACAAAATGATATTATCCTTGTGCAAACTTTTATAATAGAAAGAGAGAAGCTGCAACAATTTTAAGCTTGCATCTAATTTTCGCTAAATTCAAGCTTAAGAATAACGATTGTTAGATGGAAATTATTACCTGGGCTATTTATTAATGTAAATGATTATGTGCTTACACAAAAATTATTTGATCAGAAGAAAATATAAAAAATGTTCAAGGAAAAAGAGAACACAGTATAAATTTTAGATTTTTTTTAATCTGCTCGTAAAATACAAGTTGGTTAGTTTATTTAAAAAAATTTAGACTCTTGTAATTCCATTTAAATTTTCGGTTTGAAAACGCAACAAAAGCATAATAATAATAATCTTCTTACCTTCAGAAAAGATATGCATACTTAATTTTGCCCATATACTTAATTTTTCGGATTTTTATGTAGATTTCTGATAATCTTACATTATCGATTTGATATAGAATTAAAATATATTTGTAGAACTTTATTTCATTGACTGTGAGACTTTAAACGATCGGATCTTAATAATTATTTGTATTATTGGGAATACTTTGAATAATTAAATTCACAATAATTGAACAAAGCTATCTAGTCAGATAGACAATGAAAGTGAAGTCTTTTTATACCTTCCACCTATAGGGTAAGAGCCTTTTGAAGTCGGGAATCTTACAGTCGATCACACTGAACTGTATCTTTCTTAGTTTGTTGTTTAATAATAGTTAATTAGTAAATCCAAGAATGGAAATTAAATATTCTATGCTCTTATCTACTTCTTCTTCAATAAAAATATATATGTTAGTTATTAAATCCAATTTATAAATTGTACAAAGCAGAACCACAAAGGCAGTAATAAATTTTTTTTGGATTTGCAAACTGATTCAATTTAGATAAACAATATTTGATGGGTTGCTGCTCCACAACTGGCAATTGACCCAACATGTATTTGTTTTTGTTTGGGTGTTGTCAGGTGGACGACAGCGATACTTTTAAACAATTTTGATACCGCAATTCGATCACATCCTAGCGCAAATATCGAAAGCCAAGCCAAACTTAGAAAAAAAACAACGTTAGAAAATTTGATCATCCAAAGAAATGATTTTGAGCGATTCGAACACGAATGAAATAACCCCCAAAAATGTTGATTCACATATAGTCGCTATCCGGCAACGGTGATGGCTCCGAATGCGTCTCATCGACGCCATCAACAAATATCATAATGATGCCCAGCGTGGGCCGCAGATTCTCGGGCATGTGAGCATTGTCGCCGCCCAGGACAACGACGCATGGTTTACCAGTGATTAAGACTGGCAGGAGGCGTGTCACAAACTGCGCCAATCGATGCAGATTCATGCGACGCATCTCCAGCGTCGCGAGCCCCTCCGGCCAGCTGTCCTCGTAGCAGCAATCCATCAGCACATTGATCAAATGCAGCGGACACCCGCTGGCCCGCAATCCCTCCCTCACCATCATGTGCATTGGGCTGTCCGGGGTGGAGATGAGACTGCCCCAGGTGCGAACCGAGGCCAGAGGCAGACTGCGGCCCCAGCGCATCAGCGAGTAGCGATCCAGCTGGTCGCCAACATTACGTATAATAGGATTGGTGGAACGCAGTGCCGCTATATAATATTGTACCAACTCCAGCTCACGTCGATGCTCGTTGAGCCGTCGCTCCTGATGCGCCTGTAGGTCGCGCAGTTCGCTGATCTCGCTGATCTGATCCTTGAGCTGTTCGCGCAACTCGAAGACGCAGTTGTGCTTGGCCAGCTCGTCCTTGGGCACCTTCATGCCGCAGCCCTTGGTGCACATGACCACCACCTTGGGATTGTTCTTGCAGTTGGCCACATGATCGCGAAACTCATCGAGCGAGAGGATCGCCGTGCAGCCGTTCTCGGCAAAGCTGCACTTGATCTTCAGGCGGCTGAGCATGTTGCGCATCAGACGCGACACGGACACCAGATGAACGGGCATCAGATCGGAGCGATCGACGGGACAGATTTGCTTCTCCTGCATCCACTTTTCGATGCAATAGCGACAGAAGGCATGTTCACAGCTTGAGGATTGCATCGGTTCCTCCAGCACATCGGCACAAATGGGACAGAGCAGCTCCTCATCGACGTGTCCGATGATCAATGCTAGATCGTAGCCCATGATGGTTTCACTTATCAATAATTGTCGCTTTTAGTTAAAGGTGAGATAGATTCTTTAGGGAATGCGGGATGATGTGTGGACAACACTTGCTTACCCTTATCTCTTGTCTTTAAAGGATGAAAGCCAAAACAAATGAAGAACAATTCGTTTTTTTTTCAAAAATTTCGTTTCGAAATGTGAAAGTTGCGTTGCAGCCGGCAGTTGACTAGATCTGATACAAATTTCTCCAAAACTGACATTAAATTCTCTCTCTCTTGTTTTAAAAATGACTCGTTAGCTTTCTTTCAACTGACATCTGAAACAAGTTGTTTTGAAAAGCAACAAGTATTTTGATTCATTTTCGTCTGTTAGAGTAACTCGCTTTCAGTTTAATCGATTGATTTCGAATCAAGTGACACTTATTGGAACAATACAATTCTGATTTTCAGATACAGCAAGATAAAACTCTCTCAATGACCAAAAATACATAAGTCGAGTTAAAGACTTAAAATTAGGATCCAAAATTTATGATATTAGCGATTTTTGTGAGAATTAATAGAACTTTATTCGACACAATAATTCTGACAAAACAACGTAGAATAGAATCAATAGAACTCTAATTAGAATTAACCAATGTGCATGGATAAAATTATTACCACACGTCTCTTATCTATCACACATTTCGAACTTACTCGCTTAAGGGCCACAGAATTGAAAGCAGTGCTATAGCTTCTGTATTCATCTATTATTGGAAAATTCACTTATTTTTGAAAATAGTTCTTAGAATCACTTATGCAATTTGTAGACTCATTTCACGCCATGAATGAATTCATACCATTTGCATTAAAAGATTGTGCAAATTATGCAGATGCACAAGCTTGAATTGAGGTTACATTGCATGGAAGATATTTAAGCGAAACTTGTAATGAAAATGCGAAAAGTTTCCGTTTCAGTTTCTGTTTCTGTTCGCGGCAGTTGGCGACACCATTTGCTACTTAAAGTTTTACAAATTGCATTTGTAGTTGGTATAATTTTTTATGGTCCTTTCAAAGTTTCGCACTAAGCTGTGACACACAAATTGAATTGAGGCTCTCTCAAATTGAATGAATAGCTTCAATATAGGCAATATTAAAAAAGTTCTGCAAATGCGATTACCATTTGAAAATCGTTATTTCACAGAAAAACGAATTAAATTAAAAACTAAATGCACAATAGAATTTTAATGGGAATTTCTTGAATTCAATTAGAGAAAAGAGGAAAGAGTTAATGATTACAACTCTAAAATACGCTTGCGATATTTGAAACTTTTAAAAACATTCTTATGTTTAAAGTATATTCAGTACTTTTTTATACTAACAACTTTAGCAACCTTTTCAAACCTTTCAAGACACTTTTGCGATATAAGTTTCACAATCTGTTAATTGAGTTAAGTAAAGTGTAACATATTTATCTTCAAGGAATTCAGTAAATTAATTAACTTATAAACCATGAAACAAAGTCACTTCAAACTGATAATTTATTTATTTGCATTCAGCAAACAGCCTCGAACAGTGTCTGCCTTAAGTCAACAAACAAGCTTGTGAACAACCTCAGCAACAGCAACAGCAACAACAAATGAGTATAGAGCAAATTAGTGTCAAATTAAATGAAACTCTTTGTCAACTAATTGAATGCAATGGCAACCCATCCCCAAAGTGCAGAAGATTCTCGAGTACTTAGATGCAACTTGAGTTAGTTGATTAAACAAAGGCCAAAGGTTGCTGGTAAACTATGCAACTAATATTGCTGATAACACAGATGCTTACACCTGCTGGTGTATTGAGTCCTGAGTCCTGCCCAGTGTCCTGCCCATATGTGCTGTGCTGTCGGCAACAAAAGCATAAGGCTAATGCAGCAAAAGCCAAAACTTAATTAATATTTACATGAACACTTGTTAGATGTGCTTGTTCTCCGACCATCGAGGCTAAAAGGGCTCTGACTTGTGGCCAATAGTTGCAGCTGCTGTTGATGTTGTTGATGTTGTTGTTGTTGTTGTTATCCTTGTTTGCATATGGCTGAGGCACAAACATGCTACGTATCCTGCAAGTATGCGGCATGCTTGCCTAGAAATCAATTCGCATTGTTAACCCATGATTGGATATTATTGATTCAATTTGCTGCCACTGTGCCGAGACATGTTTTATGCATATACCTGCATCTATCTCTGTATTGGTGTGTCTGTGTGTGTGTGTGTGTGTGTGGGAGGGGGAGTGCCGATAATGTCTGACTGTATATATAATGGGGAACATGCACGCTTGAGCAACAACACCAACAGTTAACCCGCCACCTGTTCAACATCCCACAAACCCATCCATAGGGCTTTCACTCCCTCTCCCTCGCTCTCGCTCTCTCTCTCTCTTTCTCTCTCTCTCTCGTTCTCTCTTTCTCTCTCCCTCTAGTTCAGTTTCGCTCTCAGCTCTGCTTAATTTATGCATGTGTTGCACTTCCTTATACGCACAGTGGAGTCTTTAGAAATTATCTAAGTCAAAAAGACAAACGGTCAAAATTGCTCTTAATAAAAATGACCTTTAAAAGAGTTACTATATATAGACGACCAAATGGGTGCCATTCGCTACTAGTCCGCTTGAAAAAGAGATCATATTAATTGAGCTTTTCATTAAAGGAAGTTTCCCTATGTACAAAATCTAAAGAACCGATATCTAGTTATGACAAACTATATTTATATATTGGAATAATAAAAACCTTTACATATAATAATCATTAATACACAACAAATTTTATAATAATACATATTTTTCAAAGGCTTCACGGAAAACATTTCCACTCGAACTTCACTTTTTAACCGTGTTTTCAAAAACACTGACTCACTTTTATGCAAAAAATGTCATTGATTCATAGTGTTCAATTTTTTATTAAACTGTGCTTAAATAGATATTATAAATTATATATTCTGTGAAGTAAATTATTAAGATTAATTAATAAGTCAACTTCCATGTATCATTTTAGATAATGAAATTATAGAAAGTGTTTCTTACAAAACTATCTTCAGTTAAATACATTAAAATATAGAATTATTTATTTTTGGATACATTATAGATTTGGGTAAAGTTGTATATGAACTTTATTTTTAATTTAAACAATTATTTCACAAAATATTTTCACACCGAATTATACAGAGTTACAAAGTGAAATTTTATCTTATATCTGTAACTGACATAGTATAGAAATATGTTCCCATATAAATTTATCTGAATTTGTATTTTTATATATATAAATATAATAATATAATTCACTTTATTTTTTATATTAATTAGATTGTTATTATTTTGTACGAAAAAACCCAATTTTGAACTCAATGTTGGAACTAAAGATACAAAATGTATGTATAGAAGACATTATAAATTTGGGTAATGTAATATATGAAATTAATTGCCTATCGTTAAACTTTAAAAGAGAATAGCTTGGGGAAAACATTGTAAGCCCCATTATGCGATGAGAACCATAAATTGTACGTGAAACGAAATCTTCGATATTATTTGTTATTGTGGTTGCTGTTATTGGTTGTTGTTGCATGCTGCAGCAACTAGACTTGTTGTTGTTATCGTTGACAATGACAATGATAACAATGGCAGCACATGCTGCCGCTAATAGTGCTTGCAATGTCTGCGTTTGCTGCATGCCACAAACAACAACAACAACTGCCACTTGAGCATATTGTTTTTGCAGTCTGTAAAGTGTTTGACGTTTCCTGTTGCGCTGTCGGCATCGCTGGCGCATGGAATTGATTTTCTGATCGGACACAATTATGACTGCGTCCCCAAGGAATCGCCACTAATCACCAATGCATAAATCACGTAGCAGCTAAACCAAAACACACAAAGCGTGCCATGAAAAATACAAACTACGCTAAGAATGAGTCCAGGCACCAAGCGTGGAAAGTGGCGGAAAATGTGTCTGAAAATTGGAAGCGATAAAATTGAAAATTCACTGAAGCTGGACCCACGATGTTTTGCCTGACATATTCGTGTGAACACGGAAGCAAAGGTTTTGCTGGGCAAAACCGAAAACAGGAAATGTCTGGCATAACTCCACTCAGACAAAGCCGCAAAGAGTTGGCCACGTCTGAACTTAGACTCAGCGTTGCATTTAAATTCTGGGTTTTGCCCTATTAACTATTAGTTCTACCTGAATCGATTTAAAGTTAGACTAAGCTTGTGTAAGAAGTTTATGGTGGAAAGAGACATTTACAGAATAAATTGTGATTTTTATTTTTAAGTTTATATTAACCGGTGGAAAGAAATGTTCATTAAGAAATAATTATTTCAATTATTTCAAATCTTAGCTTAGCTTATTTTGTGTAAAATTTCATTGGTGTAGAGAGACAATTCAACAATAAAAACTATCTTTTAATTTCCACATGGCTAAAGATGTTAATTGTGTAAAGAGACATTTATCATTTAGGCACAAGATATAATTATTTTTTAAGTGCGTACCTTATTTAACTATGTAACTGCGTATAACTTATGTATGTATACATAAATTTATTTAATTCTGAATCTTTCATGTTAAAGCTAAGAGATATTTTGCATACGTCCACTGATTGTTTGATTTGATTAATATATAAGTAATATTGAAATGTTATTTGTATAATTTTGAATTTTCTCTACTAATGTTATTGCTAAGATAATCATAACTTATAAATATTTTGTAGTTACCATTTAGTTTTAATTTACAGAAATGCTTTAAAAATAATTTTAATTCATACAATGTCTTCATCGAAAGTTTCTTCACAATAATTTATATATTCATAGTTTTCGCAACAATATTTATTTTAATTATCTCATTTAATTGCCAAATATATATTTCACTTATATTGCCAACTTTTCTCTTCCTGTTTCTAACAATAAAATAAAAAAAAGTCTCCCTTCGCATTCGCCCTACAATGCTGAGCAAAATAAACCGTTTATTTCATCGTAACCAATTGACATATTTTATTTGGGTTTAACGGGTTCCTCCGATTTATGTACCTGGCCGACAAACTCCCATATACATATAATAGCAAGTGTGTCTGTGTGTGTTGCGTGTACGTGTATGTGTCTATGGGGAAAGTAATAAAAACTTAATGGCAAATATTAAGTACACATTAATCTGATTTATTTGAGTGTGGGTTTGTGTCCAGCACACAAAAACGCCACAGAGATTTATTTTTATTTGAGTTGGAGTTTGAAGAGTTTTGTTTGGGTTGAATGAAATATGCAATTCGACATCGCTTCAATTGAAAATGTCAGAGTTTTATTTGTATGCGCTTGAGATTAAGAAGAAAATATCAAAATATTGCACAAATATAAACTTTATTTAGGTTTGTGTTTTCTCGCATTCAAAAATGTTATTGCCATTTTATCACTAGTTCACTAAATGTTTCTTCCTAACAAACAAAAACAAAATAGCTAAAACTAGAAACTAAATATGTGAAATATATAACTGAGTTCAAAGTATTCTTACATGTCCGTATATCTGTCTGTACATAAACACGTATGTCTCTGAGGCTACAGTAATTTTATATTATATATTTATGTATCCTAATTGCTTCGATTAATTATAGGAAAACTCTTTCACTTGAATGTTTTCAATAATAACGCATGATAGAATATTTATTTCTTTAATTTATATGTTAATTTTATTTATATATTTATGCAGCACCACACTTTGAGAAACAAGAAAGAGGAGAAAACGCTTCTTCTTACCGGGGAGGGACAGTAATAGTGTGACCATAGGAGTTGAATTAATAATTATAATACCTTAAATACTAAATATGGTATAATGCAAATTTTGCCTGGGAATGGTGATTTAACAAAACTAATAATCTGGTATATTTTGTACTCTACAGTATATTTTGAATGTAATGGTATATCTTTATACCAATTCTAGTATAATCGGTATATTTCGAAGTTTCACAAACATTTCTTAAATACAATTTCAGTATTTAAACTTTAGTCAAAAACAGCTTCTGAATGGTTTCAAAAAAAAGAGCTCATTTATATGCGAGCATTGCGGACATTCGGCCAGCCTTTTGCTAATACTCCTTGTATTTTGGTTTCAACTCCAGTCAGTCCAAGCGAGTTTAGAAGTCTGCTGAACGGACAACAACAAAAGGCAAAAGGCAAAATGCAACAAAAGCCCAGCCCAAAATTGGCAAAATATTGGGTCTAGACGCCTGTCAAGAGGATGAGAATAAAGCTAACGTGAAGAGAGTTGGCTAAAAGACTTTAAAGCTGTGACAATTGTTCGTTTGCTTTTGGGCCATTTAAAAGAGTGAAATGTTGGTTAGAATTTCATTGCTTTGTAGTCTGGCAATTTTTCTTGCATATTTGTTGATCTCTTGAATTTTAGCAGTTATTTGTGCTTTTAATGCAATCAGCGACTTTATCTCGTTGTTCCCGTTGTTGTTGCCATTTGCAGCTAATGCGCTTTAGGCACACACACACTTGTACACACCCTCACGCACACTCAGAGACTGGGAAATGGTCATGACCAGAGCCACATCCCTGGAAATCAATTGACACTTGCCACTTGGGTGCTGTTATGTTGAAGACAAAGCAGCAGCAGCTGCAGTAGCATCGCCAATAGAAAGGATTGCATTACCTCCCCCTTTTCGTCTCAGCCCCAACCCTAAGCTGCTCTTGCCTTGCACTACTTATCACTTTTTTATGCGCTTGCAATTTACGCCAATTGGAGAAGAAAAAAAATGCAACAAAAAGAAAATGGAAAAGAGCAAATGGAATAGGAAAAGCAAGTGCAACTTTCATTTAATGCCCGCACTTTTGGGTGTCGTTTCTTACACGACAGCAGCAGCAGCAGAAGCATCATCAGCGACACCGTTCAAATACAGCTAAATGCCGTTCCATAGGGTGTCCTTAAAGACTGTTGAAAAGGGAATAAGGATACAGAGGGGGAAGGTACCAGCAGGGATCACAATGCTGCCAAAGCGGATTTGTTCTATGTCACATCCCTAAAAAGCTTTGCAGACTTTTCTTTCATTTCTTGGGATGTTGTGCAGCTTGAGAATTGGCTGATAATAACTGCAAACAGTTTTCACAAAACTTCTTTAAGTTTGGATTCAATTTTAAGTCGAGCTAAGTATGCATTTAATCTTTTTGAATATACGGAGTTGCTAGTTTATCTAAATATATCACCAATTGTTTTAAATAAATAAATAAATATTTTAATTAAATAAAAATTGGGGGAAAATGAACAAATTTCTTGTACGTTCAAAATATATTATAAATAGTGAATTTCTGTATCTTAAAGATACTGAAACCTATTTGTAAAATACAATTTTGGATTTAAAATAAGTTGCATAAAATAAACTAGCTTAAAGTACTTCAAACAAAATAGAAATTTCCATTGAAATATTTTAAATATTTAGGTACTTTTAAGCAGTAACTGGAAAATAATTTAAATTCAAATAAAGTTTTAAGCATTTTAAATAAATCATTTACAATTTTAAACACCTCTACAATAAATGCCAATTTCATAGATTCCACATTATTTGCAAATACAATTATTTATTGCTTACCATTTAAATTAGCATTTTGCTGTCAGCATTATGTAGTATTGTTATTTATATAATAATTTCGAGCATGAAATGGCTAAAGAGTTGTTCTCTTTATGGCAGTTTATAAATGGCCAGACTTTGTGCTAAGCTTCTAAATACGTTTTAATGCTCTTTGAAATGGATTCGACAAGCGGACAGACTCACACAAATACACTCAAAGAATGTCCCCAAAAATTATTGCGATGATGACTGAGGGGGGTGGAGGTGTTCGCCTCGTCCCAAGCTGACCTCGACACCCCAAAGTTGTGACGTTGCCGTTTGTCAAATGTTGTTGCTTTGCCCATCATCATCGCCGTCATCAACGTTGCTCTGTTGTTGGTCCCTTTTTCCTATGCCTTTTTCATTTCAATTTTTTGTTGTTGTTGTCGTTGTTGTGTTGTTGAAAAATGATGCCTGGCCGAGGAAAACTGTTGCGGCTCTTTCTGATAAAAATGTTGGTCAAGCTCTTGCAACAAAACGTTTGCTTTAAATACAAGTATTTTTCATAGGTTTTTTTTGGGTAAACTTATTTGCCTGAAACAAAGGCGTATGATGATATTTTAGTACTGGAAGCTTCTGTTTAGTTTTAAGTTTTGCTCGCTGTGTTTATCGCAATGTTGCCAGCCCACGCTGCGTATGCGTCATAATTTTATTGTGGTTGCCAGGGACTTGTGCTTGCCACACAACAAATTTTTGTGTTTCAGAGAGATAAGCCAATTTATGTAGTTGCTTTTTATAATCTGCTTGCTAATTTGACTACATAAAACGGGTCGAGCATAGTGCTTTGAGTTGAAAGATTGAGCTATCTAAATAGTGAAGAAGTGTAGAATAAATTATAAACAGCAACTGATTTACCGCATACCAATTTGTCTGTTTACCATAAGACTTTCAGTTTTGCTTGGTGGACATGATAATAGTGTTAACAAGCCCTTATAACTAACCTAAGCTAACCACCAATCAGTAGTCAACTGACTTAGCCGCATGCTGAGCACACAGTGTGCCTATCATCATCACATCGGGCACTAAGCAACTAAGGCAAACATTTGAAAGTCTCGCAGGTTGCCTTCGGTTTGCTGTGACTCCTTCCAGTGAGTCGCTCTTCGCTCTCTCTTACATTCGGTCGCACTTTCGAAGTTCGAAAAGCCGACACATGGCACGAGCAGCGTACGAAGCGAAACGAAGTGCACTGTTCGGTGGCTTGGAGGTCGCCGCATATCCACCAATCGAGTCAACGCCATTTACGTTCAGTCGTGCATCGGTTTTCCTTCTGTGCGGACGGTTATGCGCTCCTTGGGGTCGCAGCAGCAGCAGCTCAATCGAAATCCCTCTGTGTAACACTCAGCTCTCGTAACTGTAAAGCGTGTTTTTGTGCCGCTAACGCGAATTGTTTACGTCTTTACGCTTACGTTGACGCGTAGTACGTTAAGCGAAACAACGTTATAAAACGATTTGACACGAAATGTTGCTCGTCGCATTGTTCACGCCGTTCTCGTTGTCGTTGTCGTTGCCGTTGTCGTTGTCATTGTCAGTGTTGCCATCAATTGTCAGCTTCTGGCAGCCCTCGCAAAAGTTTTGAACGCATCAAGTGAAAGTTTTGCCCGTGCAATTGTCGTGTGCAACCGGAACCCGTTACTCAACATCAACTTGCAACGTGTGTGTTTGCCTCTGTGTCTCAGTGTGTGTGTGTGTGCTTAATTTGATGTAATTAGAAATTGTTTCTGTTTTTGTTTTGAGTTTCTGCTTCTGTCGGCTGCAAATATATTTTGTAGTTGGCCAAAAACATTGCTCGACAGCTCTGTGTGTTTTGTTTGTTTGTTTGCCCAAGTAAAACTTTTTGTATGGAACCATTTGGGAAGGCGTGAGGAGGGAATTGATATGCCAAAGTGATAAGAGAGCAAGGTTAAATAAAGGCGGCAACCTTAAAAATGGGGGAAAAATAGTTGGAGCAAGCTAAATACAGAATGAAATAATTAGGAAAACATACGAGATAGAAAGTCTGAATACCAAAGAAAATATTGAGAGCAAGCTACATACATTGATTATAAATTTCAAAAGTAAAGAAATCAAGTAAATAACTTGTTTTGGTTATTAATTAACCATTTTATTTTTAACAGAATATTTTATATTTTATGTTGCTATTTAAATAATATTTTTATACGATTTAAGAACTATATTTTAAGTTACATATTTCTGTTTGCTAAATCTAACTTTAAATAATAATGTTATAATATTATTTAATATAATTTCGTTTATAATAGTTTTTATTTGCGCTATAAACTAATTTGTTGGCAATTGCTACAGAAAGCCGCAAAGACTCAACTCAACTCTGAAAATCCTGCAACAATGCAATGCAACAAACTAAATTGCCATAAAAACCACTCACAAACAGCGGGAAGGAAAGAGTTAGGAGCAGGAGCTGGAGACATGTAACCAGCAAAATAATTTGTTGCAATAAATATTTGAAAATCCAGTTAAGCGAAACATTTTCGTCACGAAGAGGCAAAACTCCAGGCAGCAATGGAATCTACCAATGAATCCCTGGTGCTGGCGTCAGGAGAATGCAGCCTGCAGCCAGGACTTTGCAAAAAGGAACTCTATGTGCTGCTGGTCCGCAGGCATTAAGCTAGCTGCCTGCCTGAATTTTCCCCATTCTTTTGTTGTTGTTGCTGTTTTGCTGTTGCTGTTTTTACCACCGAGTTTTCCCACTTTTTGTCGTTGTATTTTCATGCAGTCGCGGCTTTTTTGCATGCACCGCATGCCTACCGATTGTTGTTGTTGTTGCTTTATAGTTGCTGCCGTGTTGCATTTTGTTGGTTGTTTTACCTCTGGTGGCAGCATTGAGCTCAGCTCAGCCAACTCCTCTCTGACCCTTTTTGTCTCTCTTTTCATCCCAGCGCTTTAATATTAAAAGCGTTTACAATTTTCGTACGTTTCGTCGCCATTTTTCGTGTCTGGACCCCTGCTCAAAGGCTTTTGTTTTGATACCCTTTCAGCAATCACAAAAGTTTACTGGGTCAAATGAGTTGTTATTGAGAAGAACGTTCTGAAAATGTTTAATAAGGTTCCATTCAACAATTTGTATGTATTAAAAAAATATTTAAATCAGTCATTAGATATTTTAGCAGAATATAGATTAAGTTGTTTATCTATCAAATTGAATATCAATTTTAATCAAACTAATAAAATCGAAATTGTAAAATTTGTAAAGGTAAACACTGACAATATTCTAAAAATTGCATGCAGCAACAGCTATTGGAAAAGAGTTTAAAAAGTTTGTATTTACACTGTGTGTTCAAATCAAGAATAAAATCTTGAATCAAAATTATATGATGTGAAAACTGAACCAAGAAGGTTTATCCTTTATCAAGGTTCAAGAATAGAAAAATCTCAAAATTTATTTAAGGAAAAATCTTTAATCTTAATCTATACATTTTTATTCACCCTCCCACTTGAATTTTATGATTGCATATATTTTATTTTTTGATCTTTTATCAATACTTACAAAAATATACTAATAATCGTAGGCATCAAAAGTTGATGTTGACAACTAAAATAAACTAAAGAATTATGTAATTGAATATAAAAATTGATAAATCAAATATTTAAAAGTCTTAAATCTAAAACTAAAATTTTTTTTAAGTTAATTCTTTGATTCTTTATTGACCATCTTAGAAGTCTTATATCTAAAATTTAAATAAAGTATAGAAATTTTTGATTCACGATTTCAAGGCATTCATTTGCCAAAAATATTTGTTTATTTTTTTTTTCAAATTCAGCCTTTAATAGCCAATTTAAAAGTAGTTGATCTTTTTGATGAGCAATAAATTTTTCTAGTTGCTAGGGTGATTTTGTAGTTCATCAATTTGGTATACAAAAATACCATAAATTGTTTCGCATTGTTGTTGTCAACGCTTTGGGGAGCAACACTAACAAGCTTTGTTATGTTTCGGCTCGTCCGTCGTCTGTCGTCTGTCGTTTGTCCTTTGTCGTCTGTCGCCGCTGCCTTTGAGTTGAGTTTGCTCAACGTTTTGCCAACTGTGCTGTGCTGTGCTGTGCTGTGCTGTGTGTTGTGATGACGCCTGCAGCGCCGGAAGCGGAAGTGTTGCCATTGCCATTTTGCAGGCATGCATTTTCGGAGTCGTGCGGCTCGTTTCGTTACTTTTCGGTTTTGGCATTTTGCTGTTGGCAATCATCGTTGTTGCTTTTCTTATTTGTTGTTGTTGTTGCTTATAATATTCCTTTAGCTTTCCGCTTGTAAAATGTTGCCATGTTTCCCGCTCGCTCTTTTCAGCCTTTTTCTCACATTCTTTCCATTCCACGTTTTCACTTGTTCCCCTATCCACCACATTTCAACACTACATTTACGTTTGTGCTTAGTTATTTATTCCTTCTTTTTTTTTGGCTTTTGGGCAAGTTTTTTGTGCTTCGCTCTCTCTTCCTTTTTCTGTCTGACAGGTGGTTTTGTGTTTACTTTGTGTAATCATTTCATTTGTCAAACTTGATTTACTCTCAGACACACAGCGACGACAGCTTGACATCGCAAATTGAGGCGAAAAGAAATCGAGCCGCAAGCAAAATGCAGAAGAGTTTTCTCTGTGAATTACAAAACTGAAGGCACTTCAAAAATACACTCAACAAAATTAAATAAATAATTGTAGAAGACAGTTTTTGTATTGGACTAAAAACGAAATACTTGTACATAGAAGTTTTTATTATTAATTATATACTTTTGACGTATTGTAATATTGTATTAAATTTTTATTAGATTCCTACTTATGTGCTCGCCAAAAAAGAGTTCTTAATATGTTTGGAATAGTCCATTATTATATCAAACATCAACCACTTGCTTTGAAAGAAGCTTTTCTACCATTTTTACACTTGCTTACTTCAATAATTAAAATTTAACTTTAGTTGATTTAGTTCATTTCATAGAAAACCAAAAAAAAATTTTCAAATATCATTATTTTATATTATAATCAGGAAGACAATATAATCTTAAACAAATTCCCATTTCAAAATGTGTTTCCAAGCACATAAACATGCTTAATAGCTAGGTCAAAATATCTGTCAATATAAATACAGTAAGTAAATAATTGTAGAAGACAGTTTTTGAATTAGACTAAAAATAAAATGTTTTGTTTTACTCTATTTACCTATACTATTTATTTAGAGAATCGTTGTGTAAAATATTTGATTTTTTAAATTTCTCTTCTAATATTCAAATTCAAACTTATAAATTCATATTTAGTAAGAAAAATAATGTTAACAATTGCTTGAGACTTCATTATCAATCATCGAAAACATCTTGAAATAATAATATTATTTTATATTTTACTGTAGTTGAAAATATTTTAAACTATAACTCGATAGATATGAGAAATCTTTACAAGTAAACAAACTTCAATTTCTAAATATAATTTAAAGACCTTAAACATCCCTAAATGCTAGGTCAACAATTGTGTCAATATAAATAGAGTCATAATTCAGTAAACTTTAAATCGTTGCCAAAAGTTTGTGACGAGAGAATCAAAGTCAAGGCGCAAAATCAAATTACTGTCTAAATGCCGTCTAAGTATATTTCATTTAATTGTCTCAACTTAATCTAGAAGACGGCAACAACAAAGACACCCTGAAACGCGTCAAAACAACGCCTCAAAATGTACTTGGCTAACTCAACTACAGCCTCTAACAGCCTAACAGCCTAACAAACCGCCCAACCAACCTTGCGCACACAGGCGAACAGACGGACGGACAGACAGGCGGACGGACGGACGGACGGAGAGACAGAAAGACAGGCAGGCAAACAAACAAACGTTGGCAGAGTCAAAAAGCTACAGCCAAACTATGTAGCAAGCAAAAACAACAAGAGCAACAGCAACAACAACCACAACAGCAACAACAAGTATATTTAGACTTTAGCTTGAAAACGCTACGCATCCGGATCCGGGTTGGGCGCCATTGCCGCCTCCATTTCACCGTTAAGTGCTGGCAAACCCGCACGTCATCATCCTTGCCATCATGACGCTCAATTTCAATGCTGTCGGCGGCATTTGGTGTTGATTGCAATGCCCGTGTTGTTGTTGTTGCTGTTTTCGTTGTTGCTATTGTTGCTTTTGATTACGCGCCATTTAAGTGATTAAAGGTGAAAACGTTTGCTGGCTGTGCGCAGCAGTAACATCATCTGATCCCCACCTCCGTTCCATCCGCTTCTCACTCATTCACTTTGCAGCTGTATATTTTGTTTGTGCCTCTCGCCACTCACGCGGGAAGTGGCCTTTTGCATTTTCGTGTACAATTTTTGCCCATTGCCCATTGCAGAGATTTATCGAAAGTTGGCTCCGAACATGCGACCGCGACCACGACAACGACCACGCCCCCAGCGGCCTCATGCCAATGGGCGTTTAGCCGCCATCGCTCTCATTATCAACGCCGTATCTGTTGTTGTGCTGCTAATGATGACTGCATCGCCCACTCTGGCCGAGATACCTTCAAAGGGTAAGTGCTTTGATAATTTAATGAGCTCTCTTTAATGGGCTTCTTAATGATTAATTGATTGAACACTAAGCACTGAACACTGTCAGTGGTGAAGTGCTACGAGTGCGAATGCGCTTAACATAATTATGACATAAGTATATAAACACTTTTTTTATTTTAGCCGCACTTTAGCGGATTTTGAAGTTGCTTTCTAGTGAAAATAGTTTTTGTTGTCCATAATGCGATTAATTGTAAAAAATATGGTGAATATTAATCAATCGTAGCACCAAGTAATGGTTTCTCCAACGCTAATACTCATTGTATTTTAGCCAAGCTTTAATGTGGGGACTGTTTAGCCAATCTTTTTCCCTTTGGCACTGTTTATTCTGTAAATGTTTCCGATTGTTATAGTTGTTTGATTTTATAAAATGAGGTATTTCATTAACTGTCTAGCCACATTTAAGCATGATGGGAGATTGAGATACCTGAATTTTCTGTAAGTCGCAATCATTGCAAATGTAGGAAGTATAGAAAATATTTAAATAGACTCATGCAGTATTACAAAATTTGTATAATTCCAACATTTGCATTGTTTCACAAGTGACTGAAATGATATGTTAAGTATAAAAATGATGTGATCATATGTATGGTAAAATTATATTGGTGGTAAACAAGTTTTATTTTCTAATCATGGACAAATTACATATTATCAGGTCTTATTAAGAAAGCGAAATTTTTCTGGCATGATATTATTATTTTTTTTGTGTGGCTCCCATTTATATAACCTTTTTGAAATCCCCAATAATAAAAAATACAATTAATAAAAAGTGTGGCCGAATTCAGATAATTATAATTTATTTAAAAAATACCCGATTTTCTAAACTACGTCTATGGCAAACAAATAAATAATTATTAAAAAATTCTTCCACTGCAATATAATTATTTTCCTTAAATTAATATTCATTAGGATACGTATAAAATACGTAGTGATATTAATATTAATGTTCACATCAAAATTTACTTATTTGTTTTTACTAGTTATTGTTTTGTATATAAATAATTTTATATTTTTTGTAGAATGTTATGTAAACGTAACTTATTTAAATTCCTAAAATGAGAGACACTTTTAACCCAGAAATAATTGTAAGCTATTAAATTTAGCTTGATAACTTTGTTAAGCAATAAAATACCACAGACTTGAAATTTGTATATTCACTTCGATTTTCAGATATGAATATGTGTATATAATAGAATCAACATATGTGTAAACAAAGTTACATTGGATATCAAATATATCCTTTTTTTGAAAGCAATCAAGAGTCAAATTTGTTGCAGTTTATGAAAATTTGAAATGCATTGTTTTCATACCTCAATAGAAAAAACATG